>NC_058080.1:295575724-296279399 GCF_014858855.1 Bufo gargarizans
GAGTCCAAGGAGGTAGGCCTCTCATGAAAGGCAAATGCATCTTTCAATCCCTCTGAAAGACCATGGCAAAATTGACTTCGGAGTGCAGCATCATTCCAACCAGTATCAGCTGCCCATCTCCGAAATTCTGAGCAGTATATCTCTGCGGATTGTTTACCCTGGCATAACAGACGTAGTCTAGACTCAGCCAAAGCAATACGATCCGGATCATCATATATCTGACCCAGGGCTAAAAAGAATTCATCCACTGAACGGAGGGGCCGTGCCCCCACCGGCAGCGAAAAGGCCCACGACTGAGCGTTACCCCTGAGCAGCGATATAATGATCCCCACCCTCCGTTCCTCATCACCAGAGGAATGGGGAAGAAGGTGAAAATGGAGTTTGCAAGCCTCTCTAAAACGCACAAAATTCTTACTACCCCGGAGAACGTATCCGGGAGCGAGATCTTAGGCTCAGAACAAACTCCATGAACGCAAGCTGAACCGGTCACTTGAAACTGAGAAAGAGTCTTACGGAGATCTGCTACCTCCAATGAAAGACCCTGAAAGCGTTCAGTCAAAAGTGAAACCGGATCCATGCTTGAGACGGTTTTGGCGGTTTATAATGTCACGGAATGTGTACAGGAAACAAGACAACACAAAATGAATATACGACTCACTGGATCCAAAACTAAGGAACAAAAAGGGAGACCCCTGCATAAGACCTGGCTCTCTCCCTTACTGCTCAGCCTATGCGAAAATCCCAATGGTAGATGATCGCATATCCTCGTACCTCGACTGTATAATGCCTGAACACCCTACAATAGTGAGAGGAAACGACCACCGGCTCCCTACACTAGATACGGAGGGAGTCAGGGTCACCTGGGATCCAGCAAACAGAAAAACACAAATAAATGCACAACACTTATCTTGTAGAAGACTGGGAAGTAGGATCAGCATGCACACACACTCCAGGAAGTAATATAAACCGCAAACTGATGCACTATGGGGAGGAATTTAAAGGTATGCAATCAGTACAACTACATGACAGCTGAGAGAGGCTAACGAGATGAGGAACTGAAAGCAAAACAAAGAAAGCTCAAGGAGGAGGTTCTGAAAGGCATCTGTCAGAGCTTCTCAGATATCTGGTGGTGACAGGAGCACAGCAGCCATTTAACACATTATAATTATAAATATAATGTTTTAGATGGCTTCTGTTTTGTTTTTTTAAAAATCATCAGCCTGCCAGTGACAATCATTGGCTGGCAGGCTGATGACAAACTTTTCCTGTAACTTTTGCCGGCCCGCGATGCGCATGCGCGGGCCGACTGTGAGCGTCATCTCGCGTCTCGCGAGATGACGCATAGATGCGTGACTGTGCCTGAGTGAGCCGCCTCCGGAACGCGATCCTGCATTAGGCGGTCCGGAGGCGGTTAATGAAAAACAATTTGATATAGAGCAGTGCACAATACCGTTCTGTTTTACACATTGTATTGTGTGCTAAACTTCAAATATTAATAGTAATATTTCTTTTTGGTAGCTGTAGGGTGGACCCCTAGAATGATTTCTACTGGTGGGCCCTAGGCACCCCAGTCCGACACTGCCTGGCCCCTTCTACTATTGCAACAGATCAGTTATCTACAATGCCAACAGACCAGTTATCGCTGGGGTTTTCTTTTCAAGCTCATCCTTATCAAGATAAAAATCACTTTGTCTATTCCCCAGAAGGAGCTCGTTGTTGCTTCGATAGTCTGAATCTCCATCCCTCCTTGCTGGCAAACACCCCGTTGGCTTCCCCAACTCCAGACCGGTATCACTCTATATGCCTTAATTTTGCTCCCCGCACACCACCTACTTGACTTTTCATCTCCTACCAGCACGTTCCTGGCTTCTGCTACGGAGGACACCAGAAGACACTTAGGAGGTCATTTACTAACTAATGTACACCAGTTTTTTCTAGCGTATATCTGTTGCAGTATGCAGCGACTTTTCCCCACTCATGCCACATCTAAAAAAGGGGGAGTGGCGTGAGAAGAGGGCGCCTCTACATAACTACCCTACCAGTGCAGGGATTATTAAGACCGGCATCTTAATAAATGACCCCCTTACTCTCCAGAGCTACTCATTGCGATGGCCCATTTCTACATTTGTGAGAACTCCTCCCAGTGGACCACTTAATTGGATTGGACTCCGTCCCCATTATTTTTTGATTCATATACTAGTTCACCCTGTGGGGCACAATCGGTCACATGCCATACCCCCAGGCTGAATCGCCTTCCTGTTATACTAGTTTGCAATGTTTGGCCAAAATGCACAGTACTGCCCACCTGATAGAGGTTATCTATTATATAGTCTATCTCCCTTACATGCCGTAACCAAAAGATTCTTCCTTTTCTTTTTTCCTTCTTCTCATGTCTCTTACTTCCCTTTTTTCTTCTCTATCTTTCTTGTACTTGTACTTTGACTCCCAAACCTTTACTGCCACTGCACAATCCAAACATGCAGCTACTTATCAATGTCTTTCTAACACAACCTGTTGTTTTTTATGTTATATATGCTTCCCTCCTGTATTTCCAGCCCACCTCCATTCCTTCTCTAGCAGGTCACTGTACCCCATGACCAACTGTTTGATATCACCCTCCTTCCATGCCTATGGCTATAAAAATTGTGTTCCACAATGTGCAAGGCTTCAACCTACTAAACGATCCAAAGCTTTTCGATATTATTGACAAATTCACACGGATCTCCTCTGTCTTTAAGAAACACACTTTCCCAAATATTGGCCCCCCGCAACCTCTCGCCATATTTCCTAACTTTCTGTTGGGCATAGCCTTCGATGGTCTAGGCCTGTGATGGCTAACCTCTGGCACTCCAGCTGTGGTAAAACTACAACTCCCAAGATGCACACTTGCATGGCTGATCTCAGAACTCCACATAAATGAATGGAGCATGCTGGGAATCGTATTTTCACCCCAGCTGGAGTGCTGGAGGTTAGCCTTCACTTGGCTAGGCAGAAATATTACACATTAAATAATAAACCTACAAATCCATTAGTTAGGAAACTTCACCGCCAATCCTGAGCGCATAACCTCTGAGTTCAAAACATTCTTAACTGATCTGTACTCTGAGCTACACACCCCAGATCCCATTCCTAAACAAATATCTGCAGGAACTTTGCCCATCTTATCTATGCTTGCAATACTTGGAACATCCCTCTCATGTTACTGTCCCTGGATATACACAAAAGGCCTTTGAAACCCTAGCCTGGCTTTATCTCTTCTCTGTGCTTCACACCTGGGGATTCACCACAGAATTTCTTACATGGCTCTGTGTCCTGTTCGTGGACCCTCAGGCATTTGTCAGCTAAAAGGACTTTCACTCTGATCTGTTTCCTATCGATCGGGGCACATGGCAGGGATGTCCCCTCTCTCCTCTACTCTTTATACTGGCACTCGAGCCATTGGTTATCCGTATTTGTAACCATGTAAATATTCAGGGAGTAGAACTAGCATCTATCCACCACAAATTCTGCATGCTCGCAGATTACATTCTCATGTTAATCTTATCCCCTGACATTTCCCGCCCGAACTTGCTCCTAGACCTGTGAACAAAAATATGGCAGCACACTGTTATATATGCAAACACTAGAACTAGGGATAAGAGATGATTGTGGATTACAGTGGTACTATACCTACTATACCAGAAAAATGGAAGCTCTTGAACATTGTTCTATACTCTGAATTCCATGAAAGTGAATGGGGCTTCAGAGAAAACCAGATTGCATCCGGATGCAATACGTCTTTCACTGATGGTTGCTAGGAGATGTTGATTGTTATTCTTCAGGGTTTTTTCATGCACGTGAAAAACACATCAAAAAGTGATTGCACCTGTACAGAAAAAACTGAAACACTGAACACAATTGCAGATAAAACCGACTGAACTTGTGTGCAAAAGAGTATTTTTCCTGAACAGACCCTGAAAGAATCCATAACACTTGTGTGAAAGAAGCCTTATAGATGTGCACCTGTGACTTTGGATGTGCTAGTCTCACTCAGTAACAGGCTATAATATTAAATAAAGACCCCTGGGAAACACTGCTCAATAAACGGATCGCCAAAAATTCCTCCTCAGTTTTTTCTCCCTGGCCACTAAGTAGACAATAGCAACGGCTTGGAAAATATCATCCTTGGATTTTTCCGCAGTCAAGCACACACTAGATACTATCTTCTATTGCCACAGATCATTATGACTGGTTCCTAGAGATTCAGACTCCCTCTTAGGGATCATTCTCATAGATCCCTTCTCTATATATAATATCCAGTCTCTTGGGGTTCATGTGGCCTTCAGTCTGAGATTCCCTGCTGACTTTTTTCACCATTGCTCCCAGCGCCTGTACTCTTGACTCTCTTTGTCAATGGCCACATATGTGCGTATGAAACCTGTACAGTACCTATACACTTCATACCTGCTGAGCCTGCTGTCCTGTGATAGCCCCCCCCCCCAACCACCCTTTTCTTTTCCCCTAGTACATCACTGGTCTGTCTCCCCTGTCACCCCCCTATCTGCTGGTTTTCTAGACCTTTAAGGCCTAACTTTTGATCTGTTGGCTGTAATTGCTTTGTTTGCGCAGCAATGTTGTGCATCACATTACAATGCATTGACAATACATAAATGACAACTTTTGCTTTCTTTTACATACAGTGCCCTCCTATATTCTATGCAATGCTGACTCATGTTTGTAACCTTGTTACGAATTGTTAAAACTTCTCCATAAAAAGTACACTTAATTTTACATAAACAATGGCATATTCTACTCCAAGATCCCTATCTTGGAAAAATACTCCCAAAGCACCTGAGGATCACATATGGGAGGGTGTAATGTCTGTAGTTTAGGGACAGACAAGGACAGTGAATCTGAACTAGAACCCAGCCCGCTTTTCCTACCTACTTGCAGTATAAGCCCCAAATGTCAGAACCACAACTGGACGACGGTCCCTACTCTAATCAAGTGCAGGGGCGGACATACGGTACATAAACAGACAAAACACAAAAGCAGTCATACAAAAACAGGTCAGAACCAGACAGGCTACACAATGCCAACATGTGAGGCAGAGTGTGGTCAGAAGACAAGCCGAGGTCAGAAACAGAGAGTAATCGATCAGTAAATGCAGGAATAGGGAAAAAGGAGCCGACCTATTGAGCCAAAGAAGACTATCACTGTCAATGGTTTAAATACAACAGGGGATTTAAAAGAGACCAAAGCCTAATTGGTCTGGTCACCTGACTCTCCAAAGGTCAACCACACAACTAAAAGGTAACAGTACAGATAGGTTGTCATTCAGCCCTCTGCCTATTTCCCCCAGCACACATACACTGCGGGGAGAAGCACAGCATCACTCTCTTTAACTACGGATGCGGACGCGTCACTGTGGGGCGTGGCTCAGAAGGGCATCTCAGCCGGCGCAGCGGTGCCAAGGCTGAGGATTGCACCTCTAGAGCCTGAATGAGTGAATTTATTACATTACTCCCCCTTAAGAGGGGCCACTGGACCCTCAACATGGGGAGCAAGCTTCAATGGAAACTTAAGGTCAAACTTCTTTAAACGAGGAGCATGAACATCTTGAGCAGCGACCCATGTTCTCTCCTCAGCAGCATATCTCTTCCAATGGATAAGATACTGAAGAGAACCCTCAGAGAGTCTATAATTTTATCCATATTGTAATTTGCCTTGGATTGCAACTGGATCAGGAGGTTTAGGTGGAGGACTTACAGGAGGAATGTATTTCTAAAGTAGTGATTTATGGAAAATATTATGAACCTTGACTGAGGATGGTAAAAGAAGGTGGAAAGATACTGGGTTTATTATAGATATGATCTCATATGGGCCAATAAACTGAGGGGCAAGTTTACCAGACGGTACCCTAAGGCGCTAATTTTTAGTAGAAAGCCAGACAAGTTCTCCCAGAACAAAATTTGGACCCAAAGAACGCTTTTTATTGGCTTGTTTATACTGGATGCTTTGGGCTTTTTCAGGCTCTTGCAATCCTGGGCCTAAACTGTGCACAGATCATTCACGATAGTATCCGCCACAGGACTCACAGAGCTAAACCCAGAAATTGATGATAATTGCGGATTAAAACCATAATTACAATAAAAAGGTGACATGCCACTAGAGGAGCTGACATAGTTATTGATAGAAATCACAGCTAAGACAATATCCCGTCAGAGGGAGTAATGATTACGGGTGGTATGTAAATATAATTATTTAGTCACAGGGTACTTCCTGTTATAAAATGTAGCCTTTAATGTTAATTACATATAAAATAACAAACGCCCACAGACAAACAAAACACAGAAAAAAGAAAAGAAATGAAAAAACGACACATCAGGGGTGGATGTATACTGTGTGTACTCTGCGGCAATGTTACTGTTCCTCAGTTATAATTTGAGGACACCAAGATATAGGCAGGGTAATCGTATGTTAGTTTGGGCCTGTCCCTAGGTTTGGCCCTCTACTACATATGCCCTGCCTAAAAACGGAATGGCCGCCCCGATAGGGGCGATCCCGTGTTCTGGAACCTCCTGAAATGCCCTAGGCCAGTGGTGGCAAACCTATGGCGCGAGTGCCAGAGGTGGCACTCATAGCCCTCTCTGTGGGCACCCGCACCCTGGAAAAAGTATATGGTGTACCAATATGCCTTAGACTTTTCCTGCCATTCATTAGCGCAGGGTGCACTATGAACGGCACAGGCAGCGCATAGAATGAAGGCAGGCTATTATAGCTAAATAAATTAAGTACATGGAAGATATACTATATTATTATTCAGGTTAAATTACTGTGTTGGCACTTTGTAATAAATAAGTAGGTTTCGGGCTGCAGTTTGGGCACCCGGTCTCTAAAAGGTTTGCCATCACTGCCCTAGGCTGACCCTATTACAAGATTGTAGGCAGAGCCATATCGGATGCCCATTTAATGAAGGTCTAGTCTAGGTACAAAAAAATAACAAAATTGCCGTACAAGGAGCAATAGAGCACCACAGCTGTAGATGCCCTGTTTATTGATAAACAATTGCTCTTAATGTGTCGTCTTAATGATACACGAAAATCGTGATATTCAATATATACGGTTATCTATGTATATATTCATCTAATGAGATGCCAAAAACATTATTGGTATAAATATGATTTTTTAAGCGCCTGGAATTGCTACCCTAGAGCAACAACATACAACTAAGCAACTTGATCTCCACCTTGATAGTTATTGATAGCAAACTCCACTACAGACAGAAACCTCTTTCATTTGTTCTGACAATCAGACACAAAACATCTGAAAAACTGTTCCAAAACCTTGTTGACCCTTTCAGTTTGTCCATTTGTCTCAGGATGAAATGCAGATAAGAAAGATAGTTTGATCCCCAATCTCTTACTAAATTCTCTCCAGAATCTCAATACAAACTGCACTCCTCTGAGACCATGGACTCGGGTATCATATGTAATTTGAGAATATTGTCAACAACCAAGGTGGCTAATTTCTTACTGTCAGGAAGTTTTTTTTTAACAGAATTAGATTACACATTTTTGAACACCTATCAATGATCATCCAGATGACCATCTTCCCCCGGAAAGGAGGAAGTTCAGTTATGAAATCCATAAAGATGTGAGTCCAAGGTCTCTGGAATGTGCAAGGGGAAAAGTTGACCCACAGGACGTCTCCTGAACCTTGCACAAACATCACATACACAGACAAAGGCAATCAGATCTCGTGACCAAGTAGGCCACCAGTAAGCTCCGGAAAACAGAAACTTAGTACCAGAAATCCCCGGATGACCGGCTAGTAAAGAACAATGAGACTCCTCCAAAACTTTGAGGCGAAGATTTGGGGGGACAAACGATTTAACAGAAGGAAGAGGAAGATTACTGGGAACTAAATCCTGAACACATTCTATTTCAGAAGCAAGATCATTAACGTTAGCAATGACAATTAGAGATGAGCGAATAGAAGTTGACAAAGTGGAATTCGATCCGAATTCCAGGAAAAATTAGATTTGTCCCAAAGTCTTCACTCTTTGTGGATCACCCATAATTCCATGCAGATAGCCAATCAGCAGATAGCCAGCCCCTGTGATGTCACAGCCCAATAAAAAGTCTCCTCCTGCCCGATCTCTGCCATTTTATAGTAAACTTAGTGCAGGGAGAGACGTTACAGGCACTAGGGACAGTGTTTAGTAAAGACTTCAGTCACCAAAGATTACTATTGAGCAGTTCAGGGACAGCTTGGAGATAGTATAGGGATATAATAGGGAGGCATTATCCACACTATTGGGAGAGAGCAGGGGCCAATAGAACAGTGTAAAGCTTGGCTGATAGGAGCTATTCTATTATACCTTGCTGCACTAATTGGGGTTAAAAAGTGTTCTAATACTACAGATTTTAGGCTGTTTGCATTTGATACATAGGTAATTCCAGTAATCCTTGATTCGGTTATTGGGGTGAAACTACAGTCTGATACTACTGAATTTGCGGGGTTCACGTTCCTATATATATAATTCAATCCATTAATCATTGATTGTATAATTGGGGGGAAATTGTGGTTGGATACTACAGATTTTATGGTCTTCACGTTCTTTTATATATAATTCAATACATTAATCCTTGATTGTGTAATTGGGGGGAAATTGTGGCTTGATACTACAGATTTTACAGTCTTCATGATCTGTTATACATAATTCAATCTGTTAATCCTTGATTGTCTAATTGGGGTGATATTGCGACTTGATACCACAGATTTTAGGGTGCACAAGTACTATTATACATAAATATATCCATTAATCCCTAATTGTGAAATCGGGGTGAAATTACGGCCTGATACTACACATTTTAGGGTGCTCACATTCTCATATATAAGTACATCGATTCATTCTCATTTCAGGGGTGAAATTGCAGCCCTACACTACTGCTCTTTTACCCTTAGGGTCCATTCACACGTCCGTGGTATATTGTGGTACATGGCTGGCACTAAATAGAAAAGTCCTATTCTTGTCTGCAGCTGCGTCCATCCCTTTAAATGTGGTGGACTCTGCACCTTTCAGAGAACTGATAGCTTGTGCCAAGCCAAGGTAGAGAGTCCCAATTGGTCATCACTTCACCAAAAAGGCTGTACCAGCCCTGCACACATATGTTGAACAGAAGGTGGGCCAGTCCTTGAGCCTGTTGGTGTCTGCTAAAGTACACAGCAGCGCCAACATGTGAATCTGTAACTACAGTCAAGGACAATATACGTTCTTTATGGCCCACTGAGTAAATGTGGTTCCTGGCCAGCCACACCAGAAACTTGGCTGCCTCCACGTTCTCAAGCTATGGGTTCTGTGCCAATGTCCTCAGCTACCTCCTCATCCTCCACCTTGTCCTCAGGCTCCGCTGCAGACACAATTTGGAGTGCTACTCCAGCATACCCGTGGCAGTGTCACGCTGTTCTGCACCTGGTTCGCCTGGGCGAATGGAGTTACACCACAAAGAAACTGCTCCGCGTCATTTAGGAGGAAGTCGAATCCTTGCTCTCTCCTCGCCAACTGAGAATTGGAACCATGGTCACCGACAACGGAAAGAACATTTTGTTGGTGCTGTGTCAAGGAGGGTTGACCCATGTGCCCTGCATGGCGCACGTCTTTGATCTGGTTGTAAAGCGTTTCCTGAATCTTCCACCCATCTGCAAGACATCCTTCCATTGCAGTATCGGTCAGAGTGATTTTTTCGGCTAGTGATAATGTAATGCCTGTAGGTTAGTGACAAACAAGGACAGTGACTCCTAAACTAGAACCCAGCCTGCTTTACCTACCTACTTGCAGTATAATGGCAGAACCGCAATTGGACGAAGGTCACTACTCTAATCAAGTGCAGAGATGGACATACAAAGACAAGCAAAATAACAAAAGCATACGAGAGCGGTCAGAACCAGATGGGCTACACAGTACCAAAATATGAGGCAGAGAGTGTTCAGAAGACAAGCCAAGGTCAGAAACACAGAGTAATCAATCACTAACTGCAGGAACAGGGAACAAGAAGCCTACCTATTGAGCCAAAGGAAACCACTGGCAATGGTTCCAATACAACAAGGGATTTAAATAGTCAGGTCCCTGGACCAAAGCCTGATTGGTCTGGTGACCTGACTCTTCAAAGGTCAACTACACAATCAAAGGGTAATAGGACAGATGGGCTGTCTTTCGGCCCACTGCTTATTTCCCCCAGCGCACGGGCGTTGTGGGGAGAAGCAGAGCATTGTGTCCTGTAACTAAGGACGTAGCCGCCTCACTGGGGACCGTGACTTAGCAGGGCGTCTCAGCCGGTGTAGCCATGCCAAAGCAGAGGATCGCGCAGCTGGAGCCTGAACAGGTAAATTTCTTACAAAGGAACCCCACTATTAAAATAATTTTAGCTCCTAGCTGCTTAAAACAACATAAACTTGTAGGCAAAAAAGAAACATCTAGGATTATGAATCCAAGCAGCAATCGCTGTGGGGTGGCGAGACGTCTTTGTGGTAAAATTATCGTAAAAATAACACTTATAGTTTCTCCTCTATTACCCATGGTACAACCTTTGAGATTAAATTTAATCTCAGTTGTAAATGTCATTTGCCTCGTTCAATGCATATGTGGTATGCAGTATATAAGATGCACCAGACAGGAGCCCCAAAACTGCATAAAACAGCATCAACATAATATTAAAAAAGGTTATTTAAAACAAGGGCTCTCCAGACATTACACTTTGAAGCACAAGAACGAATTGGACTACATTACCATTAGCCCCATTGATTATGTATGCCAAGACACTTACAATCAATTTGATATTTTTGGGGATATCAGCTCTTATGGTCTTAATGAACAAGCCAAAACAGTAATATAATGTACTTTTATTATTTTTTTATTTACTCACCTTATATTCCCTTTCCTTCTGTACAGGACTCTACTGACCTCTAGTGGTCAAATGTAGCAAATACAGGGTGGTCAGTGATTACTCTAGAACAGGCATGCTCAACCTGCGGCCCTCCAGCTGTTGTAAAACTACAACTCCCACAATGCCCTACTGTAGGCTGATAGCTGTAGGCTGTTCAGGCATGCTGGGAGTTGTAGTTTTGCCACAGCTGCAGGGCCGCAGGTTAAACATGCCTGCTCTAGAACAAGCAATAACATAACTTATTATTTATATTTTATTATGTCTAGCAGGGGCGTAGCTATAGGGGGTGCAGAGGTAGCAGTCGCTAGCGGGCCCAGGAGCCAGATGGGGCCCAAAGACCCTTGTGCCACATAAGAAGACACCGGTATTATAGAAAGTGCATGCTGGGGGATGTCATTTCATTTTTTGCCTCAGGCAGCATGAAGGCTATGTGCTCCCCGGCCACAAAGCACTTAGGGAAAGAGGCCCAAGCTGCACCAGGGCCCATGAGCCTTTAGCTACGCCTCTGATGTCTAGTGTTTCCATCTTTATCAACTGCTATTAAAACCTGAATTATTATCCTTTTTTTAAATATGCCATTTTATCATGTACTTTCATATATATGTGAAATGTAGTATTTATTAATTTACTAGCTGAAGGTCCCGGCTTCACACAGGGATATTTGATCTATTTAATTTAATGTTTGTGTGTGTCATTAAAAGATAGAGAGTATTCACTATAACAGTGACATCTACAGCACCCCGCCTCCTTAATAGTGACCTCCACAGCCCCCAACCCTTAACACAGCAGCCTGCCCCTTTAACAGTGAGTTACACAGCACCCCACCCCCTTCACAGTGACCTCCACAGGGGCCCGTTAGTGACCTCTAAAGCACCCGCCCCTTAAAACTGACCATAAGTTACAATCCCCTTAACTGACCACCCCAATTTCCGGCCCCCTTAACAGAGACCTCCACAGCGACTGCCCCTTTAACAGTGGCTGCCACAGTACCCCGCTGCCTTAACAGTGACCTCAAAGTACCCCGCTGTTGCTTTAATAGTGGCCTCCACAGTCCCCTCCTCCCTTAACAGTGACTTCCACAGCAGCCTGCCCCCCTAACAATAACATTCACAGCACACTCCCCTTTAACAATGACCTCCACAGCGGCAGCCCCTTTATTAGTGACCTCTACCTCACGAGCCACACAAGAAAGGCAGCGGAAGATTAGGGAGGTTAACAAGTGATTCAAGAACTGGTGTAGGAAAGAGGGGTTTGGGTTCCTGGAGAACTGGGCCGACTTCTCTGTTGGCCACAGGCTCTATCGTAGGGATGGGCTGCACCTCAATGGGGAAGGGGCAGCTGTGTTGGGGAAGAAGATAGCTAGAAGGTTGGAGGAGTGTTTCAACTAGGGACTGGGGGGGAGGGTAATTACATTATAGGATGGAAAGCTAGTGCAGATAGAGACCGGGGGCAAGGTAATGGGACTGGGGGAGAAATGGAAGGAGGGACTAGAACAGTTCAGAAGGAATAGTGTAGGGTAAAAAATATACATAAACCTCTTAAATGTATGTATACTAATGCCAGAAGCCTGACTAATAAAACTGGTGAACAGGAATTAGTGATGTGTGAGGAGGACTATGACATAGTGGGAATAACTGAGACATGGCTGGATGATAGCTATGACTGGGCAGTTAATGTACAGGGTTACAGTCTGTTTAGAAAGGATCGTCAAAACCGGAGAGGGGGAGGGGTCTGCCTTTATGTAAAGTCCTGTCTAAAGCCCACACTCCGGGAAGATATAAGTGAGGGACATGAACATGTGGAGTCACTGTGGGTAGAAATACGTGGAGGAAAAAACAATATTAAATTACTAATAGGAGTTTACTATAAACCACCTAATATACCAGAGTCCACAGAAAATCTGCTACTAAACGAGATAGACGAGGCGGCAAATCATAATGAGGTGATTATGGGGGACTTCAACTACCCAGATATAGAAACTTGTATATCTCATAAAGGAAACAGGTTCTTGGCAATAACCAAAGACAATTACCTTTACCAACTGGCTCAGGACCCAACTAGAGGGACGGCCATACTGGACTTAGTACGAACCAATAGGCCTGACAGAACAACAGATGTGCAGGTCAGGGGACAACTGGAAAATAGTGACCATAAAGTAATAATCTTCTAATTATCATTCAAAAGAGCTTTTCTTCAGGGAGGAACAAAAATACCAAACTTCAAAAAAGCTAAATTTAGCCAACTAAGAGAGGCCATAGGCCTAACTAACTGGGACAGAGTCCTCAAAAACAAAAAATACAGACACAAAATGGGATATTTTTACAAGCAACCTAAAATCTAATTGTGAGAAGTACATACCCTATGGGAATAAAAGTTTAAGGAACAAGGAAAAAACTATGTGGATAAAAAGAAATGCAAAGAAAGAAAGAAATGACAAAAAGAAAGTATTTAAATCACTAAAACAGGAGGGTAGCGAGGAAGCACTGAAAAACTATAAAGAAAAAAATAGAATATGTAATAAGCAAATAAAAGCAGCAAAACTAGAGACCGAGAGATTAATTGCCAAAGAGAGTAAAACTAACCCTAAAATGTTTTTCAATTATATAAATGGTAAAAAGTATAAATCTAAAGGTGTCGGCCCTCTACAGAGTAATGAGGGGGAAGTTGCAGAGAGCGATTAGGAGAAAGCAAAGCTATTAAATATTTTTTTTCTCCACTGTATTCACTGAAGAAAATAAACTGTCAGATGAAATGCAGAATGTAAAAGTTAATTCCCTATTAAAAGTGCCCTGTCTGACCCAGGAAGAAGTACAGCGGCGTCTTAAAAAGATAAAAATAGACAAATCCCCAGGACCAGATGGCATACACCCCTGTGTCCTAAGAGAATTTAGTAATGTCATAGCTAGACCCTTATTTCTGATATTTAAGGACTCTATACTGACAGGGAGAGTTCCACAGGATTGGCGCATAGCAAATGTAGTGCTAATATTCAAAAAGGGTCCAAAAACAGAGCCCAAAAATTATAGGCTGGTAAGTTTAACATCTGTAGTGGGTAAACTGTTTGAAGGTTTTCTAAGAGATGCTATCTTGGAGTACCTCAAGGAAAATAAGCAAATAACGCCAAATCAGCATGGCTTTATGTGGGATCGGTCATATCAAACTAATTTAATCGGTTTCTATGAGGAGGTAAGTTCTAGACTGAGTTCTAGTCGTATATCTGGACTTCTCCAAAGCATTTGACACTGTACACTGTATATAAAAGTTTAGTATATAAAATGAGAATGCTTGGACTGGGAGAAAATGTCTCTATGTGGGTAAGCAACTGGCTCAGTCATAGAAAACAGAGAGTGGTTATTAATAGTACACACTCAGATTGGGTCTCCATTACGAGTGGGGTATCACAGGGGTCAGTATTGGGCCATATTCTCTTCAATATATTTATTAATGATCTTGTAGAAGGCTTGCACAGTAAAATAGCAATCTTTGCAGATGACATTAAACTGTGTAAAGTAATTATGTGGTCGTAAAAACTACTGTACGGGCACACGGCAGGGCGCAGAAGGAAAGGAATACCATATGGTTTTTGGAAGGCAGATTTTGCTGGACTGGTTTTTTTGACACCATGTCCCATTTGAAGCCCCCCTGATGCACCCCTAGAGTAGAAACTCCATAAAAGTGACCCCATCTAAGAAACTACACCCCTCAAGGTATTCAAAACTGATTTTACAAACGTCATTAACCCTTTAGGTGCTCCATAAGAGTTATTGGCAAATGGAGATAAAATTTCAGAATTTAAATTTTTTGGCAAATTTTCAATTTTAATCCATTTTTTCCAGTAATAAAGCAAGGATTAACAGCCAAACAAAACTCAATATTTATGGCCCTGATTCTGTAGTTTACAGAAACACCCCATATGTGGTCGTAAACTGCTGTACGGGCACACAGCAGGGCGCAGAAGGAAAGGAATGCCATACGGTTTTTGGAAGGCAGATTTTGCTGGACTGTTTTTTTTTTACACTGTAACAGATCTCCTGGCACCCCGACCTGGTACCTCCATCGATAGATGCTCCTAGTGCTTTCCGAGGACTCCAAGCACTCCACTTGACACTGTACGCACTGCAGACCCCACGAACCGCCGAAGCTTGGTTGAGGTCTCACCGTCTCCTACCCACCCTGGACCTACGACAAGGCTCCAGGCTCCAGTGGGTGAACCTCTCCTAAAACCAGAGAGCAGGAACAGCTCTTACAAGAGCTAGTAGTTATGCCAGGGGAGTATAGCAAATCTTCAGCGTATAGCAATCCCCCAGTTTTGATCAGTTATCCAAACCCCAGTCTCAACATGATGAAGGATAAAACAGGAACTCTTTATTGAGGGCTACTCGCCCGTATTTATGCAGGTCCCCATCTGGTGGACACGCCCCTAGGGAACCAGAAGGGAGACTGTGACACAGGACAGATATGCAGCAATTCAGGATACACATACACAACACATCCCCACAATGCATCATGGTTTCCTCCTCTCTGCCCTGGAGACACCCGAGGAGCAATTCAATTATCTCTCAGGACAAAGGGAAATCGCCAATACACATGTGGAGACAACAGGACAGAAATCACCATTTAAACACACAATGGGACAATGGCACAATGGGACAATAGAAACACACCCAGCATATTCCTCCCCTCTGTCTAGGAGATAATGGAGTCAATTTCTGTATCTGCTCAACTATCTCCTATGCTGAAAAGTTACACTTCTTATAAATTGTTACAACTTTGTGAGTTTACATTGTACATACATATAACTTATATCAATTTAACCAGTATAACTTGGGGACAAACCTATCCAAAATTCACTTGAATAGGTTAAGGGGTTTAAAAGTTAGTAAAAGTACCTTAAAGGGCCGTAATCCTGGGGCAGGAGGCTGGCAAACAGCCCCCTCCAAAACACAGTGGCGAGGTTGGTTACGCCACATACACCATGTCCCATTTGAAGCCCCCCTGATGCACCCCTAAAGTAGAAACCCCAAAAAAGTGACCCCATTTTAGAAACTACAGGATAGGGTGGAAGTTTTTTTGGTACTAGTTTAGGGTACATATGATTTTTGGTTGCTCTATATTACACTTTTTGTGAGGCAAGATAACAAGGGGGGCTGTATCTCACAAGCTCTTCACCGGAAGGCAGCGCAGATGCCTCAGGAAGGCATCACGCTGCCTTCCATGCCATCGGGTCCACCCCACAGCCCCAAGGGGACCCGATGGCACTGCCCGCCGCAATAGATAAAAGCCGCAAACCGCAGGTCCGAATTGACCTGCGGTTTGCGGCGATCGCCGACATAGGGGGGGGTCACGGGACCCCCCGGGCATTTAGCCGAGGTGCCGGCTCAATAATTTGAGCAGGCACCGGCTTCCGATCACCGCCCGCTGCGCGGCGGTGATCGGAAATACACAGGGCGTACAAGTACGCCCTGTGTCCTTAAGTACCAGGACATAAGGGCGTACCTGCACGCCCTGTGTCCTGAAGAGGATAATGGTGTATTTATTACACAAAAAAAGAGAAGAAAAAGAAAAACTATATATGCTTGGTATCACTGCAGTTGTACTGACAATCTGACTAAAGATAGCATGTTATTTATGCCTTAAAATGGATTTCCAAAACTTAAATACTGATGACCTACCCTCTGGATTCACCGATTTTGCAATGACTGTAGATAGGGACAGACAAGGACATGAGTCCCTGAACTAGAACACAGCCAGCTTTCCTTACCTACCTGAAGTATAAGCCCTAAAAGGCAAAACCGCAACTGGACGACAGTCCCCACACTGATAGAAGTGCATGACAAAAGAAAAACACACAATACTGACAAACACAAAAGCAGAGTTGTATGAAATGGGTCAGAACCAGACAGGCTACACAGTACCATGTGAGACAAAGGAAGGTCAGGAAACATGCCAAGGTCAAAGCGAGGTATCAAAGGTAATCAACAGGAACAAAGAACAAATACTAGTGAGTTAAAAGACTATCACTGGCAATGACAATATGGCAATAGGGGATTTAAATAGGGCGCCAGGTCCTTGGATCAGAGCCAGATTGGTCCAGTGCCTAGCACTCCCATAGGTTAACATTAAAACAGACTGGCCAACTGCCGGCATGAGAGCACGCGTTTGAGAGCAGCTCCGCTTACCCTCTACAATCCTGAGTCATCCTGACAAACTGCCGGCACAGAGTGGACGGTGTGTAGACGCAGGAGGAGACCCCGCACACCGATCATGGGGCCCAACAAAGCACAGACAGCCGCTGAGAGATTGAAAGAGTTTGCAAGATCTGAGGCCCAAAATGGCGCCGCGGCAGTCACCCGCGGGCAGGCCGCCCAGCAGGCGGAGGCTGAAGATCACGCCGAGCCTGAATTTACTCTCAAGGCTGCCTACGATCAGTTGCTCCTGGTGATATCATCATGCCAGTCCTCGCTCACCGGGAAGCTGGAGGAGGTGAGAGTGAATGTCAGCCTGCTCCGCCATGACATGCAGCAATTGCGGGATCGGGTCAAGTACACTGAGGACCGGGTGTCTGCCCTGGAAGATCAGACCAGGCTGCTGGAGGGGCGAGTGCAAGACTTGGAGAGATCAGTGGGTCAATGGCAACAGAAATGCGATGATCTGGGAAATAGATCGCGTCGCAATAATGTGAGGATCTTGGGCCTACCTGAGAAAGCCGAAGGCAGAGATCCGGCGGCGTTCTTGGAGACCTGGTTTAAGGTGCAGTTCCCTGAGGAGCCCTTCACTCCTGCGTATGCGGTGGAGAGAGCCCATTGTGTTCCAGCCAGACACCCGCCACCCGGGGCTCCCCCAAGACCACTCCTAGCGCGCCTTTTGAATTGGAGGGATCTCAACCTTATTCTCAGCCAGGCTAGGAGCAAGCGATACACAGCCGACAGCAGAATGAATGAAGAGGATCGCGATGGTGACTAAGAGCAGGAGAGGTAAGTGTTTATTTTATTTTATTTGCACTGGGGGATGATGGCTGACCTGGGGGACATTGAGCAGACATGAGGGGCTAATAGGGGACATTGGGCAGACATGAGGGGCTAATGGGGGACATTGGGCAGACATGAGGGGCTAATGGGGGACATTGGGCAGACATGAGGGGCTAATGGGGGACATTGGGCAGACATGAGGGGCTAATGGGGGACATTGGGCAGACATGAGGGGCTAATGGGGGACATTGGGCAGACATGAGGGGCTAATGGGGGACATTGGGCAGACATGAGGGGCTAATGGGGGACATTGGGCAGACATGAGGGGCTTATGGCTGACATGAGGGGCTAATGGGGGGCTTATGGCTGACATGAGGGGCTAATGGGGGACATTGGGCAGACATGAGGGGCTAATGGGGGGCTTATGGCTGACATGAGGGGCTAATGGGGGGCTTATGGCTGACATGAGGGGCTAATGGGGGACATTGGGCAGACATGAGGGGCTAATGGGGGGCTTATGGCTGACATGAGGGGCTAATGGGGGGCTTATGGCTGACATGAGGGGCTTATGGCTGACATGAGGGGCTAATGGGGGCTTATGGATGACATGAGGGGCTAATGGGGGCTTATGGCTGACATGAGGGGCTAATGGGGGCTTATGGCTGACATGAGGGGCTAATGGGGGCTTATGGCTGACATGAGGGGCTAATGGGGGCTTATGGCTGACATGAGGGGCTAATGGGGGCTTATGGCTGACATGAGGGGCTAATGGGGGCTTATGGCTGACATGAGGGGCTAATGGGGGCTTATGGATGACATGAGGGGCTAATGGGGGCTTATGGATGACATGAGGGGCTAATGGGGGCTTATGGCTGACATGAGGGGCTAATGGGGGGCTTATGGCTGACATGAGGGGCTAATGGAGGCTTATGGCTGACATGAGGGGCTAATGGGGGCTTATGGCTGACATGAGTGGCTAATGGGGGCTTATGGCCGACATGAGGGGCTAATGGGGGCTTATGGATGACATGAGGGGCTAATGGGAGCTTATGGCTGACATGAGGGGCTAATGGGGGGCTTATGGCTGACATGAGGGGCTAATGGGGGCTTATGGCTGACATGAGGGGCTAATGGGGGGTTTATGGCTGACATTGGGGGGGTTTATGGCTGACATTGGGGAGGTTTATGGCTGACATTGGGGGCTAATAGATGGATAAAGGTTTGGGGGTCTGATCTGAGGTCTGATTAACATTGGGGGTCTGATTGCTGGTCTGACCTGAGGTGTAATGAAAAAAATGTTTTTCTTATTGTTCTCCTCTAAAACTAGGTGCATCTTATAGGGCGAAAAATACGGTACAATGCAGCAGAGACCAGTGCAGCAGAGACCATAGTCAGTTTATATAGTCGTTATATAGTGTTATATATTTTAATATGCACCTTGTGTTTTGTTATGCGCGTGAATCGGTCAGCCCCGCCCACCCCTAAGCCCCGCCCCCTTTCCCCTCCCACCCGGTCCCTGGGAGAATTGGCTTGCATGAAACCGGTCCTTGGTGCAAAAAAGGTTGGGGACCACTGCTCTATGGCCTATCCGGCTCGCCTCAGAGTGATAGACGGCGACAAAACCGTTTTCTTCAACGACCCCAGGGAGGCTGAGGACTGGGCCTCAAGGAAGTCTGCGCGTCCTCCACAGCGCTGATCTACTTATCGTCTATGCACAGCAAGTATTGTTTATTCCCTCATGTCTGTTATGGATAGGACTTGCTCTGGGACTCCTGGACTTTACTATATGAGATAGTGTGTCCTGGTCATGTTCACGATGGCCACTTCAGTTTAATGGCCTTTAAGGGGTGCACACTTCTATCTCAGGGACATCTCTGAGTAAATTTGTGGACGTTATATTTGCTAGTCCCACCAACTTGTGTTAAGCATGGCAGTTTTTTATGCTCTGGCGGGAATGAGGGAAGGGGCACTACCTGTGTGGTAACAACATCTACCTACACCATGCAGGTCCCCGAGTTATGGACCACTAAGTTAGTCGGTTCTGTACCTGACACACTCAGGTTGCGTATGTTTTTGTTATATGTTGTGTTACTGTATGATCAAGTTTACACATCTCAAGTATGGCCAAATGCCTTCATGATGCTAGCTGGGGTACAGTTGTCTCAGTTGGTTCTGATGTATACAACACTGGCACATGCTTTAAGTGAGGGGATATATGTCTTTGATCCAATTCTGGTGTCACCATGGCCCCCTTGAGAGTGATGTCATGAAACGTGAGAGGTTTGGGCGACCCTAAAAAGAGGATTGCAGTGTTTTCCCAGATTAGATCCTTTAACCCACATATACTGGGTCTTCAGGAAACCCATCTCACCCCAGAAACGGGTAATAGGCTTAAAAAACCATGGGCCCAGCATTTATTTAGCGCTTATGGTAGCTCTCACTCCAGGGGGGTGGCCCTTTTGTTTCATAGATCCCTCAGGTGTGAGGTTCATCGTTGAGTGGTTGACCCAGGGGGACAGTATATTTTCATATTTGCTCATATTGATTGTGTTCCATATGTGATTGTTAATCTATATAACTCGCCTCCAGCGTCTCTCTCCCTGCTGCAGGCGGTGGTGGGCTTCATGGCCAACTATCCCACAGCTCGCTTCTTGTGTATGGGGGACTTCAATCAAGTGGTGAGCGAGGATCTGGACAGATTTAGCTGTAGGGCCGACAGGGTGGGCTAGGTGGGGAAAACACGATCCTTGCAAGGATCTCTCAAGAAATGGGATGGATAGATATGTGGAGAGCTAGGAACCCACGTACAAGGGAATATTCCTGTTTCACTCCCTCCAGAGGAGCCCTGTCTAGGATAGACTATTTATTCGGAAACCCCATAGTGTACACTGATCTAGTGGACATTCGCTATGGACCACAGGGGCCCTCTGATCATGCCCCGGTGCTGGCAGAGCTGGAGATTTCCGACACTGTCCGCACGGGCGGCAAGATGCGCATTCACCCCTTCTGGCTCACCCTGTTTGGTTTAAATGACAGAATTCCAGATCAGCTGAGCATGTTTTTTGGAGTCCAGGATGATTCTACTGATCCCTTATTGTTGTGGGAGACAATAGGGTAAGGCGTACCTCAGGGGGTGTCTTAAGTCCTCCATATCGTATGTAAAGAGGGATGCGCGGCGTAGGGAGGATGACTTGCATGCCAGATGCAGGGAGGCTGAGAGGGAGTTTATTGAGTCCCCCACTGAGGAGCGCAGGGTGGAGTGGCTGTTTAGGGGCAGGCAGTACATGCTGCACTGGATGAAAAGAGTAAGAGGAAACTTTTTTTCCTTAGGCAGCAGGCGTTTGAAACGGGCAATCAGACAGGAAAGTTGCTTGCGTATATAGCTCGCTCCAACACTATGGCTCCACCAGTACTTCGCTTACGGGAGACTGATGGACGCATAGTGGAGACGGTGCAGGATATATTGAAATGCTTTCACATCTTTTATGCGGGTCTATACAGGTCGGCGGCTAGTTACTCAGAACAAGAGCTTGAATCATACCTCAGTAATGTTTCCCACCCTAGGCTGAATGACTTGGACAGGGGTATTATGGAGGAGGATATTACCTTGGAGGAGGTGGAGAGAGCCATTAAGGATTTACCGTCAGGGAAGGCTCCTGGTCCGGATGGCATTCCGGTGGAGGTGTACTCTAAGTATGGGGAGAGTTTGGGCCCGCAACTGTTAAAGCTATATAAAGCAGCGCACTCCTGCGGATCATTGCCAGACTCAATGTACGACACCTCCATTGTTCTGATTTTGAAACCCGGCAAGGATCCGTTGGACTGTGGATCTTATCGTCCAATTTCTTTTTGAATTTGGACTATAAAATTCTGACTAGGATTTTAGCTAACAGAGTGAACAAGGTGATCACATCTGTGATCCACTCTGACCAGTCAGGCTTTATGCCTGGAAGATCCACCTCAGATAACATCAGAAAAGCACAAGTGATTGCGCAGGTGAGAGTTGCTGGGAAAGCAAGATGGGCATTAGCTTCCTTAGACACGGCTAAAGCTTTCGACTCTCTAGAGTGGCCCTTCTTGACAGCTGTACTGAGGAGCTTTGGCTTTGGTCCCAACTTTATTAAGTGGATTGGCATTCTTTACCGTAATCCCTCTGCATGTATTCAGCTAAATGGTTCATACTCTGACAGACTTTCCCTGCTAAGGGGTACTAGGCAGGGTTGCCCGCTTTCACCCCTGTTGTTCGCAATAGCGATAGAGCACCTGGCCATTAGACTTAGGCAGGATTCAGTCTATACTGGGGTGTCTGTGGGAGGTAGGGAGGATAGGATAGGATTGTATGCGGACGACTTGATCCTGTTTATGTCTGATCCGGAGGTGTCGCTTCCGAGAGCGATTGCAATCATAGAGTCCTTTGGGCAATACTCTGGGTTACACATAAATTGGGGCAAGTCTGCCATTATGCCCCTATGGGAACACGACTGGCCGGAGTGTCACCACAATCTGCTTGTAGTTGATAGATTCAAGTATCTAGGGGTAATTATTACTAAGGTACCACAGCTCTCTTATACTTTGAATATTGAACCCCTGGAATCTATGTTCCAAGATAAAGTGAGAACATGGGAGTCCCTCCGTTGTCAGTTATGGGGAGATTGAATTTGGTGAAAGATGGTGCTGCTGCCCAAGGGTCTGTACCTGTTGTCCCACGTTTGTACCCCTATTCCTCGAGGCTTCTTCAAGCGAATCCACGCTCTGATTACAGCCTTTGTCTGGGGCAAATCCAGAAGAAAGCTTTCACTCCTGGTTCTACAGAGGTCAAAGATGCAGGGGGGTGCTGCCCTCCCTGACTTTTTCCTGTACTTTATAGCAAGCCAGCTGAGATTTTTGAGGTACTGGGTCACCGAGGCTTCACAACCTAATGCAGAATCCTATCTGCATGACTACCTGAATGTGTCTACATTGTGGCCTGTTCTGGAGGGTTCCTGTCACTTACAAAAGGGCAAACTCCCAATCCACAAGCTAGCCCATCAGATATGGCAGGCGTCTAAGCTGAATGCTTACAAGGATCTACCTAGTGAGGACCCCATAAGGGATAACTGTATGTTCCCCTATCTGATGCGGTTAGAGGGGGCATCTGAGTGGAGGAGGTACAGGGTTCTAGTATTAGGGGATCTGTACGAGGAAGGGCAGTTGGTCTCATTCTTGCAGATCCAGGAGAGATTCCTGGTGCCGCGTACCCTCTTCTACAGGTACTTACAGTTGCGACATGCGCTGCAGGCTCAGTTTCAGGGTGGGATGAGGCCCATATCTAAGTATCCTATCATTGGGGTTTTGAAATCTCAGGGCCCTAGAGGGATAATCTCAGCCTTGTACACACATTTGCTTGACTGTCGTATGCTGGTGACCCCGTTGGCTGTCGAGGACAGGTGGAAGTCGCTCATACCCTTTTTATATTCTGCTGAGTGGGAGGAGGCGCTAATAGCCCCAACCAGAGTGTCCCCCTCTATTAACAACAAGACGATTCAGCTCTTTATTCTGCATTGCAGCTATCTCACTCCCACTAGACTTCAAAAGATGGGTAGGATTGATCACTCCAGGTGTCATAGGTGCAATGCGGAAGGTGCTAACTTCTGGCATATGATTTGGGATTGCCCAATCATAGGCCAGTACTGGGCTGCGGTGTTGGAGGTCCTCACTACCATGGTCCCTACGGCATTGCAGTTATGTCCCAAAATGTGTATCCTGGGTATCGTGGATGAGGAGTCGTGGTCCCATTACCACAGAATTTTCCTGGAGGAAACCTGGAAACCTTATTCCTGGCTAGGAAGGCGATTGCCCTGCAATGGATGGGAGATTCCCCCCCCCCCTCAAAGGTACAATGGCTCTCGCTTGTGAACGACGCGGTCTTGATGGAGAACATTGTATACAAGCATAGGGGATGTCCACAAAAATTTGATAAAGTATGGGGTGATTGGTGTGCGTCCCCGCTTACCCTGCATACTTTGCGTCTGTACTCGACAGCTGATGGCCCTTAGGTTCATTTACCTTACGGGATACACACCAATGGGTTAAGTTGTACCCTCTACTAACTAGCCTTTTGTGTATGCATCATGTCTGCATAGTTTTCAGAGTGTGTCACTTGAGTCACTGTCATGTAAATCTCTTATATGCAATCCCAGCTGCAGGTCATTCTTGCGTTCTATATGTACTGTACTGTACTATATTTGCTCTTTCATTTGGCCCCTGCGTGGGTCACCGTGATGTCATGTGTATGCCATACTTGTCTTATTCTCTTTTAATAAAACGAGTTTAAAAAAAAAAAAAAGACAAAACAACTGGACAGCTGGGCTGTCAGTCAGCCAGACTACCTGTCGACACATGCACGCTGCAGGGAGAAACAGAACATTACACCCAGTAACTAAATACACAGGCGCATCACTTGGGGGCAAAGCTCAGCAGAACGTCTCTCCCAGTGCAGCTGTGCTGAAGCAAAAGATTCAGCCGCTGGAGCCCGGACAGGTAAGTTCCTTACAGGTTTAAATAAGTAACTGGTGTATTTAAGGAGTTAAATAAATTTAGGTGACTGAAATCAAATAAGTATGATGCAAGGCATCGCTGTCTGTATGGTTGCAGTGTGAGCTGAGTGGCCCGAATTCATTTAACCCCTTAATAACACCAGTTATTCAAATCAGTGAAAAGTGTCCATCTACCCACTTTGATGCCAGTTCTTGTGCCCAGAACCCGTTCAGGCCAGGCTGAACTCCACTGTATGTGATGCAGGACATCACCCTCTGTATGTTGGCAGTGCGAGATCAGTGGCCCGAAATCATTTAATTCTTTAAATCACACTTTTTGTTCCCACTTTTATGCCCATCATTTGTATTTTAATGCCACTATCAACTGATTTACTTTAAAGGGAACCTGTCACCGGGATTTTGGGTATAGAGCTGAGGACATGGGTTGCTAGATGGCCGCTAGCACATCCGCAATACCCAGTCCCCATAGCTCTGTGTGCTTTTATTGTGTAAAAAAAAAAAAAAAAGATATGATACATATGCAAATTAACCTGAGATGGGTCCCGTATGTGAGATGAGTCAGGGACAGGACTCATCTCAGGTTAATTTGCATATGTATCAAATCGTTTAATTTTTCTACACAATAAAAGCACACAGAGCTATGGGGACTGGGTGTTGCGGATGTGCTAGCGGCCATCTAGCAGCCCATGTCCTCAGCTCTATACAGAAAATCCCGGTGACAGGTTCTATTTAACCTCTTCAGGACACAGGGCGTACCGGTATGCCCTGATGTCCTGGAACTTAAGGACACAGGGCGTACGGGTACGTCCTGTGTATTTCCGATCCCCGCCGCCCGGCGGGTGGTGATTGGAACCCGGTGCCTGCTCAAATCGTTGAGCAGGCACCTTGGCTAAATGCAAGGGGGGGGGGGGTCCCGTGACCCTCCTGTGTCGGCGATCGCCGCAAACTGCAGGTCAATTCAGACGTGCGGTTTGCGGCGGCGATCGGGCGGTGCCAACGGGTCACCATGCAGTTGTAGGGGGGACCCGATGGCATGGGAGGCAGCGTGATGCCTAAGGAAGGAATCGTGCTGCCTTCCGGTGACGAGCCTGTGAGATCCAGCCCCCTGGATCTCTCAGGCCGGAAGCTGTATGAGTAATACACACTGTATTACTTATACAGCTAATGCATTCCAATACAGAAGTATTGGAATGCATTGTAAAGGATTAGACCCCCAAAAGTTCAAGTCCCAAAGTGGGACAAAAAATTAAGTAAAAAAATAAAGTTTTCCCCCCAAAAAAATTAAAAGTTTCAAGTAAAAATAAACAAAAACGTCATTTTCCACAAATAAAGTTTTAAAAAATTGGTAAAAAAAGGGGGGGGAGTAAACATATTAGGTATCACCGCGTCCGTATCGACTGGCTCTATAAACATATCACATGACCTAACCCCTCAGATGAACACCGTAAAAAATAAATACTGTGCTAAATAAACTATTTTTTTGTTACCTTACATCACAAAAAGTACAACAGCAAGCGATCAAAAAGGCGCTTGCCCACCAAAATAGTACCAATCTAACCGTCACCTCATCCCGCAAAAAATGAGCCCCTACCTGAGACAATCGCCCAAAAAATATAAAAACTATGGCTCAGAATATAGAGACAGTAAAACATCATTTTTTTTGTATTAAAAAAGCTGTTATTGTGTAAAACTTACATAAATAAAAAAAAAGTACACATATTAGGCTACTTTCACACTAGCGTTCAGGTGTCCGCTTGTGAGCTCCGTTTGAAGGGGCTCACAAGCGGCCCCGAACGCATCCGTCCAGCCCTGATGCAGTCTGAATGGACGCGGATCCGCTCAGAATGCATCAGTCTGGCGGCGTTCAGCCTCCGCTCCGCTCAGCAGGCGGACACATGAACGCTGCTTGCAGCGTTTGGATGTCCGCCTGGCCGTGCGGATCCGTCCAGACTTACAATGTAAGTCAATGGGGACGGATCCGTTTGAAGATGACACAATATGGCTCAATCTTCAAACGGATCCGTCCCCCATTGACTTTCAATGTAAAGTCTGGACGGATCCGTTCAGGCTACTTTCACACTTAGAAATTTTTTTAACAATATAATGCAGACGGATCCGTTCTGAACGGAGCCACCGTCTGCATTATATGAGCGGATCTGCTCTGAACGCAAGTGTGAAAGTAGCCTTAGGTATTGCCGCATCCGTGACAACCTGGTCTATAAAAATATCACATTATCTAACCTGTCAGATGAATGTTGTAAATAACAAAAAATAAAAACGATGCCAAAACAGCTATTTCTTGTTACCTTGCCTCACAAAAAGTGTAATATAGAGCAACCAAAAATCATATGTACCCTAAACTAGTACAACTACTACACCCTATCCCGTAGTTTCTAAAATGAAGTAACTTTTTGGGGGTTTCTACTCTAGGGGTGCATCAGGGGGGCTTCAAATGGGACATGGTGTAAAAAAAAACTGTCCAGCAAAATCTGCCTTCCAGAAACCGTATGGCATTCCTTTCCTTCTGCGCCCTGCCGTGTGCCCGTACAGCAGTTTATGACCTTATATGGGGTGTTTCTGTAAACTACAGAATCAGGGCCATAAATATTGAGTTTGGTTTGGCTATTAACCCTTGCTTTGTAACTGGAAAAAAAATATTATTAAAATGGAAAATCTGCCCAAAAAATTAAAAATTTTAAAAATTGTATCTCAATTTTCCATCAATTCTTGTGGAACACCTAAAGGGTTAACAAAATTTGTGAACTCAGTTTTGAATACCTTGAGGGGTGTAGTTTATAGAATGGGGTCATTTTTGGGTGGTTTCTATTATGTAAGCCTCGCAAAGTGACTTTAGACCTGAACTGGTCTCTAAAAATTGGGTTTTTGAAAATTTCGGAAAAATTTCAAGATTTGCTTCTAAACACTGGTTAGATTTGCAAAAAATGGCCTGGTCCTTAAAGGGCTTCTGTCACCCCACTAAGGGCTCTTTCACACCTGCGTTATTGTCTTCCGGCATAGAGTTCCGTCGTCGGGGCTCTATGCCGGAAGAATCCTGATCAGGATTATCCTAATGCATTCTGAATGGAGTGAAATCCATTCAGGATGCATCAGGATGTCTTCAGTTCCGGAACGGAACGTTTTTTGGCCGGAGAAAATACCGCAGCATGCTGCGCTTTTTGCTCCGGCCAAAAAAACTGAAGACTTGCCGCAAGGCCGGATCCGGAATGAATGCCCATTGAAAGGCATTGATCCGGATCCGGCCTTAAGCTAAACGTTGTTTCGGCGCATTGCCGGATACGACGTTTAGCTTTTTCTGAATGGTTACCATGGCTGCCGGGACGCTAAAGTCCTGACAGCCATGGTAAAGTGTAGTGGGGAGCGGGGGAGCAGCATACTTACCATCCGTGCGGCTCCCCGGGCGCTCCAGAGTGACGTCAGGGCGCCCCAGGCGCATGGATGACGTGATCGCATGGCACGTCATCCATGCGCATGGGGCACTCTGACGTCACTCTGGAGCGCCCCGGGAGCCGCGCGGACTGTAAGTATACCGCTCCCCACTCCTACTATGGCAACCAGGACTTTAATAGCGTCCTGGGGGCCATAGTAACACTGAAAGCATTTTGAAGACGGATCCGTCTTCAAATGCTTTCAGTTCACTTGCGTTTTTCCGGATCCGGCGTGTAATACCGGCAAGTGGAGTACACGCCGGATCCGGACAACGCAAGTGTGAAAGAGGCCTAAACCTTTTGCTTACTTATAATCCCTACACTGCGATTTATGCCTACATGATCTAATTAATCATTTTGGTCCTGTACATTTTGTAAAAAACATGCTTTTAAAATATGCAAATTACCTTGCTACCAGCAAGTAGGGCGTCTACTTGCTGGTAGCAGCCGCATCCTCCGATCCTAAAGACGCCCCCTCCGCATTGTGATTGACAGGGCCAGGGAACGGAATCGTTCTCTGCTGGCCCTGCCTGTTTGCATTCAAAATCTGGCGCCTGCGCTGCGGCCGTACCTGTCTTCAATCGGCGCAGGCGCACTGAGAGGAGGCCGCTCGCTCGGCAGCTCCATCCTCAATGCGCCTGCGCCGGGTGTAGATGTGACGTCTTTGGCGCATTGAGGATGGAGCGGCCGAGCGAGTGAGCGGCCGCTTCTCAGTGCGCCTGCTTGATTTAAGACAGGTACGGCCGCGGCGCAGGCGCCAGATATTGAATGCAAACAGGCAGGGCCATTAGAGAACGATTCCGTTCCCTGGCCCTGTCAATCACAATGCGGAGGGGGGCGTCTTTAGGATCGGAGGATGCGGCTGCTACCAGCAAGTAGACGCCCTACTTGCTGGTAGCAAGGTAATTTGCATATTTTAAAAGCATCTTTTTAACAAAATCTACAGGACCAAAATGATTAATTAGATCATGTAGCCATAAATCGCAGTGTAGGGATTATAAGTAAGCAAAAAAAAAAGGTTTAGTGGGGTGCCAGAAGCCCTTTAAGGTAAAATAAGGCTGTGTCCTGAAGGGGTTAAGTGTAATATATCAGGCTGGTTTAAAATCTGTAAAAAAACACAGATGGGCGCACCATAGGGTAATTCTGTGGGTATATATTGATATACGGAGAGAGATGGTAAGGCTCACCTTATATGGTTGTGCAAGGATAGGCACAACACTATTGTAGGTATTATCAAACAAGCCTGGATGTCTGGATAGGGCGGTCTGCAGCCACGGGATCACAGAAGATCTTCAAACGGAGAAGCCTGGAGCCCCCAAGAAGATAGTAGTATAAAGGAACAAAAACACGTCCCACGGCGCGAATTACCGTCAGCCAGTCACCAGGATCAAGAAGAAATCTTTTTATTGCAGCGATACAACGCGTTTCGGGGAATCACTCCCCTTCATCAGGTACACAGAGCTGCACAAAGTAACAGCACAAGGCTACACATATTTATACTTACAAACATACCGCCCTTAAAGGGTCACAGGGTCAGAAGGGAGGAGATTTGGGTGTTGCCTAAATGATCAGTGGCAAATATAATGTGCATATCTGCAAGCTCTCATAATGAGCCGCCGATGTGCACATTAGAAACACATTTATATTATATAAAGCTAGAAAAGCACACTGAAAATAGTCCGTTTTGTAAGTGACCTCAAAACAATACGCCCATATGGGGGCCGACCCTATGAGGTGTGCAATAGCAAACGCATCACAGGTTTCTAATCAAATAAGGCGATTGTAAAGTTCTATCAAGACTCTAGGACCTGTGTCACATGACCGGATCCCAGTCACGTGAGAGCCGTTGCTCGGTCACAAGGTAACAAAAGTGGTGAGGGGGCCGTCCTCTCTAAAGAAGCTAGCTCACGTCACTCAACCTGGTATCACATGGCTCACATCACATGAGTAAGATCCGATCATGTGAGAGCCGTTACCTAGTTACAGGGACGCTTGAATGGTGAGAGAGCCGTCTGACTTGCACTTCTATAACCGCACATCGCATAGTCCGGTAGACACTTATCAGAGTCGTTTTTATAAACCAGAGGGCGCTCTCACTGGAAATCTACTGTGATTCAACAAAAAAGAACATTTTGAACATTCACAAAAATAGAGGAGGGGAGGAAAAAGAAAAGCATATATTGTGAAGATCACATACATATAATGTTGCCCTACAGATACAATAACTAGATTCCTGAAAGATAAACAATGTTATTAAACATAGATAGGAAGTGGCATAATACGACCTTAAAAAGATTTAAAAAATTGAAAAATAGATATATATATAAAAATAAATAAGAGAAGGGAAATGTAAAATCTAATACTCCTTTTAAGAAAAGAATTAAATAATTTTAGCCACTTATTAGGTTTCTAAATGAGAAAGTCCTTCTACTAAAAGAATAATAATATTAAGAATTAAAAATATATAAAAAGAATTTTTATGTGATTGGGACGTCATCCAATCAAATCACATGATAAATTGACATTAGTCATGCAGGATTTAGGGGATACAGGTGGGTGCATGCGTGCAGTTGGTAAAAGTACACACGCATGCCACCACTATCCCAAAATACCTGATGATTGACAAACATCACCAATTGGTGGCGTGGTTGTCACCCTATTATTTTATCAGAAAGAAGAAGTTCAAGACAGCAGTAATGTAGTTGAGGGTCTGGATCTAATAGAGAAAAGACAAACATCTATTACTCATATTTTCCCTTTCCAGTGATGACAGGGTGTATATATCATCAATTTATAGATTGATTTCAAATGCCTCATTAAGACCCTGGGGGCTCAGGCTATTAAGTTTATAGATCCAGAACATTTCACGTCTTTTGATTGTTTGTGTAATGTTCCGGGTGTCAGCATGAATTTTCTCTATAGGTATTACAAAAATACTTGTAAAAAGACCCTGATGTTTATCCGCAATATGTCTTGATACACTGTGCTGCATAAATTTCTTCTTAGTGTTTGAACGGTGTTTGTTCAACCTATTCCGTAACGTCTGTGTGGTGCGACCCACGTACTGTAATCCACATTGGCATTCCAGCACGTAGATCACATTATTTGACCCACAGTCCATTGGTTGCTTAATATTAAAAATTTCCCCAGTAGTATTACTACGAAAAGAGGTAGAGTTACGTATAGAAAGGCAACATAGACATTTAGATTGTCTACATTTAGTACTGCCCACTGGTCTAGATGGTATAAATGAACTAGTGTTCGACCCAGTTGCTTTTTGATGGAATTTACGTAATTTAGTAGGTGCTAAGCAAATTTTTTAGGGTTTTAGCTCTCCTAAAAGTTAGGGGCGGGTGGCTTGGTAGGGATTTGCCTATGTATGGGTCTTTTTTAATAATATGCCAATATTTGGAAAGGATATTTCTCACGTCCTTATGATTACCACTATAAGTAGTAATAAAGTTGGTACCCCATTTATTATTTTGCTGTTTGTCCTTTGCCTGATCTTTCTGGTTGGCTAATAGGCAATTTTCTTGTGTAAGAGCCTTGGCTCGATTAAAAGCCGCCTCAATAACCCTATGAGGATAACCTTTTTTCTGAAATCTTCTCCGAATGATTTCACTCTGTGAGATGAAATCCCTAGTTAAAGAACAGTTCCTCCTTAATCTCTTAAATTGACTAAAAGGGATATTTGTCTTCCATTTTTTGAAATGGAGACTCGAATACTCAAGATAACTATTGCAATCGACCTTTTTAAAGAACGTACGTGTTATAATTTTGTCACCAACAGCATTCATTTCTAGGTCCAAGAATTCAATTCTTGAACGGTCATGTGTCCCGGATAAAGTGATACCCCAATTAGAGGAATTCAAGTATTGAATAAAGCCCATAATAGAATCAGAATCTCCATCCCATATGAAAAACAAGTCGTCTATATAACGACGATATAATACAATATTATCCGACCACTGGGTGGACTTATAAATATACTGATCTTCAAACACTCCCATGAAAAGGTTCGCAAAACTGGGCGCGAAACGCGTACCCATTGCAGTACCTTTGCACTGGAGGTATAGTTGTTCACCAAAAGAAAATGTATTATGTGTCAGGATAAATTGAATGGATTTCAATATAAACGACTTTTGATCAACAGGTACAGAAGAATCTTTACCAAGGAAAGAATCAACACATTTTATTCCCAATTCATGATTGATATTTGAATATAGGGCCGCAACATCAAGGGCTATCCACGAATATGTATCTTTCCATGTGATTCCTTGGAGTGTAGTTATTAAAGAAGTGGAATCTTTCAAATAGGAAGGTAACCGAATTACATATTTCTGTAGCAAGATGTCCACATAGTGGGACAAATTGCAAGTCAGAGAGGATATCCCAGATATGATGGGGCGGCCCGGAGGATTCTGGACATCCTTATGGATTTGGGGTAGATGGTAAAAAAGTGCCATTACTGAGTCTGTTTTCAAAATGTATTCTTGTTCTTTTTTACTCAGTATGTGTTTTGCAGAGTCAATCAGGACCCTGATTGACTCTGCAAAACACATACTGAGTAAAAAAGAACAAGTGGTCGGATAATATTGTATTATATCGTCGTTATATAGACGACTTGTTTTTCATATGGGATGGAGATTCTGATTCTATTATGGGCTTTATTCAATACTTGAATTCCTCTAATTGGGGTATCACTTTATCCGGGACACATGACCGTTCAAGAATTGAATTCTTGGACCTAGAAATGAATGCTGTTGGTGACAAAATTATAACACGTACGTTCTTTAAAAAGGTCGATTGCAATAGTTATCTTGAGTATTCGAGTCTCCATTTCAAAAAATGGAAGACAAATATCCCTTTTAGTCAATTTAAGAGATTAAGGAGGAACTGTTCTTTAACTAGGGATTTCATCTCACAGAGTGAAATCATTCGGAGAAGATTTCAGAAAAAAGGTTATCCTCATAGGGTTATTGAGGCGGCTTTTAATCGAGCCAAGGCTCTTACACAAGAAAATTGCCTATTAGCCAACCAGAAAGATCAGGCAAAGGACAAACAGCAAAATAATAAATGGGGTACCAACTTTATTACTACTTATAGTGGTAATCATAAGGACGTGAGAAATATCCTTTCCAAATATTGGCATATTATTAAAAAAGACCCATACATAGGCAAATCCCTACCAAGCCACCCGCCCCTAACTTTTAGGAGAGCCAAAACCCTAAAAAATTTGCTAGCACCTACTAAATTACGTAAATTCCATCAAAAAACAACTGGGTCGAACACTAGTTCATTTATACCATCTAGACCAGTGGGTAGTACTAAATGTAGACAATCTAAATGTCTATGTTGCCTTTCTATACGTAACTCTACCTCTTTTCGTAGTAATACTACTGGGGAAATTTTTAATATTAAGCAACCAATGGACTGTGGGTCAAATAATGTGATCTACGTGCTGGAATGCCAATGTGGATTACAGTACGTGGGTCGCACCACACAGACGTTACGGAATAGGTTGAACAAACACCGTTCAAACACTAAGAAGAAATTTATGCAGCACAGTGTATCAAGACATATTGCGGATAAACATCAGGGTCTTTTTTACAAGTATTTTTGTAATACCTATAGAGAAAATTCATGCTGACATCCGGAACATTACACAAACAATCAAAAGACGTGAAATGTTCTGGATCTATAAACTTAATAGCCTGAGCCCCCAGGGTCTTAATGAGGCATTTGAAATCAATCTATAAATTGATGATATATACACCCTGTCATCATTGGAAAGGGAAAATATGAGTAATAGATGTTTGTCTTTTCTCTATTAGATCCAGACCCTTAACTACATTACTGCTGTCTTGAACTTCTTCTTTCTGATAAAATAATAGGGTGACAACCACGCCACCAATTGGTGATGTTTGTCAATCATCAGGTATTTTGGGATAGTGGTGGCATGCGTGTGTACTTTTACCAACTGCACGCATGCACCCACCTGTATCCCCCAAATCCTGCATGACTAATGTCAATTTATTATGTGATTTGATTGGATGACGTCCCAATCACATAAAAATTCTTTTTATATATTTTTAATTCTTAATATTAATATTCTTTTAGTAGAAGGACTTTCTTAATTAGAAACCTAATAAGTGGCTAAAATTATTTAATTCTTTTCTTAAAAGGAGTATCAGATTTTATATTTCCCTTCCTTTATTTATTGGCCATGCCACCCTGGGTACGCCTGATCTCGTCCGATCTCAGAAGCAAAGCAGGGTTGGGCTCGGCCAGTACTTGGATGGGAGACCACCTGGGAAGAGCGGGTGCTGTAGACCTTTATATATATATCAATTTTTTAAATCTTTTTAAGGTCGTATCATGCCACTTCCTATTTATGTTTAATAACATTGTTTATTTTTCAGGAATCTAGTTATTGTATCTGTAGGGCAACATTATATGTATGTGATCTTCACAATATATGCTTTTCTTTTTCCTCCCCTCCTCTATTTTTGTGAATGTTCTAAATGTTCTTTTTCTGTTGAATCACAGTAGATTTCCAGTGAGAGCGCCCTCTGGTTTATAAAAACGACTCTGATAAGTTTCTATCTGACTATGCGATGTGCGGTTATAGAAGTGCAAGTCAGACGGCTCTCTCACCATTCAAGTGTCCCTGTAACTAGGTAACGGCTCTCACATGATCGGATCTTACTCACGTGATGTGAGCCATGTGATACCAGGTTGAGTGACGTGAGCTAGCTTCTTTAGAGAGGACGGCCCCCTCACCACTTTTGTTACCTTGTGACCGAGCAACGGCTCTCACGTGACTGGGATCCGGTCATGTGACACAGGTCCTAGAGTCTTGATAGAACTTTACAATCGCCTTATTTGATTAGAAACCTGTGATGCGTTTGCTATTGCACACCTCATAGGGTCGGCCCCCATATGGGTGTATTGTTTTGAGGTCACTTACAAAACGGACTATTTTCAGTGTGCTTTTCTAGCTTTATATAATACAAATGTGTTTCTAATGTGCACATCGGCGGCTCATTATGAGAGCTTGCAGATATGCACATTATATTTGCCACTGATCATTTAGGCAACACCCAAATCTCCTCCCTTCTGACCCTGTGACCCTTTAAGGGCGGTATGTTTGTAAGTATAAATATGTGTAGCCTTGTGCTGTTACTTTTGTGCAGCTCTGTGTACCTGATGAAGGGGAGTGATTCCCCGAAACGCGTTGTATCGCTGCAATAAAAAGATTTCTTCTTGATCCTGGTGACTGGCTGACGGTAATTCGCGCCGTGGGACGTGTTTTTGTTCCTTTATACGGATAGTTGTACACAGGGAAGATGTCATTAGTGATTGATAGCATTCTCTGTGTAAGTGTGTATACATAGATAGCTGTCAGTCACTGATAGCTGTACATGGGGAGGTGTTAACAGTGATTGATAGCATTCTCTGTGTAAGTGTATATTCAGAGATAGTTGTCAGTTGTATAGTTGTATACGGTGGAGGTGTTATCAGTGATAGCATTCACTGTGTGAAGGGCCCTTTACATGGGCCGAGGATTGAGCAGATTATTGCTAACGAGTGTTCATAGTAACACTTGTTAGTGATGATCTGGTGGTGTAAATGCAGCGGTGATTACCCGACGAACAAGCAAAATGCTCGTTCATCAGGTAATTGGATCATTTGTGCAGCTGGAAAGAAGCTATATGTTAATTGATGACTTAATCACCTATAATTGAGAGTACAAAGACAGAGTGGGGATGGTGATTCCTATTAAAACTTAACTTTTAATTCATTTCATAGAAAGGGGTCCCTAGATATTCTTATTTGATAACAAAAAAGTGCACAATAACACAAAAGATAGTGAATAACACGGTGCACGGCGGCACCTAAGATAACCGGTAGTCCTACCGTTCTCCTGTAGTCCTCCAGTTTTTGTAGATATTCAGTAGATGTGGTGTTACTGAGAGTAGAGCAGTCAGCACTGGATGGGGGTATTAGTGGGTTCTAGGTCCCTAGACCGCCCTAAGATGTTGGTGCTAGCGTGACCCTAGCGTCCTATTCACGGAGCACCCGTTCTAACAGCCCCCCTCTGGAACCTTGTCATTTTGCTACTTAGCCCTATTGTGCCCTAGTGCAGCTAATCCCTATACGCATGTTTCGCGTCAAATCTAATCAGGGGAATATTGAGCACATATAGAGGGGCAATACAATAACATATGGTGTTGGTACACGGGAATTAGTGATCAACACACATTGTTATCAGGTGTGACAAAAAAGACACATTGATACATTACAGGTGGTAGCCCCTGTTCCAGGCTCCACACACGTATCGGGGCTCAGTATGTACCTAAAGATAAGAAGGCAGTGTTGAATGGGCGGCCTAGTGATAATAGGGTCCCTATTCATGAGCGCAGCGATGTGTCCTGAGGCTGTGGTTTGGCACCTACATGTTAGGGCTGTCTAGGGACCTAGAACCCACTAATACCCCCATCCGGCGCTGACTGCTCTACCCTTAGTAACACCACATCTACTGAATATCTACAAAAACCGGAGGACTACAGGAGAACGGTAGGACTACCGGTTATCTTAGGTGCCGCCCATGAACCACGTTATTCACTATCTTTTGTGTTATTGTGCACTTTTTTGTTATCAAATAAGAATATCTAGGGACCCCTTTCTATCAAATGAATTAAAAGTTACGTTTTAATAAAAATCACCATCCCCACTCGATCATTTGTGCAGCACAAAAAAGTCTGTATGGGGAAGAGCGATGGCTTTAGTGATCACTCCTCCCCATACTCTGTAGGAGCTGGTGGAGATCCGCTAGAATGCTTCCTTCCTGACAATCTGCTTCTACATCTTCCTATGTAAACGGACCTTAAGTGTCTGTCAGTCGTGCCCTGGATGTGCATCCCTCAAATCTCCATCAACTGCAAGATGCTATCCTATCAATATGGGCCAACATTTCTAAAGAATGCTATCAGCACCTTGTTGAATCAATGCCACGTAGAATTAAGGCAGTTCTGAAGGCAAAAGTGGGTCCAACACCATATTAGTATGGTGTTCCTAATAATTCTTTAGGTGAGTGTAGGTAATGAAAGCTATAATTGAAAAAAAATAAAAAAAATTGACCATTTGCATTTTTTTGGGTACATTGCCCTCCATCAAAAAAAAAAAAAAGAATAGAAAGTGATTAAGTTGTATGTACCCCAATTCAAACACCAAATACCAAAAACTACAGCTCACCTCACAAAAAATTAGCCCTCAAACAGGTGTATGGACTGAAATATAAAATAGTAATGATTGCCAGAATATGGTTAAGAATAAGGTTTATATATTATTATATGTTTATAATAGAAATGATGTAAATTTGGTATCACTGTAATCAAACCACAGAATACGGTCGTCATGTAATTTTTTGTAAACAATGAACGCCATATAAACAAAGCCCCAAAAACCATGGCGAAGTTACAACTTGTCCCACAAAAACTAAGCCTCATATGGCCATGTGAACGGGAAATTAAAAAAAATAAACGGAAAAAAAACCTAAAATTGGTCAGTTCTTAAAGTGTACCTTCACTTTTTTTAAAACTTTAGATAGTTCCACCCCTGCCACTGATCAAAACCTTTGCTATGTTGCTATGACCTATCACTGTAGAAGTCGCTACATCTGCTACAGGCCTAAAGTGGCATGGAGGCCCGGCCTCACCTGCCAGTAGACAAACACAGTGAGTGTGTGCCCTGGAGTGACATAATCATGCTTGCTGGGCTGAATAGAAGAGCCCATGGGTTGAGGATGGTTCCCTGGCCTGTGCACTCTCCTATTGAGCAGATGCAATGCAGTGAGGCAAGCAAGATGTGCTCTGCTCATCAGAGAAACGGGGCTAGGTGAGTATTAATGTTTTTTTATTTTAATTACACAACAGGGGTAGCACTACTGTGAAGGAGGCACTAAGATGCATAACTACTGTGAGGGGGATACTAACGGGGCATAACTACTGTCAAGTGGGCACTAAGGGATCATAACTACTGTTTGGGGGCATTAAGGGGAAGCACTACTATGAGGAGGGACTAAGGGGGCATAACTAATGTGTGGGGGTGCTAAGTGGCCATAACTACTGTGTGGGGGTACTAAGGGGGCATAACTACTGTGTGGGGGCACTGAGGAGTTATACAGGGCCCAAGTTGCATACTGTAAAATAAAATTTGCTATGGGGCACAGCCTTTTCTAGTTCCACCCCTGATTGGTAGGGTTCAGAGTGCTGAGAACCCCACTGATAGCTAGAACAAGGAGAGAGAAGTGCTCACACAGAGTGCTCTCTCCTTGCTGCTCCTTTTATACACTTATATTCCACAGTGCTTTATAGACATTAGCATCCAACTGTCCCCAATGGGGCTCACAATCTAAGGTCCCTATCAGTATGTCTTTGTAGTGTGGAAGGAAACCAGAGTGCCCAGAGGAAACCCACACAAGCACAGGGAGAACATACAAAATGTCATGCTAACCACTGAGCCACCGTGCTGCCCTTATGTGAGCATTTCTCTTTCTAGTGATCGGTGGGGGTCTCAGCACTCAGACCTTCACGGATCAAAACCTTTGATAGGTCGCTATGACATATCAGATGTTTTTTCAAAGTTCAGTGACACTTTCAGCAGCTAAAACAAACATGGCTCTGAGTCCCTCAATAAATATTGAAGTCAAAATTAGAGGCACTTTACCATTTACCTTATCAGAGAAATTTATTAATACATATTAACCAGGGTGAAACATCCTCAGGATGATTCTATTTAATGTAATTGTCTTTTATTTTTTTGCTGTTGAGGGTAATTGTATTAACATTTATAATATAGTTTATTAGGCAGTTCAGTTTCCTTTTGTACAAAATCTGTGTCTGAACGGCAGCTCCTATGCTATCGGTAATTGGCGGTTGCACAAAAAAATCTGTATTTAGCGCTCACTAGACGCTGAATTCTGCCATCAAGTGTGGCTTTCTTTCTTTTTGAATAACACACACTGGTCACAAAAACTGTATTTCTTCAGAACTGCAACTGGCAGTGAAAACTCAAACACTCTTTGTTGGAGAAAATTAAGAAATGTAAGGGGTATTCATTCAATAATGTCGTCTGTCAAAGACCAAGAGTAAACTATTAAAGCAGTCATGTGGGTAGGATTTCCATGGCAACAGTTCCCATAGTATCCAGTGTCAAAAATAAGACACGCCACGAGGACAAAAGTGATTTTCCTGAACTGGTCAGGCACATTCATTACAAATATAGTGGGTACTTTTCTGTATTTGCTTTGTGTAAAATAATTATTTGCATGGTTTTATATACGTTTTCTCTTAATAGGATGGAGAGAAGGAAAAGACAATCTTTGTATATTAATAAACTGATATAAAACCCATCAATACCATGCCATGTATGTTAGAAGATGGCTACAAAGAATTGCCGATGGTACTTGAATTCTAATAGTCTTAGTAATTTACATCATACATAAATACATCATACATAAATTTGGCGCATCTAAGTCAGGCCCCATAAATGCCCCAAACCCACCAGGGAAAGCACACTTATGGTTAGGATTTACGTTAGCGCCATCTGTTTTTGGCCCAGGACAGCCCAAGATTGCTGGGACTGTCTCTGAAAATAAGGGTCAGTCTGTAATGTACAGTACAGACAAAAAGTTTGGACACACCTTCTCATTCAAAGAGTTTTCTTTATTTTCATGACTATGAAGGCATCAAAACTATGAATTAACACATGTGGAATTATATACATAACAAACAAGTGTGAAACAACTGAAAATATGTCATATTCTAGGTTCTTGAAAGTAGCCACCTTTTGCTTTGATTACTGCTTTGCACACTCTTGGCATTCTCTTGATGAGCTTCAAGAGGTAGTCACCTGAAATGGTCTTCCAACAGTCTTGAAGGAGTTCCCAGAGATGCTTAGCACTTGTTGGCCCTTTTGCCTTCACTCTGCAGTCCAGTTCACCCCAAACCATCTCGATTGGGTTCAGGTCCGGTGACTGTGGAGGCCAGGTGATCTGGCACAGCACCCCATCACTCTCCTTCATGGTCAAATAGCCCTTACTTTCAAAGTTTTCCCAATTTTTCAGCTGACTGACTGACCTTAATGTCTTAAAGTAATGATGGCCACTAGTTTTTCTTTACTTAGATGCTTTTTCTTGCCATAATACAAATTCTAACAGTCTATTCAGTAGGACTATCAGCTGTGTATACACCTGACTTCTCCTCAACGCAACTAATGGTCCCAACCCCATTTATAAGGCAAGAAATCCCACTTATTAAACCTGACAGGGCACACCTGTGAAGTGTGCACTACCTCTTGAAGCTCATCAAGGGAATGCCAAGAGTGTGCAAAGCAGTAATCAAAGCAAAAGGTGGCTACTTTGAAGAACCTAGAATATGACATATTTTCAGTTGTTTTACACTTGTTTGTTATGTATATAATTCCACATGTGTTAATTCATAGTTTTGATGCCTTCAGTGGGAATCTACAATTTTCATAGTCATGAAAATAAAGAAAACTCTTTGAATGAGAAGGTGTGTCCAAACTTTTGGTCTGTACTGGATATAATTCAGATAGTTAGGGGCAGATAGTCAGTGTAGGTTAGATTCATCTATAGTGTAGCTGATGTGTAGGTTCCAATGCAGGGTGTTAGGCAGTGTGATAGGTTCTGCTGTCCATACATGCATGCTACAGACAGTGCTGTGATTTCACAAATTGCACGTATTATGAAAAAATATGCGCATCAGTAATTGAAAAAAATTCGCGAATATATTGGAGCCCTCCCCATAGTGCCCCCATAATGTACCAGTATAAAATGCCCCATATAGTGCTCCAGTATATGCCCTCAGTGTCCCCCATAATTTGCAAGTATAAAATACCTCTTCTTAGTGCCCTCATAGATGAGCGCATAGTACTTCTCTCCCCTTCCCCATAGTACCCACCATAATGTGCCCTAGTAAAAAAAATGCCCCTATACAGAGCCCCCCATATAAAATGCCCCTTCCTTGTGACCTCAGTAGGTGCCTCCATAGTGCCCTAAATAATGGGCCAGTAAGAAGTGCCACCCAATTTGCCCGTAAAAAGTGCCCCATAAATGCCCACCAATAATGTGCCAGTAAGATGTGCCCCCATAGATGCCCCCAATCATGTGCCAGCAACAAGTGCCCCTATAGATGCCCCCCAATCGTGCCAGTAAGTAGTGTTCAACACAAATATTCTTAGAGCAAATTTTTACAGCGAATATCGGCACTTTGCTAATATTTAGAATATAGCGCTATATGATCGTAAAATTGAATAGTCGTTTTTATTTTATTTTTTACACAGTACACATCAGGTGATCATCCCTCCCTTCTAGCTTGTGGGCCAATGAGAAGGCTTTGTCACAGCTTAGCAACATCCCTAGCAACCAATAGAAAAGTTGCTTACCCCTTACTATTGCCGAAAATTTGCAAGCACAAATATATTGGAGCACTCTATCTGCATATAAAGCTATTCTAATTTTCTGCCGTGCCAACCATTTTCTCCAGTCTCAGGAAACTTATACCAGCTTGAAAAATGTAGCTTAAGTGACCCATGCCTGTATTTCGCGCGCATTACTCGAATATTACATTGCCGATTTTTGCAATCAAGAATATAATCACGAATTCTCAAATATATGATGAATATTCTACAAAATATTTGTGAAATATCACAAATTTGAATATTGCTCCTGCCGCTCATCACTACTTGGGAGGTGGCTATCTCTTGTACTATGCACAACAAGTGGGCAGGACCAGTGTACTATTGGATAAGCCTCCTGTCACTTCTAGGTAGGTGGGACACCCCCCTCCCAGGCCATTTAAACTCACAGAAATGGCGGGAAACCAGGGGCGCCATACGCTACTTCTGTGCTTCAAACTGCCATATGCAGATAGCAGCAATTACTTATTTCTCTATGTCCCCTGAGGAGACTGGGTGACACAGCCCTGTTGTAACGTGTAGGGATGACTTTTCTTCACTTTCTGTCAATTCTGTACAGCAGGACCGGTACCACCTGGGTCAGGGTTGAATGGAGGGTCTCCAGACCAGGGAGGGACTGTCCAGAGGGGTCAACCCTTTTAGTGCGAGTGCTCCTCTTGACTGGACGTACAGTTCACTACATCCTGCTGCCTACTCAAAGGGACCCCAATTGTGATGACCCGCTGCATCCCTCTGCATACTGGAGTATCCAATACCACTGTGTGTGATGACAGAAATGGTAAAACCACTATTACCCTGGGGTTTCTGTCCCATTTTTTATTTTTATGAATTTTCTTTGGGGTGATTCTACTGACACAGTGTGACCTTTGTACTGGTCCTGTTATATCTAGAACTGTTAAATCACTGGCATGAAGCACTCCTTCTTCACAATATGGCTGTGTGGCAACAAGACTACATACTATGTTGGGATAGCCTATAATTCAGACTTCAGTAGTTGCATACAATCTATCAGAAGAGAATAAAGCAGTTTTTTTTAAGTACGCATTGATGACCTATCCTTAGGCCCATACTTACGATGGACCATCAAAATATGTTTGGTAGGGTTCTGACCTTGTGAATTCCCCTCTTTTGGCAGAATCCTCAATGTTTATCTAGGCACAGTGGCGCGCCCATACACATGGCTGTGCCTGGTACTACAGTTTAGCCCAATTTAAGCCACTAAAAATAGTTGGCCTGCCCTTAGAGCACATTGCTCCAGTCACTGTATAAAAGAGGAAAGGTCAGCATCATATCAACGTCTTCAGTCATCACTGACTGAAAAGAATCTCTGCTGAGCCTGGTTGAACGGGGAGTCACAGAGTGGCCAGCAATGAGGAGAAGAGTGCCAAGTAGGTTGGAGGGTAATGGATCTGAGAGGTAACACATTTCAAAGTGTCATAGAGAATAGTGCAACTGCTATAGTTATGATCCAATACAGCCAGGTTAAAATGGTCTAACCAGAAGAAATGGGGTATAGCACCAATGATGTAAGACATTGCACAGAGTATATGTGAATAAATACTGCAAATCATTTTTTGCAGTGTTAAACAAGACAAGCTTTATGTTCTTTTTTTTCTTTTTGCTTTTGATCGTGTTCAGTCATTCACAAGAAACACAAGTAGATCAAAAGAATTCTCATAAATAATAGCAGATACACTTTCCTACTGTTCTTAGGATTGGACTCACGCAAGGTAAAGCAATGCAGACTTCAAGAAAAAGAAATTTTGAAGTTGAGGGGAGAAACATTACACAGTATTTCATAGCTCTGCGGCTGCAAAGGAGAAAATGTAGGGGTTATTATAATGAAGGAATTAATAAGGGTGGTTATATGAAGGTGAATTATATAGCAATTATAGACTATACCTTTCAGGGAACTTGTTTTACTTAAATGCAAGCATTTTTGCAATAGGGTTTTATTAAAACATTTTGCAGTGTAATGCTTCCGCAGGTGTTATGTATCATAATAAATAGAACCTGAAAAATATTGTTCACTGCACCCTCAGAGAGCTCACCCTTCTCATTATTACTGAGTCAAACACCTCTGGCAGTGGCTTATATCCCGTGAGAACAGATGATCGGACATGCTGAAATTACACATGGCCAATCCTTCTTTCACCTGACATCATGTGGCGAGGACCAGTTGCCACACCTCCATGCATAAATGACAGTTGGCCAATTCCACTGGAATTTGTGGGTTTTGGATAGATGTACTCTTATGTGTATGAACACCCTAAGTATTAGATCTCACATGCGTGCTTGAGTGAGAGTAACAATGTTCAGTCTCTACAGTGCAAAACCCTGTTCTAAACATTGTGCACATTTGGGGGAAGATTCAGGTCTGCAGACAGGCTGCCAATTCTTATGCCTCTTGGATGAGCAGATGATTAATCACAGTATTTAGGCTGGAAGAAAGTGGGGAAGTTGGCCAGGACACTTAGACACTAAGAAGCCTTAGCCACTTCATTAGAAGCAAGAAGAGAACTGTAAAATGCTGAAGGGTCATGGAATTATCAGCAATTCTGAGTGTGGGACAACATCATAGCAGCTACTACCCACCTATTCTACAGCTGAAATTAAAGAAAGAGCCAGCAAAAATAAAAAAGATCTCTCGACATTCACCGAACCAGTGACATCCACTACATGATGTATGAAACTGTGCCTGATTCCAGCGCACCCTGGCTCCAGCAAACAGCTGATCAACAGGGGTGTTGGGAATCGTATCCCCAGCTCCCCCAATCTAATATTGATGACCTATCCCAAGAATATGTAATCAGTATTAAAGTTCTGGAAAACCCCTTTAAAGACGTGTAAAGTTTATAACAAAGTTACAAATTTGAGCAATTAGCATTTTCTTGAGTTATCTGCTATTACAGTACATTATACATAGTAATATTTTATGTATGCATGTACAAATTGGTTAGCTACCCTATCTACAAGTAACAGCGAGCTAATGAAAATTGATATCCGTTGCACAAAACAGCTTTAATTGAACCACATATTTTCAGAATGCTCACTAGAGCACTGACCTCCTTATAGACCCACCAATTAGTGGTGATGCTAAAGGATAACAAACAAGTCAGTTCTAGTTTAACGTAAACTTTAAACCAGTTCACAGAGAAATGACTGGCCTACAAAATCTGATAATTATTAGTACTGTCTTAACAGAACCATCCTGGTCTATGCTCTGCAACAAGACAAAGACATTTGTCACAACCTAGTTTAATTTCTCTATGCTTCAACTCTGCACCTAAATATTGTTTCTAGTTCTTAGTGCAAATAGTCTTTTGTTTTGGCAACATTCATCAACATTTTAAATAAAGACTAAAAAGTGTTTTCAGCATAAACAAAACCCAATAAAAACACTCAAAATTATGTTTTTTTATTCAAAATAAATTATATTTTTTTGTATGGACATATTTTGTGTTTAAATCTGACAGAAGCCACAAGAACAGTCAGCATTAATCACAAAGATACATGGGATTTTCTGGTAGTCTAATATTTAATTTGTTCTCCAGTCAGTTCTGAAGATACTGATGATGTCAAAAGGAGAACATATATTGTCTGGTGGACTGGAAAGTCTTTGGTCCAGAGGAGAGGTCTTGGGAGCCAAAGCAGAATATTGATGCTCCTCTACTGTTAGTGAAATTTCTACAATTTACTGGCCTGAACACGAGGGGGTGTAAATAGGGGCTACTTATAGGTTTGCCGTCCATGTCTGTCATGCTCCTGCTGTCCCCTGCAGCACGTAAGCCACACTACTTTCCATCCCATCCAGCATCCTGGTCGTCAACATTTTCTCCATGGTGCTGTCTCTATGCTCCTGCCTGATGCTTCATACCTCATGATGATCTGACTATAATAAAACGGATAAATATCTTACACGTATAAAAATTTGCACATTTGGAGTTTCGCCATGACAACTTTTCATGGTACAACTGGTAGGATCCATATTGCCAGGATAGATAACAGTAGTGCACTGTGCCTACAACTGGCAGAAAGTTAACTGCATATCCATTTGACTATATCAGGGCTGGCCAACCTGCGACTCTCCAGCTGTTGTAAAACTACAATTCCCACCAGGCCCTGCTGTAGGTTGATAGCTGTAAGCAGACCGGGCATGCTGGGAGTTTGTAGTTTTGCAACAGCTGGAGAGCCGCAGGTTGAGCATCCCTGGACTATATGGAAGAGCATATTGGTTGTCTCTGTATCTCCCATAGTTTTGAGGTTTTAAGTTCTACACATCTTATGTATTCATGTGCATATTTACTTTCTCTGCTGTGTCTTCCGTTACAACATGGAGAAAAGACTCTATTTCTGTAGGATTTCTGCGTCCCCTGGTGACAATGTATTCTGATTAGTGTTGAGCGCGAATATTCGAATATCAAATTTTTTTGCGAATATCGGCACTTCGCTAATTCGCGAATATTTCGAATATAGTGATATAAATTCGATATTTCGAATATTCATTTATTATTATTTTTTTTTTTTGTTATATTTTTTTCTTTCCCACTTCCCTAAAGTTGTTCTTACCTGTCCTTTGGATTCCTGGCTTCCTGGCTGCTCCAGTCAGTGCCCGTTGCCGCTTCTGCCGACTTCCGTGCTCATGGAGCGTCCCCATCACCATGGGAACGTCTCCATATACTAGAATGTACTGTCGGATTTGAGAATTACGTTGAAATCGCAATTCGATTTTTTCAAGTTATAATAATCTAATTTCGATTTTAACTTAAAGGCTACTCTCCTATTGAAATAGCAATGCGATTTATTCAAGTTATAAAAATCTAATTTCGATTTTCACTTAGCACTGCTATATTCCATATTCGTTAATTCTAGCCTAATATGGAATATAGCAGTGCTAAGTTAAAATCGAAATTCGATTATTATAACTTGAATTAATCGAATTGCGATTTCAACTTGGACCTGGTTTACTATGGTTGGCTTGGTAGAATTAGCTAATGATGAATGTATTCGTCATATTCCACAAAACGAATATAACGAATGTATTCATCATATTCCATAAAACGAAGATAACAAAGTATTCTGCATCTTCGTTTTAGCTACCTATTCATCAACTTCGCTAATTCTAGCAATCATATAGGAAAGTTTACTATAGAGACAGCTAAGTTTAATTCGCTATGCGATTATATTACTTTGCTTTTTTTTTTAAATAGAATAATTATAATAATTATCAGGTATTATAATTATTGTATATTTTTTTTTTTTAAAAGCAGTCATATAATCGCATAGCGAATTAAACTTAGCTGTCTCTATAGTAAACTTTCCTATATGATTGCTAGAATTAGCGAAGTTGACGAATAGGTAGCTAAAACGAAGATGCAGAATACTTCGTTATCTTCGTTTTGTGGAATATGACGAATACATTCGTCATATTCGCTAATTCTACCAAGCCAACCATAGTAAACCAGGTCCAAGTTGAAATCGCAATTCGATTATTTCAAGTTATAATAATCGAATTTCGATTTTAACTTAAAGGCTACTCTCCTATTGAAATAGCAATGCGATTTATTCAAGTTATAAAAATCTAATTTCGATTTTCACTTAGCACTGCTATATTCCATATTCGTTAATTCTAGCCTAATATGGAATATAGCAGTGCTAAGTTAAAATCGAAATTCGATTATTATAACTTGAATTAATCGCATTGCTATTTTAATAGGAGAGTAGCCTTTAAGTTAAAATCGAAATTTGATTATTTAAATCGCATATTAATCGCAATAACAAGAATAATGACGAATATTCGATTTCGATGAATATAAAACGAATATTCTATCGAATATTCGCGAATTTTGTCGAAATCGAATATGGCACCTGCCGCTCATCACTAATTCTGATGGCTCACTTTTCTGGCAGCATTAAAGAGTTAAACCCTTTCTTGGTTCTGCATCTAGCTGCTAGGCTGTTCTAATGTGTTAATCACCTTCTGCAATATATATATATATATATATATATATATATACCATGCTGTTTACCTCATTCACTTCCAGGGGTATACCTAGCCTTTCTTCTGCTTGAAGCAAAAATTGAAATGGTGCCTTCCCCAATGCCAAATTCTCAACCTAACCCCCTTCCTCCTAACATTGCATACACCACTACAGAACATACAGGGTAATACAGTGCCATATTCCTCTTACATCCAGTGATGTCTCCTCTGATGTAGATATTCTCTTTCCTCATCTTCTCAATTCGAACCAGCCTGCCATGATGATTTCTTTCAGTCATCTCTTGTCTCTGCAGTTTGACAAACAGACATTTTAGTTTCCTACTTTTCTATCATCCTCCTACCTTCTGAACACTCCATCCTGCCACCCCCAATACTGTGTCTGCTGTGCTCCCCAATACTATACTGCAGAAATAATACACCTGAATATACTAGTACCACACAGATAGTGCCCCCCCTTAATTATTTTCACGCAGTGCCTTAAAAAATAACTGTGCCAAGCAAATAGTGCCCCTAACACTAATAGTGCTGTAAACATACTGGCCTCCCTAAAAAATCATGCTATGCTGATACTGTGCCAGTGCTCCCAAAAGTCCCATCAATAGTAATAATTGACTGCCAGAGTGCACTTAAATAAAGCTCACCATAATGCCCCCAGTAGAAATAATTCTCCTTATAATATGTGGCAGTAGAAAAATGCCTGCTAATGTGTGCCAGTACAAATAATACCCCCTTATAATGTGTGCCAGTACAAAAATGCCCCCTTAGTGTATGCCAGTAAAAAAAATCCCTCTTAGTGCTCCCAGTAGAGCCAAATCACCCTTTGTTACACATAAAGGAGGGCATCATACACAGCCTTGAAAAATTATGATTGATTGCCTGCTGGTGACCCTCAAAAACATTTGGAGCAAGGGCCTGCTGATCTGACCATCTAAAACATTATGGGCGAGGGCCTGCTGCCGCTTTGGTGACTCTAGATAATCTGGGGACGATCCATTCGGATGTCTGACCTATCAACTTTCAATGTTATTTTCAGCCCAAACCATGTAGACAATGGGTAACGGGGGAATCATGGTTCGATTCCGGAGAGGGAGCCTGAGAAACAGCTACGGCTACCACATCCAAGCAAGGCAGCATGCGCGCAAATTACCTATTAGGTATAATTAGTGAGCTGACCCTGTAAAAGATTTTAGGTGCGGGCCTGCAGGTGAGCTGACCCTGTAAAATATTTTAGGTGCGGGCCTGCTGGTGAGCTGACCCTCTAAAAGATTGTAGGTGAAGGCCTGCTGGTGAGCTGACCCTCTAAAAGATTGTAGGTGAAGGCCTGCTGGTGAGCTGACCCTGCAAAAAATTATATGCGAGGGCCTGCTGGTGAGTTGACTCTATAAAATATTATATGCGAGGGCCTTCAGGTGAGCTGACCCTGTAAAACATTATATGCGAGGGCATGCAGGTGAGCTGACCCTCTAAAAAATTAAATGTGAGGGTCTTCGCTTGAGCTGACCCTGTAAAAGATTTGAGGTGCGGGTCTTCTGGTGAGCTGACCCTGTAAAAGATTTGAGGTGCAGGCCTGCTGGTGAGCTGACCCTGTAAAATATTTTAGGTGCGGGCCTGCAGGTGAGCTGACCCTGTAAAAGATTTTAGGTGTGGGCCTGCTGGTGAGCTGACCCTGTAAAAGATTGTAGGTGAAGGCATGCTGGTGAGCTGACCCTGTAAAAAATTATATGCGAGGGCCTGCTAGTGAGCTGACTCTGTAAAAGATTTTAGGCGAGGGCCTTCTGGTGAGATGACCCTCTAACAAAACAATAGCAAAGACAGGTGCACTCTGCAGTCTCACTAAACCCTCAAACTGATTTTGAAATTGAGAGATTAGTCAACATGTCCTACGGTGTAGAACATGTCTAAGCCCGGGCACCACGCCAAGGTTTCTCAAGTAGCCCGGGACCTAACACTCTCCTACCTGAGCCGTATGGGCAATACCAGGAGCCAGTGGGAAAATTACAGGAGCATGAGGCCGACTCACAAACAGCTCACCAGTTACCTCCAGCATGTAGCCATGCTTGCAATGGGAGGAGTCTGCGAGTCCCACTCAAGACTGGCTGATATGGCCCAGGCCTCACAGGTGCACCTAAATGTGGCCTGTAGATGGAGAACAGGCACATTTAAATTGGAGTTTATACACCTCCAGGAATCTATATATACAAACTAAAAAGACAGGGTGGCATTAGCAGGAGGTGCTCAAACCCACATGCAGTCGTGCATATATACGGGGGAGCAAATCCTGCACTTGTGGCCCGTTGCTAATGGCGATCCCCAGCAAAATGCATACGGTGGAGGATGCCCGCGGCGAACCACAAGTACCACAATAGACATCTCACACAAGGTAGCAAGTGCGGATGTCATAATCAATATAACAATATAACAAAACAATAGCAAAGACAGGTGCACTCTGCAGTCTCACTAAACCCTCAAACTGATTTTAAAATTGAGGGTCATATGTGGGGTATTTATACTGCCCTGGCATGTTAGGGGCCCGAAAGCGTGAGAAGAAGTCTGGGATCCAAATGTCTAAAAATGCCCTCCTAAAAGGAATTTGGGCACCTTTGCGCATCTAGGCTGTAAAAAAGTGTCACACATGTGGTATCGCCGTACTCAGGAGAAGTTGGGGAATGTGTTTTGGGGTGTCATTTTACATATACCCATGCTGGGTGAGATAAATATCTTGGTCAAATGCCAACTTTGTATAAAGAAATGGGAAAAGTTGTCTTTTGCCAAGATATTTCTCTCACCCAGCATGGGTATATGTAAAATGACACCCCAAAACACATTCCCCAACTTCTCCTGAGTACGGCGATACCAGATGTGTGACACTTTTTTGCAGCCAAGGTGGGCAAAGGGGCACACATTCCAAAGAGCACCTTTCGGATTTCACAGGTCATTTTTTACACATTTTGATTGCAAAGTACTTCTCACACATATGGGCCCCTAAATTGCCAGGGCAGTATAACTACCCCACAAGTGACCCCATTTTGGAAAGAAGACACCCCAAGGTATTCCGTGAGGGGCATGGCGAGTTCCTAGAATTTTTTATTTTTTGTCGCAAGTTAGTGGAATATGAGACTTTGTAAGAAAAAAAAAAAAAATCATCATTTTCCGCTAACTTGTGACAAAAAATAAAAAGTTCTATGAACTCACTATGCCCATCAGCGAATACCTTAGGGTGTCTACTTTCCGAAATGGGGTCATTTGTGGGGTGTTTGTACTGTCTGGGCATTGTAGAACCTCAGGAAACATGACAGGTGCTGAGAAAGTCAGAGCTGCTTCAAAAAGCGGAAATTCACATTTTTGTACCATAGTTTGTAAACGCTATAACTTTTACCCAAACAATTTTTTTTTTGCCCAAACATGTAGAACAATAAATTTAGCGAAAAATGTATATATGGATGTCGTTTTTTTTGCAAAATTTTACAGCTGAAAGTGAAAAATGTCATTTTTTTGCAAAAAAATCGTTAAATTTCGATTAATAACAAAAAAAGTAAAAATGTCAGCAGCAATAAAATACCACCAAATGAAAGCTCTATTAGTGAGAAGAAAAGGAGGTAAAATTCATTTGGGTGGTAAGTTGCATGACCGAGCAATAAACGGTGAAAGTAGTGTAGTGCAGAAGTGTAAAAAGTGGCCTGGTCATTAAAGGGGTTTTAGCTAGCGGGGTTAAAGTGGTTAAATGTGCCTGTTCTCCATCTACAGGCCACATTTAGGTGCACCTGTGAGGCCTGGGCCATATCAGCCAGTCTTGAGTGGGACTCGCAGACTCCTACCTCCTCCCATTGCAAGCATGGCTACATGCTGGAGGTAACTGGTGAGCTGTTTGTGAGTCGGCCTCATGCTCCTGTAATTTGCCCACTGGCTCCTGATATTGCCCATACGGCTCAGGTAGGAGAGTGTTAGGTCCCGGGCTACTTGAGAAACCTTGGCGTGGTGCCCGGGCTTAGACATGTTCTACACCGTAGGACATGTTAACTAATCTCTCAATTTTAAAATCAGCTTGAGGGTTTAGTGAGACTGCAGAGTGCACCTGTCTTTGCTATTGTTTTGTTATATTGTTATATTGATTATGACATCCGCACTTGCTACCTTGTGTGAGATGTCTATTGTGTTACTTGTGGTTCGCCGCGGGCATCCTCCACCGTATGCATTTTGCTGGGGATCGCCATTAGCAACGGGCAGGATTTGCTCCCCCTGTATATATGCACGACTGCATGTGGGTTTGAGCACCTCCTGCTAATGCCACCCTGTCTTTTTAGTTTGAGATGACCCTCTAAAATATTATATGCTTATAAATTGTAAGCCCTCACGGGCAGGGGCCTCTCTCCTTGTGTACCAGTTTGTAACTTGTCTTGTTTATGATTATTGCAATTGTTTGTATTATGTACGGTATGTATACCTCTTCTCATATGTACAGCGCTATGGAATGAATGGCATTTTAATAATAAATAATAATAATAAATAATAATAATATGCGAGGGCCTTCAGGTGAGCTTACCCTGTAAAACATTATATGCGAGGGCATGCAGGTGAGCTGACCCTCTAAAAAATTAAATGCGAGGGCCTTCGCTTGAGCTGACCCTGTAAAAGATTTGACGTGCAGGTCTGCTGATGAGCTGACCCTGTAAAAGATTTGAGGTGCGGGCCTGATGGTGAGCTGACCCTGTAAAAAAAAAAAAAAAAGCGAGGTCCTTTAGGTGAGCTGACCCTGTAAAAGATTTGAGGTGCGAGCCTGCTAGTGAGCTGACCCTGTAAAAGATATGAGGTGCGGGCCTGCTGGTAAGCTGACTGTAATGGGGTGCCAAAGGCGCATTCGGTCTCCCATCAGCCGCAGACCTGCTGCTTAGCTTCGGGAGCGAGGATCTGTGTTTGACCTCGTTCCCAGGGCGGCTTTGCTAGCTGGGAGGCTCCCTGCTCCTAGGTCTGCCTTGAGCGCCGAGCTGATCACTCGGTGCTCGATTAGTGGTCTGTCGGTCATGTGACGCTGGCCACGTCACATGACCCTCACTCCCCACTTTAAATACAGGCAGCCTGCTAGCCACAGGTTGCCTGTTAATTTAGGTTCCTGGCAGTTGTTGGATACCTGTGTACTTACCTGATCCTGTTCCCTGACGATCCTTTGCCTGCTCCTCCTGTACTGCGCATCCTTCCTGGTATATTGACCTCGGTTTCCACCTGACTATTCTTTGCGGACTCCTTTGGTACTTCTCGACTCTCCTGGTATTTATGACCCCTGACTCCTGACCTTTCTTTGCTTATCCCTCTGTAATGCGTTGTCCTCTTGGTTTTCACCCGGTCCGCTCACTATCCGTTATTTGTCTTGTCTGTCCATCCCGCATGTATCCTAAGTTAGGGACTGCCGTCCAGTTGTCCCCTGTCATCAGGACTCGTGAGGCAAATAGGCAGGGCCATGTGTGTGTGTACATGACCGTTTCAGATTAACAGGCCCAATAACCACTGTATAATGAATCCTCTGGTGACCCCGACTGACCATGTCTCTAATCTGACGCAGATGGTGCAGGAGCTAGGGGAAAAACTCAGTTCTTTTGAGTTAGGGCAAGGTTCTTCCACTCCTCAGGCCTCCAGTCCGCATTTTGAGCCCCAGATTAAGCTCCCAGAACCAGAAGTTTCTCTCTTTTAAGGAAAGTTGCAGACTTTACTTCCGTTTGCGCCCCGTGTCCTCTGGCCCTGAGAGTCAACGCGTGGGCATCTTTTACAGGGTCAGCTCATCATTTCCCGACTACAGGGTGATCCCCAGGACTGGGCGTTCTCTTTACCTGCTGGCGCCAGTTGTTTAACTTCTGTGGAGGGGTTCTTTCAGGCCCTGGGTACCCTCTATGATGAACCAGACAGGGCTCTAGTAGCCAAGACGGCTCTAAAGGCACTGGTTCAGGGCAATCTACCTGCGGAGGATTATTGCACCCAATTCAGAAGGTGGTGTGTCCCCTCAGGATGGAATGAACCAGCCCTGAAGAGTCAGTTCAGGTCTGTCTGATAATTTAAAGGATCTTCTGGTCAGTTATCAACTTCCAGAGACCTTAGAGGAGATGATGACCCTTGTTGTCCGACTTGACTGACGGGTTAGAGAGAGACGACAGGAACAACAGTTCTCTTCCCAGATGGTGGTCCAGCCAGAGGCCTATCCCAGAGACAATGCTGAGCTCTCCACCGAAGAACCCATGCAGGTTGGCATGACCCGAGGGAATCTTCGCCACAGACGTGGATAATGCTTTTACTGTGGAGATCCTAAGCATTGGATCAACCAGTGTCCTAAGAAGGTCCTCTCTGTCAAGTCTCCTAAGCAAGGCAACCTAAAGACCAGATACACCCTGATTTTTCTAAATGTAAGCTTTTGGTACCCATTACGATTTCTCTGGGGGTAGATAAATGGCCGGGTAAGGCCTTTATTGATTCTGGCTCAGCGGCCAGCTTTATTGACTCTGAGTACGCTGTAAGATTGGGTATTCCAATGTTTGCTTTACCAACTCCTATCCATGTCATGGCTATTGATGCTACTCCTCTTATTGGTGGTACGGTGAGCTCATGTACCTCAGAGATTTCTCTAACCGTGGGTGTGTGCCACTCAGAGAGCTGTTCCCTTTTAGTCCTGGAGAACCTACCGGCTGAGGTGGTACTAGGGTTGCCTTGGCTCTGACTACATAACCCCACTATAGATTGGTCCAAGGGGGAGTTGGTGAGATGCGGGCCTAAGTGTGACTCGTGCTTGTCCGTAGTACAGGCTGGGGTCTCAGTAAAGTCTGATACTTTAACCACTGTTGTTAGGGAATATTCTGATGTATTATCATCACCGACCCCGGAGGTTCTACCCCCCCATAGACCTTATGATTGTACTATAGAGCTAGTAGAGGCGGCCAAGTTTCCTAAGGAGCGAATTTATAATCTTTCTAAGCCCGAACGCAAGGCCATGGAAGATTATATTAAGGAGAGCCTTGGTAAAGGGCATATTAGTCCTTCTGTCTCTCCTATGGGGGCGGGGTTTTTGTTTGTTAAGAAAAAAGTTGGTGGTCTTAGGCCATGTATCGATTACCGGAGATTAAATAAAATGCCCTGAATAGATACTCCCTCCCATTGATTCCGGATTTATTTAACCAGGTTCTGGGGGCAACCTGGTTTTCCAAGATTGACCTGAAAGGGGCATACAATCTAATCCGAATCAAGGAGGGAGACGAATGGAAGACGGCATCCAATACTCCGGCAGGACATCAGGTGATGCCTTTTGGACTCAGCAATGCCCCAGCTGTGTTCCAAAACTTCATAAATGACATTCTTAGGGAGTTCTTAGGTAAATCCCATGTGTCTCATGTTAAACAAGTATTAGAGGTGTTGAGGGAGAATCGGCTATCAGCTAAGCAAGAGAAATGTGTCTTTGGTGTACAGGAGATTCTGTTTCTAGGGCATGTTCTGACTTCTCACGCCTTCAAGATGGATCCTGGTAAGGTACTAGCAATTAAGGAATGGGTAAGACCTTCATCCTTAAAGGCCTTACAACGGTTCTTAGGTTTAGCCAATTACTATCGTAAATTTATTATGAATTTTTCCATAATTGTAAAACCGTTGACTGACCTTACTAAGAAAGGGGCGGATTTGGAGAATTGGTCTAGTGAGGCCATTTCTTCATTAGAAAAATTATAAAAGGCATTCAGTAGCGCTCCCATTCTGATCCAGCCTGATCAGGAGAGACCTTTTATTGTGGAGGTGGATGTGTCCGAGGACAGCGCAGGAGCAGTCCTTTCACAAGGTCCTGCTAGCCTTACTAACCTGAGACCATGTGCCTTCTTCTCCAGGAAATTCTCTCCCACGAAGAGAAACTACAACATAGGGAATAGGGAGCTGCTTCCCATTAAATGGGCATTTGAGCAGTGGAGGCATTTTCTGGAGGGGGCAAGGCATTGTGTGACTGTTGTCACTGACCATAAAAACCTTATGCTTCTCGAGTCTGCTAAGAGGTTGAATCCCCGTCAAGCCAGATGGGCTCTGTTTTTTACTCGTTTTGATTTTTCCATTACGTTCAGGCCGGGAAGTAAAAATGTGAAGGTGGACGCATTATCTCAGAGCTTCTATGCTTTTCAACCTACTGAGGTACCACCTGAATCCATCCTACCAGCAAAAATCTTCATAGCAGCTCTAACCCAGGATATCTCGGCTCGCATTAGGTCTGAACAACATCTGGCACCGGTATCCACCCCAACAGATAAGTTGTTTGTTCCCGTACAATTTTGTCTCCAGCTGTTGGGTGAGTGTCACGATTCTGCCTTTTGTGGACATCTGGGTGTTGAGGGCTCTAAGGATCTGGTTTCTAGATCTTATTGGTGGCCCACTCTAACTAGGGATGTCAAGTCCTACGTGTCAGCCTGTGAGGTTTGTGCCAGGTCCAAGACACCTAGGACTCGCCCTGCTGTTAACCTACGACCCCTACCCATTCCCAGTAGTCCCTGGTCCCATATCTCGATGGAGGGTAAGACTGTAGTTTGGGTAGTGGTTTAGCAAGATGGTCCATTTCATTCCCCTGTCTAAACTCCCGAATGCCAAAACCCTGGCGTCTATTTTTGTGAAAAAAATTGTTCGATTGCATGGTATCCCGGAAAATATTGTTTCTGACAGGGGTGTGCAGTTTGTGTCCAAATTCTGGAGGGCCTTCTGTCAAAAATGTCAAATTTCATTGTCTTTTTCCTCTGCCTACCACCCTTAGAGTAATGGGCAGACTGAACACCTTAATCAGTCTGTGGAACAATTCTTGAGGTTGTATGTTGCTGATGACCAGCAATTATGGGTGAAATTTCTTCCACTGGCTGAATTTGCTTTGAATAACCTTGTCAATTCTTCTGCTGGGGTTTCACCTTTCTTTTGTAACCATGGTTTCCATCCCCGTTTTCATTCTTCTGGGTCATCCGTCTCCTCCTCTAACCTTGAGGCGGATAGGCTCTCCACTGAACTGTGCACAGTTTGGGCCTGGGTTCGATCGAACTTAGAAAAGGCTCAAAGTTCTCAGAAACTCAAGGCCGATAGGAGACGTTCAAGGGGGGTGAATTTTCAGGTTGGGGATAAGATATGGTTGTCCTCCAAGAATCTCTCTCTTAAGGTAGATTCTAAAAAGTTTGCTCCTCGTTTTATTGGACGATATAAGATCACGGAGGTGATTAACCCGGTATCATTTAGGTTGGAGCTGCCCGAGTCATTCCACATTCATAATGTGTTCCATAAATCTCTACTTAAAAAATATTTTGAACCGGTAGTTCCATCGAAAGCCTCGCCTCTGCCGATTCTTGTTAATGATGCTGTTGAGTATGTGGTGTCTAAAATAGTGGACTTCAGGAAGGTGCGTAATTCCTTGCAGTACCTGATTCATTGAAAGGGGTATGGACCTGAAGAGAGATCTTGGGTACCTGCCAGGGAGGTTCATGCTCCTAGACTTGTTCAAAAATTTCATTTAGAACATCCTGAAAGGCCATCGCCTGAAGTCTTGGCCCCTCGTAAAAGGGGGGGTACTGTAACGGGGTGCCGAAGGCACACTCGGTCTCCCATCAGCCGCAGACCTGCTTAGCTTCGGGAGCAAGGATCTGTGTTTGACCTCATTCCCAGGGCGGCTTTGCTAGCTGGGATGCTCCCTGCTCCTAGGTCTGCCTTGAGCGCCGAGCTAATCACTCGGCGCTCAACTAGTCGGTCTGTCGGTCATGTGACGCTGGCCACGTCACATGACCCTCACGCCCCACTATAAATACAGGCAGCCTGCTAGCCACAGGTTGCCTGTTAATTTAGGTTCCTGGCAGTTGTTGGATACCTGTGTACTTACCTGATCCTGTTCCCTGACGATCCTTTGCCTGCTCCTCCTGTACTGCGCATCCTTCCTGGTATATTGACCTCGGCTTCCACCTGACTATTCTTTGCGGACTCCTTTGGTACTTCTCGACTCTCCTGGTATTTATGATTCCGGCTTCTCCTGACCTTTCTTTGCTTATCCCTCTGTACTGCGTTGTCCTCTTGGTTTTCACCCGGTCCGTTCACTATCCGTTATTTGTCTTGTCTGTCCTTCCCGCACATATCCTAAGTTAGGGACTACCGTCCAGTTGTCCCCTGTCATCAGGACTTGTGAGGCAAGTAGGCAGGGCCAGGGGTGAGGGTGGAGCGCAGTGGTCACTATCCTCCCCCCTGTGTGTGTGTGTGTGTACGTGACTGTTTCACTGACCCTGTAAAAGATTCTATGTGTGGGCCTGCAGGTGAGTTTACCCTCTAAAAAATGTTATGCAAGGTCCTTCAGGTGAGCTGACCCTGTAAAAGATTTGAGGTGCGGGCCTGCTGGTGAGCTGATCCTGTAAAAGATTTTAGGTGTGGGCCTATTGGTGAGCTGACCCAGTAAAAGATTGTAGGTGAAGGCCTGCAGGTGAGCTGACCCAGTAAAAGATTGTAGGTGAAGGCCTGCTGGTGAGCTGACCCAGTAAAATATTGTAGGTGAAGGCCTGCTGGTGAGCTGACCCTCTAAAAAATTATATGCGAGGGCCTGAAGGTGAGCTGACCCTCTAAAAAGTTATATGCGAGGGCCTGCAGCTGAGCTGACCCTCCAAAAAATTATAAGCGAGGGCCTGCATGCGAGCTGACCCTGCAAAACATTATATGTTAAGGTCATATATACGAGGGCATTATATGTGATGAATAAGCATGTTGATATGATAGAAGAGGAGAATGAGGATGAGAAAAGGAAGATTCAACCATATACCCTTGTTTGTGGTGGAAGGGGGGCATGGGAATACAGTGTATTCAGTACATTATAAACAACACATTTAAAGTGCCTTTATGTTCAGCCGCTTTCCTCTGGTGGGGTTGAGAAGTCATGGTCAATGCAGGCCTTGTTCATTTTTATAAGAGTCAACCTGTCAGCATTTTCAGTTGACAGGTGGATACGCTTATCTGTTATAATGCCACCAGCAGCACTAAATACCCACTCAGACAAAACGCTGGCGGCAGGACAGGCCAGCACCTCCAAGGCGTAGAGCGCCAGTTTGTGCCACATGTCCAGCTTGGACACCCAGTAGTTGTAAAGCACTGAGGGATCACTGAGGACGCTGACACGGTCTGCTATGTACTCATTCAGCATCTTCCAAAATTTTTCCCTCCTTGTGACACTAGGCCACACATCAGGGTGAGGGTGCTGGCGGGTGTCATGAAACTGTCCCAGGCTTTGGAGAGTGTTGCCCTGCCTCTGTTGGAACTGCTGTGTGTTCCCCTTGTCTCCCATCCTCAGGTGGCCAAGGAACTATGGACTCTGCCGTAGAGATGTCGGCGAACAGTTCCCGACGAACATAGCTTGTTCGCGTTCGCCGCGGCGGGCGAACATATGCGATATTCGGTCCGCCCCCTATTCATCATCATTGAATAAACTTTGACCCTGTACCTCACAGTCAGCAGACACATTCCAGCCAATCAGCAGCAGACCCTCCCTCCCAGACCCTCCCACCTCCTGGACAGCATCCATCTTAGATTCATTCGGAAGCTGCAGTCTTAGTGAGAGGAGGGACAGTGTAGCTGCTGCTGATTTAATAGGGAAATTGATAGCTAGGCTAGTGTATTCAGTGTCCACTACAGTCCTGAAAGACTCATCTGATCTCTGCTGTAAGGACAGCGTCCTGACAGCACCCCAAAAAGCCCTTTTTAGGGCTAGAACATCAGTCTGCTTTTTTTTTTTTTTTCCCTGTGTAATCTAATTGCAGTTGCCTGCCAGCGTGTGTCTCTCAGGCTCACAGCGTATACTGTGCCAACTTGCCCAGTGCCACTACTCATATCTGGTGTCACAGTAGCTTGCATTTTAAAGTTGCCTGCACGCGTGTGTGTTTCAGGCCCTGCAAGCGCATAGTGTCACCAGCGCAACTCATATCTGGTGTCATCACAGTAGATTACATAATAAAATAACATTTTGACTGTGAAGTAATAGCAGTCAGTTGCCTGCACGCGTGTGTGTTTCAGGCCCTGCAAGCGCATAGTGTCACCAGCGCAACTCATATCTGGTGTCATCACAGTAGATTACATTAAAAAAAAAAAAACTTTTTTGAATAGATTGAAAAGCAGTTATTTGTCTGCAAGCGTATGTGTCAGGCCTACAGCGTATACTCTGCCAACTTCTGCCAGTGCACAGTGCCACTCATATCTGGTGTCACAGTAGCTTGCACTCATAGTACAACTAAACTAATCTAAAAAAAATGACAGGCAGAGGCAGGCCACCCCGCAGGGGCCGTCGAGGTCGTGGTGCTGTGATTCCCTTTGGCCCTAGAATAATGCCCAGTGTTCAGAGGCCACGTACCCTGAACTCGAAAAGTTCTGAGGACATAGTTGACTGGCTAAAACAGGACACCCAACCTTCTACAGCTCGGAACCTTGACGCACCATCCTCCTCCAGCTCAGCTTCGGGCACCTCTCAAGTTACCACTCGCCCGCCTGCCGCCACCACCAACACTAGCACCACAGCTGCTTCACTTGATCTGTCAGAGGAGTTTTTACACATCAGTTGGAAGAAATGAGTGATGCGCAACCATTATTGCCAGAGGATGTAGATAACAGGGATATGTCTCAGTCAGGCAGCATTACACACATGGACGTATGGTGTGATGATGATGATGATGATGTTGTACCCGCTGCTGCTTCCTTTGCTGAGTTGTCAGATACAAGTGAAGCGGTTGATGATGACGATGTGTCCGTGGATGTCACGTGGGTGCCCGCTCGAAGAGAAGAAGAACAGGGGGAAAGTTCAGATGGGGAGACAGAGAGGAGGAGGAGACGAGTTGGAAGACGGGGGAGGTCGTCGCAAGGAGCTAGTGGCACAGTCAGACAGCATGTATCGGCACCTGGGGTCAGCCAGACAGCACGCCAATCAATGCATGCTATTGCCACCACCAGAATGCCGTCATTGCAAAGCTCAGCAGTGTGGCATTTTTTTTGTGTATCTGCCTCTGATAACAGCGATGCCATTTGCAACCTGTGCCAAAAGAAACTGAGTCGTGGGAAGTCCAACACCCACCTAGGTACAACTGCTTTGCGAAGGCACATGATCTCACATCACAAACGCCTATGGGATCAACACATGAGTACAAGCAGCACACAAACTCAAAGCCATCATCCTCCTCCTGGTCCAGCATCTTCAGCCACGTCAACCACTGCTGTCCTCCTTGCCCCCCCTCTAAACCACCCGCCACTCCGCCTTTCGCCTTGAGCAGTTCCTGCTCATCTGCCCACAGTCAGGTGTCTGTCAAGGACATGTTTGAGCATAAGAAGCCAATGTCACAGAGTCACCCCCTTGCCCGCAGTGGAAGGTACCCGGCCGAAATTTCTTTTCACAAAAGGCAATCCCCAACCTGTACTCTATTGTGCAAAAGGAACTCATGGCATGTCTGGCACACAGTGTTAGGGCAAGGGTCCATCTGACCACTGATACCTGGTCTGCAAAGCACGGTCAGGGCAGGTATATCACCTACACTGTGCATTGGGTAAACCTGCTGACGGCTGCAAAGCATGGAATGCGTGGCTCTGCAGAGGAGTTGGTGACACCGCCACGACTGCTGCCACCTCCTCTACTCCTCCTACTCCATCCTCTTCGATAACCTCCTCGGCTGAGTCCTCTTCTGCTGCTGCGTCTTGCTCCACATGAACTGCACCCCCCAGCTCCCCAGGGGCTATTCCACATCCCGGATACGACAGTGTCACGCCGTCTTGGGGTTGACTTACCTGAAAGCAGAGAGTCACACCGGACCAGCACTCCTGTCTGCCCTGACTGCACAGGTGGATCAGTCGCTGACTCCGCACCAACTGGAGATCGGCACATTGGTGTGTGACAACGGAAGCAATTTGTTGGCGGCATTGAATTTGGGCAAGTTGACAAATGTGCCATGCATGGCACGTGTGTAATCTGATCGTGCAACGCTTTGTGCATAAGTACCCAGGCTTACAGGACGTCATCAAGCAGGCCAGGAAGGTGTATGGCCATTTCAGGCATTCCTACACGGCCATGGCGCACTTTTCAGACATTCAGCGGCGAAACAACATGCCAGTGAGGCGCTTGATTTGCGACAGCCCGACACATGGAATTCAACACTCCTAATGTTCGACCGCCTGCTCCAACAAGAAAAAGCCGTCAACGAGTTTTTGTATGACGGGGTGCTAGGACAGCCTCTGCGGAGCTGGGATTTTTTTTGCCACGTTACTGGACGCTCATGCGCAATGCCTGTAGGCTCATGCGTCCTTTTGAGGAGGTGACAAACCTAGTCAGTCGCACCGAAGGCACCATCAGCGACATTATCCCATTTGTTTTCTTCCTGGAGCGTGCCCTGCGAAGAGTGCTGGATCAGGCCGTAGATGAGCGTGAAGAGAGGAAGAGTTGTGATCACCATCATCACCACCAGAAACAGCCTTATCAGAATCGCTTGCTGGATCTGCGGCAACGCTGGAAGAGGAGTCTGAGGAGAGAGCCAGAGGAGGAATGTGGCTTTGAGGAGGAGGAAGAGCAACCACAGCAGGCATCCCAGGGTGCTCGTTGTCACCTATCTGGTACCCATGGTGTTGTACGTGGCTGGGAGAAGAACAGACCTTTCAGTGAGATCAGTGAGGATGAGGAACGGGACATGAGAGCTCGGCATCCGACCTTGTGTAAATGGGGTCTTTCATGCTGTTGTGCCTGTTGAGGGACCCTCGTATAAAAAGGCTAAAGGAGAATGACCTGTACTGGGTGGCCACGCTACTAGACCCCTGGTATAAGCAGAAAGTGCCTGAAATGTTACCAAATTACCGGAAGTCGGAAAGGATGCAGCAGTTCCAAAATAAATTAAAAAGTATGCTTTACACAGCGTATAAGGGTAATGTCACAGCACAACGGGAATCTAACAGGGGAAGAGGTGAAAGTAATCCTCCTCCTACCACGACCATGCCGGCAAGGACAGGCCGCTTTACAGACGTGTTGTTGATGAAGGACATGCGCAGCTATTTAAGTCCTACACATCGCCACAGCCCTTCGGGGTCCACCCTCAGAGAACGACTCGACCGACAGGTAGCAGACTACCTCGCCTTAACTGCAGATATCGACACTCTGAGGAGCGATGAACCCCTTGACTACTGGGTATGCAGGCTTGACCTGTGGCCTGAGCTATCCCAATTTGCGATAGAACTTCTGGCCTGCCCCGCTTCAAGTGTCCTGTCAGAAAGGACCTTCAGTGCAGCAGGAGGTATTGTCACTGAGAAGAGAAGTCGCCTAGGTCAAAAAAGTCTAGATTACCTCACCTTTATTAAGATTAATAAGGGATGGATCCCGAAGGGACTGACAGTGGACGATACATTAGACTAAAAAAGGCCTGATGAGATGAGCTGCCTTGGGCTAAAAATGGTCCACACGCTGCTGTATTTTATCTCTGAATGCCGGATGACTTGCGTGACTTATCCGCCACCAACTAGGGTTCAAGCGGCAATGTTTTAGGGCACTTTCTGCCTGGGAAACATAAATTTTTCTGCAGCTGCAACAATACCTAATTTTTCAGGCATGTTTACATGCCTAATTTTTCTGGCCTCTGGTGCTGCACTGTGGCTGCAAAAAACAAACAGAAAAAAAGGCACATACATGTGTCAATTCCCCTTCGTGATCGTTACCTTGTTGTGGTGAAGGGGCTTGCGTATCACAATGAAGCGACCACCTCTGTGAGTGTGTTGGCAATGGCAATGTTGGCACACCCCAGATGATAAGGTCATTGCTTCATTGTGAACAGACCAAAAGCGATCGGCTGGATAATTAATTTTCTTTGTGATCATCTAAGGTGATCATTAAAGCCTACTAGGCCAACAATGGGCCCACACTGCAGAATCATTGTTTTCTGGGTCATCTAACTATTACTGAACTACCTCAGCACGACCATAGGCTTTGAAAAAACCCCATCGCCTGCAATCTCCCAAACGTGCGCACGAGCACAGTCATCACTACACCAAGATTGACGCATAGAGGAATAAAATTTATGTGATGATTGTGTCAACTATTGACAACTCTTTGCGGTTGTCTAAAATCTATTCCATACACATCCCCTGATAGGGGATGTAACAGGGATTAAACTGATAGGAGTGGTGTGTTAAGTAGTACTATTCCTATCAGTTTAATCCCTGTTACGTCCCCTATCAGTAGACGTGTATGGAATAGATTTTAGGAACCGGGAAATGGAAAAAGATGCTTGGTTGGTCCTGCTACTTCCAATTTGGGACACTGCGTGTGCGCCGTGCAATGTACTGTACCACCAGATAGGAATAGTACTACTTAACACACCACTCCTATCTGGTGGTACAGTACATTGCACGGCGCACACGCAGTGTCCCAAATTGGAAGTAGCAGGACCAACCAAGCATCTTTTTCCATCTCCCGGTTCCTAAAATCTATTCCATACACGTCTACTGATAGGGGACGTAACAGGGATTAAACTGATAGGAATAGTACTACTTAACACACCACTCATATCTGGTGGCACAGTACATTGCACGGCGCACGCGCAGTGCCCCAAATTGGAAGTAGGAGGACCGACCAAGCATCTTTTTACATCTCCCGGTTCCTAAAATCTATTCCATAGACCGGCCCCTGATAGGGGACGTAACAGGGATTAAACTGATAGGAATAGTACTACTTAACACACCTTATAATAACGCAGAGAGAGGCAACACAGAGAGAGGAGTCTGAAGAAGAGGAGTCAGAGGAGGAAGGTGGCTTTGAGGAGGTGGAAGACCAAACACAGCAGGCGTCCCAGGTGGCTTGTTGTCACCTTTCGGGGACCCTTGGTGTTGTACATGGCTGGGTGGAGGAAGAGACCTCCAATGACATCAGTGAGGACAAGGAACGGGACATGGCTAGCTTGGTATCCAACCTTGTGCAAATGGGGAGTTTGCGGTTGTACAAATGGACTGTTTGCGGTTGTTTGCGGTGCGTTAAACAGGGAGTTTGGTCTGTCATAGTTTGGTCTGTCACTGTAAATCGGGCGTAACCCTTACACTACCTGATTGATACAACATCATACCTGATGTTTTACAGCACATTATTCCAAACAATTTAGGAATGTTAGGTGATTTATGCCCTTTATGGATTAAAACCAGATTCTGCGTCAACTATGTAATTTTCCATGGGAGTTTTGCCATGGATGCCCCTCAGGCATGCCACAGTCCAGGTGTTAGTCCCCTTGAAACAACTTTTCCATCACTATTGTGGCCAGAAAGAGTCCCTGTGGGTTTTAAAATTCGCCTGCCTATTGAAGTCTATGGCGGTTCGCCCGTTCGCGAACATTTGCGAAAATTCGCGTTCGCCGTTCGTGAATGGAAAATTTCATGTTCGCGACATCTCTACTCTGCCGCCAGCGTTGTCAGATGAAAATTTTTGGAGCACTTTTTCAACAAGGACCTTCTGGTATTGCACCGTTTTGCTTGTCCTCTCCACCAGAGGAATGAGAGATGAGAAGTTCTCTTTGTAACGGGGGTCGAAGGGTGAACAACCAGTAATCCGTGTTGTCTAAAATGCGTATAATGCGCGGGTCGCGGGAAAGGCAGCCTAACATAAAGTCAGCCATGTGTGCCAGAGTACCAACAGGCAAGACTTCACTGTCATCATCAGGAGGATCACTCTCAATCTCCTCATCCTCTTCCTCCTCTTCTGCCAACCCACTCTGAACAGATGGAATTAAACTTCCATGGGTACTACTCTCTGTAGCGGAGGCAACCGTCTCCTGTTCCTCTTCATTGTCCAATTCACACTGAGAAGACAAACTGAGGGTGGTCTGGCTATCATCTGTGTAATGTCTTCCCCCATTTCCACCTCTTCCACATGCAAAGTGTCGTCCTTAATTGTGAGCAGCGAGCGTTTGAGTAGACACAGAAGTGGGATGATTACGCTGATAATAGCGTTATCGACACTCACCATCTGTGTTGATTCCTCAAAGCTTCTTAAAACCTCACAGAGGTCAGACATCCATGCCCACTCCTCGCTTGTGAATAGTGGAAGCTGACTGGAAAGGCAACGCCCATGTTGCAGCTGGTATTACACTACTGCCCTTTGCTGCTCACAAAGCCTGGCCAACATGTGGAACGTCGAGTTCCAGCGTGTGCTCACGTTGCACAACAGCCGGTAAGCTGGCAATTTCAAGCGCTGCTGCAGAGTTGACAGACTGGTTGAAGCGGTCGGTGACTTGCGGAAATGTGCACACAAGCGGCGCACCTTCACCAGTAGCTTAGGCAAATTGGGGTAGGTTTTGAGAAACTGCTGAACAACAAGGTTGAACACGTGGGCTAGGCATGGGATGTGTCTGAGCTTGCCGAGCTCCAAAGCCGCCACCAAGTTACGGCCATTATCAGACACAACCAGGCATGGTCCTAGGTTGATGTCACGGACGGTGTACAGGAAACAAGGCAAAGCAACATGTATAAACGACTCGCTGGATCCAAAAACTAAGGAACCAAGGGAGACCCCTGCAGAAGACCTGGCACTTTCCCTGGCTGCTCAGCCTATGCAAAGATCCGAATGGTGGAGGTTTGCATATCCACGAACCTTGACTATAAAGCCCTGAGCACCCTACAATAGTGAGGGGACACGACCACCGGCTCCCTACACAAGATACGGAGGGAGTCAGGGTCACCTGGGATCCAGCAAACAGAAAATAACAGATAACGGTACAACACTTAGCTTTGAAGCAAACAGGAGGACAGAGTCAGCGTGCACACACACTCCAGGAAGTAGTATAAGCCGCCCAGAAAAGCCTTCTGGGGAAGAATTTAAAGGGAAGCAATTAGTCCAACACATGACAGCTGAGAGAGGCTAACGAGAGGAGGAGCTGAATACCACAACACAGAAACTCAAGGAGGAGGTTCTGAAAGGCCTCTGTCAGAGCTTCTCAGCTGTCTGGTTGTGACACTCTGTCAGAGCTTCTCAGCTGTCTGGTTGTGACAGTACCCCTCCCTCTACGAGTGGACTCCGGACACTCAGAACCCACCTTCTCAGGATGGGACCTATGGAAAGCCCTGATGAGACGAGAGGCCTTAATGTCCGTCACTGGGACCCACATCCTCTCCTCAGGACCATACCCCTCCCACTGAACAAGGTACTGAAGAGAACCGCGGACAAGACGAGAATCCACAATCCTAGAGACCTGAAATTCAAGATTCCCATCAACCATAATCGGAGGAGGAGGCAAAGGCGAGGGTACAATGGGTTGAACATAAGGTTTCAATAAGGACTTATGAAAAACATTATGGATCTTCCAAGTCTGAGGAAGATCAAGACGGTATGCAACAGGATTGATGACAGACAGGATTTTGTAAGGCCCAATAAACCTAGGACCCAACTTCCAGGAGGGAACCTTCAATTTGATATTCTTGGTAGACAACCACACCAGATCACCAACATTCAGGTCCGGACCAAGCACACGTCTCTTATCAGCCACACGCTTATATCTCTCACTCATGCTCTTTAGATTATCTTGAATCTTTTGCCAAATAGATGACAAAGACGAGGAGAATCTGTCCTCATCAGGTAAACCAGAAGACCCCTCTCCCGAGAAAGTCCCAAACTGTGGATGAAACCCATATGCACCAAAAAACGGTGACTTATCAGAGGACTCCTGACGACGGTTATTTAAAGCAAACTCAGCAAGGGACAAAAAAGAACACCAATCCTCTTGATTCTCCGCCACAAAACAAAGCAGATATGTCTCCAGATTCTGATTGACGCGCTCTGTCTGGCCATTCGACTGCGGGTGGAAAGCAGAAGAGAATGACAACCGAACCCCCAAGCGAGAACAGAAAGCCTTCCAGAATCTGGAAACAAACTGCGTGCCCCTATCAGAGACTATGTCTGAAGGAATACCGTGCAATTTGACAATGTGATCAACAAATGCCTGCGCCAGCGTCTTAGCATTGGGCAAACCAGGAAAAGGGATGAAATGCACCATTTTGCTAAAACGGTCCACCACCACCAGAATCACAGTCTTCCCCGAGGAACGAGGCAGGTCCGTTATGAATTCCATGGACAGATGTGTCCAAGGACGGGAAGGAATGGGTAAGGGAAGGAGAGGACCTGATGGCCGTGAATGAGGGACTTTGGCACGAGCGCAAGTCTCGCAGGCTGCCACAAAACCCTCAACCGACTTACGAAGCGCAGGCCACCAGAATCTCCGAGCGATGAGATCCAGTGTGGCTCTTACCCCCGGGTGCCCAGCAAGGACCGTATCGTGGTGTTCTTTAAAAATCTTGTGTCTTAAAGTGAGAGGCACAAACAACCTCCCAGGAGGACAAAGATCAGGAGCCTCTGACTGGGCTGCCTGCACCTCTGCCTCCAATTCAGGAAAAAGAGCAGAGACCACCACACCTTCAGCCAAAATGGGACCCGGGTCTTCAAAATTCCCGCCTCCCGGAAAACAACGTGACAGGGCATCTGCCTTCACATTCTTAACTCCAGGACGGAACGTGACAACAAAATTAAACCTAGAAAAGAACAACGACCATCTGGCCTGTCTCGGGTTCAGACGCTTGGCTGACTCCAAGTAGGCCAGATTTTTATGGTCAGTAAATACGGTAATAGGGTGTCTGGCTCCCTCTAGCCAATGGCGCCATTCCTCAAAAGCCAACTTGATGGCCAACAATTCCCTATCTCCCACATCGTAATTTCTCTCTGCGGAGGAGAGTTTTCTTGAGAAAAAGGCACACGGTCGCCAATTGGCAGGAGAGGAACCCTGAGACAAGACCGCCCCCACACCCACCTCAGAAGCATCAACCTCAACTATGAAGGGTAAAGAAATATCAGGTTGCACCAAGATGGGAGCGGAAGCAAAACTCTCCTTGATATCAGAAAAAGCCTTACGCGCCTCTACTGACCAAGAAGAAAAATCTACCCCCTTTCTGGTCATATCAGTGAGTGGTTTAACAATAGAAGAATAATTCAAAATGAACTTCCTGTAATAATTGGCAAAGCCCAAAAAATGCATCAGCGCCTTTTGATTCTCAGGAAGCTCCCACACAAGCACAGCGCGGACCTTCTCGGGGTCCATGCGAAAACCAGAAGCGGAGAGAAGAAACCCCAGAAATTGAATTTCTGGAACCGCAAACACACATTTTTCCAGTTTCGCATATAATTTATTCTCCCACAGGATGAGCAAGACCTGACGTAAATGTTCCTTATGAGTTTTGAAATCGGGAGAAAAAATCAAAATGTCATCCAAATACACCAATACAAATTTTCCCATCAAATGATAAAAAATGCTGTTCACGAAATGCTGAAAAACGGCTGGGGCATTCATCAAACCAAAAGGCATAACTAAATTTTCAAAATGGCCCTCAGGGGTATTGAAGGCCGTCTTCCATTCGTCCCCTTCTCTGACCCTGACCAGGTTGTATGCCCCTCTTAAATCTAATTTGAAAAAGACTAGCCCCAACAACCTGGTTAAAAAGGTCCGGGATCAGAGGAAGCGGATAAGGGTCACGAATTGTGATATTGTTCAGCTCCCTGAAATCCAGACAAGGTCTTAAAGAACCATCTTTTTTCTTAACAAAGAAAAAACCAGCGGCAACAGGTGACTTCGAAGGTCGTATGTGTCCCTTTCTCAGACTCTCAGAGATATAAGCACGCATAGCGATCCTCTCAGGTTGGGAAAGATTGTATAAACGAGATTTAGGCAGCTTGGCGTCTGGGATGAGATTAATAGGGCAATCGTACTCCCTGTGCGGGGGCAAATCCTGAACTCCACTCTCAGAGAAGACATCCGAAAATTCAGAGAGAAAAGATGGTACAGTCTTAGTAGCAACCTCAGAAACAGATGTCATGAGGCAATTCTCTCTGCAAAAGTCACTCCAACCATTTATTTGCCTCGCTTGCCAATCAATGGTGGGGTTATGCTTAGTGAGCCAGGGCAGTCCCAACACCAGAGGGGTGGGTAAACCGCTAAGGACGAAACATGACACATCCTCAACATGAGCATCACTCACAATTAAACGGATATTGTGAACTATGCCCTTTAATGATTTTTGAGAAAGTGGAGCGGAATCGATAGCAAAAACAGGAATATCCTTTCCCAAAGTGCGCACCTGGAAACCATGAGTTATCGCAAATTGATTATCAATGAGATTAACCGCTGCTCCACTATCCACAAAAATCTCTCAAAAAATGTTCTTGCAGGACAAAACGGGAACTACAAGCAAATGGAAAACCTTCAATTTCCGCCTCAACCCTGCCAATAGTAACAGACGGAACATTTTTAAAAGATTTTTTCCTGTTTGTTTCTTTATTACTCCCAGAAAACTGCCTGAATCTCCTAGAGGGACAAATATTTGCCAAATGATTTATACCTCCACAACAAAAACAAACCCTCCCATGCGGGCTGAATCTTCTATTGTCAGAAGCAATCAACCCCAGCTGCATGGGCTCCTGCTCAGAAGGGGCTGACGGCGACTGAGACCCCTGCGCACAGAACGGGACCGCTGCACTGTCCTGGGACTGAGTATGACAGGAAGGGGACATCTCTCCTCTCTAAGACGCCTGTCAATACGAACGGCCTGAGACATAGCAGAGTCCAAAGAACTAGGCCTCTCATGAAAGGCAAATGCATCTTTCAATCCCTCTGAAAGACCATGGCAAAATTGACTTCGGAGCGCAGCATCATTCCAACCAGTATCAACTGCCCATCTCCGAAATTCTGAGCAGTATATTTCTGCGGATTGTTTACCCTGGCATAATAGACGTAGTTTAGACTCAGCCAGAGCAACACGATCCGGATCATCATATATCTGACCCAGGGCTAAAAAGAATTCATCCACTGAACGGAGAGGCCGTGCCCCCTCCGGCAGCGAAAAGGCCCAGGACTGAGCGTTACCTCTGAGCAGCGATATAATGATCCCCACCCTCCGTTCCTCATCACCAGAGGAGTGGGGAAGAAGGCGAAAATGGAGTTTGCAAGCCTCTCTAAAACGCACAAAATTCTCACTACCCCCGGAGAACGTATCCGGGAGCGAGATCTTAGGCTCAGAACAAACTCCATGAACGCAAGCTGAACCGGTCACTTGAAGCTGAGAAAAAGTCTTACGGAGATCAGCTACCTCCAATGAAAGACCCTGGAAGCGTTCAGCCAAAAGTGAAACCAGATCCATGCTTGAGACGGTTACGGCGGCTTATAATATAATGTCACGGACGGTGTACAGGAAACAAGGCAAAGCAACATGTATAAACGACTCGCTGGATCCAAAAACTAAGGAACCAAGGGAGACCCCTGCAGAAGACCTGGCACTTTCCCTGGCTGCTCAGCCTATGCAAAGATCCGAATGGTGGAGGTTTGCATATCCACGAACCTTGACTATAAAGCCCTGAGCACCCTACAATAGTGAGGGGACACGACCACCGGCTCCCTACACAAGATACGGAGGGAGTCAGGGTCACCTGGGATCCAGCAAACAGAAAATAACAGATAACGGTACAACACTTAGCTTTGAAGCAAACAGGAGGACAGAGTCAGCGTGCACACACACTCCAGGAAGTAGTATAAGCCGCCCAGAAAAGCCTTCTGGGGAAGAATTTAAAGGGAAGCAATTAGTCCAACACATGACAGCTGAGAGAGGCTAACGAGAGGAGGAGCTGAATACCACAACACAGAAACTCAAGGAGGAGGTTCTGAAAGGCCTCTGTCAGAGCTTCTCAGCTGTCTGGTTGTGACACTCTGTCAGAGCTTCTCAGCTGTCTGGTTGTGACAGTTGAGTGGCGAGAGCCACAGCTCAGTCTGGTCTCTTATCCTCTCCTACGGCTCTGCGGGCGGTGTGCTGTTTGTCCCCTAAGCATATCAGCTTCAGCCTAGCCTGTTGCGGCTTCCCCACTGCAGTGCTACACTGCTTCCAGCTACCAACTGATGACTGACTGGTGCTGCACGCGGATAATTCAGAGGTGGAAGTGGAGGAGGAGGCGGAGGAGGAGAAGTGGGGGTTGGAGACACTAACGTAGGTGCTGGCGGAAACTCTGATCGACGTAGGGCCTGCAATCCTTGGTGTCGGTAGCACCTGTGCCATCCCAGGGTACGACTCGCTCCCGGCCTCCACAACGTTCACCCAGTGTGCCGTCAGGGAAATGTAGCGTCCCTGGCCAAATGCACTTGTCCATGTGTCCATGGTTAAGTGGACCTTCCCAGTAACTGCATTGGTCAGGGCACGTGTGATGTTACGGGACACATGTTGGTGTAAGGTGGGCACAGAACACCGTGAAATGTGCGTAACAAGGGACGGACGCTGACATCAGGCTGCGGAAGGCCTCAGTGTCCACAAGCCTTAATGGCAACATTTCCATGGCCAGTAATTTGGAAAGTTGCGCATTTAGTGCTATGGCCTGTGGGTGGGTATTTGTGCTTGCGTTCAAATGCCTGGGGTAAGGACATTTGTACACTGCGCTGCGACACGGAAGTGGATGTGGTCACTGATGGTGCTTGCGAAGGTCCAGGTGCAGTGCGGGATGCATCCAGGCCTCCGCCTTCGACAGGGGATTGGCCAGCATGTAACACAGAGGAAGAGGAGGCAGTGGTGTGACCCGCAGACACAGATTGTGGACCCAGGCGTTCGTCCAACTTATTACAGTGCTTGGATTCCATGTGGCAGATCATGCTGGTGGTGGTGAGGTTGCTAGTGTTCACGCCCTGGCTTATTTTCGTATGGCACAGGTTGCAAACTACTATTCTTTTGTCGTCCACACTTTCCTCAAAAAAGCTCCATACTGCGAAACATCTACCCCTTGGCAAGCGAGATTTCCGCAAGGGGTTGCTCCGTGGAACAGTTGCGGCCGCCTTCTCTCTTTTGCCACCCCATTGTCTCTTCCAGCCTGTTGCGGTGCTGCAGATCCCTCCCCCTCTGTACTGCTGTCCTTGCTCGGCTTTCCACCTTCCCAGGTTGGGTCAGTGACCTCATCGTCCACCACCTCCTCTTCCACTTCCTCACTCTGATCATCCTCCTGATTTGTTGACCTAACCACAACCTCAGTGATTGACAACTGTGTCTCATCCTCTTCATCAACCTCTTGAGACAGTAATTGCCATTGACTTATTGGCAACTGTGTCTTATCATCATCCACCTCATTAAACACTAATTGCCATTCCCCACTGTCATGTTCTTGTGACTGTGGATGTTCAAGAGGTTGGGAATCAGGGCACAAGATCTCATGTCCCTCTTCAAGCCTGCTTGGCAAGAGGGCCAAATCAAGTAATGGCGATGAAAAGAGGTCCTCGGAATATCTAAGTGTGGGATCACTTGTTTGGCCATACTGTAAATGGTGGGAGGAAGGAGGATCAGGGTGAGGATTGTGTTGACCAGACTCCTGGCTACTGAGACTGGACTTGGTGGAAGACAGAGTGGTGCTTAACCGAATGGAAGCATTATCTGCTGCAATCCAACCGACCACCTGGTCGCACTGGTCTTTCTTCAAAAGTGGTGTCCTGCGCCGCCCTGCAAACTGGGACATAAAGCTAGGAATCTTGGATGATTGTTTTTCTTGTGCTCTGGCAGCAGGCACTGTTCCTCCGCGCCCAGGGCCATGGCTTCTGCGTGCACCATCAGCATCACGGCCACTTTCCCGTCCCTTTCTGCTCGCCTTCTTCATTTTAAATGTGATATATGCTTGACAGTATGTCACACGTACAGTAGCGTAGGATTTGGAAGTATATGTGCAAAAAAATGTACAAAGGTATTTTTGATGAGGAAACGTTAAACAGGACAGGTACCACAGGTAATGCCACAGTTTGCAGTGTCTACGGAAAAAGTGTACTAGATGTCACTGATATTTTAGGGATGCGCACACTTTAAACAGGAGATGTGGCGCAGATAATTTCACTGTCCGCAGCGGAAACCGTCTACAGAAAAAGTGCACTGAATGTCACTGACATTTTAGGGATGTGCACACTTTAAACAGGAGATGTGGCGCAGATAATTTAACTGTACTCAGGGGACACTGTCTACGGAAAAAGTACACTGGATGTCACTGATATTTTAGGGATACGCACAATTTACACAGGAGATGTGGAGCGAATAATTTAACTGTCCGCAGTGGCCTATTACATGGTATTTTGCACAGCATGCGCTACAAACATATATTGCTGCTGTCACACACAATAGTCCTTACAAGGACTTTCGGGTCTATGAAACTTTTTGTAGAAAAATTTAATTCAATTACACTCCCTACACTATCTGTCCCTTCCTATGCTCAGCTCTCACTGACTAAGGCTACTTTCACACTTGCGGCAGTGTAATCCGGTGGGCAGTTCCGTTGTCGGAACTGCCTGCCGGATCCGCCGATTTGGATGTGACTGAAAGCATTTGTGAGACGGATCCAGATGCGGATCCGTCTCACAAATGCATTGCAGGAACGGATCCGTCTCTCTGCTTGTCATGACGGACCCATCTTGTATTTTTTTTTCACATTTTTACCAGTCTGCATACAGGCCGGAAGGACGGATCCGGCATTACGGTATTTTGAATGCCGGATCCGGCACTAATACATTCCTATGGGGAAAAATGCCAGATCAGGCATTCAGGCAAGTCTTCAGCTTTTTTCGCCGGAGATAAAACCGTAGCATGCTATGGTTTTATCGTTTGCCTGATCAGTCAAAACGACTGAACTGAAGACATCCTGATGCATCCTGAACGGATTACTCTCAATTCAGAATGCATGGGATATGCCTGATCAGTTATTTTCTGGTATAGAGCCCCTGTGATGAAAATCTATGCTGGAAAAGAAAAACGCTAGTGTGAAAGTATCCTTAGAATGAGCCGAACACGCGTCATCGGGTGCTATATGGCACCCGATCACGCGTTTCAGCCAGCCAATCACTGTAATGCCAGTAGCCAACATGGATACTGGCATTACAGTGAGGACAGTACTTATCTGCACGTTTATTGGCTGCTCAGGAGCCGCGAAACGTGCGGGGAGGAGACTCGAGCAATGCGCTCGAGCACATGCGGTACTCGGCCGAGCATGCTCGCTCAACACTAGTAATTTGTAAATATATGTGAAACCCTGACCTGCCAGCTGGAAACAAGTTGTATAATGCTACAAGACTAAAGTCTGTTCTAATAATTCATTGCCTCAACATGTTACCTTGACAGTTGCTAAATGCAACAAGTCTACCATTGCCTTCATTCGTTTATATACAAGCCTTGCAGCAACTGTTTTATGCTGTAGCTATTCATCACCCACAAGTCACAAAGCAGAGTGATGTTAAGCATTCCTATGTTACTTCAGTGCAAGTTCTCATCAGTGCAAAGCGACCTATTCTTGCCTACTGCATAGTCTTAGCCTAGCAACAACTCTGCAAAAATAACAGGTTACATGTATTAAAAGAAGTTGTTGTAATAGGTATGGATCCTAAATCAGTTCACAGAACAAATGATGGCTGCGCAACAGTTACCAACGTAGCTATTACAAACAATAAATGTTTCATATTGCTGCTTATACTGCTCATACCATGTGCGTTTTTACATTGGTTTGTTAGTGTCATTTTTGTGTTAGCACGTTTTAATTTTGTTGTTTTTTCCATATATAGAATGTAATGAAAAAAAAACACCATTGCTTCAACATGCTGCATTTTGAAACAAATTTCAAGGTTTCCTATTGAAAATGCGACACATTTTTGGAGTAATTTGCGCCAAAAGAATGCAGATAAACAATGATTAGGAGGCAGCGCTGGCACTGCGCGCACCTTCTCTTCAAACAGCTGATTGGCGGGGGTGTCGGATCTGATATTAATAACCTATCCTCAGGATAGGTCATTATTATAAAACCCCTGCACAACTCCTTCAACTCCTTTGTAATCGTACTTAATTTTTCACACGCAGCTACTGCATTTTGGCCTAGCTTTGTGTAATCTACCAGAATTTTGATGGTCGATCCTCAAAATACGTCATCGATATCAGATCAGCAGGGGTTCGACACCCCACCAGGGCCGGACTGGCCTGCCGGGATACCAGGAAATTTCCTGCTAGGCGGGCAGGCCTGAGTGCCGCAAGGCCACGGCCCTGGTGACAAGTGGGGGCGGCCGGCGGCAGGGCACAGCAGCAGGAGACGAGCACTTCCATTGTGGAAGCGCTCATCTCCATAGTCATCTGTATCGCCGTCCTCAGAACGGCGATACAGATGTCTATGCTGCGGCAGGGGAGGGAGAGGTGTGTCTCCTTCTGTTCCTCTGATAGGCTGGCGGCCTAGTGCTGGCAGCCTATCAGAGGCTGGTGCAGGCGGCGCGATGACGTCATCGCGCCTCCTGAGCCGTATAGCGAGGAACACAGGCCGGAAGAGGCCTGCATCGCATTGCTGGAGGTAAGTATAAGTGTTTTTTTATTTTTTATATAGATACAATACTGGCACATGATAAGGGGGGACTACTGGGCTGGCACATGATAAGGGGGGACTACTGGGCTGGCACATGATAAGGGGGGACTACTGGGCTGGCACATGATAAAGGGGGACTACTGGGCTGGCACATAAGGGTGGCTACTGGCACATAAGGGGGACTACTGGCGCATAAGGGGGGCTACTGGCACATAAGGGGGGAACTACTGGAACATAAGGGGGGGCTACTGGTACATGATAAGGGGGGACTACTGGCACATAAGGGGGGACTACTGGCACATAAGGGGGGTTACTGGCACATGATAAGGGAGGCTACTCGCACATAAGGGGGCTATTGGCACATAAGGGGGACTACTGGCACATAAGGGGCTACTGGCACATAAGGATGACTACTGGCACATAAGGACGACTACTGGCACATGATAAGGGGGGCTACTGGCACATAAGGGGTGGCTACTGGAACATGATAAGGGGGGGCTAATGGCACTTGATAAGTGGGGACTACTGGGCTGGCACTTGATAAGGGGGGACTACTGGGCTGGCACATGATAAGGGGGGACTACTGGGCTGGCACATGATAAGGGGGGACTACTGGGCTGGCACATAAGGGGGGACTACTGGGCTGGCACATGATAAGGGGGGCTATTGGCACATAAGGGGGGCTATTGGCACATAAGGGGGGCTATTGGCACATAAGGGGGCTATTGGCACATAAGGAGGCTACTGGCACATAAGGATGGGCTACTGGCACATAAGGATGGGCTACTGGCACATAAGGGGGGGCTACTGGCACATAAGGACGACTACTGGCACGTGATAAGGGGGGCTACTGGCACATAAGGACGACTGACTACTGGCACATGATAAGGGCGGCTACTGGCACTTAAGGGGCGGCTACTGGCACTTAAGGGGCGGCTACTGGCACATAAGGAACGGCTACTGGCACATAAGGGGGGCTACTGGCACATAATAAGGGGGGACTACTGGCACATGATAGGCGGGGCATTCTGGCTACTGGCACATGATATGGGGGGCTCTGGCTACTGGCACATGATGATGGGGGCTCTTATTACTGGTACATGATTGGGAGCATCTATGGGGGCACATCTTACTGGCACATGATTGGGGCATCTATTGGGGCACTTATTACTGGCAGATTATTGGGTGGCACTATAGGGGCATCTACTGAGGCTAAAAAGAAGGGGTATTTTATATGGGGGGCTCTGTATAGGGGCATTTTATACTGGGACACATTATGGTGGGTACTATGGGGAAGGGGGGAGGAGCACTATGGGGGTCATCTACGGGGGCACTGAGAAGGGGTATTTTATATTGGCACATTATGGGAACATTAGCTCAACTGGGGGCATTACAAAGGGGTATGTTTTGCACATTATAAGGATAATTATTACTACTGGGGGGGCATTATGGTATGCTTTATTACTCCCCCATGGTATGACCCCCTAGTAGCAGCACCAGCCTCTCCCTGCTCTGCTATCCCTCTGCCCCTTCTCCAAATCCTTATTATGAAATCTTTCTCATTAGGATAAAGCACAACATCAGCTCCACTGAGCCCCCGTGTCGAAGTCCCCAAGGGCCAAGCCAAGTAACTGTAAGTTTTTATGTAAAATATGTTTATGTTTGTAGTTGATCTTTATTATCGATTTTACATTGCAGATTTTTTATTTATTTTTTTGCAGCATATGGGTAAGATTTTATAAATATTTTTATTATTTGGTCGAAAGGCTCATTGGGGGAGGGGGGATTGTAACAGGACTGCCGTAGAATATCTAAAATAGCTGGTCAAGTAAAATGTTGCATACAACAATCATTAAGTAGGTGGCCAACAAAAAAGGGGCAGGTCAAAGGGCGTGGTAAAACACTGTCTGAGCATGCTGAGAGTTGTAGTTTTGCAACAGTTGGAGGCATCCTGGTTGGGAAAACACTGTGATAATATGAACAATGGGGGTTCTACAAAAGAGCTAAGTTCATATTCGTGTTTACACACGTGTTTTAAAATGAATGCTTTCCCCTTTTATAAACAAGTAAATAATGACGCAATGCTGTGGGGCTGGTATGCAACTTTTTCCAGGGCTGGCTTTTATCCCCAGTCCGGCCCTGCACCCCACACCCACAGATGCTTTAAAATGTTTAGGTCTGGAGACAGGCTTGACCAGTCTAGCACCTTTACCCTCAGTTTCTTTAGCAAGGCAGTGGTCGTCTTGGAGGTGTGTTTGGGGTCATTATCATGTTGGAATACTGCCCGGCAGCACAGATTTTGAAGGGAGGGTATTATGCTCTGCTTCAGTATGTCACAGTACATATTGGCATTCATGGTTTCCTCAATGAACTGTAGCTCCCCAGAGCCTGCAGCACTCATGCAGCCCCAATTCATGACACCCCAACCACCATGCTTGACTGTAGGCAAGACACACTTGTCTTTGTACTCCACAGCTGGTTGTCGCCACACACACTTGAAACCATCTGAATCAAATAAGGTTATCTTGACCACAGGCCATGGGTCCACTAATTCATGTCCTTAGTTTTCTTGTCTTCTTGTGCATCATCTTTAGAAAGGGCATTCTTCTAGGACGACAGCTACACAGACCAATTTAATGCAGTGTGCGGCGTTTGGTCTGAGCACCGACAGGCTGAACCCCCACTTCTTTAACCTCCGTAGCAAGGCTGGCAGCACTTAAACATCTATTTTGAAACGACCACCTCTGGATATGACGCTGAGCACGTGCACTCAACTTCTTTGGTCGACCATGGCGAAGCCTGTTCTGAGTGAAACCTGTCTTGTTAAATCGCTGTATGGTCTTGGACACCGTGCTGCAGCTCAGTTTCAGGGTGTTGGCAATCTTCTTATAGCCTAGTTCATCTTTAAAAATGCAGAAAGAAGACCAATAGCGGCCCTCATGCCAAAACTTCACCCGTAGAACACCAATAAGTATTGTGGCTAAATAGGGGGGCCAGCTACGAAATATCCTTGTACAAGCTCCCAAGCAGAGAAAAAGACTTAAACAAATAATAGAGCTCAAAAAGTACACGCAAAAAGTATAGTATGTTATTAATCACAAAATATGTAAAACAAATGTCACATTAAAAGGAAAGGTGGCAGAAGAAAGCACCATCCTGGCAGCACACAGAGTAAATATGACAGTATATTGCAAAATCATACATACATATTTTTTTTATTATACGGTATGTCCCAAATAATATATATGATGCAGCAATAACAAGTGTCAAGTATCCATAATGACAATCAACACCGGTTAAATAGGAAGTTAAAGTAATATAGTACCAGGGAGTAAAATCACATGCATTCCCATACATAAAAGTTCTAGAAAATGCTGCATGGAACTCATCCAAGATACTGTTTGCAAACCAGGATGGCGCTACCCTGATGCGCGTTTCAGCTTGCCTTCGTCCGGGGTTAATGCCATCACTGTAAAACCTGATGTTTTAAACTCCTTTCCCACCAATAGGATGCACCACCGATAAATTACAATTACAATCACCTGGGTGTGTAAGTGCCACCCCCCCAATCCGGCGCCATGTTGCAATATCCACAATTACTTGATATAGTGACGTGATGCAGCGGAGTCGACATAAAGATGCACGGATGGGAGGCGCCGAACGCAGCACCGCGCGTTGCATGCTCGCACCCGGGTGAGGGAAATAAGAAACCTCCAAGAGGGTTAGGTTCCCTCTACTGGTATTAAACAGTATCATCCAGTAGTTCTCTCCATAGCAGCTGCAAGTGTTTGTCATAAAAAGTCCATACTGAACTTGATTATAGAGTTAAGAAGCCCCTACAAAGTACCCTAATTCAATTGTAACATACATAATAAACAAAGGAAATATATTACAATACCTTATATGTTAATGAATAAATAAATAATACAATATATTTTATATGACGTGCAAGATTAATAACAAGATTCATAAAGAGTCCATCAATAATTAAAAAAATTCATAAATAAATAAATAGATGATATACAAAATAAATATGGAAAAGTGAGGACAGAAATAGGCAAAATTAATGAGAAACATCTGATTCGAAGTGCGTGATAATTATATTAAAACGTTGCCAAAAATACAAAACACATGTTGATCATAATGCAAGCGAGTGAAGTAAGCGTGCAGAGTGAAATATAATATATTTTGAGGGGTGAAAGCCCAAAATGTGCTCAAATGCAAAAATGAACACCAGGAAAAATATAACATAGAGCAACCAATGTAAGAAAAAAATACAAGGTGAAATGAGGCTGAAAAATAAAAATTTATGAAACTGTGTGAAAAAGGAGTGGTGAAAAACATTTTATAAAAATAACCAGCAAACAAGTGAATAGAAATATGAAAAAATTAATTTAAAAAAGGTGAAAGTGAGTGAAGGGTAATGAAAGTGTGTGCTGCGCTAAATGCGTGAGAACGATGAAGTGACTTAAATAAATATATAAAATATATATGTATTGGATCTCCAATAACTATCAAATACTGGGTCACAAAGAAAAAATATTAATGAAAAATATATAACATTCAATGTCCTTCAAAACCATCATGAACTGAAGAGCATCTTGGGCTGATAACGTGAAAGTAGCAGAATGGAGGAAAAAAACTAGCCAAATACATCAAAACTATATAGCATCCTATAAAGGAAAGAGAAAGGGAAAAGAAAAGGTTAATAAAAACATAAATTAAAATAAAAAAATTATCCACAGCTGTGGTTGAAATGATCAGAGAAATGCAGAAAAACACAGATTCTCATTGAGGCCCGAGGGACGAAAAGTCCCAAGGCTCCAAATCCAGCGACTCTCCTTTTGGGCCAATTTCTTGGATATATTCCCTGCCTTGAAATCTACCTTAATGCAATCAATACCCCTTACCTTCAAAAGTCTTGGATTGCATGCATGAAAATTCTTAAAATGTTTAGGGATGGGTTTTAAATCTTCCCATTTTTCTGTATCTTTTGCGGCAATAATGTCCCTCACATGTTCTCGCACACGAGTCTTCAATTCACGGGTGGTCAATCCAACGTATATTTTTGGACATGGACAGGTGGCATAATAAATACCCTAGAACTAGAACAGGTAATATAATGTGTATTTTTAAATGTCTTGGTCCCCCGTGAGTCAGTAAAATCACATGCTCGCTCCATGTTTGGGCATGCCACACATCTACCGCATGGTTTGAAGCCCCATTGTGGTCCACTATATCCAGGGAAAATCTGTTGGGACCTTGGTTCCAGATAGCACCTGCCCAGACTGCTACGAGCAGTAATAGAAGGATGTGTAGGCAAAAGTTTTGCCAGGACAGGATCAGTTAACAAAATAGGTATAATATTTGACCATTGAAGCTCTCATTTCACCCCAACATGGATGGTATGTGGTCATGTAAGGGTCAGCCCCTAGAATGAGCAAGTTACATTGAATTGCTAGTGATAATGTTTTACACAGACTGTGATGACTTCTTTCAGCCACAAGAGGCCACTGTGTCTTTGAGTAAGAAAGAAATTCAGTTGTTTGTTCCAGAGGATGTAGGAGGAGTTTCAAGTTTCCGGGCTTTGTCTGGTGTGTGTCTTCCAGGCTGGTGGTGAGCTGAGAGTCTGGCTGCAGCTGGACAGAGCCACAGAGACTAAAAAGTGATTCTGAGAAGAGTGATATCGTCCAATTGAGAGACTTGTGACAGGACACGGGGCCTGGCTAACGTGCTATAGGTTAGTGGGACCGTGGCAGAGCTGAACTGGTGTGGATTCCTGTACCTGCAATCTAGAGAGAGAGAGAGGAAAAGACAACGCGCTGAGACAATCAAGCGACTGTATCAGGAGCCAGACAACACCTGCCCCCACGTACCAGACCAAGACAAGCAGCTACCTCGTAGGAGAATATGACATGACTGATCTCTGCCCAGCAACCTACAGAACTGTGAGTGTGCACCGGTGATAACCTGCGATAGGGCATAGATCAGGAATCTTTAGTCAGAGCGTTGTAGAAACGTGCCCTGAGTAGCAGGGGTCAGACAGGAAAATATAAGAGGAGAGTAGCCAGTATTTTTATGTGTTTGCTGGTTGGAGCGCATTTACTATATCACGGATCAGTTATCCTTCCTGTAAATTTGTGTAAACTTGTTAACATTGTTCCTGTCATTTGTCGATTGTGCCCCTGGAGCATCGGCACAAAACTGTTAAACGGATTTTGCGGCCGTTATATTTTGTTATTTAATAAGCCGGTATCTGCTTAAGCCTCCTCGTCTGTTGTACTGTATTTGAACCATGCCCTGCGGTCTCTTCCTCCCCTGACCGCTACAGTCAAATACCTGGTTTTATTGTCTGCAGATCTGTCCTCCTTAGGTTGTAGAAGATCCAATTGTTTATGTGACTTTTCTCTAAAGTATGCCTTCTTGATGGATCTCTGACTGTATCCTCTCCTCAGAAACCGATTTTTCAAATCATTGGCCTGTTCCTCAAATATTGTATCATCTGAACAAATCCTCCATATACGTAGAAATTGGTCGTTGGGAATAGCGTTAATAGTGTTCCTAGGGTGTAGAGAGGATACATGTAAATATGCATTCACGGAGGTGTCTTTTTAATGAACAATAGTTTGTATATAGCCCCTGATGTCTCTTGATAATCAAACATCCAGGAAGTCTATCTTGTTCCTATGGCACACATAAGTGAGCTTGATGTTACGAGAGTTATTATTGAGGACAGTAAAAAGATCTTGCAGCTGTCCCTCTGTTCCCTACCAGACTATAAAAACATCATCAATATACCGCACCCAGAAAATGGTGCGGTCCATGATGGAGTGTCTGCCTGACATGAACAGGTCCCTCTCCCACAGCCCCAGGAACAAATTAGCATATAAGGGCGTACAAGCCACCCTCATCGCAGTTTTCTGGAGCTGTAAGAAGAAGGACCCATTAAACGTAAAGTTATTTGTAAGTACAAAGCGTAACAACTGCAATAAAAAAGAGGCCAATCTGTTCGTTGGATTATTTGCCCTGAGAAAAAAATCCACTGCCTGGAGCCCATCTGAGTGTTTGATACTTGTGTAGAGGGATTCCACATCACATGTCACTGTCTTTCTTCAAACAGATCCCCTGTATTTTTTCTAATAGATCTGAGGTATCCCTAATATACTATGGTAAAGTTTCCACTATTGGTTTAAGATGGAAATCCAATAATATTCAAATATTCTCTACCAGGCTTCCTTGTCCTGATATAATTGGCCTACGTGGAGGTGTCAGTGGATCCGTGTGAATTTTGGGCAATAGGTAAAGTGTGGTTATGATGGGTTTCTGGACGATCAAAGCTTGATGTAATTGTTTCGAGATAGTGTCCTCTTCCAACGCTGTGTCCAGGATTTTCATCAGTTCACCCATAAAGGAAGAAAGGGGGTTAAATGTTAGTTTTTTATAGCTTGTCTTAGTCCTTAATTGCCTATAAGCTTACTTCTAGGCCAAACCACCAAATTTCCCCCTTTGTCTGCTAGTTTGTATATCACATCTGGTAGATTCTTTAATTTCTTGAGACTTTGCTGCTGTCCTCGTGTAAGGTTGTCCTGGTGGACTGATGTAGAGATGTCCTTAAAATCTTTGGTGACCATTTTAACAAAAAGGTCCACCGCAGGGCACAACGACAATGCAGGGAATTTCTCCTGATTTTTTACATATACCAGGAGGCACATCGCTTTTAATCGTGCCCTCCTGTTCATACAGTAGCTCTACCAACATTTGGAGAGCCCGTTGTTCACATTCAGTATAAAAAATTTCTGTATTTCTCTGATCATCTCAACTACAGCCTGTAGATCCTTTTTTTTATTTTAATGTATGCTTTTATTAACCTTTTCTTTTCCTTTCCTTTATAGAATGCTATATAGTTTTGACGTATTTGGCTATCATGAATACTCCCGATTTGTTTCTTTCTTCCATTCTGCTACATTCACGTTATCAGCCAAAGACGCTCTTCAGTACATGATGGTTTTGAAGGACATTGAATGTTATATATTTTTCAATAATATTTTTTCTTTTTTCTTTGTGACCCAGTATTTGATAGTTATTGGAGATCCAATACATATATATATTTTTTTTATTTTTTTTGTCACTTCATCGTTCTCACGCACTTAGCACAACACGCACTTTCATTACCCTTTACTCACTTTCACCTTTTTTTTTTTTTTTTTTTTTTTTTCATATTTCTATTCACTTGTTTACTGGTTATTTTTATAAACGGTTTGTCACCACTCCTCTTTCACACTGTTTCATTCAACATCTCCTTTTTATTTTTCAGCCTCATTTCACCTTGTATTTTTTTCTTACATTGGTTGCGCCATGTTAAATTTTTCCTAGTGCACGTTTTTGCATTTGAGCACATTTTTGGCTTTCACCCCTCAACATATATTATATTTCACTCTGCACACTTACTTCACTCACTTGCATTATGATAAATTTGTCTTTTGTATTTTTGGCAACGTTTTAATATAATTATCACGCACTTCGAATCAGATGTTTCTCATTAATTTTGCCTATTTCTGTCCTCACTTTTCCATATTTACCGTATTTTTCGCCCCATAAGACGCACTTCTCCCCCCCCCCAAAAGTGGGGGGAAAATGCCTCTGCATCTTATGGGGCGAATGCTGCCATTTTACATCGCAGTCTGCGATGCTGCAGTATCGCAGACTGCGATGTATCAGCTGGACAGGGGGAGGGAGGAGGGGCCGGTGTCATGCAAATGCGGCGGGGCCGGTGCGGTCACTATACTCCGGCCCCACCGCTCACTCACTGCTTTATTGCCTAAACATTTTATAATAGCTTTCATTGAAGTTCCGATCCCCAGCCCCATCTGTACTACTTACTAAATGTCCTGTAGCAGGCAGAGCAAGGCGGGCGGTTGTAACTCACTGATGTCACGTGCCTGCGCCGCCTACTTAGTTCATAAGGTAGGCGGCGCAGGCACGTGACGCCAGTGAGTTCCAGCCGGCCGGCCGCCCTGCTCTGCCTGCTACAGGACATTTAGTAAGTAGTACAGATGGGGCTGGGGATCGGAACTTCAATGAAAGCGATTTTAAAATGTTTAGGCAATAAAGCAGTGAATGAGCGGTGGGGCCGGAGTACAGTGACTGCATTGGCCCCACTGCATTTGCATGACACCGGCCCCTCCCACAGGTTTAGCTCCCGTATATTAGGGCATCTGTGGATGCCACTATTATGGGGTGGGGGATATGTGGATGGCACTGTTATGGGGGGGGGGATCTGTGGATGGCACTGTTATGGGGGGTGGTCTGTGGATGCCACTATTATGGGGTGGGGGATCTGTGGGTGACACATATATAGCAGTGCCATCCACAGATCCACCCCCTCCCTAACAGTGCCATCCACAGATTCCCCTCCATAACAGTGCCATCCACAGATCACGCTCCCATAACAGTGCCATCCACAGATCATCCCCCCATAACAGTGCCATCCACAGATCACCCTCCCCATAACAGTGCCCCACTGTTATGGGGGGTGGTCTGTGGATGCCACTATTATGGGGTGGGGGATATGTGGATGGCACTGTTATGGGGTGGGGGATCTGTGGGTGACACATATATAGCAGTGCCATCCACAGATTCCCCTCCATAACAGTGCCATCCACAGATCACTCTCCCATAACAGTGCCATCCACAGATCACCCCCCCCCCATAACAGTGCCATCCACAATTCACCCTCCCCATAACAGTGCCATCCACAGATCACCCCCCATAACAGTGCAAACCACAGATCACCCCCATAACAGTGCCATACACAGATCACCCCCCATAACAGTGCCATCCACAGATCACCCCCCATAACAGTGCCATCCACAGATCCCCCTATAACAGTGCCATCCACAGATCACCCTCCCATAACAGTGCCATCCACAGATCACCCCCCCCCATAACAGTGCCATCCACAGATCACCCTCCCCATAACAGTGCCATCCACAGATCACCCCCCATAACAGTGCCAACCACAGATCACCCCCATAACAGTGCCATCCACAGATCACCCCCATAACAGTGCCATCCACAGATCACCCCTCCATAACAGTGCCATCCACAGATCACCTCCATAACAGTGCCATCCACAGATCCCCCCTTAACAGTGCCATCCACAGATCCCCCCATAACAGTGCCATCCACAGATCACCCCCCATAACAGTGCCATCCACAGATCACCCCCCCCATAACAGTGCCATCCACAGATCACCCCCATAACAGTGCCATCCACAGATCACCCCCCATAACAGTGCCATCCACAGATCACCCCCCATAACAGTGCCATCCACAGATCACCCCCCCATAACAGTGCCATCCACAGATCACCCCCCCATAACAATGCCATCCACAGATCCCCCCATAACAGTGCCATCCACAGATCCCCCATAACAGTGCCATCCACAGATCCCCCCCATAACAGTGCCATCCACAGATCACCCCCCATAACAGTGCCAACCACAGATCACCCCCATAACAGTGCCATACACAGATCACCCCCCATAACAGTGCCATCCACAGATCACCCCCCATAACAGTGCCATCCACAGATCCCCCTATAACAGTGCCATCCACAGATCACCCTCCCATAACAGTGCCATCCACAGATCACCCTCCCATAACAGTGCCATCCACAGATCACCCCCCCCATAACAGTGCCATCCACAGATCACCCTCCCCATAACAGTGCCATCCACAGATCACCCCCATAACAGTGCCAACCACAGATCACCCCCATAACAGTGCCATCCACAGATCACACCCATAACAGTGCCATCCACAGATCACACCCATAACAGTGCCATCCACAGATCACCCCCCATAACAGTGCCATCCACAGATCACCCCCCCATAACAGTGCCATCCACAGATCACCCCCCATAACAGTGCCATCCACAGATCCCCCTATAACAGTGCCATCCACAGATCCCCCCATAACAGTGCCATCCACAGATCACCCCCCATAACAGTGTCATCCACAGATCACCCCCCATAACAGTGCCATCCACGGATCACCCCCCATAACAGTGCCATCCACAGATCACCCCCATAACAGTGCCATCCACAGATCACCCCCCCCATAACAATGCCATCCACAGATCACCCCCCATAACAGTGCCATCCACAGATCCCCCCCATAACAGTGTCATCCACAGATCCCCCCCCATAACAGTGCCATCCACAGATCCCCCCATAACAGTGTAATCCACAGATCCCCCCATAACAGTGCCATCCACAGATCCCCCCCCCATAACAGTGCCATCCACAGATCCCCATAGTAGTGTTATGCACAGACCACCATTAGTTCAAAACCCACCAAAAGCACACCTTTTTTTTCTTATTTCCCTCCTCAAAAACCTAGGTGCGTCTTATGGGCCGGTGCGTCTTATAGGGCGAAAAATACGGTATATTGTATATCATCTATTTATTTCTGAATTTTTAAAATTATTTATAGACTCTTTTTATGAATCTTGTTATTAATCTTACACGTCACATATGAAATATATTGTATTATTTATTTATTCATTAACATATAAGGTATTGTAATATTTTTTCTTTGTTCATTATGTATGTTACAATTGAATTAGGGTACTTTGTAGAGGCTTCTTAACTCTGTAATCAAGTATAGTATGGACTTTGTATGACAAACACTTGCAGCAGCTATGGAGGGAACTACTGGATGATACTTTTTAAAACCAGTAGAGGGAGCCTAATCCCTTTGGAGATTTCTTATTTCCCTCACCCGGGTGCAAGCAGGCGATGCGCGGTGCTTCGTTTCGTGCCTCCCATCCGTACGTCTTTACGTCGATTCCGCCGCATCACGTGACTATGTCAAGTTATTGTGGACATTACGACATGATGCCAGATTGGTGGGTGGTCCGACACGGGCCCTCATGCGTCGCGCTGCCGCTTACACAGCCAGGTGATTGGAATTGTAATTTATCGGTGATGCATCCTATTGGTGGGGAAGGGGTTTAAAACATCAGGTTTCACAGTGATGGCGTTACCCCCGGACGAAGGCACGCCGAAACGCATGTCGGGGTTCGCGCCATCCTGGTTTGCACACAGTATCTTGGGTGAGTTCCATGCAGCATTTTCTAGGACTTTTATGTATGGGACTGCATGTGATTTTGCTCCCTGGTACTATCTTACTTCAACCTCCTATTTAACCGGTTTTGATTGTCATTATGAATACTTGACACTTGGAATTGCTGCTGCTGCATCATATATATATTATTTGGGACATGCCCGTATAATAAAAAAAAATATATATTATGTATGATTTTGCAATATACTCTCATATTTATTCTGTGTGCTGCCAGGATGGTGCTTTCTTCTGCCACCTTTCCTTTTAATGTGACATTTGTTTTACATATTTTGTGATTAATAACATACTATACTTTTTATGTGTACATTTTGGGCTCCATTATTTGTTTAAGTCTTTGGGTCAGCTTTATGTAGAGGAACAATTCTTTTTTTCAGATCCTCAGAGAGTTATTTGCCATGAGGTGCCATGTTGAACTTCCAGTGACCTGTATGAGAGAGTGTGAGGCCGATAACAACAAATAACTCTTATAACGAGTCACATGACACTGGGGAGAGAAAATTGCCAATTGGGCACAATTTGGCTATTTTCACTTAGGCATGCACTCACTTTTGTTGCCAGAGGTTTAGACATTAATGGCGGTGTGTTGAGTTATTTTGAAGGCACACCATATTTACACTGTTATACAAGCTGCACACTGACTACTTTACATTGTATCAAAGTGTCAGATCTTCAGTGTTGTCTCATGAAAAGATAAAATAAAATATTTTTATAAAAATGTGAGGTGTGTACTGTATAGGGGGTCATTTACGATCAGAAATACGTCTATATTAGGCATATTTCAGGCGCAGATTGCAGTGCAAAGGTTATTTACGCTGCCATCTGTGACTTTATCCCGCTTACACCAGCTCTAAAATGTGGGCGTGGAGTGGGCGGGGAAGTTGGGCACGTCTCATTCATCATTTACTCTGCCTGTTTTGGGCATAGAAACTGCTCTAAATGTAAACCAGCAAGGAGCTGGCTTACATTTAGACCGGCGCTGGATATGCTGAAGATATGTAGAGGCTGATGACTCTACATAACTTCAGCGGTTCCACCTCCAACACAGGGGCTTATTAAGAATGGCGTCTAAAGTGCCAGTCTTAATAAATTACCCCCATAGGTTTTTTTTAGGTTTTAGCACTTTTCCGAGATAAACTAGTTTTATAGAAAAATATTTAATTTCCTTTTTCATTTCCTTTATTCTCTGAGTTATTGCCTTTTTGAAGGGTAACTGACCTTTTATTTAACTTTATTTTAAGCTATTCAAGACGGTCTATAATTTTCTTTTATTGTACTTTATTTATTTTACAGTTTTAATGACAAAATTCATGCTGTCTATAGCACTTTGGAATCTGTACACTTGTACACTGCTGACCTGTATTAGGAGTACAGATTCCACTGTACTGCAGGCATAGAGGCTACAGTGTGCGATGTACAGGCAGGAGCACACATCACTGCTCCTGCCTGTGCCCACTCTGCTCAGCTAAAGCATAGCGTTTGGTGCAGGGTCTCCTGTTCCTATGTGCTATGCAGAGCTTTTAGCTGAGCAGAGTGGGCACAGGTAGGAGCAGTGATGTGTACTCCATGCCTACATTGCACACTGTAGCCTCTATGCCTGCAGTACAGTGGAATCTGTACTCCTAATACATGTCAGCAGTGTACAAGTGTACTTGTTTTCTTTTACTAGAAAATAGATCTGGCATCATGAACTAAGTAATTTTGATTTAGGTTGACCATTTACAGTATTTGGTCGGAAGCGTTTTAGTAAAAAAATACATTAAGTACTTTATTCAAATGTCTAGTGATATTTAACATGTATGTCTTATCACAAATATAATTACTTAGTAATTTGAGCTCACACTGCTAACAAGTCTTTGCAGGAAACAGATTAGTTACACTAGATATATATATATATTTTTTTTTTTTTTAGTCACTGATATAACCTGAAGTACATCTATAAAAGATTATATTATCAGATGGGACTTTCCAAAGAATTATAGTTCTCCCCCCCCCCCCCTCAAATATAGGTAACCTGACAACTTGCAGGACACAACCCAGATTTACTAGTGGATTTCCAACAAATAAATTACAAATTATAATATCCAGTAAATATATAGATATGCGGTGGATTTGGAAAGTCTTCAGATCCTTTCACTTTTTTTACATTTTATGTTGTGGCCTTCTGCTAAAATGTAAAAAAAAAAAAAAATGTTTTTCCCTATCATTCTGTAGTTCATAATGACAAAGTGACAACAGAATGTTCAAAATCTTTGTTGTTTTATTGAAAAGGTAAAACTAAAACATTGCTGTTACAGACAATGGTTGTGGAACTACAGTGCCAACTAACCGGTTTGACTTTGGGCTAGATCTGAGGGTGTTATCCTGGCAGTCTCCTGGTTTTCACTAGAGATAAACAAACCAGTCGAGATTCGTTTCAGGTCCAGTTCGCCAAATTTCTAAAATGTTTGGTTTGGACCCAAGTCAAAGTTGATCCAATTCAGGGCCGGCCTTTGGGGTGTGCGGGCTGTGCGGCCGCACAGGGCGCCATAGCAACAGGGGCGCCGGGCGGCCGACAGCCCGCAATGTAATATGGGCAGGCGAGGCGGCACTTATGTTTTCTCCCCCCCCCCCCCCTCCTCCTATATTCAGCAGGGGGCGCCCGGCGCCCGTTGCGGTTTAAAAAAAAAAAAGTTACTTATATAAGTTGGGGGCGGCTGGCGGCGCCCCTCATTCTGCGCCGCCTGAGTGGCTGAGGCTGAGCGCTTGCCGCTCTAAAGAATCCTGCGCCTGTTAATGTAGCGTGGCCGAGCTCTGTTAGGTCCGCGGTACAGGAGCTTTTGTTTCCTGTACCCGGCCGGACTGACAGGAAGTGCTCACTTAGTGTGCACTTCCTTTCAGTCCGGCCGGGTACAGGAAACAAATGCTCCTGTACCGCGGACCTAACAGAGCTCGGCCACGCTACACTAGAGGTGGAGGTGGGAGTAGAAAGAGAGTGACAAGGGGGGAGGGGGGAGGAAAGAAAGAGAGTGACAAGGGGGGAGGGGGGAGGAAAGAAAGAGAGTGACAAGGGGGGAGGAAAGAAAGAGAGTGACAAGGGGGGAGGGGGAGGAAAGAAAGAGAGTGACATGGGGGAGGAAAGAAAGAGAGTGACATGGGGGGGGAAAGAAAGAGAGTGACATGGGGGGGGGAAATAATGAGAGTGATGGGGGGGAAATAATGAGAGTGATGGGGGGGGGAAATAATGAGAGTGATGGGGGGGGGGAATAATGAGTGATTGGGGGGAATAATGAGTGATGGGGGGGGAATAATGAGTGATGGGGGGGGGATAATGAGTGATGGGGGGGGGAATAATGAGTGATGGGGGGGAATAATGAGTGATGGGGGGGGGAATAATGAGTGATGGGGGGGGAATAATGAGTGATGGGGGGGGGGAATAATGAGTGATGGGGGGGGGAATAATGAGTGATGGGGGGGGGGAATAATGAGTGATGGGGGGGGGAATAATGAGTGATGGGGGGGGAATAATGAGTGATGGGGGGGGGAATAATGAGTGATGGGGGGGGGGAATAATGAGTGATGGGGGGGGGGAATAATGAGTGATGGGGGGGGGAATAATGAGTGATGGGGGGGGGAATAATGAGTGATGGGGGGGGGAAATAATGAGTGATGGGGGGGGAAATAATGAGTGATGGGGGGGGGGAAATAATGAGTGATGGGGGGGGGAAATAATGAGAGTGATGGGGGGGGAATAATGAGAGTGATGGGGGGGGGGAAATAATGAGAGTGATGGGGGGGGAATAATGAGCGTGACAAGGGAGGGCGGGTGGAATAATGAGAGTGACAAGGGAGAGGGGGGATAATGAGAGTGACAAGGGAAGGGGGGGGGGGAAAGAGTGACAAGAGAGGGAGGGGGGGGGGGAAGAGAGTGACAATGGAGTCCCCAGAGCCAGACTGCAGCCAGAGTCCAGATCATCTATTGTCCTGGCGGTAAGTAGACAATGCAATATGTTTATTATTTAATTGTTTAGTTATTAATACTACATTGGAAACGAATTTTCTCAGCTGGACACCGGCCGACACTGCGCATGCGCTGGGAGCCTCACCAGCGGTTAGGGTAGGGAAAAAGCACTGGCCCGTACGTAATTTTTCCCTTCCCTAACCGCTGGTGAGGCTCCCGATGCATGCGCAGTGTCGGCCGGTGTTCAGCTGAGAACATCCATCCGATCACTGCGCCTGCGCATTGGCCCATAGTTTTTCCCTACCCTAACCGCCGGCGAGGCTCCTGGCGCATGCGCACTCTGCTGTGAAATTTCCCTAACCTGTCGTTGTGCGCCTGCGCGGCACACCTCCTCACGTCATGTCCGGTGCGACCGGAAGTGACGAGGGTAGGGAAATCTCACGAACTAGGGAAGTATAACATTACACCGGCCTTTGGGGTGTGAGGGCTGGTAACTACTTGGTTGGATAGTCAGCCAGCCTATGCCATGATGCCAGCAACAAGCAGTGTTTTTTTTTTTTTGGGGGGGGGGGGGGGGCGCCACAAGGTTATCTCGCACAGGGCGCCTGAACACCTAAGGCCGGCCCTGATCCAATTGCCCTAAGAGTTGATATATAAATAACTCCCTCTAGCCTCTTAAGACTGATAATTTTTAGGAAAGCTTGTATCTCTTTTCATTTACTTTTTATTATTATTTTTTTTCCCCCCTCTCCAAGCAGACCAAAGCAGCAGCCATATAGAAAGTGATGGTAGGTAGACAGACAGGAAGAGTGGCAAGATGGGGCACTGGCAGCAAGGAGAAGTCTATTAATCACATTCAGCCTACCTGGACTGACTAACCCCCTAAACAGTGTTAATCCCTCCTGCAAAAATAAAAATAAAATTTCAACCGTGTGGAAAGTGAGTACACGGAAACTGACCCTCAGGCATTAGTATCATGACTTGGACTGTGACAAAATGTTGTTATTGATACAGTAATCACGTACATTTATGCTGCGCCTTAAAAAAAATGTAACCCTCCCACCCGCAAAATGTATATATATTTTTTTTATCTGTAAGCAATGACGTACAGAACTTTAAAATTTCGACCGTATGGCAACTGAATACATGTTGTAGGAGAGTCCCCGGAATAATAATGGACGGACGATACGTGCCACCAGAGGTCCTGGCCTCGGTGGAGTAAGAACCGGATCATTGCGGTTACAGCGGCGAATGCTGCTGGCGCAGCGTGTCCGGGCCGGTTCTTACTGGGAACAGGTAAAGAGTGGGGGGGTGCCTGTTCCCCACGGCCAGCCCAGGTTTTTGGTGGAGCTGGGCCTTTAAGAACCCAGCCTGCTGATGATGGGGGTGGGGTGTGTCTTGCTGAGCTGGAGATTTTCCACAGACAGAGTGAGTGCTGATGGAGGAGAGTCTGGGCGCAGCACACATTGAAGGATAGCCCTGGGACCTGTGGTGCGACAAGCCAAAGGGGCTCTGGCCTGAGGGAGACAAAGGCAGATAGCCTAGAAGCCTGCAGAACTGCTGTGGTCTGTCCAAAACGAGGTGACTCAAACCTGCTGTTTATTTTCTATGGAAGGACTTTTGTTCTATGCACTATGTGGATATGCACCTGTGTGGTCTGCACATTGCCTGTTATGCCGTTGGTGTGAATAAAGTCACAGTGTATCACAAAGACTGTCTGTGATTGCCTCAATACTGCCGCCGCTACCGTAGCCTACCACGAGCACATCCCCACAATTGGTGGAGGATGCGGGCATTCCTGCAGTGAGGCAGGCCTGAGGCAAAAGTTGTGTTGGACTGCATGTCATATATCAGGCCTGCAAGTTTTATGGTTCCTGACAAGATGGAGGAGGCCATTAAGCACCTGATTCAGAGTAATGTACAGCAGCAACATGCATTGCAGGCTCAGAAGGAAAGACATGATGAGGCTATGTGTGCACAGCAGCAAACAAACACCCTCCTAATGCAGCAGCTGGTAGCCATGCAAGAGTCGGTGCGAACATCCCTGCAAGGAGTTTTAACTGCGACAACCCCGACTGTGTCTACCGCCAGGGACAAAGTCCGATCCGCCCTGAGGAAAATGGGTCCGGGAGATGATATAGAGGCATTCCTGATGGTATTCGAAAGAACCGCGGAGCAAGAGAGGCTGCCGTTGGAGCAGTGGGCTGAGGTGGTGGCGCCTTTTCTGGTGGGGGACGCACAAAAGGCCTATTTTGACCTCAGCTGCGATGAGGCCAAGGACTATGAGAGGCTAAAAGCTGAGGTGTTGGCCAGGTTGGGGGTAAACACCTATGTGCGAGCGCACAGGGTGTATCAGTGGGTGTTTGCCGAGTCCCGACCCGCCCGGTCACAAGCCTATGACTTACTTCACCTAGTAAAAAAATGGCTTCAGCCTGAGATATTGAGCCCTTCTCAGATGGTTGAAAGGGTCGTGGTCGACAGGTTCGTGCGTACCCTCCCGAGAGCCATACAGCGCTGGGTGGGACAAGGCGATCCAGGCAACCTGGAACAACTGGTTAGCCTGGTGGAGAGGTATATGGCCACTCAGGATTTGGGGCGGGACTCAGCGGTACTACCGAAGTCACGTCAGCCCCCGCTGCCGACCCGGGATCCTGAAAAAGGGATCCCACCACATAAGGAGGGGAGTGGATCTCCAGTCCGTGGGAGGAATACCCTGGGGAGGAGGGAGGCTGCGAGGATCAGATGTTGGCATTGTCAGGACTGGGGACATGTGGCATCCAACTGCCCTAGGGCATCCGAACTCATGGACTGCGGGTTCGCTCGCCGGTCCTCTTTTTATGCCCAACCGGTGTATATAGCTGACCCCCTGCTGGCGGCGGACAACCCTCCGGTGTGTGATGTCGTTGTTAATGGACACTCCGTGCAGGCCCTGCTGGACTCTGGGAGCCTGGTAACTCTGGTCCATGAGTCGCTGGTAACGGAAAAACTCCCAGAAAGGCGAACCCTTACCATTGTCTGTATACATGGGGATCGCAGGGAGTATCCCACCACTAAGGTTACCCTGGCAGTGTGTGGAAAGGAGGTACCACATGTCGTCGGGGTGGGGAGACGGCTCCCTTATGCCGCAATATTGGGGAGGGACTTTCCCCTGTTCTGGACTTTGTGGAGGAACGGGTTGCCTACCTATGGGGAAGGAAAATGTCCAGGTCCCGAGCCCGAGGACCCCGAGGCAGGGACCCCAGCTGTAGGGGTCACCGTAGAGGAGGTAGAGTGTAACCCTGACCGGTTTCCCCTAGAAGTATTGGCGGGTGAGACAGTAGAAAGTTCGTCCATCCTGGATCTGGAGGTACCCCGAGAAACCTTCGGGACCGCACAGCTCCAGGATTCGACGTTATTGCGGGCTAGAGAAGGTGTGTCGGTGGTTAATGGTGTTGCCCAGCGTCCCGGCGCCGATACCGTATTTCCTCACCTGGCCTATAACCAGGACCTGTTATATAGGGTAGACAAGGTGAGGCAGGAGGTGGTGGAACAACTGGTGGTGCCCCAGCCTTACCGGCGAATGGTCTTGGATTTAGCGCATGCGCATGTGTTGGGTGGTCATCTGGGGGTTAAGAAAACGCTGGAGCGAATTCTACAACGGTTCTATTGGCCTGGGATATATGAGGAAGTCCGGAGGTTCTGTCAGTCCTGTCCAGTGTGTCAGCTGACTAGCCCCCAACCTCACTATCGCAGTCCACTGGTACCTATGCCCATTATAGAGGTGCCCTTCGAAAGGATCGCCATGGATCTGGTAGATCCTGGGGAATCATCCCAAAGCAATTTAGGACACATTCATGGGAATTAAATCCCAATGTACTGCCGTTAGTATCATCACAGCACCTTTAAATTTTAAAAAGTTTTTCTTTCTTCTCCTTCTCCTGTTTTGTATTAGTTTTATTGAGAGAAATAAATGTTAAGTTTTATTTGACCAGAAACAGGAGCTTTGTAGCCTTAGGCTATTTGAACAATATTATTTCTAAATCCTGGGTCCAAAGGGGTCTATGAAAAAGAATGGATCTGGTAGGCCCCATTATTAAGTCAGCCCGAGGTCACCAACACATCCTGGTAGTGTTAGACTATGCCACTCGCTATCCGGAGGCGGTCCCATTGCGCCATACGTCGGCCAAGGTAATAGCTAAAGAGCTCATGAGTATGTTTGCCCGGGTGGGGATACCAAAGGAGATTCTGACGGACCAGGGGACACCCTTTATGTCCAAAATAACAAAGGAATTGTGTAAGCTATTAAATATTAAACACCTGCACACGTCCGTCTACCATCCCCAAACCGATGGGTTAGTAGAACGGTTTAATAAGACCCTGAAGTCCATGCTAAAAAGAGTCGTGGCTAAGGACGGGAGGGATTGGGACTTACTGTTGCCCTATGTTTTGTTTGCGGTACGGGAGGTGCACCCAGGCGTCCACGGGGTTTTCGCCCTTTGAGTTGTTATATGGGCGACATCCCCGTGGGCTACTGGATATCGCTAAGGAAGCATGGGAGCAACAGTCTACGCCTCATAAAAGTGTGATAGAGCACATAGGGAAAATGCAGGACCGAATAGGGGTCGTGTTGCCGATTGTCCGTGAGCACATGGAAGCGGCACAACTGGGCCAGAGTCGGGTATATAACCGAACCGCCCGGGTAAGGACATTTCACCCGGGGGACCGAGTTCTTGTACTCGTGCCCACGGTCGAGAGTAAATTCTTGGCCCGGTGGCAAGGACCCTATGAAGTTAAGGAGAAGGTGGGCCCAGTTGATTACAGGATATACCAGCCAGGGAGGCGGAAGCCCGAACAGGTATATCATGTGAATCTACTAAAACCTTGGAGAGACAGAGAGAATTTGTTTGCAGACAGCCCGCCCTCTGTCGGGACGTCAGGGAGTGACCCGGGGTCACCAGGTGTTCCGGAGAGCGCCGCTGGGGTGACGATAGGGGACGGACTGTCGACCAAACAAGCACAAGAGGTGAAAGAATTTGTTAGTCTGAATAGGGACGTATTCTCTGACCTTCCTGGACGTACCACCTTGATCGAGCATGACATTGTCACCGAGCCCCGGGTGAAAGTCCGCCTAAGACCATACCGAGTACCGGAGGCTCGGCGACAGGCCATTTCGCAGGAGGTAAGATCGATGCTACGTCTAGGGGTCATAGAAGAGTCAAAGAGCGAGTGGGCTAGCCCGATTGTCCTTATTCCCAAACCGGATGGTTCATTACGGTTCTGTAATGATTTTAGGAAATTGAATGAGGTATCAAAATTTGACGCCTATCCCATGCCTCGGGTAGACGAGTTGATAGAGCGGCTGGGAAAAGCCCGGTATTTTTCGATCCTAGATCTCACGAAGGGCTACTGGCAGGTACCTCTGACGGAGGCGGCAAAGGAGAAGACGGCCTTTGTCACCCCGGAGGGGCTTTTTCAGTATAGGGTGTTGCCTTTTGGGTTGCATGGCGCTCCGGCTACGTTCCAGCGTCTGATGGATGTCGTCCTCAAGCCCCATCACCAGTATACCTCCGCGTATCTGGATGATATAGTCGTGTTTAGCCCAGACTGGGAGGGTCATTTGTCAAAACTTCAGGCAGTGATAGATTCTCTAAGGAAGGCGGGGTTAACTGCCAACCCAAAAAAATGCTCGGTGGGACTAGAGGAAGCTCGCTATTTGGGGTATGTGATTGGACGCGGAGTCATTAGGCCCCAAGTAAATAAAGTTGAAGCAATCCGGAATTGGCCCAGGCCTCGTACGTCCAAGCAAGTACGGTCATTTTTGGGCCTGATTGGGTACTACATGAGGTTCATTCCCCATTTTGCCACCTTGGCAGCCCCGTTAACCGGCCTCTTGAAGGGTAGAAAGTCGGTGATGGTTCGCTGGGGGGAGAAGGAGGCGTTCTCCCGTTTGAAGTCGGCCCTATGTGAGTCCCCAGTTCTGGTGACGCCCAACTTCAAGCGGGAGTTTGTAGTTCAAACAGATGCCTCGGGAGTAGGACTAGGGGCTGTGCTTTCCCAGGAGCTCAACGGGGAAGAGCACCCCGTGGTTTTTCTAAGCCGCAAGCTTACCCCAGCAGAAACCCGGTATAGCATTGTGGAGAGAGAGTGCCTCGCCATCAAGTGGGCACTCGAGTCTCTCAGATATTACCTTCTGGGGAGAAGGTTCCGTCTGGTGACCGACCACTCCCCTCTCCAGTGGATGAGTCGGGCTAAGGAGGGGAGCGCTCGGGTTACCAGGTGGTTCTTGTCCCTCCAGAACTTTAAGTTCACTGTTGAGCACAGGGCCGGCCGCTTACAGGGGAACGCAGATGCCCTGTCCCGGGTACACTGCTGTGCATGTGTTCACCCCCTCAGGCTTGAACAGTATGTTCAAGCCCTCAGGGGTGAACAAAGGGGGGGGATATGTAGGAGAGTCCCCGGAATAATAATGGACGGACGATACGTGCCACCAGAGGTCCTGGCCTCGGTGGAGTAAGAACCGGATCATTGCGGTTACAGCGGCGAATGCTGCTGGCGCAGCGTGTCCGGGCCGGTTCTTACTGGGAACAGGTAAAGAGTGGGGGGGTGCCTGTTCCCCACGGCCAGCCCAGGTTTTTGGTGGAGCTGGGCCTTTAAGAACCCAGCCTGCTGATGATGGGGGTGGGGTGTGTCTTGCTGAGCTGGAGATTTTCCACAGACAGAGTGAGTGCTGATGGAGGAGAGTCTGGGCGCAGCACACATTGAAGGATAGCCCTGGGACCTGTGGTGCGACAAGCCAAAGGGGCTCTGGCCTGAGGGAGACAAAGGCAGATAGCCTAGAAGCCTGCAGAACTGCTGTGGTCTGTCCAAAACAAGGTGACTCAAACCTGCTGTTTATTTTCTATGAAAGGACTTTTGTTCTATGCACTATGTGGATATGCACCTGTGTGGTCTGCACATTGCCTGTTATGCCGTTGGTGTGAATAAAGTCACAGTGTATCACAAAGACTGTCTGTGATTGCCTCAATACTGCCGCCGCTACCGTAGCCTACCACGAGCACATCCCCACAATGTAAACTGACAATTGAGAGGCATTAGTAGCAGCCATACAAAACATGATAATAGGCAGATAGCCAGCATACAGACAGCAACAGTGGCAAGACGGGGCACCGCCAGCAAGGTGAGGTGGCCAGGTCTATACATCGGAATCAGCAGGAGGAATGTTAAAACCCTTCTGAATCCAGGTTATGTTAATTTTGACAAAAGTGATGTTTTGGACACTGGCTGAGGACAACTTGGTCAGTTTGGGTGTCACCACGTCTCCCTCGGCGCTGAAAACCCTCTCCGTGATGACACTCAGAGGCGGGTTGACTCTGTGGGGGGTGGAGGAGGCCCCCCTTTCAGATATGCTGGCGCCAGGTATCTGCTCGCTATTAGGTGTGTACACCGGGTCTAAAGGCATGGCTATCCAGTCATCAGACTGCTTTCAACGATACACCTGTCACCGTGTAAGCAAGTGAGCATACAGATGGACATTCTGGCCAGCGTACCCAAGGTGCCACTACTTTAAAGCTCCGCCCCCCCACTGACACGATTAGGTCTTGGCCGATGCCATCCTCATCATCATCCTCTTGCTCCTTCACCTCCGACTCCCTTCCTCTTGCAGTGTCAGCTCCTCATCCTCACCTTCCTCCTCCATGGTAGATTCCCATTGTGTGTACCCAACAGTTATAGCCATGATACCCTTCTGCATAAGTGTCAGGGTCTCTTCTAAGATAAATATCAAACTTTGTGGCCTCTTCGAAGGGCTTCGACACCCAACAGGCATCTTGAATGAGTTGACACTACCTGATCTCGAAACAAAACACATACTCCTTGCTGCTGAGACTGTCTGGTGCATGACAAAATCGCTCATGGATTTCCGCTGATCATACAGAGACTCGAGCATGTGCAAGTGGCTGAAGTGCTTGGACAGTCTCCTGGACCCATTGTCGCTGACCACGTTGCCCAGTTGGAGTCACTGTGTGACAGGCAGCGGGATGTTTGCTGCTTGATGTACTTGAGCAACTGCTTGCCGATGTGGCTACTCTCTGCCAGGCTAATCAGCTCCAACATGGTATGGCAATGCTTGACCTGACACATAAGGGGTAGTGCAAGGAGGGTTAGTGCAAGTGACTCTGTGCGCAGCTTCTGTTGAGGACGGGAACGTGTCCATGGAGAAGGCGGATAATTGCCTGGTGTGGGAGCCAGGCCGGCACAATCTTGGGGGGGTTAAAAGGACTTGGTCTCATTGCCGGGCTGCTGCCTCGCCACTGCCAGAAAAAAAATTGACCCAGTGGGCTGTGACTGCTAGGCGTTTACAGTGGTTTCCTGGCCACACATACCGTTATCAATGGCTGGCGAACCGGAAAAGGAGGGAACTCCTGCCACGGTGGCTGGCTGCCACCTCTGTTTGCCCACGGGATGGGGGATGCTGCTTCATCTGGTTTAATAGAGCTGTGGTGCCTATGTTTGCCTCCCCATGTTTTATTTTCCTCTTGCACAGCTTGCACCAGGCAAGGCTTTGGTCTTCCGGCAGTGTGGAGAAAAACGCCAGACAGGAAATACTCGCAAAGGGGTAGAGGCAGCTGAGCTGGGTTTAGCTCTGGCATGTTTTGGGCCCAACCCACCCACTGCTTCATCACCAGATCCAAAAGCAGACATGGCCTTGGCTGTTCTTTGGGAGGTATGTGGCCTCTATATTGCTGCCGCCATCACTGTCCTCCTCTGATGCTGCCTCCTACTCAGCACCCTGATCCAGCTCTCAGGTCCTGTCCAGCACACAATCATCATCGGAGTCTTCACCCACCCTTTTGCTTCTTTCTATCAGACTGTGGGATATCATGTTTTTTTTGGCCCCCTCCCCTGCTCTTCCCCAACTGCCACTGCTGCCCCCATGCCAATATTGTCAGACCCCCATGATTAGATACTGATGACCTATCACTCATATAGGGCATAGCAAAAGAGAGTTAGACCAGCACCTCCAAACTATGTATAAAGGGAGTTATGGGCGGATTGGCCATAGACCTTACAGGGAAATTTCCTGGTGGGCCGATGCCCAGGGTGCCACCCAAACCCTTCACTCTGCGGCAGGCCGGGTAATTAAAGCTCTATCCGGGGTAATTAAAGCTGGGAGAATCAGGTACTCATGTACCTGGCCAGCGATCACACATGCCCTCCTGAATTCAACTGCTGTGGCCCACCTCTCACCTCATAAGCCCCTTGCTCCATATTATAGTCAGAGAAAACTGGAGAAGAACAGAAAATGGCATTTATTGATGGCCACCACAGAGGGACAGCTTTTGGGGCAGTATATTGTGCTGCACATTGGTATATGTACCCGGGGGACGGTATTTTGTGCTATGGTATTGCTGGCCCCGCCTACTTTTGCTAATCCCACCTTCTGTCAATTTAGACCCGCCTACAACATGGGGCCACTTTTATGGTTTTCTTTTCCAGGGTCACGCTGAACTATGGCAAGGACTAGAAATAGCAGCACGCTGCTCCATGCACCAAGACACATGCAAACATTGAAAACATGAATAAATGTAAACTGCATTACTGCTATACTTACTATATGGAAATTAGAAGCTCTTTTTCATTCTACATTTTGGAGAGTGGCTTCCCCTATTTACAGCATACACTCCTGCCCATCTGCCTAGTGCTTTTAATCAAAGTATCTAATACTTGGATTTTAAATTTGCCTTAATGTTGTAGGCCAAAAGTCTAAGTGAGGCAAGGTCCTCTTTGTTAGAAGCCTCCTATCTCTGGCAGATATGCTCAACGTATTCTTGATCAAAAATGTGCGTAAAGAGCATCTAATTTTCATATAGTAAGTATAGTAGTAATGTAGCTTACGTTCATTTATGTTTTCAATGTTTGCATGTGTCTTTCTGCATAAAGCAGTGTGCTGCTACTTGTAGTTCTTGTTTGCTATCCATCGGATAAGTCATCAATAATACTCTCAGAAAAAACCTTTAACGGCATTTAGAAAGCATTAGGAAAACTGCTTTACAGCAGCCCCATGGGCCATAGACACAATGGACAGGAGGAGACCTCATTGACTTCTATGAGAGAGTTTTCTAGGCATGCTTTGTGACCTGTGCAGAGGTCAGGAGGGAGCCTATAAGCTGTGATATTATATATTGTGAATGGTGGATCCTGTGTTGTCTGTACACAGAGGTGATATAATGAGACTGTAATAATAAGATAACAGCAGTTAACCCCTTCCCCTAGTACGTCATGGGAACCACTGAGTTCCCGCAATTAGATGTAATAGTACGTCATAGTGATGCAGGGGCCCGGCAGTCCGTGGTAGCTGGGCCTCTGCTGTATCCGCAGACATCGCTGTAAAAGCCGATGCTGGCAGATTAACCCCTTCTATGCCGCAGTCTGCGCTGTACGCGACATAGAAGAGGTTTGTGTCGGCTGAACGATCGCATCGAGTCCCCGCGATGCTGTAGCAGGGACCCGATGTGACACAAGGCAACCCGATGCCGTGCAGAGGCTGCCCAATGCCTTGCATGGCATCGGGAACTGCCTTCTACGGGAGCCGAGGAGATCCAGCCTCAGGCTGGGTCTCCTAGGCAACCTGTTAGTGTATGACACTGAGTCATATAATAACAGGCAAGCATTACAATACAGATGTATTGTAATGCATTGCAGAGGGGATCAGACCCCCAAAAGTGAATGTCATAAATAAAGTAAAGTAAAAAAATTAAAAATGAGTTTTTAATAAAATTAAGAAAGTAATAAAATTAAGAAAGTAAAAAAGAAAAAAAACGCCCCTTTCCCCATATTTTATAATAAAAAACAGGGCAAAATAAAGCAAAACCCCCACACATATTAGGTATCGACGCATCCGTAATGACCGGCTCTATAAATATATCACATGATCCACCCTGTCTGATAAACACCATAAAATAAATAAAATAAAAACTGTGTAAAAAAAAAAGCACTTTTTGTCAGGATGCATGACAAAAAGTGCAACACCAAGTGAACAAAAAGCCCCCCAAAATGGTATAAATAAAACCGTCACCTCATCCCTCAAAAAATGAGCCCCTACGTAAGACAATCGCCCAAAAAATAAAAATAAATATAGCTCTCAGAACATGGAGACACTAAAACATGCGTCACGTTCATAACAACCAGCTCTATAAAAATATTACATGATCAACCACTCAGATGAACACCGTAAAAAAAAAGGTGTAAAAAAAAAGGCAATTTTTGTTACATTACATCACAAAAATTGCAACAGCAAGTGATCAAAAAGGCGTATGCCCCCCAAAATAGTACCAATCAGACCGTCACCTCATGCCGCAAAAAATGAGACCCTACCTAAGAGAATCGGTCAAAAAATAAAAAAGCTATGGCTCTCAGACTATGGAGACACTAAAATATCATTATTTCAGTTTCAAGAATGCTATTATTGTGTAAAACTTAAATAAATAAGAGAAAGTAGACATATTAGGTATTGCCACTTGCGTAACGATCTGCTCTATAAAAAAAAGGCACATGACCTAATCCCTCAGGTAAACGCTATAAAAAAAAAACTGTGCCAAAACATCAATTTTTTGTTACCTTGCCTCACAAAAAACGTAATATAGAGCAATTAAAAATCATATGTACCCCAAAATAGTACCAATAAAACTATCACCTTATCCCATAGTTTCCAAAATGTGGTCACTTTTTTGAGTTTCTACTGTAAGGGTGCATCAGGGGGGCTTCAAATGGGACATGGCATCTAAAAACCAGTTCAGCTAAATTTGCTTTCCAAAAACCATATGGCGTTCCTTTCCTTCTGCATCCTCCCGTGTGCCCGTACAGCAGTTTACGATCACACGTGGGTTGTTTCTGTAAACCGCAGAATCAGGGTAATAAATATAGAGTTTTGTTTGGCTGTTAACCCTTGCTTTGCTACTGGAAAAAATGGATTAAAATGTAAAATCTGCCAAAAAAGTGAAATTCTGAAATTCCATCTCCATTTTCCATCAATTCTTGTGGAACACCTAAAAGGTTAACAAAGTTTGTAAAATCAGTTTTGTATACCTTGAGGGTGTAGTTTATAAAATGGGTCATTTTTGGGTGGTTTCTATTATGTAAGCTCACAAAAGTGACTTCAGACCTGAACTGGTCCTTAAAAAGTGGGTTTTGGAAATTTTCCGAAACATTTCAAGATTTGCTTTCAAACTTCTAAGCCTTGTAACGTCCCCAAAAAATAAAATGTTATTTTAAAAATGATCAAAACATGAAGTAGTCATATGGGGAATGTAAAGCAATTACTATTTTTGAAGGTATTACTATATATTATAAAAGTAGAGACATGTTTCCACATTTTTGGTAAATTTGGTATTTCTTTATGAATAAAGATGATTTTTATTTACTTATTTTTACCACTGTCATGAAGTACGATATGTGAGGAGAAAACAATCTCAGAATGGCCTGTATAAGTAAAAGTGTTTTAAAGTTATCAACACATAAAGTGACACTGGTCATATTTGCAAAAAATGGCCTGGGCAGGAAGGTGAAAACAGGCCCGGGGTTGAAGGGGTTATGTGATCGGTACTGACCAAGAAGAATCTGTCAGGATCTTGCCCGATTCCTCAGGTCGTAGTACCTGATCAGACTGGGATCCGGTATCAGCGGTCAATCGGGACAAGTACTGACACTACACACACTATCGACTTTGATCACCCTGCTTCCTACAATCTACCAGATTGCACGGGAGATCAAATTGTTACCGATTCCTTCTAACAACTACTAAACTTCAGAGATTTGCATTTTAAAGCAAACAGGTAGCTGAAAATTAGGAACTCTAATTGCCTTAAAAAATATTGCTCGTGCTTGGTTAAATAATTGGTTTTAATGAAAATTGAAAGATGTAAAAAACAGAAGCATACAAATATACACAGAACAGTTATTAAAATAAAAGGATGAAAGAAAACTGACGCCTACTTTACTCACACAGAGACTTGCAGCTATCAGGTCCTGAGGCAAGACAAGAAGACACGGATCCTCATTCAATCAGATTGGCCTCAAAATGGGGAACACTGTACAATCTGCTCTGTCCAATTTATGAGAATTGGTCCAGGCAGTCTGTAAACCCACCTTTAGGGTGTGACATATGGGTTGGCTGTGACTTTTATGACCGGTCAGTCACACTAAAATCTGGTCTAAAATGGATTTCTGCCCATAACTCTACACAGGAGAATGCCCGCCCGATAATTGTGGGCTCATTTTTCAGCTCTCAGTATTGGGGTCACAGGGGCACCAAACACGGGGTGTCCACGTGACCCCAATCAGAAGAACGGATTTCCTGAGCCAGGATTTAACATAAGTGGTTGGATTTTGGTATGTGTGGCACTGTCACCTCCTGGCATACCTCAATAATCTTTATTGAGCTGTATTTTCCAGTTATGAGCGGAGTGAGATTTTTGGATTTTCCCACTGACAGCGAGGAATGGAGAGCAGCTTGCCCCCACCCTCCGGAAGCGTGCCCCTATCATAAAGTAATAAACCCCTCTGAAGCTGTCCACTATACAGGCATGTTTACATAAAGTGTCCTGGAGGCTAGTGATCGTTGTCACCTCTGGGTCAGGGACTAAAAAGTTTATGGCGGTGGTCTGGTTTTGGATGTGGGGGAAGATGGAGAGGGAGAGGAGGGACAGTTATTTGTTTGGATAAGGGGGAGCTCCGAGTCTGAGAAGGGACAGTTATTTGTTTGGATAAGGCCTCATGCACACGACCGTTGTGTGCATCCGTGGCCGTTGTGCCGTTTTCAGTTTTTTTCGCGGACCTATTGACTTTCAATGGGTCCGTGGAAAAATCGGAAAATGCACCGTTTTGCAGCCGAGATCGTGATCCGTGTATCCTGTCCGTCAAAAAAATATGACCTGTCCTATTTTTTTGACGGACAACGGTTCACAGACCCATTCAAGTCAATGGGTCCGTAAAAGAACACGGATGCACACAATATTGGCATCCGTGTCCGTGATCCGTGGCCGTAGGTTACTTTCATACAGACGGATCCGAAGATCCGTCTGCATAAAAGTTTTTTCAGAGCTGAGTTTTCTCAGATCCGACAGTATATTCTAACACAGAGGCGTTCCCATAGTGATGGGGACGCTTCTAGTTAGAATATACAACAAACTGTGTACATGACTGCCCCCTGCTGCCTGGCAGCACCCGATCTCTTCTGCACCTGAAGGGGTTAATTGTGCGTATCATAGCCTCCTGTAAGAGATCCGGGGCTGCCAGGCAGCAGGGGGCAGACCCCCCTCCCTCCCCAGTTTAAATTTCATTGGTGGCCAGTGCGGCCCCCCCCTCCCTCCCTCTATTGTAATAATAACATTGGTGGCACAGTGTGCGCCCCCCTTCCTCCCTCTATTGTATTAATACGTTGGTGGCACAGTGTGCGGCCTCCCCCGGCCCCCCCTCCATCCCTCTATTGCATTAATCACATCGGTGGCAGTGTGCGGCCCCCCCCGGCCCCCCCTCCCTCCCTCTATTGCATTAAAAACATTGGTGGCAGTGTGCGGCATCCCCCGGCCCCCCCTCCCTCCCTCCCTCTATTACATTAATCACATTGGTGGCAGTGTGCGGCCTCCCCCGGCCCCCCCCCCTCCCTCCCTCTATTGCATTAATAACATTGGTGGCAATGCGCCGCACAGACCTGTCACTTACCAGTAGGAGGAGCTCCCGGCCGGACACAGACATCGCAGCAGCCAGCAGGTAAGTATGATGCTTCTACTATTGCTAAGTAACCATGGCAACCAGGACTACAGTAGCGTCCTGGTTGCCATGGTTACCGATCGAAGCCCCAGCGATTAAACTGGGACTCAGATCGGAACTCCGCTGCCACCAATGATGGGGGGGGGGGGAGAGAGGGGAGGCCGCACACTGCCACCAATGTTATTAATGCAATAGAGGTGGGGGGGCCGGGGGAGGCCGCACACTGCCACCAATGTTATTAATGCAATAGAGGGAGGGGGGGCCAGGGGAGGCCGCACACTGCCACCAATGTTATTAATGCAATAGAGGGAGGGAGGGGGGGCCGGTGGAGGCCGCACACTGCCACCAATGTTATTAATGCAATAGAGGGAGGGAGGGGGTCGGGGGAGGCCGCACACTGCCACCAATGTTATTAATGCAATAGAGGGAGGGAGGGGGGCCGGGGGAGGCCGCACACTGGCCACTAATGATATTCAAACTGGGGAGGGGGGGGGTCTGCCCCCTGCTGCCTGGCAGCTCCTGATCTCTTACAGGGGGCTATGATACCCACAATTAACCCCTTCAGGTGCGGCACCTGAGGGGTTAATTGTGCTGATCACCACCCCCTGTAAGAGATCGGGTGCTGCCAGGCAGCAGGGGGCAGTCATGTACACAGTTTGTAGTATATTCTAACTAGAAGCGTCCCCATCACCATGGGAACGCCTCTGTGTTAGAATATACTGTCGGATATGAGTTTTCACGATGTAACTCATATCCGACAGTATATTCTAACATAGAGGCGTTCCCATGGTGATGGGGACGCTTCAAGTTAAAATATACCATCGGATTGGAGAAAACTCCGATCCGATGGTATAAAAGAGACTCCAGACTTTACATTAAAAGTCAATGGGGACGGATCTGTTTGCAATTGCACCATATTGTGTCAACGTCAAACGGATCCGTCCCCATTGACTTGCATTGTAATTCAGGACGGATCCGTTTGGCTCCGCACGGCCAGGCAGACACCAAAACGACTTTTTTTTCATGTCCGTGGATCCTCCAAAAATCAAGGAAGACCCACGGACGAAAAAACGGTCACGGATCACGGACCTACAGACCCCGTTTTTGCGGACCGTAAAAAAAAACGGTTGTGTGCATGAGGCCTAAAGGGAAGCTCCGAGTCCCCAGAACACAGGCCAAGCATTCATGCTCAGTGTGCCACAGTGCCTATTATTATTTTTAGTTGCCACTGCAAAAACTGCTGGATTTTATGTTTATTGTTTAAATATAGATAGGGACATGTGCAACACGCCAGACCTGCAGGGTATAGCGAAGTGAGGTCACGGTTATGGGCAATCGAGGGTTGCTCACTGTATTGGAGAACCCTGGGCAGGCATGTGGCAGTGAAGGAGAGGTAGACACGGTTCCTCTGGGGCACACTCTGTATGTAGGGACCAGGCCTGATGGTGGATGAGGTGCCCTGGATGTTACGGGTATTTTGAGTGCCTGGGGCAAGGTCCCTTTAAGGTTCGTGACGCCAGTGCCTGTGACGGTGGCACACCGGTTGATAGTTGGAATAAGTGAGGTACACAGGTGGTATAGTGAACCAAACGTTGCTTTACTTAACAGTCCAACTTTATACATCAAGTGGGTAATGCAGTTCCTTATATCAAGTACTTGACAGGCAGGCCTCAATACAAATACTGGCAGGTATAATTCGGTGCAAGATACTCAGAGGGTAAATCCACAATACACTCAGAATCAGGTTGTACCTTTCCTCAGAAATAGTGTACACTGTTCTTTTAGAACTCCTGTCTGGTTTCAATCCCAAGGCCCGGATGCCTAAATGCTGGCTTAAATCCTTGGTAAATATATATCTTCCTCCCGTATTTAATCCTTGCTTTGCTTTATAGTTCCTCTGCCTATTAGTGTACTTATCTTGGCTGTAAATATCCTTACTTGACTTGAGAATGACTGCAGGTGGGTGCTGTCCTACCACTGGGGTGTCTCAACTGAGCTATCCTTAGCCTCAGGAGCTTCAGGCTGACGAGGTAACTCCTCTAGTCCCCTGGAATACACTCGGTCTCCAAGCAGGCTGTACTTCATCTAGCCCCCTGGTGCAGCTAGAAACCAGGACTATCCAGCTGCATGTCAGGAGGAGGCCCTCAGCATATCTTGGGCTGGTGCCTTCTCACTTCTGTCTCCACAGACTCCTGACTATGACCTCCCCACTCCCTGTCTGGGCCTGGACATTTATACTAGGGGCTCCCTATCTCCCTCTAGTGTCTGGGATGTCTAACTACACCCAACTAGGCCTGCAAAGCATATGACAGGGGAAATATTGCATGTAAAACACACAGTAAATTACATTAAATGCATAGATCAATACAATAGCACTGTCCCTTGTGAGTAGAAGTAACACACTACCCATTCGACCCTTGTGTAGTGCCCACTCCTACCTAGTGGGACACTACATACCCCCACGCTATGACGTTGCCCGTCCTCGGGGCAACATGGAGGGTCCTGCCCAGCTGGATACTGCACCTGTAATAGGAAAACAATGCAAAGCAGGAAAATACATCTACATTTGCGAAAAATACATTATATGTATATATCAGGCAGTTCCACTGGCTAAGGCGCAAGTTCGGTGAAAAGGGGCGTCGTTCTCTTCTCTCAGGATCATGTAAGGGAACAGGGGCGCTGACCTGGCACAGCGTATCAATAAATACCAGGATAGTCCATAATAATACTTTAGGTGCAAATTGTCCATAATAGAACAGTAGAAGAAAAATGTAAAACAATTTAAAAGTTCTTGGAGGCTCAAAGAACAAACATGAGTCCGTACCCAGGTTCCTTTCTTATCTGAAGCAGGTATCAAAGACAGCTAGGTTGGAGGTATAGGATCACAGAGGCTCGCATATAGTGGAGTCCAACTCTGGGCACATTTTCCTTAAAATAGTAGCAAAATCTCAGAGGCTCTTGTACGGTAGAGTCTATCCCTGGGCGCATTCCTTTCAATTTGGGTTGCATAATAAAAGTGACAGCACGTAAAATAGTCCACATTATTTAAATGGCTTACATATAAAAATAAGTGCTGTAATACCCTTAATCAACCTGAAAAGGGGGTTAAAGGGTTAAAGGTGCAACATTCACAAATAGGCACAACTGGGTTTTTCTTCACTCTGAGAAAAGCAGGCAGGGGGTCCTGTAAAACAATATGGCCTTGCTGCACTTGGTATTTCAGTGGTTTGCCGCCTCCACTGAGCCGCGGGTAACTGGCAGCAGCAACAGAGGGCCAAAACAACAAAGGACTCCTGTCCCGGAAAGGGTTAATACACTTTATAGGGTCCCTTGGCAAAAGTAAATCAAATCAAGGGCCTAGCAGGCCAATTCACAGGGGCAAGTCATATCCACTAGGCATCTCAGTGGTGCTCCCTGGCTCCATTTGTATATTGGGCCTGTACTGAGGATCAACAGGCGGATGTGCCCACAACACAGTATTGGGGGGCAACTGCAGCATGAACGGACCCCTAATAGGTATTGGCCCCATAGGCCTAGGGGTAATCAGGGTTGCTGACCGCACCGGTGCAGGCATGACAATTGGAGGTTGCTGCCCTGGCCTGGGTACCGCTGCTGCAAGCGGTCCGGTGGGTTCCTGGACGACTGGCTCTGTGCGCCGGTGCACAGCGTAGGAAGACCTCACCGCAGGTGCTGACACTAAAGAGGGCCGGCTGGAAGGGACAGGTACTCTCACCTCAGACCCGGAGACGTCCGAGTCCTTAAGTCCACTTTCTTTCAGGTCAGGTGGAGTCTGGATCCTGGCGGAGGCAATCTGGCGCAGCTCACGCAGTTTCTTCTCCAGCCGCACGATCTGGTCGTCCAGGCTTTCGGAGTCGGGATCGCTGTCCTCCGCTGTCGCCGCTGGCACTTGTACAGGAGTTGGCGCATCCTGCGCAGCCACTGCAGGTTCAGGTGAGGCGTCCGCTTTTGTTCCTCTTCTGATGTTGTCCAGGGCACCACGGAATCTTTCGGCATCTTGCAGTTCACGGACAGTCTTCTCCCTGCGAGGCAGCTCAGGTGAGGGCCATGGGCTTACCCTCTTCTCCACCACTGTAGGTTGCCAAAAGACGTTCAGGCCAATGAAGGAGCCCCGTTCTTGGAAGGCATGATGGGCCGGTTCTGGAGAGCGCACCGGTTCGCGCTCGCAGCCAGGGTGGTCCTCATCAAGATCCCAGTCCTTTGTTTTCTTTTTAGGACGGGACACGGCAGTGGCGTAGGGGCCTCGCAGGCCCTCGGCAGGGGTGAACTCTACTTCCTCTCCCTCGCGGAGGTTATGCAGATGCTCTGGTAGGTAACTCCGCTTGACGGACCTCCGATTCACGTATAAGTCTCTGCCGGTGATATAGTCTTTGATGAAACCGAAGCCTCGGTCCTTGTCAAAGGCCACAACCAACCCCATTCTCCTTTCCAGGCGGGGTTGGGTGTCAGTGTGGCACTCATGAACGGTCTTTGCCAGTTCTTCATAATATATTTTGGTCTTGGTAGTTTTCTTTATTGCGGTCTCCCGAATCTCTGCCATCAACGCTGACCACTTGAATGAGGGCTGGAAAAAGTCTCTCCAGGAGCCATAGTAGGTCTCCGGTTGCGTCCTCGGTGGCGGGCAGGTGGGTCTCTCCGGTCCCGGAGAGTAGGCCGGAGGAGCGTCCTCTTGCTCTACACCAGTACAGTTCATTTGTAAAAGATCAGGCGCAGACATCCCAGCAGAGCAGTCTTCACTCTTCAACATGCTCGATCCTTCTCTGGAGAGCGACAGGGTGGCGCCAACAATTGCAGACAGATCCTCCCATTGCACTGGGAGGCCGCCCCCCAGGTACTCCAGTATGGGGGAGGCGGAGTCCGTTTCAGCAGACATGCAAATGTCCAGACAGGGCGGTGGCGCCGACATATAGCCTTCCCGCACTTTTCAGCAGAAGGCGCCAATTTTTACCGCCAATTCAGTATGAAGATGACGCAGCAAACAATTCCAGTCAAGCTAAGCGGCCATCTTTGTGCAAAATCGCTGTCTATCCACTGACAGCAAGCGGTGGCTTAAATAAGCAGAAAACAGTCCATACAATACAATCTTCACACCGCAATTATTACAGTTCACTTTGGCCCAGCAATTTTCAATAAAACAATTAGGGCTTGTCACTTTAAGGCAATAAACAGCACACAGTTTTTGTATCCGCAATGGCGCAGGAATGTTCGTATCCTGTTCGTGACGCCAATTTATGCAACACGCCAGACCTGCAGGGTATAGCGAAGTGAGGTCACGGTTATGGGCAATCGAGGGTTGCTCACTGTATTGGAGAACCCTGGGCAGGCATGTGGCAGTGAAGGAGAGGTAGACACGGTTCCTCTGGGGCACACTCTGTATGTAGGGACCAGGCCTGATGGTGGATGAGGTGCCCTGGATGTTACGGGTATTTTGAGTGCCTGGGGCAAGGTCCCTTTAAGGTTCGTGACGCCAGTGCCTGTGACGGTGGCACACCGGTTGATAGTTGGAATAAGTGAGGTACACAGGTGGTATAGTGAACCAAACGTTGCTTTACTTAACAGTCCAACTTTATACATCAAGTGGGTAATGCAGTTCCTTATATCAAGTACTTGACAGGCAGGCCTCAATACAAATACTGGCAGGTATAATTCGGTGCAAGATACTCAGAGGGTAAATCCACAATACACTCAGAATCAGGTTGTACCTTTCCTCAGAAATAGTGTACACTGTTCTTTTAGAACTCCTGTCTGGTTTCAATCCCAAGGCCCGGATGCCTAAATGCTGGCTTAAATCCTTGGTAAATATATATCTTCCTCCCGTATTTAATCCTTGCTTTGCTTTATAGTTCCTCTGCCTATTAGTGTACTTATCTTGGCTGTAAATATCCTTACTTGACTTGAGAATGACTGCAGGTGGGTGCTGTCCTACCACTGGGGTGTCTCAACTGAGCTATCCTTAGCCTCAGGAGCTTCAGGCTGACGAGGTAACTCCTCTAGTCCCCTGGAATACACTCGGTCTCCAAGCAGGCTGTACTTCATCTAGCCCCCTGGTGCAGCTAGAAACCAGGACTATCCAGCTGCATGTCAGGAGGAGATCCTCAGCATATCTTGGGCTGGTGCCTTCTCACTTCTGTCTCCACAGACTCCTGACTATGACCTCCCCACTCCCTGTCTGGGCCTGGACATTTATACTAGGGGCTCCCTATCTCCCTCTAGTGTCTGGGATGTCTAACTACACCCAACTAGGCCTGCAAAGCATATGACAGGGGAAATATTGCATGTAAAACACACAGTAAATTACATTAAATGCATAGATCAATACAATAGCACTGTCCCTTGTGAGTAGAAGTAACACGCTACCCACTCGACCCTTGTGTAGTGCCCACTCCTACCTAGTGGGACACTACACATGGAAAATTAAAACTAACCACTAAAAATTATTTTAAAGAGGACCTTTCATGGGTCCAAACATAAAAAACAGGGATCTAACTGCACTTACTATTTTTTCTGGGCGCCGCTCCCTCCAATGTTAAACATTAAAATGTGATTTAAACAATAGGTCATTTTCTGAAGACACATTCTCAGTAGGAATACATGATACAAACAGCTATGGTTTGTTTCACACTGAAACAGATCCAGTAGGCTATTCCAGCCGGGAACAGCCTGTCGGATCCATCCTTGCTATGCAAACATGCCGAGGAGCTGATCGTGGAAAACTGCTGCATGCAGCGGTATTTGTCCAGATGCTCCTCGGCATTATTGGTGGGTCGCGGCTTGATCTCCTCTGGCCCCCATTATAGTGAATGGGGCAGGACGGAATGACAGAAGCACACGGCTGTGCCCTGCAAGGACGGATCCTACAGGCAGAAACAGCCTGACGGATTTGTGTCACGCAAGTGCAAAACAAGCCTAAACTACTGTTTCAAGACAAAATATATGCAATAGAAAATAGATTAAAAATGATGCAGTAAAAAAAAGATCCAAAAAGCTGTAGTAAGAAAATGAGATGTCTATGAATAACCCGTAGGTAATATGATACATGACATAAGCTGTAGTCTGGTTAATAAGCATAACGACATGGAAATAGCCGACAGAATATAGTTCCTAAAGTGTATACAGAGAGTGACGCCAGGGAAAAGTGTATTTACACTATATTATGTACTGGTAAAACTGAGGTGATGGGTCAAACAAATAGCGCACCCAAAATAGCCGGAGTGGGCATGGAAGCAGTATGTCGGAAGTACAAGAGTTCATATGTCTGACAATGGCATTCTTCTTCATAAAAATGGAGCATATGTAAAGCAAATCAGAGCTGAATTACCACATATGTTTGTTCTATAAGCAGATTTTCAGGTTACTTCCTTACTGGGGCTGATTTATTTCAGGATATCTGTGGAATGTATCTAATTTGCCATGCAACTGCAGCGAGCACCAGAGGATGGGAGTGGTAGTGGCCCTGATGAAGTGTTGTGTCACAGAGTACTCCCTCAAGCCGTTTGTCCCTAGGGACTGGGGCAGTGGAAATGTAGTACTGAAGAATGAGGCCAGAATTAAATGGATAAAAGTATTTTTACTAAGTGCAATGTAAAACTTCAAATATACACCGCCTGTCCAAAAAAAAGTCGCCACCCAAGAAAAGCCTTTAGCTTTGATTACGGCACGCATTCGCTGTGGAATTGTTTCGATAAGCTTATGCAATGTCACAAGATTTATTTCCATCCAGTGTTGCATTAATTTTTCACCCAGATCTTGCATTGATGATGGTAGAGTCTGACTGCTGTGCAAAGCCTTCTCCAGCACATCCCAGAGATTCTCAATGGGGTTAAGGTCTGGACTCTGTGGTGGCCAATCCATGTGTGAAAATGATGTCTCATGCTCCCTGAACCACTCTTTCACAATTTGAGCCCGATGAATCCTGGCATTGTCATCTTGGAATATGCCCGTGCCATCAGGGAAGAAAAAAATCATTGATGGAATAACCTGGTCATTCAGTATGTTCAGGTAGTCAGCTGACCTCATTCTTGGAGCACATACTGTTGCTGAACCTACTGCCCAACTGCAGCAACCCCAGATCATAGCACTGCCCCCACAGACTTGTACAGTAGGCACTAGGCATGATGGGTGCATCACTTCATCTGCCTCTCTTCTTACCCTGATGAGCCCATCATTCTGGACTCATCAGACCACATGACCTTCTTCCATTGCTCCAGAGTCCAATCTTTATGCTCACTAGCAAATTGAAGCCTTTTTTTTCTGGTTTGCCTCACTGATTAGTGGTTTTCTTACGGCTACACAGCTGTTCAGTCCCAATCCCTTGAGTTCCCTTTGCATTGTGCTTGTTAAAATGCTCTTATTTTCACTTTTAAAGAGGGCCTCTCATGGGTCCAAAGAATATAAACTAAGTAGCAGACTACATAGAGCGGCACCAAAGGATCTAAGAGCACTTACTATTATTCCTGGGCAGGGGCGGGCTGGGCCGGGGGGCAGGGAGGCAATTGCCCCCCAGGCCGCCCTAAAAAAACGGCCGCTGGGCCGTCATTAACAAATCATTTTTTTTATTTTATTTTATTCCTCAGGTCCGCACCGCCGATCACCACAGGTGGCGAGGCCCTGGATATAATTGTGGCAGGCAGCAGTGGCAGCGGGCAGTAGGAGATGAGCGCTTCCATTGTGGAAGCGCTCATCTCCATATTCATCTGCATCGCCGTCCTCAGGACAGCGATACAGATGACTGTGCTGTGGGGCAGGGGAGGGAGAGGCGTCTCCCTCCCCTGTTCTTCTGATAGGCCGCAGGCACTAATGCCTGCAGCCTATCAGAGGCTGGCTCAGGCAGCGCGATGACGTCATTATTATCGCGCTGCCTGAGCCGGGCAGCACACAGCAGGGACACAGGCCGGAAGAGGCCTGCATCGCATCGCTGCTGATGAAGGTAAGTATTAGTGTATATTTTTTTTCTTTGCAGGGGGAGCTGGCACTATGGAGGGAGCTGGCACTATGGGGGGAGCTGGCACTATGGGGGGAGCTGGCACTATGGGGGGAGCTGGCACTATAGGGGGGCTGGCACTATAGGGGGAAGAGGGCTGACACTATGGGGGGCTGGCACTATTGGTGATCTGGCACTATGGGGTGAGCTGGCACTATGGGGGGGCTGGCACTATGGGGGGCTGGCACTATGGGGGCTGGCACTATGGGAGGGAGCTGGCACTATGGGGGGGAGCTGGCACTATGGGGGGGAGCTGGCACCATGGGGTTATCTGGGGGCTCTAAAGGGGCTTTTTTTTATTATTGGCACATTATGGGGGCACTATAGGGGTGAGAGGCACCATGGGGCATCTGGTGTCACTATAGGGGCATTATTTGGGAGCACTATGGGGAAGTGGGGGCTCTAAAGGGGCCTTTTTTATTGGCACATTATGGGGGGCACTATGGCATTTGGTGGCACTAAGGGGGCATTTTTTACTGGCACATTATGGGAGGCACTATGGGGGAGTGGAGCACTATTGGGGCATCTAAGAAGGGGCATTTTTTACTGGCACATTATGGGGGAGAGGAGCACTTTAGGGACATCTTCTGAGGGGACTAAGAAGGGGCATTTTTTTACTGGCATATTATGGGGACACTATGGGGAAGGGGGAGAGGAGCACTATGATTTACTGGGGCACTATATAGGGGTATTTTATACTGGCATACATTATGGGGACATTAGCTCAACATGGGCACTAAGCGGGGGTATTTCATGTACTGTCATATTATAGGGAGAATTATTACTACTAGGGGGTATTATGGGGAGCTTTACTACTACTGGGGGGCTATGAGGAACATGATTACTAGTATGGGCACTATAGGGGCACTATTACTACTAAGTGTGCTCTGGCAGAGAATTATTTCTATTGGTGGGATTTTGGGGAGCACTGTTACTTTGGGGGCACCCTGGCATAGTATCAGTTTTGCACAATTATTTTTGGGGGACATTATCTTTATACTATTAGTGTCTGGGCGCAGTTATTTTTTAGAGCACTGTGTGCCAATAATTGTTTCTGCAGTATAGTATTGGGGGTGGCAGGAAAGGGTGTTCAGAAGATGTGTGTGAAGATGATGGAAATGTGGGAAACTAATATCTGTTTGTCAATCTCTGCAGAGACGGGAGATGGCTGAAAAATCATCATGGCGGTCTGGTCTGAATGGAGAAGATGTGGAAAGAGAACGTCTACAACAAAGATGACATCACTGGATGTAAGAGGTATGTAATGCTATGTAGGAGAGGAGATGCTCCGGCTCCTCCCCCTGCCATTTGCAGAAGGAGGATTCAGAGCTGGATGAGGACGGCCAAAGGGGGCAGCAGGCCATGGGCGGGTGGCAGATGGTGGGGGGGGGGACCACAGGCCTTGAGCAGGATCTGGGGAGGGAGGAGAGCGGAGGAGCTTCCTGGCTGTAGCCTGCTGTTGTTTATTGCATAATGTAAAGCAGGCAGGTCTCCCCTCTCCTTATGATGTGTAGAGACAGGCCTCAACTATAGAATTTCAGCTGTACAGTGTTTGTTGGGCGTGGCCTATTATATGTAGGAGGGGCTTTTAATAGTGGGCGGGGCAAAAAATGGGCCACTTGACTGGATTTGCCCCCCAGGACTAAGGCTGCCAGCCCTCCCCTGTAATCCTGGGTAATTTCTCAACATTCAGAGCAAGTGGGAGGAGACGCCAGTGTCTTAGAGCCAGGGAGTTTTTTTTTCACTCTGAGCTCTGCCCTGCTGTCAGGGAGAAGGGGAGACACTGGCGTCTCCTCCTACTTGCTCTGAATGTTGAGAAATTACTGGGGGCCACAGCGGGCAAACGGAGCGGTGCCCAGGAATAATAGTAAGTGCACTTAGATCCTTGGGCGCCGCTCTATGTAGTCTGCTACTTAGTTCATATTCTTTGGACCCATGAAAGGTCCTCTTTAAACATAGCCCTGAGTTCTACTGTTTTTCTTCGATTTTACCAAACGTTTAAGTGATCGCCGATCATGATCATTAAGGATTTTTTTCCAACTACATTCCTTCCTCAAATACGATTGGTCCCCACTATCATTCCAGTTTTTAATAATGCGTTGGACAGTTCTTAACCCAATTTTAGTAGTTTCGGCAATCTCCTTAGATGTTTTCTCTGCTTGATGCATGCCAATGATTTGACCCTTCTCAAACAGACTAACATCTTTTCCACGACCACGAGATGTGTCTTTCAACATGGTTGTATAAGAAATGAGAAGCAACTCATTGCACCAGTTGTGGTTAAATAAATTATTGCCAGCTGAAAGATAATCGCCCATGCAGTAATTATCCAATAGGAGGCTCATAACTATTTGCTTAGTTAAATCCAGGTGGCGACTTTTTTTTGGACTGGCAGTGTATTTGTTAGCAGCTTATTTCAAGTACAGTTCTTTCTAGTACAAGTAAGGAATCTGGAGGCAAGTTTGATTACTGCAGTTTAGCACTTTGTATTACTGGCCTAGTTGTAATTGTCACGCTGGCGGTCCGTGCCCGCCACGGTCTTGCTTTCTTGGGCATTGGGATTGAGATTAGAGCTCTGTGAACTTTCCTTCAGCACTGCGAGAGTTAATGCTGTCCAGGTGCTGGTTAAGTTGCTGGTCAGTCTCCCTATTTAGCTGGGCTGTGGTTCCACCTCCTAACCTGAGCTTTGAGGTTATTCCTCGCTAGTAACCAGTGAAGGCGATCTCTTCTGGATATCCGTGTATCAAACATTGTCTACTGATTCTACTACTTGCTGCCTGCCCCGACCTTGGAACTGTGACCTGGATTATGCTTGTACTCAGCCTGCCTTGACCTTGGAACTGCTATTTGGAATATATGAGCACTCTGCCTTCCCTGACTATTAGACTGTTTTCAGACTACACTTTTGCCTGTATCCTTGGTGCTTTGCACCGGTGACTCTGACCCCTGTGGGTCAGCAGCCAACTACACCAGGACTACTCCAGGAAGTAGCAGCCTGGTTGGTTCCTTGCGGCGAAGTCCAGATCCCTGTACAGGTGTTAAAGGGTGGATACCAACTGCTAGGACAACGCTGATAGGTTTAGCCCAAAGCCAAACTGGTTAGTAGGCACAGCGGGTCCACATCCACTGTCTGTAACAGTAATTTGGTAATGGGTGTCTATCAAATACATTTTCAATGGAGAACCTCTTTAGGAGCAGGAGCTCTGTAGTGTGCTTCCTTCCTCCTCTCTACCCTGACTGGAACTCCCCCTCCTGGCAGGAAGCAGGACCAGTCCATTCCTAACAAGAGGGGAGGAACAGAGTGGTTAGCTCTGTTCTTTACCAACAATAGCCTTCCATTCCTTACGTGAACAAATGGCCCGATAACACATATAAAATACATAACAATATAATAAGATACCAAACTATTTGCAAAATTGTAGTACTCCCAAGTCTAGAGTACTACACATTGACTTGTTGAGATTGTGCTTATATGGAGAAGCCAATCTAAAATATCAGAAGTGTGCAGAGACCGGGCCACAGGGGCAACACGGCAGCTACGGTGGGCCGATTGGGGTAGTAGTTGTTTGCACTCACGGTCAGCAGAGCCTCCCTGGGCCTGCGTGCAGGGATAGGTAAGACAGCACTAAATCCTCTGGGGCACTCTCTAGTACAGGGATCACCATGGTAGTTGAGGTGCCCTTGATGGTATAGGTGTTTAGGGTGTATTTGAGGCTGGGTCCCCAGTTGTCCGTGACGCTAGCACCGTTAGGTGCAAAGGTTGGTGGTGGGAAAGATGAGGAGTTGAACTTTACTTGATCAATTCTTTGTCTTCAGGAAGTCAGTACAGTTAATTTATATGGTAAAGAAATAATATAAATATTGGTTCAGCTGTATTCCTTGTAACAGGCTTGGCAATTGTAACTTTAGGAGTTTTCCCTCTTTCTATATCTGTCTATGCTTTGTCCACACTCTAGCACTCAGGTACTGGATATAAATAATAATAAATAAATAAATATAAATAAACTTTTTAGGCAACTTTCACACTAGCGGCACGGACCTCCGGCAGGATGTTCCGTCGGGTAAACAGGCTGTCGGATTATAGTCAATGGGGACGGATCGGCAGTCCGGAGGCACGCGTTCACTAGCAGCAGGACAGATCAGACAGGCTGTTCACTCGACGGAACAGTCTGCCGGAGGTCCATCCGAGGCACGGTAGCACACGGTGAGAGGCTGCCGGAAAAAAAATACGACGTGCGTGCCTCTGCCCCATTATAGTCAATGGGGATGGAGCAGCAGTCTGGGGGCACACGGTCACTAGCGTCAGGACGGATCCGACAGGCTGTTCACCCGACGGAACAGCCTGCCGGAGGTCCGTGCCGCTAGTGTGAAAGTAGCCTTACTGGTCAGTAGCAATTCACAGGGCGGCTCCCTAATGGCAGGCATCAGTCTTCTGCTCCATTCTTTGGAAAGTATGCTCACTGAAGAATTACGGTCCTCTATGTCCATAGAGGCATGTTGTAAAGGATAATTGTGCGCATTAATAATCCTCCCGGTCACTGTTGCTCGTGAAGTCCATTGGCTAAATTAGCTCCAACCTCCATTAGACTTTCTCTATACCAGACGTAGACTCACTGGTCTGTGCTATGCTGCTTTAATGCTGTTCTTGTTTCCTGTGCCACCTTGACCTGGCCAGAGCCAAGAGGCTGATATGGCAGCTACATGGTGGAAAATACTTCCAGTACTGCTTCTGACTACACTGCCCTCAACTCTTCTCTACCACTACAACAGACATCTACTCACTTCCTTCCTATTAGCATACCCCAGACTTTGGCCCTGATTTATCATACCTTCACTCTAGAATTCTGGCATCAAAAAGTCGCAAAATAGGGCGTTTGCAACTTTTTTGCACTCGCTTGCGCAAAAGTTTGCGACTTTTTGCATGTGTACACCACTCACTCCAGTTTTGTAATATGTATGGGAAAGTGGGCGTGATGAGCTACAGTATGTTAATGAGTTTCACTCCAGATCTATCATTGAGACTTTTTTTAAAAGTCGCAATCTCACTCCAGGAGCAGGGTGGAGTAGGAAAATTGGAGTAACTTCTCTAGACAGAAGTGTTAGGGTTAAGGAAAAGCCAAATTTATCAAACAACATGCAACATTTGATAACTATTGCACAAAGTACTCCAACACTGACGCAAAACTGACATCAAATATTCTCCTAATGATAAATTCCCATATATATATTTATATATATATATATATATATATATATATATATATATAAATAATGCAAGCACCACTTAGGGGCGACTAAATGTAATGAACTCTAACAGCCTGTTAATAGGAATTGCAGCTACATACAGAAATACAATTAATAAACATATACAAAAGTTTGAAGTGCCCACGACCATCACTGAGTGGGACACTGCAAGTGCAGTGTAAAACAAGAGGGATAGGGCAATAACTTGAACCACTGATGAAGCATGAGCTCTTTTCCATACTGCCTCAGACTTCCCTTGCAGCTTAACAGCTTTGCCAAAACTAAAGAAGGATGCAAACTCTATTTGTGACTTTCATAGTGTTTTCTTAACTTATACCATAATTCCAATGAAAGGCTCCTGTATGCCACTGCATAGGGTCCAACTGTAAAAAATGCATGGTCTGCTGTGCTTTCCTATGCTGAAGAACAGGTATACCATCACATAGCACTCTGACGAGGTCAAAAACATACTCTCTGGTGAAAGGAGCATTTTGGATACATTTAATGTATGAATGGGAAGTTTTCTTGGAATATATACTAAACTTTGGGCTCTACGAATTCGTAGCCAAGGCGTAGTTTACAGCATAGGCACAGATTATGCACCGAGCCACACTGACATTCTAATAAAACATCACACATCTATCAATAGGCATCAGAGAAGTAAAAGGGGATCGGAGAGAAAAGAGGTGAAAGTGAGATCAGTCACAGGCCACACTGAGGGGAGAGTGGTAAGTAGAGGAGGTTCAATCCTCTTCTTCATCAACGTCCTGCCTGCCCTACACATTGCAAAGGGTTAAATCCATGATGTAAATCTGCAGAATAAAAGGACATGCACTGCAGGGGAATGATATCTGGCAAAACTGCTACGGCAAGCGCTTTGGATTTACCACCTACAACTCTGTGGCTTTTCTGTGCCATGTGGACATACCATAAAAGATATCCTAAAGAGCATGTCATAAATCAAGATGAAATCCATGAAAATGTTGGTGTAGTCTCCAACTCTCTACAGCTGTCATGGCAAAGTGGGAGGAGTGGTTTCACAACAGCTGTACGGCCAAGCATTAAAGCCCATTAAAGTGTTCGAAAAAGCAGGGGCATAGTGCCTACTTCCATCATTTCCGTAATTTACAAGCTCACACATCTTGAAATTGTCTATGGCTATGAACTGTCACTGGTTCAGAAAAATCATTTTATCGATGTGAGTTCTAGAACCATAAGCTGCTCCACAGGGGGCTGGAGTGACACTACTTTGGTGATATACTAGAAATATATTTGGTAGCCATATGGACAGTGAGTTTATACCATCTCAGTTCTTCCTAGTCCATGAATATAAATCAAGCGTTTACAACTCCTCATACTACATGTTAAAGAATACTACATGTTATAAAAAACTGATCTTTAACCCTTTGAACTCCTTTCAGGATGCTTTAGGGAGGATACTGCGCTCTGCTCATGATCGGGGCATTATCAGTCAAAAGGAATTAAATTGTTTACTTGTTACTTACCACACGATACCCACGTTCTATCTGCTACCCAAAGTGCACAAGCAGCTGTCAACCCCACCAGGCCGTCCCATCGTGGCAGGTAATAACAATATGTGTGAACCCATATGCAGATTAGTTGACCATGTCTTACGACCTCTGGTTGAGAGTCTTCCCTCCTATCTTAAAGATACTGGCGACATTCTGCATAAACTAAACGGCATACAGTTGGAGGAGGACATGCTAAACGTGACCTGTAATGTGGAATCACTATATACCTCCATTTGTCACAAGGATGGAATGACAGCAGTGGCCCAGTTCTTGGCAATGTCGGGTGTTGAAGGTAACTATGCCTCTTTTATTTTGCAGATATTGGATTTTGCTCTTAGTCATCATTTTTTTTATGTTTAAGGGATCCTTCTACCTACAACTCCAGGGAACGGCCATGGGGGTGGCCTGTCCGCCGTCCTATGCTAACCTTTTCCTGGGGTTGTGGGAGAGGGGTCTCTTCCTTACTGACCCTGTCCCCTCCATTGATAGGGTGCACTTGTGAAATCGTTACATCACCGATGTGCTCATGATCTGGCAGGGCACGACCGCTGAATTGGATTCCTTTATGACGAACCTGAACAAGAATCATCTCAACATTCACCTTACATACAAATCTGGTCGAAGTGATATGGATTTCTTGGACATACTTTTACAAGTGGACCAGGGCGGCTACATTTATACTGATCTCCATCGGAAACCCACCTCTGTTAATAGTCTTTTACATGCTGGGTCTTCACACCCAAGGAAACTGATTGAAGGTATCCCTACGGGTCAATATTTGCGATTTAGGCGAATATTCTCCAATGACGATCTCTTTGAAAAGCGAGTGCAGGAACTGACCAAAAGATTTAGGGAGAGGGGCTACACTGAATCTTCATTGAAGAAATACTACTTCAGAGCTAGGCCGAAGGGGACAAAGAATTCCCAGAGGAGTATGGTACGTTTTATTACCACTTTCAATTCAGGCCATAATGCTATGTTGAAATCGTCGAAGAAACATTGGAATATTTTATATATGGATCCGATTTTGAAACATCTACCCCCCAGACCTTCCCTTACTTTCCGACGAGATAGCAATATCCGGGATGCTCTGGTCCACAGCCACTACCAGGGGCCCACCCCTCCCAGATTATTTGGTTCCAAGGGCCCTAAATGGGGCTGTCGTCCATGCGGCAGCTGTGTTGCATGTGCCAACATCCTAACTACGACCTCTTTTACAGATTCCACAGGCCATAAGATCTACCAAATTACTCATACGATCCCCTGCAATACCATTGGGGTGATCTATATTGCAAGCTGTCCGTGAGGTCTTCAATATGTGGGTCTCACCTCACATGAACTGAAGCGCCGGACCAGAGAACATGTTCTGGGGATACAGTCTGCTGCCAATGAGGAGGACGACACCTATCTCAAGACGATTCCACGTCATTTTAAGGCCCACTATGCTTGTGATGGTTCTCTCTTCGTGGGAAGTAGGGGTGGGAATTGGAAACGTATACTAGCCCAACGCGAGGCCAAATGGATTTTCCAACTCAACGCGGTCACTCCTCATGGTCTGAACGAGGGTTTTAGCTTCGCCCCCTTTCTATAATTGCTCCATCATACGTATAGACGTAGGGATTCCTGATTCTTATATATTTATTTTTGGTGTTCCTTTATGTATTGTTTATATGTGTGTGTTCATACACATGTGTGTGTGTACGTCCGGCCGGTATACATACACACATGGTTGCTTTTAGGTCTCATCAATCTGGAGGTATGACCACTTTGCAGGTTGTTACCTGTATGCTTGTATATTTTTGTTTTATCTCTGTGATTCTTGGTTTTTAATTATGATTTTTTTGTTAGTTATCTAGGTGTGGCCGCCCTCTATGCGATCGATTTCTTATCTGATACTAATCCCCCTTTTGGAGAGGACTTTTACGGAGGAACCTATATACAGGGGCCGTTGACTGTACTTGCATTTGCATTTGTATTTTCATGTGTTCCCAACATCTATATAACCATACTATATTATATGTATTGTTATCTGAATTCTTCTATGTCTTTGGTTGTACTAGATCAGTACTTTCACTTACTGTAGATAGTAGATCTGTGTATGTTTCATTGATATGGACTTCTTACTGTTATTATGTCCACTTTGTTACCGTGCTTACCCCTTTACTATGCACTTCTCACACATCCCTTGTGTGTGCGCTTCTGCACACGTGTTCGCGGTGTTGCACTATCGCACACACTCTATTCCTCTTCTTTAACCACTTGTTCCTCTGCACTAGTAGTGTCACCACCAGACATCTGAGAAGCTCTGACAGACGTTCTTCAGAACCTCCTGCTTGAGGTTCCTTTTGTTTTGCTTTCGTTTTCTCATCTCGTTAGCCTCTCTCTGCTGTCATGTAGTTGCACTGATTGCATCCCTTTAAATCCCTTCCCATACTGCATCACTTTGCGGTTTATACAACTTCCTGGAGTGTGTGCATGCTGGATGCTACTACTGAGTCTTCTACAGATAAGTTTGTTCATTCATTTGTGTTTTCCTGTTTGCTGGATCCTAGGTGACCCTGACTCCCTCCGTATTAAGTGTAGGGAGCCGGTGGTCGTGTCCACTCACTATTATAGGGTGTTCAGGTGTCATACAGTCGAGAAACGAGGATATGCAATCATCTACCATAGAGATTTTTGCATAGGCTGAGCAGTAAGGGAGAGAGCCAGGTCTGTTACAGGGCTTACCCTCTGGTTCCTTCGTTTTGGATCCAGTCAGTCGGATCTTAATTTTGTGTCTTCTAGTTTCTGTACACCTTCCGTGACAAGTAGTGTGCAGGGTCACACACACATTTATTCAAACTTGTTTTTTTTTATTTTTTTTCTATTTCTCACGGTTTACATATACACTAACTATTATGCACATCTCATATGGATTTTATACAATATTGTGTTTGCGCTTCACTAGCTTTACCTACAGCACTGTATTGTTTTGGCATCCCGATTTATGCGTTCCACATGGTCATGTGATAATTTTGCGTTCCATGCCTGCGGTAGGCATTTCCGGTATGTCCGATCTTATTATTTTATATCATTATTTTATATCTTTATATACTATTTGCATATAATCTCATAATGATGTTGGTATGCGTATGGTACCATCCCCGTTATTTTATATACACTATACACCTATGCCCCTATGTTGTTATCCCTCCCCTCTCCTCTCCTCTTGAACCGGAAGTGACGCATTGCGTTCCATGACGCGGCGCATTCCTCCTGATGACCGGAAGTGACGCGGTGCGGCCACACATGTCCCTCTTCAGCTGCCCATAGTTTTAATCAACTATCCATCTATAAAAGATCCCTATTACGTAGCTTGACCTACATACACACTTCCCTGAGGAATCTTACACGAAACGTGCGTTGGGGCTCCCTGGTTCACCACCCAGGTATCTATTCTATGGCTTTTCAGTAACAGTTCAGTATATTATCTATGTACTTTGCAATTTGCACTCTGCACTTTATATATTCATGTACTGTATTTGGTTTTAATACTGTGCTGATGGCCCTTGCTGGGTCTATATACTATATACCTATTTTGGGTTATTTATACAGGGAGTGCAGAATTATTAGGCAAATGAGTATTTTGACCACATCATCCTCTTTATACATGTTGTCTTACTCCAAGCTGTATAGGCTCGAAAGCCTACTACCAATTAAGCATATTAGGTGATGTGCATCTCTGTAATGAGAAGGGGTGTGGTCTAATGACATCAACACCCTATATCAGGTGTGCATAATTATTAGGCAACTTCCTTTCCTTTGGCAAAATGGGTCAAAAGAAGGACTTGACAGGCTCAGAAAAGTCCAAAATAGTGAGATATCTTGCAGAGGGATGCAGCACTCTTAAAATTGCAAAGCTTCTGAAGCGTGATCATCGAACAATCAAGCGTTTCATTCAAAATAGTCAACAGGGTCGCAAGAAGCGTGTGGAAAAACCAAGGCGCAAAATAACTGCCCATGAACTGAGAAAAGTCAAGCGTGCAGCTGCCAAGATGCCACTTGCCACCAGTTTGGCCATATTTCAGAGCTGCAACATCACTGGAGTGCCCAAAAGCACAAGGTGTGCAATACTCAGAGACATGGCCAAGGTAAGAAAGGCTGAAAGACGACCACCACTGAACAAGACACACAAGCTGAAACGTCAAGACTGGGCCAAGAAATATCTCAAGACTGATTTTTCTAAGGTTTTATGGACTGATGAAATGAGAGTGAGTCTTGATGGGCCAGATGGATGGGCCCGTGGCTGGATTGGTAAAGGGCAGAGAGCTCCAGTCCGACTCAGACGCCAGCAAGGTGGAGGTGGAGTACTGGTTTGGGCTGGTATCATCAAAGATGAGCTTGTGGGGCCTTTTCGGGTTGAGGATGGAGTCAAGCTCAACTCCCAGTCCTACTGCCAGTTTCTGGAAGACACCTTCTTGAAGCAGTGGTACAGGGAGAAGTCTGCATCCTTCAAGAAAAACATGATTTTCATGCAGGACAATGCTCCATCACACGCGTCCAAGTACTCCACAGCGTGGCTGGCAAGAAAGGGTATAAAAGAAGAAAATCTAATGACATGGCCTCCTTGTTCACCTGATCTGAACCCCATTGAGAACCTGTGGTCCATCATCAAATGTGAGATTTACAAGGAGGGAAAACAGTACACCTCTCTGAACAGTGTCTGGGAGGCTGTGGTTGCTGCTGCACGCAATGTTGATGGTGAACAGATCAAAACACTGACAGAATCCATGGATGGCAGGCTTTTGAGTGTCCTTGCAAAGAAAGGTGGCTATATTGGTCACTGATTTGTTTTTGTTTTGTTTTTGAATGTCAGAAATGTATATTTGTGAATGTTGAGATGTTATATTGGTTTCACTGGTAAAAATAAATAATTGAAATGGGTATATATTTGTTTTTTGTTAAGTTGCCTAATAATTATGCACAGTAATAGTCACCTGCACACACAGATATCCCCCTAAAATAGCTAAAACTAAAAACAAACTAAAAACTACTTCCAAAAATATTCAGCTTTGATATTAATGAGTTTTTTGGGTTCATTGAGAACATGGTTGTTGTTCAATAATAAAATTAATCCTCAAAAATACAACTTGCCTAATAATTCTGCACTCCCTGTATACTATGCTGTATTCTCATGACCCTGCCAATGTGCAGATTACCTAGTGGTGTCCCATTTTTTATCCTGTGTGTTCTCTATTCACCAATGTATTTATATATATATATATCTTTCATTGTATTTTATTGGGTTTTTCGTCTCTTTCTGAGACTATAATAAAGTTTATATTCATTGCTATTTGTGCTAGCCTCTCTCTCCTTTGGTGTTGAACTCCTCATCCAGCTGCGGTTTTATGAAACACTCACAGAAACCTAGGTGGATTATTCTTAATGTCTTAGGTACACAGATATACTTTGAGACCTGAAAAATGCTTGAAATCCTTACTTTAAAGAGTAACATTGTGAAATAACATCCACATGATGCACAGTGCTTAATACTTTCAGATAATAAACATCCAGAATGCCAGATTTTGTCTGGATAGTTATTGAAGAAGATGGGTTGGCACTGCAGTTTGCACATGGTGCACGCGTCCAGGGAAGGTATCCCACTAGTAAATAAAGAAGTAGGACCGGCACTCACTTTCTTGACGATATGAAGAGACTTTTAGTCAAAGCATAATAGCATCATCAGTGACTAGTTTTGGCTCAAGCCTAAGCCTTTTTCAAACTGCAGGAAGCTGTTCCTTGGTGGTGATCGGCCAGCGCCTGTAGAATGCTACCAGGCCTATCACAGGTATGTTCTAATGTAGGCCTGTAGGTAGCAGCACTTCATTGGAATAAACTGAATGTCCTATCAACTAATAGGGAACCCGTCTTATAGAGATCGCCTTGACGTGCGGCAGACGGGCTCAAATAATTTTGTACAAAATGTATAGCACTAGCAATTATTATGCATTTTTGTACTTTATTTGGTTTGCAGAGAGCTGTTACATTGCATGTTTTGTTTTACAGTGTTTTCAGCCATAGCAACGTGCCCCTGTGCATTGGGATGTGCTGACTGACCCCCTTTTCTTTCCTATCAACTAATGTATTGAATTAAATTAGTGTATAGGAAAAGCAATCTGATGATTGTATGTTCAGATCCTCTAGGGGCTTAAAAAAAAGTTTCAAAAGTTTTAAAAAATATAAACAAATGCAAAATATAAAAACTGTAATAACCCCCCTTTGCCCATAATTAAAATAAATATACACCATTTAAAAAAAATCATAGTTACATATCACTTCATTCGAAAATGTCTGTACTATTAAAATATAAAAATATTAATATATTTATTCTATATGGCGAATTCACCTTTTTTTTGTTTAACCTCCCCCAAAAATTTATAAAAAGTGATCAAAAAGTCATATCCACCGCAAAATACAGCTCCATAGACAGAACTATAAAAAAGTTACGGGGCTCCGAATATGACGTTCAAAAGAAAAAAATAATTTCAAAGTAATTTTGTTTTTAATATTAAAACACGAGAAACAATGGCTCGCTAAAGCGATTACAAGCTGTGTTAATTGCCAAAAGGGGTGCTACTAGGTACTAACCATTCAGGCTGCCCAAAGTTTGTATTCCTTTTTTCTTATTTTGTAAATAATAGTAAATAATAACAGTAATTTTGACCAGCGGTGCTCAAACTTTTGAAAGTCAGGGTTAGCTGTTGGCCAATTACTTTACTATTGAAGGTATATGAGCACCTAAACACAGTCCGATCAGTGCTGACAGACTGTAAATGTCTATGTATAGTTTGTAGATATGCCATAAAATATCTAAGACTTAAAAGTGATTTCTTTCTAAAGTGAACGTACAGAAGTAGGCCCAAAGATAACATGATAAACTGGTTTCTTTTAAGCAACTCGGCCAAGTGGAATGAAATTACATTTTGCTGAGTTCATAGTAAAAAAAAACAACTGTATATGATAAAGAAACTTAGAAAAAACTTCTCTAAAACACTTATACAAGCTTTAACAGAGAAGTAAAAGGCGTGCCCCATCCTTACGTCTTGTGAAACAGCCAGCCTCATGCGAAGGGACATGAAGCGTGTAATAGTAATGTCCCATGACAGATCTTAACAGATAAAAGAATATTAAATCTCCTCACCACATAACTATGTAAGAAAGGAAACAGAGTGGAAATTATTGATAGGGTTGCTTTTCTATGCATGAACTTGAGAAGTAACAGTACATATGATCCTTTGAGACACTACATGGTGTTATCTTATAGGTATGTCATTAATCTGTACGAAATTGTACTTTGTACACTATTCTCATCAGTTTCCTCTGAGTGAGATATATCCATCATCAAAAATCTTAAACTATACATATACACTATGCATTTTACATATTGCACAACTGCAAATGTTAGAAAAAAAAAGGAATTATTCGCATGATTCCTACAAAAAAAAGTAAGAGATGTTATTATCATGTCTGACGTGCAGCGCAGAGGGGAGGGAAGAGGAGAACCCTTAGACTAGGGAGAGGGAGGAGTAGTGACCCCTAGCTCGCCTGGCACTGGCACCTGGCTGCACTGATGTTCCTAGACGGGCTGCACACCCGTACACCGATCACGTTCCTTGTCCCTGTCTTACCTTGAAATAAGCCCTAGGTAGTGAGTAGGGCAGTGAGAGCACTTGTCCTCACCACTGACACCTAGGGTAACAACAGGGAAAGGACAAACAACACAAACACCACAAACAATCCCCAAAGGGAGACAACAACTACAGGAGTGAACCGGAGATCCAACAGCTCCACAGCAACAGTTGTCCACCTGAGGTCAAAATAGAAGATCTGGAATGAAGGTCTATATCTGGCAACAAGGGAAGCAGAAAGGGAGAATATATAGTAGCTGGGAGTGGCTGACAAAGAACAGCTGAAAAGAAAAGCTACAGATTCCTAAATGGGACAAAAAGGATCGCAAACCTAAGCAGGAAAACCTGGATCAGAATTAATTCCTACCACTAGGTCATGGAGCGAAATTGCGGAACGAATGCGGACCCAGAATTACAGTTGTGTGAATGCACCCTTAGAGTTTTGGTTAATGGGTGCTACATACCAGCTCCAGTTAAGGACAGGGGTTTAACCTTTAAGGCCTCATGCTCACAGCAGAGGATGTACAGAGGGACAGCCCGAGGTTCTGTATTACATTATTTATGGTCCATTTCTGAGCCACTGTGTTATGGAGCCAAAGTATTTAAACTGTTGTCTCACCATAACAAATTTTAACCTATCCTATTTAAATGGAGTGACAGTCATGTGTAGGGAATTTTGCTTCATTTATTCTCTGTAAGACCAATGGAGTTAGCTGAGTGTTGTATTCCGTCAGTCTACTGGAGCATACATGAGTGACTATAGCTCAATTTTAACAGGAAACTTGAGACCACTGTTCTTGTGATTGGTGAGGTGGCCAACAGGGGGTCTTAAAATGATAAATCCCTTCAGATAGGTGATAAAAAATAACAGAATAAGCAGCACTCTAACAAATGTGGATATATTCAACCAATGCACAAGCAACATTTCAGTTCCTCAATGGAACCATTTTCAAGCCTGTTGAGCAACGGCAACATTACCTGTGCAGTAGGCGAATAAATCCATATTGTTTTAAGACGTTGGAAGTCTGTCGTTCCCATTTAGTTATGTGCTAGAATTGTAGGGTCTGGTGTTCAACTTTCTTGAGGCCTGTACCCATTGAGGCTTTCACTGCTCTGCTCTGTTACAGGATCTTCTGGACAGGTGAGAAGTTGTCATGGTGAGACAACTACAAATTTTCAGTTTTTAATATTTCCTCTTTTTAATTTGATATGTATGAGATCTTGTTCGTCTGCAGGATATATTTCAGTTATAGTGAGTAGAAGTCAAAAATAATATATAAGTCAGTACCAACTATGTATATTCCTCTGATCTTGCTCCTTGGATGCCGTTTAGCAAAGTTCCATTAGGGCAGAGTGATGATCTGTGACTACTGTTTAGCTACAGTGTCTACAAATGGAGTTTGAGGTAGTCTATGACAAACTCATCTCATCATTGGTGCAGCCTGTTCTCTGTCCATCCCTTCAGCTCTGTCTCCTGTGAATAAACTGACTTCCTCAGTAGGAAGTCAGTGCAGGGAGAGCAGATTACATTACAAAGAGGGGAAATGATTATAAAATACAAGCAAACCACCAGTGAAAAAAGAAGATTCTGGGGTAATTGCTGCACCCGGGGAGTCGTTTTCATTCAAACATCATTTTAGATAGAAATACATAAACATTCAATTAATATGGATTTTATTTTGAGGCAAAAAAGAAGAATTTTTTATGATACAATAACCAGTATGAAAAAAAGTGTCTGAAGGGTCTCTCGTAGCCATTTTTATCAGGACATACACGTACAGTGTATGTTGTGATATAGTAAAGTTGGTCTTGCTAGAAACATAATGCTATGTGTATCCAATGAGGTTATCTCTCACCATAGATATTTTACTCCTGGATTTAACCCTTTCTGCCGTATCATGCATCATTCAGCAGAATATTTCCCAAACCAGTGCTGCTTAAGGCATCATTTTGCCCAGCATGCCCTTTTTTTTTTTCATAGAAATGAATGTGACCGTTGGAAATAGCCAATGTGAGAGCTTTACTGTGTATACCAAGGAAAGGTTCATAGCTATTGTGTATGATTTCAGTGGATACTTTGGTTTTATTGGCATTTTTAGCATGGAGAAAGGAATAGTATGGCCGCCCAGCTTGGTTTATTCCCTCTCCTTCCTTTCTATCCAGTTTTGGAACCAATCATAAAGTTTTGTATTAAATGATCAAAAATCTGTATAAAGTAATTGAGGTGCACACTTCAACCTCAGTTATTTTGAAATCTTGTTTTATCTCATATAACTGGGGTTTTATATGTCAGATCTTTTGCAATATAGGCATCAGTCAATTGTACTAACAGATGACAATTGCTCTAGCAGTTTACCGGACTTTGGAAAGTGGAACATATTTATCAGTGTATTGTTTACTGACGTTATTTCAGCCTTAAAAGTGTTGTTTTTTGTTTTTGTTTTTTTTTCACCCCAGCCTGGACTACCTGTGGAGAAATACATACTTACCTGCTTCCCACTACTGCATGGCTCCCCGCCTCTCTTCACTTGTCCTCCGAACCTCATCTGTCTACTTTCAAATGGACGGGGTTATGTGCACCACTTCAGCCAATGACTAGCCTCAGTGGTGATGAGTCACTGAGCGGCATGTGACCCAGCAGTAATGTGCCAATCATCAATGCTGATGCCAGTCATTGGCTGCAGCATCACATGGGACCCTATCTATGTGGAAGTTGACAGACAGGGACTAGAAGACCAGTGAAGATAGGCAGGGAGATGTAATAGAGCAGTAGTCCATTATAGATTTCTCCACAGGTATTTCAGGCTTGGGTGAAAAAAAAAAAAAACTGGAAACCCCCTCTAAGTATCGTTATCACATCAAAAATACTGGTAAAAGGAATATATAATCTGAAATGGCATATTATTTATATGTTTTATTAAAGATCTACTAGAGATATACTCTAGAACACACATTATAGGGTGACATTTCCTGCCTCTGTTACTTGTCAGCTTTGCTGTGTAGGTGGGAATAGAATTAGCAGAGACATTTCATCATCATCACATAATGTGGGCATTTAATAGATGACAGCTCTATTACACTGCAAGAAAATTTAGACTAGAACCTTCAGAATCACAGGTGCATATCCATAAAGCAAACATAATTACAAAAAAAACAAAATGGCTGCACACCGTTATATATGCAAACAATAGAGCTAAGAAATGGGGGTCATTCTAGATAAAAGTGGTACAATACCGACTATAAATGAGTAATGGAAGCTCTTAGCGCACATACGTGTCGGGCCCATCTACCAGGCATCAAGGTTGCTTCCGCAGATGGGTCCCTATCACTAAATATACTGCCTCACTTTTGCACTTTTCTTGCAATATATTGAGGGTAGCACCTCTTTTAGACTGAACACGCCCATCTACCTGGGACTTCTGAGCAGAGTATGTTTGTAGCTGGTTCCTACACTGCCCTGAATATTATAGGCTTAAGTAAGTCCAAAAGTGGCTAGGGCACTGGCTCTGATGGGCGTGCTTTAGCGCTGCCCTAGCCTTTTTACTGGCTAGGGCAGCGCTAAAGCCCGCTCATCAGTGCTGGTGACGTCACTGGGCTTCCTGGCAGCCCCATGGAGAGCCCGGTTCATCACCGGAACTCTTGAAAATGCCTTTGCCCTGCGCGATTAAGCGCAGGGCAAAGGAGAGCATCGGAGCATGAATTGCTCAAATGCTCAAGTCAGGGGGGCTGCCTGAGTGAAAATGGAGGTATGTCCCCTTTAATATATGGTTTATTTGGAATGGATCGGTGCTCTCTGAGAAACCTAAATGTCGGCAAGACTTAAAAAATGGTGGTTGAGTTTATCCTAAACATCTGGCAATTTTTATCAATATTAGCCAGGTTGAGATGGTTAATTTATTTGCCATTTTTTTGTTTGATGATTTATTTATTTTGATGTATTTTGAAGTATAAGTTTAGCACTAAATTGTTGGACATCTTTTATTTGGCTGCCATTGAATGTGTGCAACATATACCAGTGTGGTTTAGCTCAGTGACATTCCATGGCAAGAAACTGCAAAGGTACCTTATAATGAAGTTATTGCCCCTGGATTTTACCATCAATGACATTTTTTTAAGTTTGATGTACAAAGATCACAAAGCTCCTTGCAGGTGTATCTTTCATTACAGTCATATTCTTTTCAAGAAACTTATGTCCGACAGAAGGGAATAGTTTTTATCCCTTAGAAACTTGCTTTTTTAAATGAAGGTACTGTATCACAACTTGATGGCAAGTTAATGTGATATGCCAACACCATCTAAAATTATATTGTTGAAAATTCCCAGTCATAATGGTTCTGCATAGCTTATGAATGCAAGAGAAGTGGAGGAAGGGATATGGTTTTCATAGGAAAAGTAACGTAATGTACTGTAATGACATGCATAAGTCTTATTCTGTGGAATTAAATTATATTTTAAAGGAATTACGGTATCCACTTTGGATTATTCTTTATTATAGAAATATGTCAGCAAGTGTTAATTTTCCCCCAATATACACAGAGAAAAGATCTAAGTAAGGCCAAACATAAAAAGTAACACATCCAATATATTCACTAATATATTGATTTAATTGTAGCTAAAAGTCACAAACGTTCAAAATTACATGGTTGGGTACATGATGAGTACCTTCCCCAGTAGTACAAGCATTACCAAAAATGCAGTAACAGGAACCAGACCAATAAAATAACCTCAATAAACCTGCCTAGGTTTATTACCATAGTGCAATTGTGTTGCATATCCTAAATAAACTGTAAAGCGAACAATACATAAGTAACATCCATTGCAAATCAAAGAAGTATTATACCAATTATTTGAAGTTGGAGGTCCAAGGGTTTGCACTATGCCCTGCTCCGCGTGTATCGCTTCACCAGGGGTTAATGATTACACACATATCTTACTGAGTATATATACAAATGCTATGACAAACCAACCAATAAAGTTAAATCTATTACTAATGATTAGTTACGAACACACAGAGACATAATATGCCTGTGCAGTAAATGGAACATTTCCCCCACAGTACAACTGCAAGTGAAATTAAAGGGGTTGTAATAGCATTTATTATGTAGAGAAAGTTAATACAAGGCACTTACTAATGTATTGCTATTATCCATATTGCTTCTTTTGCTGGCTGGATTCATTTTTTTCGTCACATTATAAACTCGTCTCCATGGTTACATCAGCGATGTGCGTTCCGCATTTTGCGGACCGCACATTGCCAGCACTTAATAGAAAATGCCTATTCTATATAGGACATGTTCTATTTTTTTCGGGATCAGAATTGCTGACCCGGAAGTGCGGATCCGCAAAATGCAGAAATAAATTGCGGATGTGTGAATGAACCCTTAGGGAGAGGCCTGCAAGGAAAGCACACGGTGCTGTGAATACTGAGGACCAGTGAGCAAACTACCTGCTGTGTGAACGTCAGCCTAACAACTGTAGCCTAGGTGAGACAAACTCTTTGTGTTATTAGTTAGTTCCAGACGGAAAGGCTTTTGTTTTGTGATTTGTTTCTGCAATACTGGAAATCCTGGGTTCCACTAAAAAGCATGTGTTGATGTAACCCTCCTGAAATCGGACCCTAAATAAAAGTGACTTGAACTTTATATCATCTGTGCCTCCATGAATGTCCAGAACCGTACGCTGCCCCCCCTTGCAGGCATACAATTGGTGGAGGATGCGTGCATAACGGCAACGTTTACCTCTCTTCGTTTGTTCTCTGCAAGAACTTTTTGCTCCAGTAGATGTCATGGGTAAAGCTCGCTATCGGCCTGCAGGAGTCACGCGCTAATATGGAAGCGGCTATAACCCAATTTGTTAAAGCGCAGGCTGAGGTGAACCTACGACAACAGGAGACGAACCGCCTTTTATCAGAACAAATGGCCTCTCTTACAAAAGCCCTGCCGGTTGTTTCCCAGACCACTCTAACATCTCCCCGGAATCCCAGGAAAATTGTGCAACAGTTGCTACAGAAGTTAACCCCGGTGGACGATATTGAGACATATCTAACCATTTTTGAGCGCACAGCAGAGCGGGAACACCTTCCGGTGGCCGGTTGGGTCGATGTCTTGGCACCTTTCCTATCAGGGGAGCCCCAGAAGGCGTACGATGACCTTGGCCAACAGGAGGTCCGGGACTATACTAAGCTACGAGCGGAAATCCTGGCACGGTTAGGAGTAACCCCTGCTGTCCGGGCCCGGCACGTGTATACCTGGCGCTTTGATGTAACCAAACCTACTCGGTCCCAAATGTTCGACCTGGTTCACGTCACGAAAATGTGGCTGGAACCTGAGACGCGCACAGCAGCCCAAATAACTGAACGGGTCGTAATGGATCAATTTATGACTGCATTACCTAGGACATTACAGCGCTGGGTGGGGCGGGGAGACCCCAAAGACCTGGATGAGCTGGTGAACCTGGTTGATTGGTATCTCACCACGGAAGACTATCTTCGGGATAATGCCTTCCTCTGTGCTTCTTCCAGAAGTGACTGTCCCAAATCTACAGGGGCTACGAGACAGTTCCCAACGGGGGAAGCAGAAAAAATGGCACTGGAGAGTCCCCAACAATTTTCCCCAAGCGTGCCCTGATTTGCTTCTCCGAAACCAGGACCTCCCTAATGTTGGAGGTGTCGGGAAGTGGGGCATGTGGTCGCTAATTGTCCCCTCACTTCCGAACCAATGGAGTGCGAGGCCGGCCAGCGGATGTCCTTGTTTGCTGAACCGGTCTGTGTGGCTTCCCCGGAGGTGAAACTTGAACCCCAGTTCTGCAGTACTACTAGACTCAGAACGTCTCGTAACTTTGGTGCATGCCTCTTATGTAACCAGAGACAAAGTCCAGGGAGAATCCCTGAGTGTGCTGTGTATCCACGGGGATGTTAAGGCATATCCCGTGGCCATGGTGACTTTTGAGACTACCTCTGGCTGTATTGACCATAATGTAGGTGTGGTGGAAAACCTCATGCATAATGCCATCCTCGGGCGTAATTTTCCCTACTTCTGGCAGTTGTGGGAGAGGGGCCAACCCCTTAGAGCTGCAGAGCAGTCATTTGTAGAAGAACTATCTGAGGTTGAGCCGGAATTGTTGCCAAAAGTGCCTGAGGAGAAAAGTTTTCCTTTACAGGTACTGGCAGGAGATGAGGAAGCCTCCTCCTCTGAGCCAGTATTGTCTGACTTAAGAGTATCTAGTGAAAATGTTGGCACTGCGCAATTAAGGAATCCCACCCTTGTACATGCCCGAGAAGGTGTTAAGGTCATCAATGGCGTACCTCAGGAAACAGGGGCTGGTCGACAATTTCCCCATTTTGCCGTGAATAATAATCTTTTTTACCGAGTTACCCAGCGTAGCAGAGAGGTTGTTGAACAGCTCTTGGTGCCTCGATCCTCGACGCATAGTTGTCACTACCAGAGCTTTGAGACGTTCTCACAGCTCTGTGTCTCCACCCCTGTGATGATGTCACTTAGAGTTTGGAGGTGTTCTCACTGTTCTGTTTCTCCGCCCCTGTGATGAGGTCTTTACTCCCAGCTGTCTCTCCTGCGTTTGATTTCCCTGCCTTTAAATCACCCCTCCTCCTATTGCAGGGCGTGGATTATACTTCTCTTTTCAGTTGTAGCTCTGCCTTGAGTATCTTCACTTCTTTAGCTACTAGTTCTCTGGACCTGTGTTCTGCTGCTGCAAGCACTCAGGATATTGCCAGCGGCCCTTGGATCCGTCTTCTCTGCGGCTACAGCTCCATCAGCTAAGTGTGCAGATTTTGTTGTGTACCTGGTGATTTCCTGACTGGATCTGAGGTGGCCACGGTTCCCTCCATATTCTGAGCAGGGCATCGGTGGCCGTGCCCCTTCCACTATTGTAGGGGTTACAGGGCTCATCAGTCTAAGGTACGCGGGCATGCCTCGTTCCACCATTTGGATCCGGGCATGTGCTTTAGCAGCATAGGGAGAGTGTTGAGGGTCTGACAGGGGTCACCCTTTCTCTTCCCTAGTTTGGGTCCGGTCAGTAGCTCTTCTTACTGTGTATGCTCTGGTTACCCTTAAACAGCCGTGACAATAGTCTTAGACCTAGCTCACAGTCATGCTATAGTGGGGCATTTGGGGACAGAAAAAACCCAGGAGAGAATTCTCCGGCGTTTTTTTTGGCCTGTCCCATGTGTCAATTGAGTGCACCCGTGTCTCACTTCAGGAGTCCCCTGGTACCACTACCGATTATCGAAATTCCATTCGAGAGAGTCACTACAGATCTCATAGGGCCGGTAATAAAATCCGCTAGGGGACATCAATATATTTTAGTCGTGGTTGACTATGCCACTCGTTATCTGGAAGCTGTCCCCCTAAGAAACCATTGCCAGAGAGTTATTTTTTATGTTCTCTAGGACTGGAGTCCCCAAGGAGATCCGTACCAATCAGGGAACTACCTTTATGTATGGGGTTATGAAGGATATGTGCAAGCTATTAAAAATTACGCAATTACGCACTTCGGTGTATCACCCACAGACTGATGGCTTAGTCGAAAGATTTAATAAGACGCTAAAACGGATGTTGAAGAAAGCGGTAGAGAGGGATGGCCGAGATTGGGATTGCCTACTACCCTACCTCATGTTCGCAATCCGGGAGGCACCCCAAGCCTCCACAGGGTTTTCCCGATTTTAGTTAGTTTATGGCCGACATCCCCGGGGACTTCTTGACATAGCCAAAGAAACGTGGGAAACCGAGACTACCCCTTTCAAAAGTGTTATTGAGCATATAACCCATATCCAAGCCTCCCAAATTAGGGTGTATAATCGCTCTGCAAGAATTAGGAGTTTCAACCCTGGGGATAGGGTCTTGGTATTAGTTCCTACAGTGGAAAGTAGGTTTCTCGCCAAATGGCAAGGTCCCTATGAGGTAGTGGAAAAAATGAGTGATGTTAACTATAAGATACATCAGCTGGGGAAAAGAAAGCCTTTCCAGGTGTATCATATTAACCTTATTAAACCCTGGAAGGATAGGGAGTTCCTATTGGCAGAAGTTCCCCAAAAAATTTAGAAGGAATCCCACCCCATTCCTCCTGTGAAATGAAAATAGGTAAGACCCTGTCAGGGAAACAACAAGAGGCAAAAGAGTTTTTGCAACACAATCGGGAGAAATTTTCTGATCTACCAGGACAGGACAAACCCATCTAAATAGCCATCAGATTATCACTGAACCCAGTAAGATCGTAAACGTAAAACCTTACCGTATCCCGGAAGCACGTAGGAGGGCTGTGTCAGAGGCGGTAAAGAGAATGTTGGAGTTGGGAGTGATATAAGAAACTAGGAGTGTGTGGACCAGTCCTATTGTCTTAATCCCAAAACCCAATGAGACCTAGAGGTTTTGTAATGACTTTAGGAAGCTTAATGAAATTTCAAAATTCGATGCATACCCCATGCCTAGGGTGGATGAACTAATTGAAAATCTAGGGAGGGCTAGATTCATTACAATCTTAGACCTTACCAAAGGTTATTGGCAGATCCCATTAACACCAGAGGTGAAAGAGAAAACAGCATTCCTTATCCCAGAGGGTTTATTTCAGTATGTGGTAATGCCGTTTGGGTTACACGGGGCTCCAGCTCCTTTCCAGAGATTGATGGCTAGAATCCTGCGACCACATTGAGGATACGCGGCTGCATATCTGGACTATGTGGTCATTTATAGAGTCACTTAAAAAAGGTGCAAAAAGTTCTGGACTCTATAAGTGAGGCAGGGATAACCATCAACCCCAAGAAATGTGCCTTGGGATTAGAGGAAACCAGGTACCTGGGATACATTATTGGCCTGGGATTGATTAAGCCCCAATTGAATAAGGTGGAAGCCATTCAAAACTGGCCCCGACCTCTGACAAAGACACAGGTCAGGGCATTCTTAGGCATCGCTGGGTACTACCGGAGGTTTGTAAAAAATTTAGCCTCCTTTGCAGCCCCCCTAACAGCCCTAACTAAGGGTGGAAAGTTTGTAATGATAAAGTGATCCCCCCAAGCCGAAATGTAATTCCAGACATTGAAGGCTGGCCTCTGTCAACAGCCGGTACTGGTGACCCCGGACTTTACAAAAGAGTTCCTAGTTCAGACGGATGCTTGTGACTCAGGATTAGGGGCGGTGCTGTTCCAAGAGCTAAATGGGGAAGAGCACTCTGTTATGTATTAAAGTAGCAAACTGACCCCAGCAGAGAAAAACTATGCAATAGTTGAAAGGGAATGTTTAGCGGCCAAATGGGCACTGGAATCCCTTAAATATTATTTGTTAGGGAGGAAGTTTAAGTTGCTCTCGGACCATGCCCCCCTAACATGGATGAAACAAAACCAGGAGAGAAATGCCAGAGTCACAAGGTAGTTCCTGTCTCCAAAATTTTAATTTTGTCTTGGAACATAGGCCAGGGAAACTACAGACAAATGCAGATGCATTGTCAAGAGTGCATTGCATGTGGAGAACAGGTACCCAGTCCTCCGGTCTGGAGAAGAGGGGGGGGGGGGGGGGAGATATGTGGTTATGCAGGTGGAATACTGGTGGAAGGAAGGTATATTTCACCTAGATTTCTCACCTGGGTGGAGTAAGTGTAATCCAGGGAGTGCTGTGGACTGAACAAACTTAGTTGTTTAGGCAGGATTCTTTCTGGAAATACGTGGGGCCTGTATTGTGCGGAACAGTTGTTAAGGTTGGTAGAGGGAGCAACCGTTCCCTTCCTTCCAGGCCAGGTTGTTGGTATGCTTTGAAACACCTTAAGGGAGTTAACCTTGTTAGGTTACTATATACAGAGTGCTGTGGCTCACTTAGGGAGAGGCCTGCAAGGACAGCACACGGTGCTGTGAATACTGAGGACCAGTGAGCACTTAATAGAAAATGCCTATTCTATATAGGACATGTTCTATTTTTTTTCGGGATCGGATTTGCGGACCCGGAAGTGTGGATCCGCAATTCCGGATCCGGGCAGCACATCGTGCTGCCCCATAGAAATGAATGGGTCCGCAATTCTGTTCTACAAAATGCGGAAATAAATTGCGGACGTGTGAATGGACCCTTAGGGAGAGGCCTGCAAGGACAGCACACGGTGCTGTGAATACTGAGGACCAGTAAGCTAACTACATGCTGTGTGAACGTCAGCCTAACAACTGTAGCCTAGGTGAGACAAACTCTTTGTTATTAGTTAGTCCCAGACAGGAAGGCTTTTGTTTTGTGATTTGTTTCTGCAATACTGGAAATCCTGGGTTCCACTAAAAAGCATGTGTTGATGTAACCCTCCTGAAATCGGACCCTAAAAAAAAGTGACTTGAACTTTATATCATCTGTGCCTCCGTGAATGTCCAGAACCGTACGCTGCCCCCCCCCCCCTTGCAGGCTTACAATATATGTATATATATTTATATAATACATATATATATATATATATATATAGTTAAGGCTGCGTGCAGCCTGTAATTGTGGGAGAAGTGCCCTCCCCTATTTAAACCCCCTGGTACAAACAGGAGGGCGCCCGTTCTTTGCATGCCTAGTACCTGCGCTGTGATGCCACTTCCGGTCGCTTCTCGTGTTGTCATTTCCGTGTTGTCAGTTGTCGGTCCGAGAAGTTCCCCATTTCCGGTCCGAGAAGGACGAAGCCTGCCACCGGCCGCTCGCTTGTGCCCCTGCTTCAACTACCCCGGCCGGAAGCTCCATGCAGGCTCCCGGCCTCCCGCCGAGGTTCCGGCTGCGGGATCCCGCGTCAGCCACAGTCGCCTCCCCCTCCAGGTACTGGGCCCCTCCGGCACATGCACCACAGGCTAGCACGGCTCGGCCGTCGGAGGCACGGCGTCTCAGGCTAGGATCGGGAGTCTGGCGGCCGTGCTGAGTCCTTCAGTGGTCAGGCTTCTCAGCATTCGGTAAAGGGTTACTGCTGATTAAATTAAGTAGAGATTCTGCATTCTCAGAGGCAAATATAGATGCTTGGTTGGGGCGGCTGGTTGCGGGGGCCCTGGGCGGCAGGACTAGCAGCACAACCACCCCTGTCCTGTCAGCCAGTTCCTGCGGGCGCCGCTTCTCCGCTGCGAGTCGGCGGCTGGTTGTCTGCCTGTTGGCCTGCTGCCCTTGACCCCCGCACTGCTGGACAAAAAAAAAGCCTTTTATTTGCTTTATTGAGGTTAATAAGGAGCTGGTCCCAATCATGTTTCATGGTCATGGGTCTGGCGTTTCCACGGTATCACGCCGGTGGCATGTTCCGGTTCGCCACGTGCTTCTTGATTCAGCCACATTGTGGCGGCCATCCCCTGTATCAGCCAGGTGCCACATCTCCGCGGGTCAACGTGTTCCCTTTATCGCTCAGGTACACCAACCAATTCGCACAGATATCGCAGGTTTCTGTTTGCATTCCCTGGGTAGGTGTTCGGTTTCCCTGAATCGCTCAGGCACTATGTGTTTGCCAAATCACTCAAATGTTACGTGTTTTTGTTTTATTTTTATCCCCTGGTTATTTAGGTATGTGGTATTCCTTGAATCACTCAGGGGTCATATGTTCCCTGAATCGCTCAGGCGTTTTGTTTTCCCTGAATCGCTCAGGTGTTATGCCTTCCCTGAATCGCTCAGGTGTTATGTGTTCCCTGAATCGCTCAGGGGTCATGTGTCCCCTGAGTCACGCAGGTGTCAAGTGTTTCCTGATTCGCTCAGGTGTCATATGTTTCCTGATTCGCTCGGGTGTCATGTGTTCCCTGATTCGCTCAGGTGTCATGTGTTCCCTGATTCGCTCAGGTGTCATGTGTTCCCTGAATCGCTCAGGTGTCATGTGTTCCCTGAATCGCTCAGGTGTTATGTGTTCCCAGAATCGCTCAGGTCCCCTGAATCACTCAGGTGTTATGTGTTCCCTGAATCGTTCAGGTCCCCTGAATCACTCAGGTGTTATGTGTTCCCTGAATCGCTCAGGTCCCCTGAATCACTCAGGTGTTATGTGTTCCCTGAATCGTTCAGGTATGGTGTATTCCCTGAATCGCTCAGGTGCCGTATTTTCCCTGAATCACTAAGGTTCTACGTGTTTCCTGATTCACTCAGGGGCGAGGGGTTACCGGGATCGCGCAGGTCTGATGTAGATCCCGAATCGCTCAGGGGTTATGTATTTCCTGTTTTTCTCAGGTATCCGGTATTCCCTGATTTCACCCGGGGCCCTGTTTCCCTGATCCACTCAGGTGTCCGGCATTTCCTGGGTCGCTCAGGTGTCATATGGTTTCTGTGTCACTCAGGTGTCATGCGTTCTCTGATTCGCTCAGGTATCATGCACTCCCAGATTCGCCAGGTTCATGTGGTCCCTGATTAGCTCAGGCTTCATGCTGTCCCTGATATCACTGAAATGTTATGTGTTCCCCAGATCGCTCTGGTTCAGGTATCCACTGAATTCGCCCAGGTTCAGGGTCCCCTTTTTTCATAGGTTGTCTTCCCAAAAATAGCATTGGTCTGGGTCTCGCAGTTTCCCCCTTCGCTCCATGGGGGACCGGTTGTTCACACCCATCGCCGGGTCTCATTCCAACACAGCTTATTTCTCCACGTAAACAGGGCCTCAGGCCACCAGAACTTCAAGCAAGCCGCTATCGTGTCGCCAGGCTCCTCCTTGTCCAGGTAAGGTCCAGCCAAGAGGCTGTTGTTGCACCCTGGCCCAGCGTTAAGTATGCTTCTTCACGAGCTTCCATTCATAGGTCTCCAGCTCACCACAGAAATTAGTAGCGTGTTTCGTTTCGATTCGGGTAAGTAGCGATCCTCACTCTCTGTTCAAGCCCGTCCTCCTGCGGCTCTCGTTTCTTGCTGTCCGGGGGGGGGGGGGGGAAGAAATTTTTATTCATCTGTTGTTTTTCATACCTTCTCCATACAGTGTAAAGATGTCTCAGGCACCAGAATCAGACGATAGCCTGTCTTTACCCGGGACTTCTGTGTCAGGGCGCGCCAGTAACCCCTCTCTACGGAGCTGGACCATCCCAAAGCTCGTCGCAGAGCTCAACAGGGGGGAATCCGTCATCCCGCTTCCGCGAGGAAGGAGGAGCTGTACCGTCTCCTGATGACAGAGCCGGAGGGCTCCAGCGACCAGCCCTCTCTCTCGTCAATCCAGCTGTCCCTACTGCAGTTGCAGGCTACCATCGGCAGTCTGGCGGGTTCGGTAGCGAATATTCAAACCGGGATGGGGGAATTGGAGTCCCGGCCTCCGGCGGCACCACCTTCCCCAGCCCCTCCTGCCTTGCCTTCTACTTCCCAGGACACGGCACCAGGTACGGTCCGTGCCAGCCCCCAGATTGCTCCCTCGCACTTCATCCCGGAAAATCTGAAAAGGGACATTCTGGCAGGGAGGGACGTCAACCTGGCATCCATTCTCATCGCGTCTCAGGACGTGTCAGAGAATAAGGTGATCAATTGCGGGGAGGTCTCGGTAGTTCTCAGGGCCAAGGACACCCGCCTGAACCGTAAAAACTGTCAATCCCTGAGTTTGTCCTAGTATTCAGCCTCTACCGGGACACCATCTGCGGCGTCCAGCCACACAGGCGTGAGGAACTGGACTCGTACTTGTACCGAGTCACCGACTTGGGGTACAAGTACGGCGGAACCAACTTTTACGACTATCACCGGTCATTTTCGGCCAAGGCAGCCGCTGCCCTCGCCCAGTTTCAATTCATCACGGACTGGGCGAACCTCGACATGGAGTTGTTCTGTCGCCATTTCGCGGGGTTACAGGCTCCAACGTGTGCGGCATGTCAATCCATTCAGCATACTGCCGACTGGTGTCCCAACCTCCCCACCCCGGCCCAGGAAGGTTCCCTGCCAGGCCCCTCTGGCGCCCAGTGGTTCCAGGGTTCTACTGATAAGCTGGGTAGGCCCATCACATATTTGGGACAGAGTCAGGTGTGCAATAACTTAAACGCGGGGGGTTGCGGTTTTAATAGCTGCCGAGCATTGCACATCTGCTCCCTCTGTTTCAGGGCCCATCCCCGCCTCAGCTGCCCGAAGAGACAATGCAAGAACTTATGACTGGCCGACATTAACATCGAGCTCTTGGGCGTCCTATTGCAAGACCACCCCGATCGCCAGTCAGTCCAGTTCCTTCTCGCCGGATTCAAGAGGGGTTTTCACACAGGCTTCATTGCCCTCCCTCAAGTTTCCTGGGAGGGAAGGAACCTGCAGTTGGCTAGTCAAGATCCGGCGGCAGTAGCCACCCTGTTGCAGGACGAGGTTCGGAAGGGTTTTCTGCTGGGCCCGTTCAAGTCCATCCCCTTCGCCACTTGGAGGATAAACCCCATTGGTTTGGTCTCCAAGCAGTCCTCTAATAAAAGGCGTTTGATTTATGACTTGTCGGCTCCACACATGTCACCTATCCCCATCCTTCAACTCCCTGATCCCATCAGAGGAGTTCTCCATGTCTTACGCATCCATCGATGAAGCCATCCAGTACGTCCTGCTGGCCGGGGAAGGGGCTTGGTTGGCCAAGGCCGACATCAGCGGACTGCCTTTAAGCTGCTCCCCATCCTTCCCCAGTTGTGGCAATATTACGGGTTGCATTGGGCGGACAGGTACTATTTTGCCAACCGGCTCACCTTTGGGTCCAAAAGCAGCCTGTGGCTGTTCGACAAGGTTTCGCCTGTGCACTGCATTGGATCCTTGTCCATCACGGGGGTCTGGACATGGTCATCCATTATCTGGATGACTTCCTGATCATCGAGAGGCCCCAAGGCTCCCCCTCGGGGTTGGCGAGCTTGCTCCAGCTTTTCGCCAGTCTCGAGGTTCCCGTGGCGTCTGCCAAGACGGAGGGTCCAGGCACCAGGGTCACCTTCTTGGGCATCACCCTGGTTTCGGTCCGCATGGAGGCCAGCCTCCGTGGCCTCTTCCAGGGTCCTGTCCAAGCGGGAGCTCCAGTCCCTGTTAGGGTCCCTCAACTGTGCCTTCAAGATCATGCCCCAGGGCAGGTCCTTTACTTCCCGGCTCCTCAGTCTCCTCCCGGCAGCCCTGGATCAGGACTCCACCGTCCAACTAGACAGACACGCCATGGCGGATCTCCAGATGTGGCAGGCTTTCCTGGCTGGGCGGAATAGCATCTCCTTGTTTGTACCATCCCCGAATGCGGCGTCCCCAACGGTTTTCACCGACGCCGCGGCCTCCCCGCGTTCGCGGCCATCTTCCATCCGCAGTGGTTGGTCGGCAGTTGGCCGGTGGAACTCATATCCGAGGCTGAGGCTATGAAATCCTCCCCGCTATTGGAGTTGTACCCAATAGTGGCGGCCGCCCACGTATGGGGTCCACTCTGGGCAAACAAATCGCTCATCTTCAGGACAGACAGTCAGGTCCTGGTAGAGGTCATCTCCAAGGGGAGGGCCAAGTCTCTCAAGATCATGTCTCTGCTGTGTAGACTTGTCTGGCTGTCCCTAACGTTCAACTTCCATATCTTCACGTTCCATATTCAGGGGGCGCAGAACGTGGCGGCTGACGCCCTGTCTGGTTTTAATTACGATGTCTTCTTTCAGGAACTCCCAGAGGCAGACCCCGTCGGTGTTCCAGCTCCGCCAGTTCAGCTCCCTCCTGTTGGACTACAGCCCCTGATAGCGACCGCATGGTCGTTAGTCCAGCGTTCGCTAGCCGCCAACACCGCCAGGAACTATGACGCCGGGTTCAGAGTTTACAGGCAGTTCAATGACACCCATCCTCGGGGGGAGGTGGACGAGGTCACGTTTATCATGGCTTTTATAGCCCATTGCCACGCCCACCGCCACCTGTCATTTAACACCATCAAGCTGTATTTGGCCGGCATTCAGCACCATCAGATGCTCGGCGACCCCTCTGCCAAATCCATTTTTTCGAATCAGGCCATCAAAGCCACCCTCAGGGGCATTCAGAAAGTTAGCGCGGCGGTCCAGGTGCGCAGGCAACTAGTGTCAGGCGAGCTTTTCCGCAGATTGTCCGTAGCCCTAGACGGTCTCCCTTTTGGGCACTCAGCGAGCATCATAACCAAAGCAGCCATGTACCTGGGGTTCTATGGGTTTCTTAGACCCGGGGAGTTCTCCTGCGGCGCTGTCAACCGAGCGACCCTGCTCAGGCGACATCTCGCCTGGCATTCGGACCACTTCATTCTGTCCATCCCATCCACCAAGACCAATCAAGCAGGTCCTCACACCGAGGTAGAGTTCTTCCCTACAGCCAACTGTTGGTGTCCCATCAAGGTGCTCAAGGAGCTTCTGGCCTCACTCCAGTCTCCCGCGCTAGACGACCCGTTGCTCCCGATTAACGGTAGGCCCCTTTCTTCGGCCCTGTTTGTCTCCAATATCCGCACCCTGGCGGCAGGGTTGGGGTACAACCCTAGCACGATATCCGGGCACTCCTTTCGCATAGGGGCCGCTTCCGCAGCATCCAGTCATCAGGTACCGGCACACGTCATCCGCAAGATGGGTCGTTGGCGGTCGTCCTGCTACGCAAGGTACATTCCCAATCCGCGGGTTGAGATCTCCAGAGCCTTTTGTTCTTTGGCTTTATAGGTCTCATGATGCTCTAATAAATGCATTGCACCCTACTCCGTGCCAGTTCTCATTTTTGCCCACTTATTTAGGCCTTACCTCGTCACTGGCTCCGGGCACACTCCAGCCAGTTAGGTCAGGGCAGTACAAAGGCTTAGAACCGAAAAAAGAAAGAAGGCCTCACTTTAATACCGTAAATAGGGGCAAACAGAGAACCAATCATATAAACCTATAAATGCTGCTATAAAAACAACCATAGAATGCCCAGTAGAAATATAAATACTTTATTAGATCATCAATGGATCACAAAAATTCATAAAATATTTTTTACACAGATTTGCTATGGAGAATAATCAGCAAAACAGACTGGATGCAATAGTCCCCCCCGTCGGTGCCTCAAACACCCGCCAAGCAGATGAAAAACATGTCAGTGTAATATGCAGTGAGGTGATTCACCAGTAGAAAATGTCAGTGAACATCCACTACAAGTGTCTGTGATATTCAACTCACTGCACAACCCAGGGGAAGATTATTGTATGAAAAAATGCAGCCCAAAAGTAATGATACAATGGAGCACAAAGTCACATGACATCCATCAAATACATCCAGATGCAATCTGCCCATATACAATAAATCAAGGATACCAGGCTGTAAGATCAAACTCCCACACAAAAAAAAATATCCACTGGGGACGTGAACATACCCACAGACATGATGAAGGGTGGAGGCACCGGACACAGGGCTGGAAGGAACCCCGACGCGCGTTTCGCCTCAGCTTCGTCAGGAGCCTCCTGACGAAGCTGAGGCGAAACGCGCGTCGGGGTTCCTTCCAGCCCTGTGTCCGGTGCCTCCACCCTTCATCATGTCTGTGGGTATGTTCACGTCCCCAGTGGATATTTTTTTTTGTGTGGGAGTTTGATCTTACAGCCTGGTATCCTTGATTTATTGTATATGGGCAGATTGCATCTGGATGTATTTGATGGATGTCATGTGACTTTGTGCTCCATTGTATCATTACTTTTGGGCTGCATTTTTTCATACAATAATCTTCCCCTGGGTTGTGCAGTGAGTTGAATATCACAGACACTTGTAGTGGATGTTCACTGACATTTTCTACTGGTGAATCACCTCACTGCATATTACACTGACATGTTTTTCATCTGCTTGGCGGGTGTTTGAGGCACCGACGGGGGGGACTATTGCATCCAGTCTGTTTTGCTGATTATTCTCCATAGCAAATCTGTGTAAAAAATATTTTATGAATTTTTGTGATCCATTGATGATCTAATAAAGTATTTATATTTCTACAGTACATAGGCTTGCCTATTCTGTTCTTCGCTCAGCTCCTACCACAAATATAGATATATATCGATATATATAGATATATATATATATATTCAGTACAGACCAAAAGTTTGGACACACCTTCTCATTCAAAGAGTTTTCTTTATTTTCATGACTATGAAAATTGTAGATTCACACTGAAGGCATCAAAACTATGAATTAACACATGTGGAATTATATACATAACAAAAAAGTGTGAAACAACTGAAAATATGTCATATTCTAGGTTCTTCAAAGTAGCCACCTTTTGCTTTGATTACTGCTTTGCACACTCTTGGCATTCTCTTGATGAGCTTCAAGAGGTAGTCACCTGAAATGGTCTTCCAACAGTCTTGAAGGAGTTCCCAGAGATGTTTAGCACTTGTTGGCCCTTTTGCCTTTACTCTGCGGTCCAGCTCACCCCAAACCATCTCGTTTGGGTTCAGGTCCGGTGACTGTGGAGGCCAGGTCATCTGTGGAGGCCAGGACAGTTGGACCGGAGAAATGTGCATTTGGGGAAGGGGGGGGCCGGGCAGTTACTGGTAGTACCAGTAACTGCCCCCCCCCATACACATTTTTCCAGTCCAACTGACTCCAAACACAAACAGAACCAGGGCCGCAGGGCGGGCTAGTAGTACACTGGGACGGCCCGGACGGGTGAGATGGTGCCGGACTAAGTAAGTCAGTGAGTGGGAAACACTGGGAATGGATCATGGATCATGGAAACGATCCAGTTTAATTAACAACAAAACAATATAAACAATTAATTGTGAACCTACCAGTCAGTGGAAGTTTGGAACTTGGCTGTGGGCTGGCTGCCTTATGACTGTGGGCGGCGGGCCTTCCCTGGCGCTGCTGGCAGAGTCAGACTAGCCTCTGGGCTGTGGCTGACTGGCTGCCAAATGCCAATGGCGCTTACTTTGCTCAATGCCTCCTTAAGTTCAATCCAAGTTCTCTGCTCTGGACGGGGGGGAGCCTGTGGCAACGTACGTCAGCCAGATGCTAGACGTGCCTGTCTGTGCCATGCATGCCACTGCTCCAGTCTCGAATCTCTTAAAGAGACAAGCAGCGGCAGCGCAGCGTAGGCACAGTCAGCGGGCCCTCCACTTGACTCCAGCCCAGTTAGTTTTAATTACCGACCCCTCTCTCCAGACACAGGCACACAATAGAATTATTCAATTAGAGATCATATAGTAGTTGCGGCCGGGCCGGCGCTGGGGGACCCTAAGGAGTCGGGGGCCCGGGGCCAATTGCCCCTTGCCTCTATGGTAGCGCTGGCACTGGTCCTCTTCACTCCAGCAGAATCTTCAGACATGCCCCGTCTACACAGGAGGTGCTGCCTGAGGAGGAGAGAGATCCCAGCAGAGCAGAAGGGTGAAGACAGTCTGTGAGTGAGTCTGCACTGTGAACTGTCTCTTTTCTGTGGGACTGGTGGGGGGTGAGAAGGGAGGGGGGAGGGTGGCAGGAAACTCTTTAAGCTGCTGCTGGATGCTGTAGTAGACTAGCAGCTTCATGCTATTTAGTTCTTTTACTGCCTCATTAAGCAGTTTGCCTCCATGACACCTGTCCCTGCCTCCTACATCCTGTCCTTCTCTTATCTCATCCTCATGGAGCCCCTGCTGTCTCCTTTCCTCCATAATTTATCCAGAGCTCCTGTTCCACCCTCCTATCTCCTATTGAGGAAGGGGCCAGGAAAAGACCCCGAAACACGTTTGGTTGTTTGAAGACCCGCACATCAGCTGATGGACAAACATCTGTCACTTTGGAATTGGACCCCCGTTTATGTGGAACCCTTGATTATAGAAGTTCGACTTTTACCTGGTATAGCCTCGATTTAATTATTCGCTCCCGAAATCGTGATATTCTATTTGAATACTTCCCACTGTTGGAGACAGTTCGTAAGGTAACTGGAGATCGTGAACACAAGGGACCGTAAAATCATCTGAGCCGTTCCAGCTGACAATCTGTAACCAGGTACTGCCACATTCGACATTACTAGCCACGTAGGACACCACTGTGTGCGCAAAAGATACTGCAATCTAACTATTCCACATTAGCAGGTGTAATCACAGCACCCCAGTTAGCGAATGTATACCAAACTGTCGATAATATATATACAATCTAACTGAGAACATTATATGTGTCTTGAATCAGACTGCTATTTTCGAATATCCATTGGCTATTTTCAAACATTCACCGTCTATTCCAATCGGCGAAAGTTTCATTGAATTGTTTACCACCGATAATATACAATCGAATGGGTAACAATTCATGTCATAAAAGACAAAATCACCAATTTTCACCACTGATGGTACATTCTATTAAGTAGATTTTATTGTCATATATTTGTATGGTGATTTTACAACCTCAGCCATTATTTTAGTTCCATATATTTTATTATAGTAGTTGTTACATATTGGGTATATTTTAACTATTATTGTCTTTTAATTACTATATGTTTTAGTTGTCATATCTGCATCTGTGTAATAATAAATTATTTAATAGATACCATTGCCCACATTTGTACGTCTCTCTGTGTGGGCCAAGTGGTGAGTGCTCAGCCTTTATAGCTTTTTGTATTCAATTTTCTATGACTGGGTGAGTCATTAGGCCTATTAGCACCCAGTCCACAGCTATCGTCAGAGTGAGCCACCATACCCTTATAATCTCCTATTACTGCCCTGCACAGACTTCCTGCCACTACTTCTTGTATAATCCCCCTCAGAGCCCCTTCCACATACTTCCTGTGCCCACCCCTCCTGTCCATCCAGGGCCCCGGTCACCTGTCTCACTCCTCTGCCTCTCATTATGGTGGTGTCTAAACTCTATGCACGATAAGGACCTTCCACATCACAGTCACCTAACTGTGCCCCTCACCCACCCTGTTATATGCCCCCTTATACCCTGCATTGTGCCCTCTTACCATACCCTGTACAGTGCCCCTAGTCATTCCCTGTACTGTGCCCTCTTATACCCTTATACCCGGTCACTGTATGATGGTGCTACCCAGTCACTGTATGGCTGTGTTATCCAATAACTGGATGGCCATAACTGTATCCCCTTCCCTGCCCACGCCACCTTTTTTAGACCTGGCATGAGTAGGGAAAAGTTGCAGATTGCAGACCACTAGGAGCAGGTTGTGCGCTCTGTCAGTACATGGCGGCCTCCCCTCTCTGCTCTGCTTTGTACTATTGCTTATTCTGACACTAAGGCTGGGTTCGCATCACATTTTTGCCATCCGTTTAATGTACAGTATACCAAAAACATGCACATTAACAGATGCCTTAGACTGATGCTATACAGTGGCGGCCGTTCACCATAGAGTTCCATAGTAAAAAATAAACATATGTTAACGTACTGAACAAACAGAGAGAAAAACGTGATGTGTACAAAAATTCGCTGTAGGGCCCAGTCAGTTCTAGCTAGTGAGGGCCCCTTACACATTATAATGACCCCCAGTGACCCCCATACAGCATAATGACCCCCAGTGCCCCTCCATACAGTATAACCCCAAGTGTAGGGGCCACTGGGGGGGTCATTATTCTGAATGGGGGGTGACTGGGGGTCATTATTCTGAATGGAGGGCCAATATGGGTTCATTATACTGTGTGCGGGGCCCACTGAGATTTATCACCCAAGGGCCAAAATTAACCTAGAGCTGGCCCTGTAACTATATCACTATGGTTAATAGACAAGGTACTGCATCAGCCTTAGTACTGCATCTGCTTTTAATTTTATGATTTTTACCTAATAAATAGCAAAATACTTCTTGCCTAAACACGTTTCTGAAATGTTCTCCAGACTTCAAGAGAAGCTTAAGCCAATACATATTACAGACATATATCATTTCAGGAAGCAATTTTTTTGTGAATGAATGAACAAAGAGGATTTAAAAAACATAACTCTAGTAATTAAATATGCCTATGTACATGCAGACAAAGAGCCATCATTGCTCCCATTCCAAAAGCAGGAACGGATTGGCCATAAACCTTATAGGGAAATTTCCCGGTGGGCCGATGCCCAGAGGGCCGTCCAAGCCCTTCTCTCAGTTGGGTGCATATTAAAGGGACACTGACAGGCCCAATAAGCATAATTATCTATATATATGCATGCACAGGTCTTCTAATGTGTATTCAAAACATATAAGTATAACCCCTGTCCACCTTATAAATACAGCAAACTCATGTTTTATAACCAGATGTAATCGCTCTTCTTTCTGCGCAAGGGCCGGCGTTTCAGCTTCACTTGTGCCCAGCCAGCTACGCCCCAACCACCGTTTTGAAGCGCCGCCCAGCTCATTAATATTCACTTCGCTGGGCGGCTTCTGCTGTCCTCGACGTTCCGAGATCCCATAGCTTTCTACTGGGCATGCGCGAGATCTCGGAACCTCGGGGACAGCAGAAGCCGCCCAGCTCATCAATATTCACTTCGCTAGGCGGCTTCTGTTGTCCCCAACGTTCCGAGATCCCATAGCTTTCTACTGGGCATGCGCGGGATCTCGGAACCTTGGGGACAGCAGAGGGCGCCCAGCTCATCAATATTCACTTCGCTGGGCGGCTTCTGCTGTCCCCAACGTTCCGAGATCCCGCACATGCCCAGTAGAAAGCTATGGGATCTCAGAACTTCGGGGACAGCAGAAGCCGCCCAGCAAAGTGAATATTGATAAGCTGGGCGGCACTTCAAAACGGCGGTTGGGGACAACATCTGCATGGAGTTTGTATGTTCTCCCCATTTTTGCGTGGGTTTCCTCTGGGTACTCCAGTTTCCTCCCACACTCCACACCTTAGATTGTGTGCCCCATTGGGGACAGTTGGATGCTAATGTCTGTAAGGCTACTTTCACACTCTCATTTGATGCGGATCCGCTCAGATAATACAAACGTCTGCATCCGTTCAGAACAGATCTGTTTGTATTATCTTTAACATAGCCAAGACAGATCTGTTTTGAACACCATTGAAAGTCAAAGGAGGACGGATTTGTTTTCTATTGTGTCATAGAAAGCAGATCCGTTTGGCTCAGTTTCGTCAGACGGACACCAAAATGCTGCAAGCAGTGTTTTGGTATCCGCCTCCAAAGCGGAATGGAGACAGAACGGAGGCAAACTGATGCATTCTGAGCAGACCTTTTTCTATTCAGAATGCATTCGGGCAAAACTTATCAGTTTTGGACCGCTTGTGTGAGCCCTGATCGGATCTCACAAACGGAAAGCCAAAACGCCAGTGTGAAAGTAGCCTAAAACACTGCGGAATATAATAGCGCTATATAAGTGAATAAAATAAATAAATTACTGAAATATTTATAACATTGTAAAAATCTTAACCCTCTGTGCTCACTTTACTATTAGATCATGCAGAAATATATGAAAGAGAGATTTATCTTTTATACTAGAAAGTGCCGAACGTAACTGAAAATACCAAAACCAAGATAAATATATGTATATATTTTCTCTTTGTGCTAACTCCAAAATAAAGAACATATGCCCATTCCCAACCACCTGTGCAAGATAACAAATATTATTATTTTGCCAATACTGATCCCCAACCAATTAATCTAAGGCCTGTAAATAATAATTATGCCAAGGGGGCGTACAACAAAGGGATCCCTTTATCCCCTACCAATCTCTAAGGGTACTTCAGGACTTAGTAAATAACTTCACAGCAACCCTATATTCCTGTTGGGAATTGATTAGTTGGCCGTATTTCAATAATGCAAGGATTGTAATGGATCTCCTGGCACCCTGACCGGGTACATCCGTCTATGGATGCTCCTAGCGCTTCCCGAGGACTCCAAGCACTCCACTTGACACCGTAAGCACTGCAGACCCCACGAACCGCCAAAGCTTGGTTGAGGTCTCACCGTCTCCTACCCACCCTGGACCTACGACAAGGCTCCAGTCTCCAGAGGGTGAACCTCTCCTAAATCCAGAGAGCAGGAACAGCTCTTAGAAGAGCTAGTAGTTATAGCCAGGGGAGTATAGCAAATCTTCAGCGTATAGCAATCCCCAGTGTCGATCAGTTACCCAAACACCAGCCTCAACATGATGAAGGGTAAAACAGGAACTCACTTTATTGGAGATCAACTCAGTATATATACAGTTCAAGAAGTCTAACAACATAACGCAATCAACCATGAACAACATGCAAACAGACATCTTCACCCCCTCCATAATGAATGAATAGGGAGGGAGGAGACACATGTGATGGGATTATCTCCTCAGTGTATCATAAGGTGATCTACTCATCTAGGAGTTGGCTGCTCCTATAATCAGCTACTTAATTCCATCACTAACACACTCAGTGGGAGTCTCAGTGCAGAGTTAACCTTTTTTGTGTTGCTGGATCCACACCATGCACCTTTAATGGGCAATAGGAAATATGTGGCATATACATTCCACACATAAATCAGGGTTCATAGTTCCTTGTAACCTCAAAAGGTCTGAGGGGGTCTCCATAGTTCTGGGTACATAGTCCGTAGGAAGGAGGCTGGCCCTCAGGCTTCTCCAGCAGCCCCAGTGACGGTCCAGTCCGTCACATGGATATTATCATGTGGCGAATTCTTCACCAAAGTTCTACAAAGTGGGCTCGTCTCCCGTTCGTAGTACAGCCATAGCTGTGATGCTGTAAAATAACCCTTGAAACAGGGAAGATTTAATCCTCCCTGTTTCATCAGCTAATAAAAATGCTCCAATTTAAGCCTCACTCGCTTTCTCGCCACAAAGTAGATCATTAATAATTCTCTCAATCAATTTAAAGAATCTGTCTGCAATTCACACTGGGGAGTTCCTAAGAATATGCAGTAGTTGGGGCAAAATCACCATCTTCACCAGGGATAGTCTATCAGCTCTAGATAACAGGAGTCAAAGCCATATCTTTATTTTAGATCTCAATTTTATGATCAATAAGATCAAATGAAGCTGTAAAAAATCTTAGAAGAAAGGGTAATCCCCAAATATTCAAATGAATCAGAGATCCTCAAGTTACTAAACAACTCCATAGTAAGAAGTTCTAATCTGTCTAAAGGCAAAAGAATGGTTTTAGACCAATTGATATCAAGGCCCGAGACCACCAAAAGAGTTAACAACTCGAATAACCCTCAAAAGTGTGGTGTTAGTATGTTGTATATAAAATAGAACATCGTTGGCATATAAAGAAATACGATCTTCTGTTCCCAATGTCCCAAAGAGATAGGCCTAAATAAACTCATATCTAAAGGATCTTTACCTTTTTTTAATATTAATACTATTACAGCCTCTGTCATAGTTGCCGGAAGAGTAACATCCACTATTGTCGCAATAAATACCTTCAGAAGACGGGGGAGAACAACCTTCCTATATTGAGATAAAACTCATATGGGAATCCATCAGAGCCTGGAGAAGAGTTTCCCACACAAGCTTTCAAAGCGGCCTCTAGCTCTTGTAGGGAGAGGTCCGCATCAAGGGATTATCTTTGAATATCTGTAAGGGCTGGAAAAGAGATATAATCCAGATATAAATCAATCGCTTCATCTGAAACACTATTTTCTGATTTATACAGTTCCAGAAAGTATTTCACAAATGTTTCTTTAATACATTCCTGATCTTGAATAATTGTGCTTTCAGAAGAACGAATACTAACTATCTCTTTTTTTGGATCCTGATTAGAGATCACCCTAACCAGCATTTTCCCTGGGCGACATGATTCAGAGAAATATTTTTCTCCCCTAAAAAAAGCCTTTGCTAAGCCTTATCCAGAAAAAAGTCAGAACGAGCCTGGCTTGACCTCTGCATAATTTCCCTAGTTTGTTCTGTATTTTTACTGGAAAACTCATCCATACTGGCTGCCGCTGCTTCTTGCAGATCTCTCTTTCTTGGAATAGCCTTCTTTAAATTGGAGAGGTTACTAATAAACACCACCCCCATAAAGGCCTTAAATGCATCCCATACCAAATATGTCCTTGCTGAATTATAATTGGTATCTCCTGTTTAATCAGTTCATGGTTATCCATTATAAGGATCCAATGGGGATTTAATCTAAATGGAGGCCTATAAATTTGTTTATCATCCAGCATACATAACTCAATAGTGAGAGGTAAATGATCGGATAAAGATAGCCTTATATTTCAGACATTTTATGTATTTCAAATAGTTTTTATTTATCAGGGCTAGATCTATCCTAGACATACTGTATACAAAGGAAAAGAAGCGGAGTGGCACTGCAGTGCTAAGAACACACCCCTTTAATCTCTGGTGTCACGGGCAGGTCAGTAAGGAAAAGATCAAGTGTGCCTGCTGTGTGATTGAGAGCGCTGGCCGGCGGTGCTCTGTCCGACGTGTAACTAGCAAGTTACTTCCAGTGAATGTCGATACAAGTAAGAAAAAAGGACGGCACTCACCCCTTCTTTGCGCTGAATCAAGACTTCTTTATTTGCAGTGGTAAGCGGACACAGACAACGGAATGCAACCAGGTGAATGGGCGACGGCCGTTTCGCACCGAAGTGCTTCCTCTGGCCCGTAATCATGTGCTCAATTCACCTGGTCCTTTTAAAACAATCAGGTGAATGACGTGGAATTGCATGCGCCTGACCGGCATTACACCTTAACGGCGCTTACCGGTGTGCGTCATTGCCAGCCACGTCACAACTGAGTGAGTAAATCACATGTAACAATTAAAAACAATGTTTCAATGCTATAGCCATAGCACACATTGAATGGGCATCAGGTATTTACAGGAATATGCTCATGTCAATCTTATCATTTAACCCTAGGGGTCCCATTGCGTTGGAGCGCAATATCCATCTGCTCTCCCGTCTAAGGAGTTCTTTTTGCTTGTCACCCCCCTGTGGTAAATTGTGCAATATTTCTATGCCTGCAAAGCTAAGCGCTGATCTGTCCCCTGCATGCTCTTCTCTCATATGTTCTATTAAACGCATGCAACCTCTCCCTGAAGACAGTGAATTTAGGTGTTCTCTAATTCTCTCATGAAGGCCCCTAATCGTCTTTCCTATATAAAACCTGCCGCAACTGCATTTCAGGAGGTATACAACATACCTACTTTTGCATGTAATGAGAGAAGTGACCTTATGTTGAACCCCACCAAATTCCAAGACCTTCCATTGGGGGTTAAATTTGCAACAGGAACAATGCCCACACCTGCGGTTGCCTTTTGGGCCCCAGTTTTCCAGCCATGTGGCGTTTTTTTTTTTCTATAAATCTACTGCGGACTAGCTTATCTCGCAAGGTGTGGCATCTCCTGAAGGCTATGATGGGCATCGTACTGCACACCTCTTTTAGAATCTCGTCTCCCTCAAGTATGGACCAATTGTCCCTAATGACCCTCTTGATGAGGGGGGCCATTGGTCCATACTTGAAAGAGAAGACAAAGGGGTGTGCTTCCCCCATGGGGCCCGTCTGTTGCGAGCCTCCATTGTCACTGGGTATAGGGCACATTTGTGGTTTTACTCGTGCGGCCTTCTTCATGGCCTGGTTAAGTAATCTGAGGGGGTACCCCCTTGCCAGCAATCTGTTTTTCAAATCTTGGGCCTGGCGCTGATAGTCAGTCTCAAACTTATTTATGCGCCGTAATCGCACAAACTGGCCGTAGGGTACCGCCCTCTTGACACTTGGATCGTGGTAGCTGGAATAATGTAACAGAGAGTTGGTGGCCGTGGGCTTACGATAGCCCTCGGACACCAACTCACCATCCCTTACTGAGATCTCCACGTCTAGGAACTCCAGACGATCCCCCCAAAATTATATACGTGAATGACATATTCATGTCATTCACCTCATTGAGATATTTTACGAATCTCAGGAAATCTGGTTCCGTCCCTGTCCATATAATCAGTACATCATCGATATACCTAAGATAAGTATGGATATACTGGGCAAAAGGATTTGAGACAGTATATACATATTTGTCTTCAAACTTGGCCAGATATAGGTTTGCAAATGTGCATGATACTGGCGTGCCCATTGCAGTGCCGAACTTCTGCCTGTACCACGCATCCCCAAATCTGAAGGCATTATGCTTCAGAATAAAACCACAATTGTGCCCTATACCCAGTGACAATGGAGGCTCGCAACAGACGGGCCCCATGGGGAAGCACACCCCTTTGTCTTCTCTTTCAAGTATGGACCAATGGCCTCCCTCATCAAGAGGGTCATTAGGGACAATTGGTCCATACTTGAGGGAGACGAGATTTTAAAAGAGGTGTGCAGTACGATGCCCATCATAGCCTTCAGGAGATGCCACACCTTGCGAGATAAGCTAGTCCGCAGTAGATTTATAGAAAAAAAAAACGCCACATGGCTGGAAAACTGGGGCCCAAAAGGCAACCGCAGGTGTGGGCATTGTTCCTGTTGCAAATTTAACCCCCAATGGAAGGTCTTGGAATTTGGTGGGGTTCAACATAAGGTCACTTCTCTCATTACATGCAAAAGTAGGTATGTTGTATACCTCCTGAAATGCAGTTGCGGCAGGTTTTATATAGGAAAGACGATTAGGGGCCTTCATGAGAGAATTAGAGAACACCTAAATTCACTGTCTTCAGGGAGAGGTTGCATGCGTTTAATAGAACATATGAGAGAAGAGCATGCAGGGGACAGCGCAGCGTTAAGTTTTGCAGGCATAGAAATATTGCACAATTTACCACAGGGGGGTGACAAGCAAAAAGAAGTACTTGGGTTGGACGGCACTCCTCTAGAGTCCTTTTTGTACGGTGCTCAGTGGTAATTTAAGACGATATATAGTAAAGGAGACCACGGCACTCGTTTTTCGTATATATGAAAAAATATTTTTATATTTTCATTATTTTCATTTCATGATATTTTTATCTTATTTCATCATTTCATCATTCATAATTTCATTGTTTGTTAGCATCCAGGAATGCATAGACTTGGCCAACGTTTAACATTTCGGTCCTTGTATGGGACCTTGATCACGGCCTTTGTCCGGGCTGCATGTTGCCTGCATCCTCACGCAGGCAACATGCAGCCCGGACAAAGGCCCGTGATCAAGGACCGAAACGTTAAACGTTGGCCAAGTCTATGCATTCCTGGATGCTAACAAACAATGAAATTATGAATGATGAAATAAGATAAAAATATCATGAAATGAAAATAATGAAAATATAAAAATATTTTTTCATATATACGAAAAACGAGTGCCGTGGTCTCCTTTACTATACAAGCAAAAAGAACTCCTTAGACAGGAGAGCAGATGGATATTGCGCTCCAACGCAATGGGACCCCTAGGGTTAAATGATAAGATTGACATGAGCATATTCCTGTAAATACCTGATGCCCATTCAATGTGTGCTACATATGGCTATAGCATTGAAACATTGTTTTTAATTGTTACATGTGATTTACTCACTCAGTTGTGACGTGGCTGGCAATGACGCACACCGGTAAGCGCCGTTAAGGTGTAATGCCGGTCAGGCGCATGCAATTCCACGTCATTCACCTGATTGTTTTAAAAGGACCAGGTGAATTGAGCACATGATTACGGGCCAGAGGAAGCACTTCGGTGCGAAACGGCCGTCGCCCATTCACCTGGTTGCATTCCGTTGTCTGTGTCCGCTCACCACTGCTAATAAAGAAGTCTTGATTCAGCGCAAAGAAGGGGTGAGTGCCGTCCTTTTCTCTATCCTAGACATAGACCTCCCAGATTTACTAACACAGGAATATGCTTGTTTCCCCTTCCCTACATATCCCCATATATCCACAAAGCCAGATTCCTGGCAAAAATGGGACCAGGGAGAACCTTGGTGCAGGATGTACATATCTCTCTTCATGGAAACCCTATCCTTTTCTGGATTAATAACACAATTAAAATCCCCTGTCACAATGACAGGGTATTCAGGCCACTGGTCCATAAAGGTTACTAAACAAATAAAGGGAACCTGTACGGAGGGCAGTATAAAGTAGTGACAGAAATGCTGCATTCAGCGGTGTGTTACAAATCAGCTAAAAGTAAGTGGTTGCTGAGAACGAGCATCTTAATCATTGCAGCCCAGGCCTCAAAAAGAGTCAGATCTACCTGAGAAGAGTCCTGGTTATTCATACTCTCCTGCTCTCCTGCCCATCTGCTGATGATTAGCAGTTCTCTCCTAGAGAGAAAGGGAGAAAAGTAGGTAGAAGCCTGTCACTCATCAGCAGGTGGCAGGAGAGCAGGAATTCATGTATAACCAGGACTCTTCTCAGGTAGATTTGACTCTTTTCCAGGCCTGGGCTGCAAGGATTATGATGCTGGTTCTCAGCAACCACTTACATTTTGCTCATGAGTGACACACCGCTGAAATCAGCATTTCTGTCACTATTTTATGCTGCCCTCAGTATGGTTAGCACAAAGTTGATGACGGGTTCCCTTTAAGTACATGAAGGGAAAAAGGGGGAAGAAGATAGATAAAGACCAAAGTGCATGATTTCCCAAATAGGTTTACATAAAGAAATACACTACGTGCAGAATTATTAGGCAAATGAGTATTTTGACCACATCATCCTCTTTATGCATGTTGTCTTACTCCAAGCTGTATAGGCTCGAAAGCCTACTACCAATTAAGCATATTAGGTGATGTGCATCTCTGTAATGAGAAGGGGTGTGGTCTAATGATATCAACACCCTATATCAGGTGTGCATAATTATTAGGCAACTTCCTTTCCTTTGGCAAAATGGGTCAAAAGAAGGACTTGACAGGCTCAGAAAAGTCAAAAATAGTGAGATATCTTGCAGAGGGATGCAGCACTCTTAAAATTGCAAAGCTTCTGAAGCGTGATCATCGAACAATCAAGCGTTTCATTCAAAATAGTCAACAGGGTCGCAAGAAGCGTGTGGAAAAACCAAGGCGCAAAATAACTGCCCATGAACTGAGAAAAGTCAAGCGTGCAGCTGCCAAGATGCCACTTGCCACCAGTTTGGCCATATTTCAGAGCTGCAACATCACTGGAGTGCCCAAAAGCACAAGGTGTGCAATACTCAGAGACATGGCCAAGGTAAGAAAGGCTGAAAGACGACCACCACTGAACAAGACACACAAGCTGAAACGTCAAGACTGGGCCAAGAAATATCTCAAGACTGATTTTTCTAAGGTTTTATGGACTGATGAAATGAGAGTGAGTCTTGATGGCCAGATGGCTGGATTGGTAAAGGGCAGAGAGCTCCAGTCCGACTCAGACGCCAGCAAGGTGGAGGTGGAGTACTGGTTTGGGCTGGTATCATCAAAGATGAGCTTGTGGGGCCTTTTTGGGTTGAGGATGGAGTCAAGCTCAACTCCCAGTCCTACTGCCAGTTTCTGGAAGACACCTTCTTCAAGCAGTGGTACAGGAAGAAGTCTGCAAGGTAAGAAAAACATGATTTTCATGCAGGACAATGCTCCATCACACGCGTCCAAGTACTCCACAACGTGGCTGGCAAGAAAGGGTATAAAAGAAGAAAATCTAATGACATGGCCTCCTTGTTCACCTGATCTGAACCCCATTGAGAACCTGTGGTCCATCATCAAATGTGAGATTTACAAGGAGGGAAAACAGTACACCTCTCTGAACAGTGTCTGGGAGGCTGTGGTTGCTGCTGCACGCAATGTTGATGGTGAACAGATCAAAACACTGACAGAATCCATGGATGGCAGGCTTTTGAGTGTCCTTGCAAAGAAAGGTGGCTATATTGGTCACTGATTTGTTTTTGTTTTGTTTTTGAATGTCAGAAATGTATATTTGTGAATGTTGAGATGTTATATTGGTTTCACTGGTAAAAATAAATAATTGAAATGGGTATATATTTGTTTTTTGTTAAGTTGCCTAATAATTATGTACAGTAATAGTCACCTGCACACACAGATATCCCACTAAAATAGCTAAAACTAAAAACAAACTAAAAACTACTTCCAAAAATATTCAGCTTTGATATTAATGAGTTTTTTGGGTTCATTGAGAACATGGTTGTTGTTCATTAATAAAATTAATCCTCAAAAATACAACTTGCCTAATAATTCTGCACTCCCTGTACAAATCTCCCCAGCTTGTCGGTGGAGGAGGCCCGGCAGACGAAATCAATCCCTTTATGAATCAATACTGTTACTCCTCTTGAATAGCTTGTAAAAGTGGAATTGTAAGTCTGTATGCCCCATCCCCCACTGAGTCCAGGAATCTCCCCCTCAGTAAAGTGGGTAGTAAAGTGGGTCTCTACTAAGCTAACAATCGCAGGAAGATGTCTCCAAAGCCGATCGCAAACTGCCTGTCTTTTTAGTTTATCGCCAAGTCCCCGAACATTCCAGGTTAAGAGTCTAACCGACAGCAATCAACAACAAAAAATACAGAAAATAAATATATATCCCTCTTCTACCCCCCACAACCGGGGAGACGCGTCGCAACCCACCCCACAAACTACATACCTCCCCCCAACCCACTAACTCTTCATCCGCCACCATCTTAGGACAGATCTCTCAACCCAGGGCACTTTCACACTAGCGTTTAAGTTTTCCGGTATTGATTTCCGTCATAGGGGCTCAATACCAGAAAAAACGCTTCAGTTTTGTCCCCATTGATTGTCGTACAGAGAGAATATCCAGAACATCTAGCTTCTGCCTCTCCATGATCCTTTATATATACCCAACAGTATTATATGTGCTTGTATGTACTTGATTATATTATAGGGAATGTGGGGATTCGCTTTGGTAGGCAGGGTAAGCGGACGCAGTACAGAGGCAAAAAACAAGGTTTAAATCAAAGTTCAGTGTTTATTCACACATAGCCAGAAAACAAGCCAAAAGAAAGTGTTCAGTCTTGGTGCCTGTTCACACCACACAAAGTTCACAGTGCAAAAAGACGTCACCTGGTCAGCAGATGATTTTCACCCAGAGTCCGCAGCAGTCTTTAGTGGCCTGTTTCCCCAGCCTATGGCTCACACAAACAGATCCCTCAGTGTCTCAGACCACAGACTCCTCAGCTCCTCTGTCATGGAGGATAATCCACCACCTGAACATGCTGGCTGGGTTTTTTATATTCCAGCCAAAACCCGGCCTGGAACCGTGGGGAACAGCCACCCACCCTGCTCTTTGGCTGCTCCCAATAAGAACCGGCCCGGATTGGCTTTACAGCCATTCTAACAGTTGAAGTGTCAGATTGCACTACAGACCTGACACTTCAGGAAAAAACCCGGTTCTTACCTCACCGAGGCCAGGAACCTCGGTGACACGTATCTTCCGTCAAAGACGGCTCCTTGTTCCTTCTTACATACCTCCCCCCTTTGTTCAACCCTGAGGGGGGTGAACACTTGCCAGACAGTGTACGCGGGATAGGGCATACGCGTTTCCCTGTAACCTGCCTGCCCTGTGTTCCACGGAAAACTTAAAATTTTGCAAAGATAAGAACCACCTGGTGACCCGAGCATTCCTCTCTTTGGCCTGGCTCATCCATTTCAAAGGGGAGTGGTCGGTCACCAGACGGAACCTTCTCCCCAAAAGGTAGTAGCGGAGAGACTCGAGTGCCCACTTGATGGCCAGGCACTCTCTCTCCACTATACTGTACCTAGTCTCGGCTGGGGTGAGCTTCCGGCTGAGGAAGACAACGTGATGCTCCTCCCCGTCAATATCTTGAGATAGTACAGCACCGAGACCTACCTCAGAGGCATCGGTCTGCACTATAAACTCCCTTTTGAAGTCGGGCGCCACCAAAACCGGGGACCCACACAGGGCCGACTTCAAAGCGGAGAAAGCCTTTTCCGCCTGCTCATTCCAGTGGACCGTCACTGACTTGCGTCCCTTCAAAAGGCCTGTCAATGGTGCGGCGACTGTAGCAAAATTGGGGACAAACCTCATATAGTACCCCACCATACCCAGGAACGATTTTACTTGCCGAGTAGAGACAGGTCGGGGCCAATTCCTAATTGCCTCAATTTTGTTCACCTGAGGTTTGATCACTCCGCGCCCAATGACATACCCCAGGTACTTGGTCTCTTCTAACCCTATCGAGCACTTTTTTGGGTTAGCGGTTAAGCCAGCCTTCCTAAGGGAGTTCACTACAGCCTGGACTTTAGGTAAGTGACTTTCCCAGTCGTTGCTATGGACAACGATATCGTCCAGGTACGCTGAAGCGTATCGACGATGTGGACGGAGTACAATATCCATTAACCTTTGAAACGTGGCGGGAGCGCCATGTAGACCAAAGGGTAATACCTTGTACTGATACAGCCCCTCTGGTGTGACGAAAGCCGTTTTTTCTTTGGCAGCCTCCGTCAAGGGTACCTGCCAGTACCCTTTGGTGAGGTCCAACACAGAAAAATACCGGGCTTGGCCCAACTTTTCAATAAGCTCATCCACTCGGGGCATGGGATACGCGTCAAACTTGGACACCTCATTAAGTTTGCGGAAGTCATTACAAAACCGCAATGTCCCGTCTGGCTTGGGTATTAATACTATCGGACTGGCCCACTCACTTTTTGACTCCTCGATGACACCCAGCTGGAGCATTAGCTGCACTTCCTCCGTGATGGCTTGTCGCCTAGCCTCGGGTACCCGGTAAGGTTTTAACCGGACTTTCGCCTGAGGCTCAGTGACAATGTCATGCCGGATTACGGACGTGCGTCCAGGGAGGTCTGAGAACACATCCGTATTCCGACTAATGAACTCCCTGGCTTCCTGAGCCTGTTTAGAGGAGAGGCTGTCAGCAATTTTCACTGTGACAGCCGCTTCCCCTGCTTCAGACTGAGGGGCCAAAACCGCTTCCCCTAGGAACCCTGGTCGTGGGCTGTCTTCCGTACAGGTTTCCCTTTCCTTCCACGGCTTGAGCAGATTCACATGGTACACCTGCTCCGGCTTTCGCCTCCCTGGCTGGTGTACTTTGTAATCTACTGGTCCAATTTTTTCTAGTACCTCGTAGGGCCCCTGCCACCTAGCTAGGAACTTACTATCTACCGTTGGTGCCAGAACCAACACCCGATCACCCGGGTTAAAGTTTCGGACCCGAGCCTGCCGATTATAGACCCTACTCTGGGCTCGCTGCGCTGCCTCCATATGCTCCCTAACCAGAGGTAACACTGTTTCCATCCGTCCCTGCATCTGGGTGACATACTCAACTACACTTTTGTGCGGTGTGGTTTGTTGTTCCCACGCCTCTTTGGCGATGTCTAATAAACCACGAGGGTGTCTGCCGTATAGTAGTTCGAAGGGCGAGAACCCAGTAGAGGCCTGGGGCACTTCTCGCACTGCGAACATGAGATAGGGCAGAAGAAGGTCCCAGTCCCTCCCATCCTTAGACACCACTCTTTTCAGCATATTTTTTAACGTCTGGTTAAACCTCTCTACCAGGCCATCCGTTTGCGGATGATACACGGATGTCCGTAACTGTTTTATTTGGAGCAACTTACAGAGTTCCCTCATGACCTTGGACATAAATGGGGTCCCTTGGTCAGTTAGAACCTCCTTAGGCAGACCCACTCTAGAAAACATTTCCATTAACTCCTTAGCTATGAGTTTGGCTGACGTATGACGCAATGGCACCGCCTCCGGGTACCGCGTGGCGTAGTCGAGGATGACCAGGATGTGCTGGTGCCCTCTAGCTGACTTCGGTACTGGGCCTATAAGATCCATAGCGATCCGCTCGAAGGGAACCTCAATAATCGGGAGAGGGACCAGAGGACTACGGAAATGTGGCTGGGGGCTGGTTATCTGGCAGGTTGGGCAAGACTTGCAAAACTCTTCTACCTCTCTGAACACACTGGGCCAGTAAAACCGCTGTAAAATCCGGTCCTGCGTTTTCTGCTGGCCCAGGTGTCCCCCAAGAACATGTTGGTGGGCTAATTTCAACACGAGCTTGCGATATGCCTGGGGCACCACCAGCTGTTCAATATGTTCACCCCGTAGTTTATTTACCCGGTACAGCATCTCCTGTTGAACCACAAAACGGGGGAACATAGATTCGGCCCCCAGTTGTTGCGGCTCACCCTCAACTACTACCACATTTTCCCAGGCTCGAGATAGAGTCGGATCCTGGTGTTGTGCTGTACCGAAATTATCCCTAGAGACATTGAGGTCTGCCAGCTCAGGACCCGGCGGCAAATCCTCTACATCTCCCACCATCACACTTAACGGGGTTGTCTCCCCCTCTTCCACCGAAGTGGCGGTCACCCCTACAGCTGGTCCTTCTGACTCCGGTTCCCAAGGTTCTGGCCTCCCCCCTGAGTCAGGCCGCTCTGCTAGGGGTACATCTGTCTCCCGGGTAACTTTCGTATCCGGCCAGAGTGCCGGGAACCCGGGGAAGTCTCTCCCAATGATCAATTCATATGGTAGCTTTGTGGCGACAGCCACCTCATGCATCCACCTGCCGGCCACCATTGACAGAGAGACCCGGACGGTGGGATACTCCTTTAAGTCCCCATGTATGCAAACAACACCGACTTTTCGGCCAGTATACTCAGCCGGCCGCACCAGGGCAGCTCTTACCAGGGACACCAGGCTCCCTGAATCCAGCAGAGCCACCGCCAGAGTGCCCCCCACTTCCACCTGGCACAGGTGGCTATTGTCCATAGTCTCTGAAGTTCCTGTGGCACACAACATCCTGGCATATAATGAGTGGCGGAAGCCATAGTTGGTGTCCATGGGTTCCCCCCGATGGGGACAGTCCGCCCTTATGTGTCCAGGCTCCTGACAACGCCAGCAGACCACCGGGTTTAGGTCGGCAGGGGGTACATCCCGGGCGGGTCTAGCTGGCACCGGCCGCCGGGTCTGGGGCGGAGTTTTCCGGGGTTTGACTGGCCCCCTCCCAAAAGAACCCCCCTGTAGATTTCTGGTGGCCTCATAGCGCTCCACCAGGTCGACCATCTCCAGGGCATTATTCGGAGACACCTGGCCGATCCAGTGCTGGAGAGGGTACGGCAAAGCCCTCCAAAACACATCCGCCAACAGCCGATCCAACATAGCAGTGGGAGTCAACATGTCCGGCTGCAGCCATTTTTGCAAACGGTGCAGCAGATCATAATATTGTGGTCTAGCGGGTTCAGCCGGGTTAAATTCCCACTGATGCACCCTCTGGGGAGATCAAACAATACTTGCTGGGGACCGGACGCTAGGAACGGAGCAACGACCTCAGCCCACTGGTCTCGGGGTAACTTTTCCCTCACGGCCACTTTTTCGAAGACCGCCAGATAGGTCTCGACGTCATCCGAGGGGGTCATCTTCGGAATCGCCGCGCGGACAGCTGTCCGGGCATCGTGGACATTCTGGGACGCTCCTGACGCCTGCAACGCCATCACATGTTGCAATAGCAGCTGGTTCGTTTCTTGTTGCTGCTTGTTAGCCTCCCGCTGCTGCAAGTTAGCCTCCACGAGGGCCTTCACGACCGCCTCCATTTTGTCAGGGGATACGGGTCGTAACCTTGCCGGCTTAATGTAGGACATGCACTTGTGCCCGGATAAACTAAAAAACTTTTCGGCCTTCAGGCCTGCCTCACTGCGTTTGCCCGCATCCGACACCAAATGTGGGGATTCGCTTTGGTAGGCAGGGTAAGCGGACGCAGTACAGAGGCAAAAAACAAGGTTTAAATCAAAGTTCAGTGTTTATTCACACATAGCCAGAAAACAAGCCAAAAGAAAGTGTTCAGTCTTGGTGCCTGTTCACACCACACAAAGTTCACAGTGCAAAAAGACGTCACCTGGTCAGCAGATGATTTTCACCCAGAGTCCGCAGCAGTCTTTAGTGGCCTGTTTCCCCAGCCTATGGCTCACACAAACAGATCCCTCAGTGTCTCAGACCACAGACTCCTCAGCTCCTCTGTCATGGAGGATAATCCACCACCTGAACATGCTGGCTGGGTTTTTTATATTCCAGCCAAAACCCGGCCTGGAACCGTGGGGAACAGCCACCCACCCTGCTCTTTGGCTGCTCCCAATAAGAACCGGCCCGGATTGGCTTTACAGCCATTCTAACAGTTGAAGTGTCAGATTGCACTACAGACCTGACACTTCAGGAAAAAACCCGGTTCTTACCTCACCGAGGCCAGGAACCTCGGTGACACGTATCTTCCGTCAAAGACGGCTCCTTGTTCCTTCTTACAGGACTTATAAACTCACCTAAAGAATTGTTAGGAGCACCATACTAATACGGTGTTGGACCCCCTTTTGCCTTCAGAACTGCCTTAATTCTACGTGGTATTGATTCAACAAGGTGCTGATAGCAGTCTTTAGAAATGTTGGCCCATGTTAATAGGATAGCATCTTGAAGTTGATGGAGATTTGAGAGATGCACATCCAGGGCACGAAGCTCCCGTTCCACCACATCCCAAAGATGCTCTATTGGGTTGAGATCTGGTGACTGTGGGGGCCATTTTAGTACAGTGAACTCATTGCCATGTTCAAGAAACCAATTTGAAATGATTCGAGCTTTGTGACATGGTGCATTATCCTGCTGGAAGTGGCCATCAGAGGATGGGTACATGGTGTCATGAAGGGATGGACATGGTCAGAAACAATGCTCAGGTAGCCCGTCGCATTTAAATGATGGCCAATTGGCACTAAGGGGCCTAAAGTGTGCCCAGAAAACATCCCCCACACCATTACACCACCACCACCAGCCTGCACAGTGGTAACAAGGCATGATGGATACATGTTCTCATTCTGTTTACCCCAAATTCGGACTCTACCATTTGAATTTCTCAACAGAAATCGAGACTCATCAGACCAGGCAACATTTTTCCAGTCTTCAACAGTCCAATTTTGGTGAGCTCGTGCAAATTGTAGCCTCTTTTTCCTATTTGTAGTATAGATGAGTGGTACCCGGTGGGGTCTTCTGCTGTTGTAGCTTACCTTTCTTTCCCATTCTGACATTCAGTTTGGAGTTCAGGAGATTGTCTTGACCAGGACCACAACCCTACATGCATTGAAGCAACTGCCATGTGATTGGTTGACTAGATAATCGCATTAATGAGAAATAGAACAGGTGTTCCTAATAATTCTTTAGGTGAGTGTATGTAGTGGATATTCATACTCAGTGCACTTGTTCATTCCCTACTTGATTGCCTTCATTTCTCCAGTGACCTTGACGCTCCATAATTATTCTTATGTATACCCAATTGTACTATATATACCTGAATATAACTAATTACACAGTTTGGACTTATATACAGAGGACATTTATGCACACTGTACAACCATTCATTCCCAACTTTATTTGCCCTTTTTTCCTCTCCTCTTCTCTGAACCATTTTTACCTGGAGTGATATATGATTGCTAATCCAGCCAGCATATATATGTATACCTTCCCTATTTATATGGAAAAAAGCATCTACCATTTGATTGCGTGTTAATGCTACATCCTCATTATTTTTATTTTTATTATCATTTTGCAATCCAAGATATCCCATGAGATATTGTTTTATATTCCTTCTAGATCCATTGATAAAGGTCATTACCCGACCGAAACGTTGGGGTTTCTTTTATGGCCGGTTACATTGACACTTTCTCTGGATGGAACAAAATGATGTAAAATAAAATGTTATGTATTAAAAGCATCTTCTGAAGAAGAAAAAAATTGGTGTGCCGTGGATTTCTCCTTTGAAATGGGGACAAAACTGAACTGAACAGAACGGAATGCTCCAAAATGCATTCCGTTCCGTGTAGTTGCGTTCCCAGATCGGAGAGCACACCGCAACATGTTGTATTTTGCTTTCCGTCCTGGGATGCGGATGCAAAAAGGATCCGGTATTACCCCAATGCAAGTCAATGGGGGCGGATCCATTTTCTCTGCCACAATCTGCCACAATAGAAAATAGATCCGTCCCCCATTAACTTAAAATGGATGTAATGAAGGATCCGTCTTGGCAATGTTAAAGATATGTTAAAGATAAAATACAACCAAATCTGTTCATAACGGATACAGATGTTTGTATCATCAGTAACAGAAGCGTTTTTGCTGGACCCTGCCGGCTAGTGTGAAAGTACCACCTCTCCTCATCCCCCCACCCACCCACCACAATGAAAAAAGAGAAGAAAAAAAGGATCAGATATTATTCTGATCAAGCCAATCTGCCACAAGATCAGGAGTATCAAAAAACAAGGTCCCAGTATTGAAAATGATCCGCAATTTAGCCAGATAAACAAATGAATACTTGATGTTTTTCTCACAAAGTCGTTTTTTAACCTTGGTATAAGTATCCCCTCTTTTCTTAAATGTCCTTTGAAAAATCAGGAAAAAATGACAATCTATTTCCATTATACAGAATGGGGGAGCACTCCCTTGCCCTTTCTCAAAATCATGTCCCTGTCACGTGAAACAAGGATCTTCGCCAAAAATATCCGCAGGTAACTTCCAGGAGTTGGTTTATCCCCTGGAGCCGAATGGGCCCTTTTCCACATAAAAGAAAAGTGCTCCCTTCCGAGCCTCTCCAGAATTAAGTTCTGTATCGGATCAGCAGGATTGTCCCCTTCCATGCCCTCCGGAAGGCCCACAATTTTGACGTTACATCGCCGAGACCTATCTTCCAAATCAATATCTTTTTTTTTTAAGATATTTCCCTCAGATCTCAAAATAGGGATTTCCATTTTAAAAACGTTGGCTTCCTTCTCCAGGACCGCAACAGTTTTTTCTATAGTAGTTACTCTGTCCCGTATTTCAAAAACGTTGTCTCTTATTGAATTTAGATATCTTTAATTAGCTCTCCATTTTTTTTTTAACCGCACCCAAAATTTCATTCAGTGTTGAGGATTCATCTTTAGTTAGGACATCTGCATTGTCTCTCTCCACCCCCGCCTCCCGAATATAATGATAAAATACGTCTTACATTCTGGATCTGCCTTTTTTTCCTATATCCAAATCATGCGACCCTTTTTGTCCCGCTCTTGTAGTTTCAACCTTAGGGGACTTTAAGAATTGTTCATTTACAAATTTTGGCCGAGTCCGAAAATTTCTGACCTGTTTTAGATGAATTTGAGCAGAATGCCTATTTTGCTTTGGGAGCATTTTTTTTCTTTCCCTTTCCCTCTTTTCCTCCCTTCTTTTTCTTCTCCTCTCCTTGTCCTCCTCCTTTTTTTTTTTTTTACTTTAGTAAATACCAGCTCTTCACACACTGCGACAGTAGAAATGAGATATATATATATATATATGTTATACTTTTTTTTTTCTCTCTTTCTATAAATTCTTAACCTAAGGGTACTTTCAAACTAGCATTATTCTTTTCCGGCATTGAGTTTCGTCCTAGGAGCTCAATACCGGAAAAGAACTGATCAGTTTTTTCCTAATGCATTCTGAATGGAGAGCAATCCGTTCAGGATGCATTAGGATGTCTTCAGTTCAGACTTTTTGACTTTTCAGGACGGAGATCATACCGCAGCATGCTCCAGTTTTATCTCTGTCCAAAATTCCGGAACACCTGCCGGAATGCATTTTTTCCCATTGACATGCATTAATGCCAGATCCGGCTCTGAGTATCTATCAATATTTTTTATCCTTATCTAAAGCATTAAATGAAGTAGATGAAATATACCCGTGAGAAGCCGGGTCCTTCTGCTAGTGTATATATACACAATATATATATATATATATATATATACACAATATATATATATATATATATATATACACACACACATACACACACACACAGAATAACCTCCAAAATACATACTGATAGGGACCTTAGATTGTGAGCCCTGTTGGGGACAACTTGATGCTAATGTCTGTAAAGCGCTGCGGAATGTAGTAGTGCTATACTGTATAAGTGTGTAAAATTATATATATATATATATATATATATATACATACACACAGAGCACACACACACACACATATATATTATAAAAACCATTGACTTGATGGCAGTGAGTCTGAAAGGCATGTATTTTTGCATATTTTAGCAAGAATACAGGGGCCAGACCTATATAGTGCACTGTCAACTATATAAATAGAAAATACATGCGTAGATATCTTCATCCAAGATGACAGATGATATTACATCTGGCTCCTTAGCTACTGAGCTGCTTTCTTTCCTATTAAGTTTCACACATTATACATTATCCAGTCAGTGTCATATATTGCACATAATAAATGTCTAAGATACAAGCTGTATGTGAAGGTCATGTCTAATGCTGTAAATACATATAGACAGCATGCACCAGAGAGGCTGTACATTTGAAGGACAACTCATGAGCGGCAGGATGAAATGAACCTGTGGGAATAAACAATCTGGTAAATCAGATTACAGTGGATACTACAGTGTGCAGGTAAATGTAATGTTTTCTCTCTGTGTACTATACAGATCCTTAGTGATAATTGTAGTCAGAAATATAGCCAATACAATCCGAGATACACACTATACATACTTGTGAATTGCATTAGTTATAGACCCTAAATGAGATGATCATGTTTTCAAAATCTTTAATATCATAAAATTAAATACATTTTGGGGATAAAGCAAAACAGCTTATCATCAAAATGTGTTATAGGCATATGAAAAGCACTAGACTGCAGGTTATACTAAGGGTCAGTTCACACGGCTGATTTCTAAAATACACTTATGGGAGAGGCTTAACTGTGATGAGTGGGTGAAGTGCTTCCCCTGACCTAGCTGGCTGTGTTGTGCCGGAAGCCAGGAGCGAGGGTAAGCCTAGTAGTGGGCAAAATAAACGAGGAGAGCAGAGTAGTGACCAAAAGCCTTCAAAACCACCCAGAGAGCAAGATTACAAAATGCCTGGGAAATCTCAACATGCGGGTTCGGGATGTATCTCGTGAAGCAAGAAGAGCGCCACCTACCCATGCATTTAAACCCGTGCGCCGGGACCCCGTTTTTGATGCTGAGGACGCGGTTCCGGTTCGGAGCGAGTGTCCCGAGACGGCCAGCGGGTTACGACCGAGACCTGAGGCCAGCGTTCTGATGTGGGACACAAAACTGGATTGACGACAGGGGCCCCCCAAGCCAGGGAAGCAGCGGGGCCTCTGGGGAGGCCCTTGCAACGGGGCCAGCAATTGACGCGGGACCATGACTGGGCACCAATCGTTGGAGGTTTTAAAACCTGACCTCCGAGGATGGTCCATGCTGATTGGCCTTCGTGGAAGGGAGCCAGAGGCCACAATGGTCATGGGCCCAGGACAACTGTCGCACCTGCGACCCCTGACGTTTAGGGGAGGTGCTGGTGAACTCACCTGGCCCGAGGAACCCGCAAAACCCGAGATACACGGCTGCCCTAACAATCAAACTAGGAGAGTGGCCAAAAAGGAAATCCATCCAGCGCGGACGAGAGTCGCCCAAACATCTCACGGGAGACAGGCTGCGCGCCACCTACCCGCATGGCGCAGTGCTGTCTCCCCGCTAGGTACAGCTTGATGGGGTTGAATGACAGCCTGAGATTGCGGTGACAGTGGGCTATAAATGCCAGGGTGTAGGAGACATCGTCCAAGCCACCCAGCGGGCGGGACCTGGCGAAACCCTCGTAAACCCTGACACCGGCTTGGTAGCTCCTGATGGTATTGGAGGAGGGAGTGCTGAACCAGGTTCCTGGCGTGAGCAAGGAGGGATACGGGATCGGAACGTAGTACGACTGGTGCCTACGAGAAGGCTTGAGTCGGTCTGGACAACTTACCTGGCTTAGAGGCTACTACCTGTATCGATGTGATGGGTCACCTGACCTTGATCCGAATGTCGCATAAGTGAACGAACAGGACACGTTCCTGAGGGAGCAAATCCTAAGGTTCGGAGGAAAAAGAGAACATAACTGAGGAGGGTGACGGGACTGGGTGAACCAGGAGACAGAAGTAGGTGCGTGCCTGGGCGATCCAGGAGGCAGAGGTAGGTATGAGCCTGGACGAACCAGGAGACAGAGGTAGGTGCATGCCTGGGCGATCCAGGAGGCAGAGGTAGGTGCGTGCCTGGGCGATCCAGGAGGCAGAGGTAGGTGCGTGCCTGGGCGATCCAGGAGGCAGAGGTAGGTGCGTGCCTGGGCGATCCAGGAGGCAGAGGTAGGTGCGTGCCTGGGCGATCCAGGAGGCAGAGGTAGGTGCGTGCCTGGGCGATCCAGGAGGCAGAGGTAGGTATGAGCCTGGGCGATCCAGGAGACAGAAGTAGGTATGAGCCTGGGCGATCCAGGAGACAGAAGTAGGTATGAGCCTGGGCGATCCAGGAGACAGAAGTAGGTGTGAGCCTGGGTGATCCAGGAGACCGAAGTAGGTGTGAGCCTGGGCGATCCAGGAGACAGAAGTAGGTGTGAGCCTGGGTGATCCAGGAGACAGAAGTAGGTGTGAGCCTGGCGAACCAGTAGATGAGACAGCAGCATATAACGTGAAGTACATACATATAACCCATGGCACTGTTGCCACCATAGAATACCTGCTGCGGCACGGCGGGAGTGCGTATGAAATGGCTGGTGATTGGAACCTACCGATTTCATTTTATATATATATATATATATATATATATATATATATGATAAAAAATTGGACTGCACTCCAGACGGTTCCTTATGGTAAAACGAGTAAAGTTTATTCACACATGTGATGGCAGCAAAAAAGCGACGTTTCGGCTCAACATGAGCCTTTCTCAAGCATTGATACAAGTGTACAAACCAACATATATAGGTGAACCAATCAAATCATTAGACATATCCACATAATTGATACTTAGTACAAAACTGTGTATAATTTCATATATAAGTTAAAAAGGGACACATCCCAGTGATCATGAATAAAGTGACTAGTGCTATCAGAAAAACAAATATATAATAAGGCTGGCTATTGCATATAAATACATTTAAGTCCATATAAATACATTTAAGTCCATAAGTATGGCCAGCTATTCCATATTTTTTCATTAGATTTGTTAATCCATTAATTGTGCACATGTGTTACGGGGTACAATGATGAGCTTATACCTGGCGGAATGATGTAGCCCACATATGCCATCATGTTGCTGAGCGCGTCTCTCAGGAGCCATGTCTGGATCGCATACTTGTCATCACTAGGCGTCCTCGCAACTCCAGCTGATTTCAATGCCGTCGATTCCTTGTTACGTAGCAGACGCACATTGATGACTCGTGTCAACTCACGCTAGCTATCCATAGAAGAAGGAGCGCATGCGTGCTCGCATGTTTGAGACTCTATGTCTCCATTTTTATAAAGGGAATTTGGCCAATATACGTTCTCTTTACTGAATTAAAGTTCCTGCATTTATTATCAGGTCACAGTGGATGATTTCCACTCAACTCAGCCACGGGGATCGTTCCCACTTTTCCAAGTCGGAAAAATATCCCCTACATTGCGACCCAATGCTGTGAGCACGTCAGAGCCCCCAGCATCATGGGTCGCATACAAGCTGCAACTCGTGACCAAGAGGGTTCTCCTCAAAACTACATATTATAAGCAGTCAAAATAGCCAATCCATATATTACCATGCCTTGTATGCGATCGAGACATAAATAGCACTCCCCGAGAGAAGAGCACAAACAATTATATCATCAAATGGAAAAAATATATATATATACACTGCGGAACATTGTGGGCTCCTCATCCACCATCAAGGCTCATCATTGCTCTTCCATTTCTTTCCCCGGAATCCCAGTGAACCTGTAACAATACACAAAATTAGTGATAATAGTGACACTCAAAAAAGCCATTAACTTTGTTTTACTGATTTTTGTTAATTTTATAATCTTTTAAATTTTTTGTATATTTTTTATCAATGAACTTATCTTCAGTAAGAGAATACTCGACACAATCTCATCAACAGCGTATCTTAGGCAAACTTATTTCCTCACAGCCCGCCTCCATGTCTATAATCAATATTCAAACCGTTAGGTTGTAGAGTATTAAGAGTTTGAATCCAGAATGATTCTTTCTTTTTGAGTAATAATATGCGATCACCCCCCCTACGAGGCATTTGTATCAGATCAATGATCCAGCATCTTAAGTCCTTTTCACTATGTTGTTTAAGTGAAAAATGCTTTGGTACTGGAAGATCCATCCGGCCCTTTCTAATAGTAAACCTGTGATTGTTGAGCCTAGTCTTCAGGTCAGTCGATGTTTCCCGTGCCTACATTGTGTCAATTGTCAGTTTATTAAGAGATCCAGGTCTTTCACACATCCTAATACTGGTATAGCATATCCCATCAAATTCCATTTATCCTGTGACTCTACTTTTGTAGTGTATGTCCTCTCTTGTCCCTGTCATCTATTGTATGTAGGGGAAACATCGACTGACCTGAAGACTAGGCTCAACAATCACAGGTTTACTATTAGAAAGGGCCACAATGTTCCGCAGTGTATATATATATATATTTTTTCCATTTGATGATATAATTGTTTGTGCTCTTCTCTCGGGGAGTGCTATTTATGTCTCGATCGCATACAAGGCATGGTAATATATGGATTGGCTATTTTGACTGCTTATAATATGTAGTTTTGAGGAGAACCCTCTTGGTCACGAGTTGCAGCTTGTATGCGACCCATGATGCTGGGGGCTCTGACGTGCTCACAGCATTGGGTCGCAATGTAGGGGATAGTTTTCCGACTTGGAAAAGTGGGAACGATCCCCGTGGCTGAGTTGAGTGGAAATCATCCACTGTGACCTGATAATAAATGCAGGAACTTTAATTCAGTAAAGAGAACGTATATTGGCCAAATTCCCTTTATAAAAATGGAGACATAGAGTCTCAAACATGCGAGCACGCATGCGCTCCTTCTTCTATGGATAGCTAGCGTGAGTTGACACGAGTCATCAATGTGCGTCTGCTACGTAACAAGGAATCGACGGCATTGAAATCAGCTGGAGTTGCGAGGACGCCTAGTGATGACAAGTATGCGATCCAGACATGCGCAATGGCTCCTGAGAGACGCGCTCAGCAACATGATGGCATATGTGGGCTACATCATTCCGCCAGGTATAAGCTCATCATTGTACCCCGTAACACATGTGCACAATTAATGGATTAACAAATCTAATGAAAAAATATGGAATAGCTGGCCATACTTATGGACTTAAATGTATTTATATGCAATAGCCAGCCTTATTATATATTTGTTTTTCTGATAGCACTAGTCACTTTATTCATGATCACTGGGATGTGTCCCTTTTTAACTTATATATGAAATTATACACAGTTTTGTACTAAGTATCAATTATGTGGATATGTCTAATGATTTGATTGGTTCACCTATATATGTTGGTTTGTACACTTGTATCAATGCTTGAGAAAGGCTCATGTTGAGCCGAAACGTCGCTTTTTTGCTGCCATCACATGTGTGAATAAACTTTACTCGTTTTACCATAAGGAACCGTCTGGAGTGCAGTCCAATTTTTTATCATATTGAAGGGGGTAAGATCCAGTTGCCGTACTTGGACTTTGCACCCACTAGCTATTGCTTCAAAGGTGGTGCTGCCAGTTATTTTTTTCTGTATATATATATCTATATATATATATATTATTTTTTTTCTTATTCTTTTTTTTGTTTTTGTTTTTGTTTGTGGACATGGGCCGTCGTTGCCCAGGGGCTAGATACCCCTGCTTGCCGCGTGTGGCCTGTTTCGACGGGGGTGCCAGTCTGGGGGCCGTAGACCTAATAGTAAGGCCGACAGATAATTGCAGTGAACGTTTAGTGACAGATGATCGCGTATGGGGTGCGATAAAGACCTAACCTACACCTGGTGAGACCCCAGCTCTCTTCGGCCTCAGAACTAAGGCTAGTGCCCTACCAGACCTAACGGGGACCCAGGAGCCCTCCCCCTGATCCCCTAAGAGTGGGGACGGAGGATAACTTTTTCTTTATCCCACCACGGTACGGCGGGTGTGCGCTTCTGACCGTTTTGGTTGCTGGGTAACCCTGCTGAGTTTTTTTTTTTATGCCCACAATTTATAAAATGGCCGCTTAAAGACATGAACAGTTGTTGCTCAGGAGCTAGACACCCCTGCCTACTTCGTATATGGACTTGTTTGACGTGCGTTACACGCCAAACAAGTCCAGCCAGAGGACGGGACGGGTGAAGCCCTGTGAAGGGGGAGACCCAGATTTGGGAGCAGCTATCGGCGTGCGTTCCACGCTGGAACGCACGCTAACACGATCAACAGAAGCCCGGGACATGGGGCCCGGAGGCTCCTGTAAGGGGGAACCCAGTGGGGACAGAGCCTACCTGCCTTGGAGCCGCCTGGCCGATTAGAGCTGCCGGGCCTGAGTGAGTATTCCGGCGTGCGCTCCACGCTGGAACGCCCGCTGGTCATGTGACCGGAAGCCTAGGCCTGGACGAGGGTTCCGGCGTGCGCTCCACGCTGGAACGCACGGCGGCCTTGCGACTGCGCCCAAGCCAGAGGACGGGACGGGAGAAGCCCTGTGGAGGGGGTGACCAGCAGGCCATACCCTGCCCATCCCGCCGCCGCATGAGCGAGGCGAAGCGCTCGGATCTGGAGCGAATATTGACGTGCGGACACCCCTACCTATACCATATGTGGGGTAGTGGTTTATCTGACGTGTGTTCCATGCTGGAACGCACGCGCCGGCCTCCCCCAGAGCAGGGAGACATGTGAAGATGGCTTGGGGGGGGTTATGTGGTAGCTGTGACATGAGTGGTGGGCTTTGTAGTAGTTGGTTGCGTTATGGTTGGGGGTGAACTGCGGGACGAGCCGTGTGTGGGTAGCGGGGACCGGGTCTGAGAGCAGATATCGGCGTGCGTTCCACGCTGGAACGCACGCCGGACCCGCGACCGGAAGCCTGGAACATGGGGGCCCGGGTCGGAGGGCTCCTGAGAGGGGGAAATACCTTTTGGGGACAGCGCTTACCTGTCCTGAAGCCGCCTGACCGTGGAGAGACCGCCGGGCCTAGAGTGAATTCCGGCGTGCGCTCCATGCTGGAACGCACGCCGACCTCGTGACCGGAAGCCGGAGCCTGTGCCGCTGCTCGGGGAGCCCAGTGTAGGGAACAAGAAGTGCCTGCATACGATACCTTCCCTGGGGAGAAAACTGCGACGTACAAGGCGGCAGCAGCTATGGTACTTCTTATCCAGCGTGTGAACAGAAGCGCCCTGAGGAGCTGGGGGCTGGGGCTTAAGAAGGTAATATGCCCCTCCCACAAATTCAGGCTGACTTTTCAGCCTTCCACGTGTATAAAAAAATCAGCACTCAACCCAAGCAGATTTTTCTGCCTCAAAATTAGGCGTGTTTAAAAAAGCATTTTTCTGCTTTCCATTAATTACAATTGGGAAATCAGTGCTGATTCTTCCCGAAGATAGGGGACGCTGCTTTTTTTTTACACTTGTAAAAACGAAGCAACTGCTGACTCCAATTAAAATGAATGAGAGGCAGTTTACAGGCGTATTATATGTCAAAATACGCACAATAAACAGTCATGTGAATTAACCCTAAGGTAACATGTTTTTATTTTACAACAGGATATAAATATTATGTTTATATTTGTAACTTAAATATCCTTGAAGGATTGGCCCAAGACCACTTAGGCTTGGCGATCACATGTCGTTACTGTCACATCACTCCTGAGGCCTTTGATTGCCCAGTGGGGACGTGGGAGAGAAGGGATTGTGGTGCTGGACCCAGAAGGATTTGGAGAGTTGAGTCCTTTTTTAATCACCTTAGTGACCAGCCTGTTTTGGGCCCCAGTGACCAAGCAATTTTTTTTTTTCAATTTTTTCATCGTCTTCTAAGAGCTACAACTTTTTATATTTCTTCATCGATGTAGCCGTATGAGGGCTTGTCCATTGTGGGACAAGTTGCAGTATTTAATGGTACCATTCTGGGGTAAACATAACTTACTGATTAACCTTTATTAACTCTTTGTGGAGGGGGGATTGGAAAAAAACAGCAACACTTTCACAGAGTTTTTATGTTATAAATTTTGCATTTCATTTTTCAGCATAAATACCATGATAATGTTATTATCTGGATCAGTACAATTATAGCAATATAATGGGTGGAGATATATATATATATGTATAAGTTCAAAAGATGAGGCAGCACTCCAGACGTAAAGTGAAAAAATGATGGACCCTTTATTACCCCTCTGCAACGTTTCAACCGCTCAATGCAGTCTTTATCAAGCATAAAAGATGGTGTCTCACAGGGGTATATATACCCAGAATACATAGCAGCAAATTAAGTGATAATCAATTAATAAATAATATAATTCAAAATCATCCAGAAACATGCGCAGTCTGACTTGGAGGAAGTGGATTTTGGCGCCACTATTCTGTCCCCGCTGAGTGAGTTTTTATCTTTATTAACTATAGCTATTGCTAACACTTATTATTGCTAATTAGTACAATTTACACAGTTTATGGTATATGTTTGTACTAATCATGAATATTATTGATTTGCACATTGGAACACATCATGTAAATGATATTATTGATACAGTGTTCACTATATGAAGATATTGTATTTTTGCACTTGTTCTTATGATTATATTATTTATTAATTGATTACCACTTGATTTGCTGCTATGTATTCTGGGTATATACACTCACCTAAAGAATTATTAGGAACACCATACTAACACAGTGTTGGACCCCCTTTTGCCTTCAGAACTGCCTTAATTCTACGTGGCATTGATTCAACAAGGTGCTGATAGCATTCTTTAGAAATGTTGGCCCATGTTGATAGGATAGCATCTTGCAGTTGATGGAGATTTGAGGGATGCACATCCAGGGCACGAAGCTCCCGTTCCACCACATCCCAAAGATGCTCTATTGGATTGAGATCTGGTGACTGTGGGGGCCATTTTAGTACAGTGAACTCATTGTCATGTTCAAGAAACCAATTTGAAATGATTCGAGCTTTGTTACATGGTGCATTATCCTGCCGGAAGTAGCCATCAGAGGATGGGTACATGGTGGTCATGAAGTGATGGACATGGTCAGAAACAATGCTCAGGTAGCCCGCGGCATTTAAACGATGGCCAATTGGCACTAAGGGGCCTAAAGTGTGCCCAGAAAACATCCCCCACACCATTACACCACCACCACCAGCCTGCACAGTGGTGACAAGGCATGATGGATACATGTTCTCATTCTGTTTACGCCAAATTCGGACTCTACCATTTGAATGTCTCAACAGAAATCGAGACTCATCAGACCAGGCAACATTTTTCCAGTCTTCAACAGTCCAATTTTGGTGAGTTCGTGCAAATTGTAGCCTCTTTTTCCTATTTGTAGTGGAGATGAGTGGTACCCGGTGGGGTCTTCTGCTGTTGTAGCTTACCTTTCTTTCCCATTCTGACATTCAGTTTGGAGTTCAGGAGATTGTCTTGACCAGGACCACAACCCTACATGCATTGAAGCAACTGCCATGTGATTGGTTGACTAGATAATCGCATTAATGAGAAATAGAACAGGTGTTCCTAATAATTCTTTAGGTGAGTGTATACCCCTGTGAGACACCATCTTTTATGCTTGATAAAGACTGCATTGAGCGATTGAAATGTTGCAGAGGGGTAATAAAGGGTCCATAATTTTTTCACTTTACGTCTCGAGTGCTGCCTCATCTTTTGAACGTATGTCTATCTGTTAGCCGTTGAGCCTGCGGCTGGGAGGATTTTGCACCCGTACTACTGGACTAGTGCTGCTGTGTATTTTTTGTTTGATATAGATATACAGGTCCTTCTAAAAAAATTAGCATATTGTGATAAAGTTCATTATTTTCTGCAATGTACTGATAAACATTAGACTTTCATATATTTTAGATTCATTACACACCAACTGAAGTAGTTCAAGCCTTTTATTGTTTTAATATTGATGATTTTGGCATACAGCTCATGAAAACCCAAATTTCCTATCTAAAAAAATTAGCATATTTCATCCGACCAATAAAAGAAAAGTGTTTTTAATACAAAAAAAGTCAACCTTCAAATAATTATGTTCAGTTATGCACTCAATACTTGGTCGGGAATCCTTTTGCAGAAATCACTGCTTCAATGCGGCGTGGCATGGAGGCAATCAGCCTGTGGCACTGCTGAGGTGTTATGGAGGCCCAGGATGCTTCGATAGCTGCCTTAAGCTCATCCAGAGTGTTGGGTCTTGCGTCTCTCAACTTTCTCTTCCCAATATCCCACAGATTCTCTATGGGGTTCAGGTCAGGAGAGTTGGCAGGCCAATTGAGCACAGTAATACCATGGTCAGTAAACCAATTACCAGTGGTTCTGGCACTGTGAGCAGGTGCCAGGTCGTGCTGAAAAATGAAATCTTCATCTCCATAAAGCTTTTCAGCAGATGGAAGCATGAAGTGCTCCAAAATCTCCTGATAGCTAGCTGCATTGACCCTGCCCTTGATAAAACACAGTGGACCAACACCAGCAGCTGACATGGCACCCCAGACCATCACTGACTGTGGGTACTTGACACTGGACTTCAGGCATTTTGGCATTTCCCTCTCCCCAGTATTCCTCCAGACTCTGGCACCTTGATTTCCGAATGACATGCAACAGTCCAGTGCTGCTTCTCTGTAGTCCAGGTCAGGCGCTTCTGCTGCTGTTTCTGGTTCAAAAGTGGCTTGACCTGGGGAATGCGGCACCTGTAGCCCATTTCCTGCACACGCCTGTACACGGTGGCTCTGGATGTTTCTACTCCAGACTCAGTCCACTGCTTCCGCAGGTCCCCCAAGGTCTGGAATCGGTCCTTCTCCACAATCTTCCTCAGGGTCCGGTCACCTCTTCTCGTTGTGCAGCGTTTTCTGCCACACTTTTTCCTTCCCACAGACTTACCACTGAGGTGCCTTGATACAGCACTCTGGGAACAGCCTATTCGTTCAGAAATTTCTTTCTGTGTCTTGCTTGAGGGTGTCAATGATGGCCTTCTGGACAGCAGTCAGGTCGGCAGTCTTACCCATGATTACGGTTTTGAGTAATGAACCAGGCTGGGAGTTTTTAAAAGCCTCAGGAATCTTTTGCAGGTGTTTAGAGTTAATTAGTTGATTCAGGTGATTAGGTTAATAGCTCGTTTAGAGAACCTTTTCATGATATGCTAATTTTTTTAGATAGGAATTTTGGTTTTTCATGAGCTGTATGCCAAAATCATCAATATTAAAACAATAAAAGGCTTGAACTACTTCAGTTGTGTGTAATGAATCTAAAATATATGAAAGTCTAATATTTATCAGTACATTACAGAAAATAATGAACTTTATCACAATATGCTAATTTTTTTAGAAGGACCTGTATCTACAGGTCCTTCTCAAAAAATTAGCATATTGTGATAAAGTTCATTATTTTCTGTAATGTACTGATAAACATTAGACTTATATATATTTTAGATTTATTACACACCAACTGAAGTAGTTCAAGCCTTTTATTGTTTTAATATTGATGATTTTGGCATACAGCTCATAAAAACCCAAATTTCCTATCTAAAAAAATTAGCATATTTCATCCGACCAATAAAAGAAAAGTGTTTTTAATACAAAAAAAAGTCAACCTTCAAATAATTATGTTCAGTTATGCACTCAATACTTGGTCGGGAATCCTTTTGCAGAAATGACTGCTTCAATGCGGCGTGGCATGGAGGCAATCAACCTGTGGCACTGCTGAGGTGTTATGGAGGCCCAGGATGCTTCGATAGCGGCCTTAATCTCATCCAGAGTGTTGGGTCTTGCGTCTCTCAACTTTCTCTTCCCAATATCCCACAGATTCTCTATGGGGTTCAGGTCAGGAGAGTTGGCAGGCAAATTGAGCACAGTAATACCATGGTCAGTAAACCATTTACCAGTGGTTTTGGCACTGTGAGCAGGTGCCAGGTCGTGCTGAAAAATGAAATCTTCATCTCCATAAAGCTTTTCAGCAGATGGAAGCATGAAGTGCTCCAAAATCTCCTGATAGCTAGCTGCATTGACCCTGCCCTTGATAAAACACAGTGGACCAACACCAGCAGCTGACATGGCACCCCAGACCATCACTGACTGTGGGTACTTGACACTGGACTTCAGGCATTTTGGCATTTCCCTCTCCCCAGTCTTCCTCCAGACTCTGGCACCTTGATTTCCGAATAACATGCAACAGTCCAGTGCTGCTTCTCTGTAGCCCAGGTCAGGCGCTTCTGCCGCTGTTTCTGGTTCAAAAGTGGCTTGACCTGGGGAATGCGGCACCTGTAGCCCATTTCCTGCACACGCCTGTACACGGTGGCTCTGGATGTTTCTACTCCAGACTCAGTCCACTGCTTCCGCAGGTCCCCCAAGGTCTGGAATCGGTCCTTCTCCACAATCTTCCTCAGGGTCCGGTCACCTCTTCTCGTTGTGCAGCGTTTTCTGCCACACTTTTTCCTTCCCACAGACTTCCCACTGAGGTGCCTTGATACAGCACTCTGGGAACAGCCTATTCGTTCAGAAATTTCTTTCTGTGTCTTACCCTCTTGCTTGAGGGTGTCAATGATGGCCTTCTTGACAGCAGTCAGGTCGGCAGTCTTACCCATGATTGCGGTTTTGAGTAATGAACCAGGCTGGGAGTTTTTAAAAGCCTCAGGAATATTTTGCAGGTGTTTAGAGTTAATTTGTTGATTCAGATGATTAGGTTAATAGCTTGTTTAGAGAACCTTTTCGTGATATGCTAATTTTTTTAGATAGGAATTTTGGGTTTTCATGAGCTGTATGCCAAAATCATCAATATTAAAACAATAAAAGGCTTGAACTACTTCAGTTGGTGTGTAATGAATCTAAAATATATGAAAGTCTAATGTTTATTAGTACATTACAGAAAATAATTAATTTTATCACAATATGCTAATTTTTTGAGAAGGACCTGTATATATACAGTATACAGTACAGACCAAAAGTTTGGACACACCTTCTCATTCAAAGAGTTTTCTTTATTTTCATGACTATGAAAATTGTAGATTCGCACTGAAGGCATCAAAACTATGAATTAACACATGTGGAATTATATACATAACAAAAAAGTGTGAAACAACAGAAAATATGTCATATTCTAGGTTCTTCAAAGTAGCCACCTTTTGCTTTGATTACTGCTTTGCACACTCTTGGCATTCTCTTGATGAGCTTCAAGAGGTAGTCACCTGAAATGGTTTTCACTTTACAGGTGTGCCCTGTCAGGTTTAATAAGTGGGCCAAGACCAAAAGTCACCTCTGCTGCGGAGGATAAGTTCATCCGAGTCACCAGCCTTAGAAATCGCAGGTTAACAGCAGCTCAGATTAGAGACCAGGTCAATGCCACACAGAGTTCTAGCAGCAGACACAGCTCTAGAACAACTGTTAAGAGGAGACTGTGTGAATCAGGCCTTCATGGTAGAATATCTGCTAGGAAACCACTGCTAAGGACAGGCAACAAGCAGAAGAGACTTGTTTGGGCTAAAGAACACAAGGAATGGACATTAGACCAGTGGAAATCTGTGCTTTGGTCTGATGAGTCCAAATTTGAGCTCTTTGGTTCCAACCACCGTGTCTTTGTGCGAAAAGGTGAACGGATGGACTCTACATGCCTGGTTCCCACCGTGAAGCATGGAGGAGGAGGTGTGATGGTGTGGGGGTGCTTTGCTGGTGACACTGTTGGGGATTTATTCAAAATTGAAGGCATACTGAACCAGCATGGCTACCACAGCATCTTGCAGTGGCATGCTATTCCATCCGGTTTGCGGTTTAGTTGGACCATCATTTCTTTTTCAACAGGACAATGACCCCAAACACACCTCAAGGCTGTGTAAGGGCTATTTGACCATGAAGGAGAGTGATGGGGTGCTGCGCCAGATGCCCTGGCCTCCACAGTCACCGGACCTGAACCCAATCGAGATGGTTTGGGGTGAGCTGGACCGGAGAGTGAAGGCAAAAGGGCCAACAAGTGCTAAGCATCTTTGGGAACTCCTTCAAGACTGTTGGAAGACCATTTCAGGTGACTACCTCTTGAAGCTCATCAAGAGAATGCCAAGAGTGTGCAAAGCAGTAATCAAAGCAAAAGGTGGCTACTTTGAAGAACCTAGAATATGACATATTTTCTGTTGTTTCACACTTTTTTGTTATGTATATAATTCCACATGTGTTAATTCATAGTTTTGATGCCTTCAGTGTGAATCTACAATTTTCATAGTCATGAAAATAAAGAAAACTCTTTGAATGAGAAGGTGTGTCCAAACTTTTGGTCTGTACTGTATATATATATATATATATATATTCAAGGGAAAATGTCGCACCAAAATGAGAAGGGGATCCAAGCAGAAGTGCACCCACTAACAGACAGCACCCAGTCTGATAGAGACAAATAGATAAAAAAGTAGAAGTGGGGCACTCACTTAAAAGTATAGGGATCTTGTGTTTATTGGGGTAATAATAGTAGTAGCAATAAAGCAGTAAAATATCACAATAACTCAGTAAAATGGCATATATTAATATTACATCAAGGTATCAGAATATTCATAAAAGTGGAGCAGAATAAAATTGTGGTACTATCGACAATAGACAATAAATGTAGCTATAATAGGTACAATAAGAAAGCGCAATAAAAAAGCATTAAAAAGTGCTATGATATGTAATTAAATATAGATCCCAATAGATATGAATAAAATTGTAAATTCATATGTCGGCCATAGGGACATTCACTGATTGAATCCTGAGGGATAATTCCATATAGGGCGATTCGTTCCGACAACCAGTCTTTCAAGGTATTCTCAAAGAAGTATATCAAAGTCCCCAGCGTATGCAGCTAATGAATTTTTACTGTGTGTCAGTTTGGCTGCTACTACGCACAGCGGCGTCCCGCTGTAATTGCGATCGCTTTTGAGTGGGGCATACAAGTCCTTACCCGAGACTCCTGGATAACGATTCCTCGACACGGTGCGTTGGTGTGCTGCTCCGGTCTCAAGGATAGGTGTCCTGTTTCGAAAATTCGCGCCAGTTGAAATGTTTGTTGCACGCGGTATGAGTGACCTGCGTGATGTAACACCGATAGTTCCGGTGATGACTTCTGGCGCACAGGGGATAATTTCCAGGTTTCTCGGACTTGTGGACCCACTCGTCCCGGAGGGGGGGGGGATACCAAACGCGTTTCGGGGATTTACAAGGCAGACCCCTTCTTCAGTGGTTGACGACCCCCTGTTCATGTTTCGTTTTTATAAGGCATGAGAAACAAGGAAGATCTGGTTCGGAATCCGAAATTTTAAGGATTAGAGTCATTTTGAAATGGTTGTTTCTTTATGTTCGGCTTATCTATATGTTCGGCTGTTACTTTATTTTCGGCTTATCGTCAGATGTGTCATTCCCATAATCAGATGAATAATATTAGTGCCTCATATAAATAAAGAATATCGAGATAGAATATCAATATAAATCCATATAAACATATATACAATTACGGGATCTTCATCTATAAAAACTTACATAGCTTATACATATTATGACAGTTTCTTTAAATCACAACGAATAAAATCGAATCAAATCAGAATAGTATCATTCTTGCAAATAAATCTGTGCGGTTCTGTTGCGTTTTAATGTACTACGGGTGTTCTGTAGGGAAATAAGATAGTCTTTTCAGTATGTGTTGCTTGTTTGGATACATTCATTATTAATCTAGTTGAAAAGGAAAGCAATACCTAAATATGGTAATCTCGAATTGCAAAGGTTACATTGTGTTTAAATCTCTTTTTAGTAAGATTCTCATTGAGGACACATATGGTCATCCGGGGGCCATGTGGAATGTATATACACAGACAGCAGAATAATTATAAGCAGTCTCCATATATATGCAGAGCTGTCATGTATGGTTCCAATGTTAATTTTGCAAAAAGGCGCACCAATCGTTGCAGATGTTTTAATGCGTCTATGGTGCGTTTTTTAATATGGCCTTTTTTATTTTTATTTTTAGTTTATAGTTTATTAGGGGAATTTTTATATAAAAGGATTTTTTATATATCAGGTTTCTCAGAGTATAAAAAAGAGAAACCTGATATATAAAAAATATATATAAAAAATCCTTTTATATAAAAATTCCCCTAATAAACTATAAACTAAAAATAAAAATAAAAAAGGCCATATTAAAAAACGCACCATAGACGCATTAAAACATCTGCAACGATTGGTGCGCCTTTTTGCAAAATTAACATTGGAACCATACATGACAGCTCTGCATATATATGGAGACTGCTTATAATTATTCTGCTGTCTGTGTATATACATTCCACATGGCCCCCGGATGACCATATGTGTCCTCAATGAGAATCTTACTAAAAAGAGATTTAAACACAATGTAACCTTTGCAATTCGAGATTACCATATTTAGGTATTGCTTTCCTTTTCAACTAGATTAATAATGAATGTATCCAAACAAGCAACACATACTGAAAAGACTATCTTATTTCCCTACAGAACACCCGTAGTACATTAAAACGCAACAGAACCGCACAGATTTATTTGCAAGAATGATACTATTCTGATTTTATTCGATTTTATTCGTTGTGATTTAAAGAAACTGTCATAATATGTATAAGCTATGTAAGTTTTTATAGATGAAGATCCCGTAATTGTATATATGTTTATATGGATTTATATTGATATTCTATCTCGATATTCTTTATTTATATGAGGCACTAATATTATTCATCTGATTATGGGAATGACACATCTGACGATAAGCCGAAAATAAAGTAACAGCCGAACATATAGATAAGCCGAACATAAAGAAACAACCATTTCAAAATGACTCTAATCCTTAAAATTTCGGATTCCGAACCAGATCTTCCTTGTTTCTCATGCCTTATAAAAACGAAACATGAACAGGGGGTCGTCAACCACTGAAGAAGGGGTCTGCCTTGTAAATCCCCGAAACGCGTTTGGTATCCCCCCCCCCTCCGGGACGAGTGGGTCCACAAGTCCGAGAAACCTGGAAATTATCCCCTGTGCGCCAGAAGTTATCACCGGAACTATCGGTGTTACATCACGCAGGTCACTCATACCGCGTGCAACAAACATTTCAACTGGCGCGAATTTTCGAAACAGGACACCTATCCTTGAGACCGGAGCAGCACACCAACGCACCGTGTCGAGGAATCGTTATCCAGGAGTCTCGGGTAAGGACTTGTATGCCCCACTCAAAAGCGATCGCAATTACAGCGGGACGCCGCTGTGCGTAGTAGCAGCCAAACTGACACACAGTAAAAATTCATTAGCTGCATACGCTGGGGACTTTGATATACTTCTTTGAGAATACCTTGAAAGACTGGTTGTCGGAACGAATCGCCCTATATGGAATTATCCCTCAGGATTCAATCAGTGAATGTCCCTATGGCCGACATATGAATTTACAATTTTATTCATATCTATTGGGATCTATATTTAATTACATATCATAGCACTTTTTAATGCTTTTTTATTGCGCTTTCTTATTGTACCTATTATAGCTACATTTATTGTCTATTGTCGATAGTACCACAATTTTATTCTGCTCCACTTTTATGAATATTCTGATACCTTGATGTAATATTAATATATGCCATTTTACTGAGTTATTGTGATATTTTACTGCTTTATTGCTACTACTATTATTACCCCAATAAACACAAGATCCCTATACTTTTAAGTGAGTGCCCCACTTCTACTTTTTTATATATATATATATATATATATATATATATAAATATACAAACCGGATTCCAAAAAAGTTGGGACACTATACAAATCGTGAATAAAAACTGAATGCAATGATGTGGAGGTGCCAACTTCTAATATTTTATTCAGAATAGAACATAAATCACGGAACAAAAGTTTAAACTGAGAAAATGTACCATTTTAAGGGAAAAATATGTTAAATCAGAATTTCATGGTGTCAACAAATCCCCAAAAAGTTGGGACAAGGCCATTTTCACCACTGTGTGGCATCTCCCCTTCTTCTTACAACACTCAACAGACGTCTGGGGACCGAGGAGACCAGTTTCTCAAGTTTAGAAATAGTAATGCTCTCCCATTCTTGTCTAATACAGGTGTCTAACTGTTCAATCGTCTTGGGCCTTCTTTGTTGCACCTTCCTCTTTATGATGCGCCAAATGTTCTCTATAGGTGAAAGATCTGGACTGCATACTGGCCATTTCAGTACCCGGATCCTTCTCCTACGCAGCCATGATGTTGTGATTGATGCAGAATGTGGTCTGGCATTATCTTGTTGAAAAATGCAGGGTCTTCCCTGAAAGAGATGACGTCTGGATGGGAGCATATGTTGTTCTAGAACATTAATATATTTTTCTGCATTGATGGTGCCTTTCCAGACATGCAAGCTGCCCATGCCACACGCACTCATGTGTAGTGTCCCACTAGGTAGGGGTGGGCACTACACATGGGTCAATTGGTGTGCGCGTTGCTCCTGCTCATAAGGAACAGAAATGTTATATTTAATTGTGCATTTTATGTATGTTCTAATGTGTTTTTACATGCAATGTTCCCCTGTATGATGCAATAGCAGGCCTAGTTGGGTGTAGTTAGACATCCCAGACACTAGAGGGAGATAGGGAGCCCCTAGTATAAATGTCCAGGCCCAGACAGGGAGAGTGTGTGCAGAGTCAGGAGTCTGAGAAGACAGAGGTTAGAAAGCCTGCTCCTGACATGCAGCTTGATAGCCCTGGCTGCTAGCTATGATCAGGAGGCTAATGAGGAGATCCAGCCTGCCTGAAGCCAAGAGAGCCTTAGTTAGCTCTGAAGTCACCCCAGTGGCAGGACAGAACCTCCTGGGAGAAATCCACAGTCAATCACCAGCCAAGTGAGGAAACTCCAGGGAAAGATAAGTAACCCTAATGGGCAGATGCAAATAGAAAGGAAAGCAAGGATTTAATTAATACCAGAGGAAGATAGAATAACCAAGGATTTAAGCCACCCTTTAGGCATCCGGGCCTTGGGATAGAAAGCCAGACAGGAGTTCTAGAAAGAACAGTGTACACTAATTCTGAGGAAAGGTACAACCTGCTTCTGAGTGCTTGTGAATTTACCCTCTGCGTATCTTGCATAATTAATACCTGCCATTTTGTGGAGAAAGCCTACTTGTGGAACTGTGATTTGAAAGACTGTGTTACCACCTGCTGTACAAAGTTGGACTGTTCAGTAAAGTAACGTTTGGTTCACTATACTACCTGTGTACCTCCATCATTCCAACTACCAACCGGTGTGCCACCGTCAAAGGCACTGGCGTCACGAATCCAACAGGGACCTTGCCCCAGGCACTCAAAATACCTGTAACATCCAGGGCACCTCATCCACCATCAGGCCTGGTCCCTACATACAGAGTGTGCCCCAGAGGAACCGTGTCTACCTCTCCTTCACTGCCACGCGCCTGCCCAGGGTTCTCCAACACCGTGAGTAACCCTCGATTGCCCATAGCCGTGACCTCACCTCGCTATACCCTGCAGGTCTGGCGTGTTGCACATGCAACCCCATACCATCAGAGATGCAGGCTTCTGAACTGAGCGTTGATAACTTGGGTTGTCCTTGTCCTCTTTGGTCCGGATGACATGGCGTCCCAGATTTCCAAAAAGAACTTCGAATCGTGACTCGTCTGACCACAGAACAGTCTTCCATTTTGCCACACTCCATTTTAAATGATCCCTGGCCCAATAAAAACGCCTGAGCTTGTGGATCTTGCTTAGAAATGGCTTCTTCTTTGCACTGTAGAGTTTCAGCTGACAACGGCGGATGGCACGGTGGATTGTGTTCACTGACAATGGTTTCTGGAAGTATTCCTGAGCCCATTCTGTGATTTCCTTTAAAGTAGCATTCCTGTTTGTGGTGCAGTGTCGTTTAAGGGCCCGGAGATCACGGGCATCCAGTATGGTTTTACGGCCTTGACCCTTACGCACAGAGATTGTTCCAGATTCTCTGAATCTTCGGATGATGTTATGCACAGTTGATGATGATAGATGCAAAGTCTTTGCAATTTTTCGCTGGGTAACACCTTTCTGATATTGCTCCACTATCTTTCTGCGCAACATTGTGGGAATTGGTGATCCTCTACCCATCTTGGCTTCTGAGAGACACTGCCACTCTGAGAAGCTCTTTTTATACCCAATCATGTTGCCAATTGACCTAATTAGTGTTAATTGGTCTTCCAGCTCTTCGTTATGCTCAAATTTACTTTTTCCAGCCTCTTATTGCTACTTGTCCCAACTTTTTGGGGATTTGTTGACACCGTGAAAATTTGAATCAACGTATTTTTCCTTTAAAATGATACATTTACTCGGATTAAACGTTTGATCTGTCATCTGCGTTCTATTACAAATAAAATATTGACATTTGCCATCTCCACATCATTGCATTCAGTTTTTATTCACAATTTGTTTAATGTCCCAACTTTTTGGGAATCCGGTTTGTATATATAGTGGGGATTTGCTCTGGTAGACAGGATTGCGGACGCAGTACAGAGGCAATGACAACGTCTTTAACTTAAGCAGTGCAGTGTTTTATTCACACAGACGTAAAGTGACAAAATAACAAGTTCAAGGAAAAACAGTCACCTTGAGTCTGGTGTTTGTTCACACCAGGCTGCAGCACATAAGTCTTTGAATGAAGCAGTAGTCCACGTGCTTTTGTCCGCAAACAAGGTAGCATGCCTTAATCCCAGCCCAAACTCTCAGGCTCCAACACCGAGCTTGACAGAGCTCCACTGTTAGATGGAGAATAATCCACACAGCTGAACATGCTGGCTGGGTTTTTATATCCCAGCCCAAAACCCGTCCTGGAACCCTGGGGAACAGCCACCCACCCGGCTCTTTGGCCCAGATTAGCTTTACAGCCATACTAACAGCTGAAGTGTCAGCCTGCAATTGCAAAACTGACACTTCAGGAAAAAATCTGGTTCTTACCTCACCGAGGCCAGGAACCTTGGTGACACGTATCTTCAGTCAATGACGGCTCCTTGTCCCTTACAATACATATACACATTTTACACCTTTTGCATAAAAACTTTTCTGAAAAAAGAATTTTTTTTGCATCGCTGCATCTCAAAACCTATAATTTATATTTTTCTTTCTACTGAGTTATTTGAGGGATTGCGTTTTGCAGGATGACTTGTAGTTTTTCTGGTCGTTTTTATTCCTTTTTTTTGTGACTATTAAATGGGTTGTCTCACTTCAACAAATAGCATTTATCATGTAGATAAAGTTAATCCAAGGCACCTACTAATGTATTTTGATTATCCATATTGCTTCCTTTGTTGACTGGATTAATTTTTCCATCACATTATACACTGCTTGTTTCTATCGTTATGACCACCCTGCAATCCATCAGTGGCGGTCGTGCTTACACACTATAGAAAAAACACCAGCCTATGTGTGCTCCCATGGTCATGGCCACCTTAGAGGCTGATGCTTTTTCCTATAGTGTGCAGGCATAACCACCGCTGGAGGATTGTATGGTGGTTGGAACCATGGAAATGAGCAGTGTATAATGTGATGGAAAAATGAATCCAGCCAGCAAAGGAAGCAATATGGCTAATAACTGTTCTGTCTTCATACACGTTCACACAGTGTGCAGTCTGGCATTCAGTATAAACCATCCCTGTCTTCCAGAGGACTGTTTTCTGTAGTCTAACTTTCTTTTTGGTCAACAGGATTGTGAATTGGTAAAACTACAAGAATACAAATTGCTTGTATAAGTATAAGGCATAACATGAATCAGCAGAAGCATAGAACAGCATGTATTATAACATTACATTAAGGCCTCATGCACACGACCGTTGTGGAAAAATCGGAAAATGCACCGTTTTGCAGCCGCATCCGTGATCCGTGTATCCTGTCCGTCCCAAAAATATGACCTGTCCTATTTTTTTGACGGACAACGGTTCACGGACCCATTCAAGTCAATGGGTCCGTGAAAAAACACGGATGCACACAAGATTGGTATCCGTGTCCGTGATCCGTGGCCGTAGGTTACTTTCATACAGACGGATCCGAAGATCCGTCTGCATAAAAGCTTTTTCAGATCTAAGTTTTCACTTCGTGAAAACTCATATCCGACAGTATATTCTAACACAGAGGCGTTCCCATGGTGATGGGGACGCTTCTAGTTAGAATACACTACAAACTGTGTACAAGACTGCCCCCTGCTGCCTGGCAGCACCCGATCTCTTACAGGGGGCTCTGATCCGCACAATTAACCCCTCAGGTGCCGCACCTGAAGGGGTTAATTGTGCGTATCATAGCCCCCTATAAGAGATCCAGGGCTGCCAGGCAGCAGGGGGCAGACCCCCTCTCTCCCCAGTTTAAATTTCATTGGTGGCCAGTGCCGCCCCCCTTTCTCCCTCTATTGTAATAATTTGTTGGTGGCACAGTGTGCGCCCCCCCCCCCCGGCCCCCCCCCTTCCTCCCTCTATTGTAATAATTCGTTGGTGGCACAGTGTGCGCCCCCCCCGTCCCCCCTTCCTCCCTCTATTGTAATAATTCGTTGGTGGCACAGTGTGCGCCTCCCCCGGCCCCTCCTTCCTCCCTCTATTGTAATAATTTGTTGGTGGCACAGTGTGCGCCCCCCATCGGCCCGGTACAATAGTAGAAGCATCATACTTACCTGCTGGCTGCTGCGATGTCTGTGTCCGGCCGGGAGCTCCACCTACTGGTAAGTGACAGGTCTGTGCGGCGCATTGCTAAATGAACTGTCACTTACCAGTAGGAGGAGCTCCCGGCCGGACACAGACATCGCAGCAGCCAGCAGGTAAGTATGATGCTTCTACTATTGTACTATTGCTAAGTAACCATGGCAACCAGGGCTGCAGTAGCGTCCTGGTTGCCATGGTTACCGATCGGAGCCCCAGCGATTAAACTGGGACTCCGATCGGAACTCCGCTGCCACCAATGATCAGGGGGGGAGATGGGAGGCCGCACACTGGCCACCAATGTTGTTAATGCTATAGAGGGAGGGGGGGGCCGATGGGGGGAGCACACTGTGCCACCAACGAATTATTACAATAGAGGGAGGAAGGGGGGGGGCGCACACTGTGCCACCAACGAATTATTACAATAGAGGGAGGAAGGGGGGGGAAGGGGGGGGGCGCACACTGTGCCACCAACAAATTATTACAATAGAGGGAGGAAGGGGGGGCTGGGGGGGGGCGCACACTGTGCCACCAACGAATTATTACAATAGAGGGAGGAAGGGGGGGGCGGGGGGGCCGCACACTGTGCCACCAACCTATTATTACAATAGAGGGAGGGAGGGGGGGGCCGCACTGGCCACCAATGATATTAAAACTGGGGGGGGGGGGGGTCTGCCCCCTGCTGCCTGGCAGCCCTGATCTCTTACAGGGGGATATGATACGTACAATTAACCCCTTCAGGTGCGGCACCTGAGGGGTTAATTGTGCTGATCACGGCCCCCTGTAAGAGATCGGGTGCTGCCAGGCAGCAGGGGGCAGTCATGTACACAGTTTGCAGTATATTCCAACTAGAAGCGTCCCCATCATCATGGGAACGCCTCTGTGTTAGAATATACTGTCGGATATGAGTTTTCACGATCTAACTCATATCCGACAGTATATTCTAACATAGAGGCGTTCCCATGGTGATGGGAACACTTCAAGTTAAAATATACCATCGGATTGGAGAAAACTCCGATCTGATGGTATAAAAGGGACTCCTGACTTTACATTGAAAGTCAATGGGGACGGATCCGTTTGAAATTGCACCATATTGTGTCAACGTCAAACGGATCCGTCCCCATTGACTTGCATTGTAATTCAGGATGGATCCGTTTGGCTCCGCACGGATCCTCCAAAAATCAAGGAAGACCCACGGACGAAAAAATGGTCACGGATCACGGACCTACGGACCCCGTTTTTGCGGACCGTAAAAAAAAACGGTCGTGTGCATGAGGCCTAACACTGAGCATATTTCCAAAATAGCTGCCTATACATAGATTGCATGGCTAGCTAACAGAAATAACTCCCTGAGTGACACTTATACCTAGCTAAACATCTAAACAGCTCTGCATAACATAATGTCCCTGAAACAAGGTAGATCTCACTCACCAGATATACTTGCACAAAGATGGTGGAGTTTAAGAAGGAGAACTGCATGGAACAGCTCTGCTGATGTCCTGTAGTCTGTATATAGACTAAAGACTGGGCTTCTCCTTCCCAGAATTGCTTGCTCTACCCACAATGCCTAACACCTCCCACAAAGCAATAATCTTTATTAACAAGAAAACAACGTGCAATACATTTTTACCACCGCTAGATGGTGCCTTTACCTAATAACTACAGGAATACAGAAATTGCAGCAGAATGAATTAGAAATGAAATTGACATGAGCTGAAATGAATCTCTCTCTCTGCTGGAGGCAGAACAATAACAATACATTAGTAATTGACTTGTATTAACGTTCTCGACATTATAAAAGCCACTTTCTGAAGTGAGACAACCCCTTTAAGGAGAAAACAGCAATTTTGGCATTTTTTTTACACTTTTGCACTCACCATGCACGATAAATTCCATGATAAATGTGTAGTTCGGGTCTTTATGGGTGCAGCGATACCAAATATGTGGAGTGGATTTTACTTTATTTTCCATTGAAAAGCATTTGTATAATAAAAAGATGCATTTTTTTTACTTTTTTTTTAATTGAATAAAACTTTTATTAAATAACTTTTTGTATATATAACTTTTTAAAATTATTTACAAGTCCCACAAGGAGACTTTCACAGGGGATCTTTTGACAGCTTCTATAATACACTGTACTGCTTATGCAGTACAGTCTATTATACTGTCGATGCTATACTGACAGGCATCATAAAGCTGTGCCAGAGAGGCACAGTCTGATGGGCATTCACTGCATGCAAGCCAGCTGCCATGCTAAAACCATGGTACTGATACCTGACAGAAGAAGCTTCCTCCTTCTAAACTGCTTAATTGCTACAGTCGTTATTGGAAGCTGCATCTAAGGGATTAAATGGTCTGGATCAGCGCTTCTGCTGGTCTGGGTTGTTAGAGCAGGAGCCTGACTTTCATGTGAGAGCTGCCCTCCTGCTCTGCACTGCATGGGAGACCCATGCAGCACTTAGACAAGGCTGCTTTAAAAAGGCTGCCAATTAATGACCTCCATAAAATAGGCATATTGGCGGTCAGTAACACTTTAATATAAAATATAAATGGAAAAAGGCGGCTGGCACTCACTATGTGGTTTCACATCAAACAACAATTTATTAGAATCACTATACCGCTAATATGGCAATATAATACATACAATATAAAAGTGGTAATTAAAAAATCCCCTAAAAAATAAATAATAAAATGCAAAGTATCTTATTATATTGAGTCATAAACCGCACCACAAATGACTAAAGTCTCTGTTGGAGAATAAATCGCTCTTTGTCTATTTGGGCAGTAATGTCCACTTTGATACCAATGCTGTCACTTTAAATGCAAAATGTAGCCCAGTCCACAAGCTGTGTGAAATGATGTTGAGGAGTAGTATCACTCACTTTATGTTTCTCTTTCACAGTCCGTATAACAATCTTTTCACTTCCAATTTGGGATATATGATCGATTTCTAGGGTAAATGTTTGTAGCTTACCCTCCCAGACGAATCTCCAGCCGTCTGTTTGTACTGCTTCTGCTCGCTCTCGGCGTCTCCGCTCTCCGGCGTTTGTCACGTGGTGTACCGGAGTTATCGCGGGATTTGAGTGTTTCAGTCCGAGGATCTGATGAGAGCTGCAGAGTAGGTAAAAATGGAGCGCTCCACTTGTAGAAAATAATTCAGATATCGTCGATCATGTAGAGAGCTTGTATAAAGCTTGTTGTTGGCAGGGATATAACGCTAAACGCGTTTCGAGGACTTCAGTCCTCTTCCTCAGTAGCTATATCCCTGTTGTTGAATCCCCTCCTTTTATATCTTCATCAACAATCCACAAAATCTGGACTGGAATCACTTTTCTTCCCATTGCGGTTTTTTGGTGCGATTTTTGGTGCGGTTTTAAAATCGCATATGCGTTTTTTGTGGCATTCAAACCGCAACCTATTTGTTAGTATAAATGTATCACTTCACAGTTCTTCACAAATATAAAATCACAACAGTAATGCTCAATATAAGATAGTATGAAAAAGTATAAGAATATAAAAATATATATAAATATATATATATACTATAAGCTATGTTCCAGGAGATCAATGTTTTAATAAAAAATGATTAAAAACCAACATAGTAAATTATGACAAATATTCATTCATAGAAGGCATCTATATCCTCGAGGGCCTCATCCTCTATGGATTTTCTTTTTATCTTTCTTATAATATTCGTATCAATGTTGGAGAATAACGACATTGGTGGTGTGCACATCAAACAAGAGGAGACCACAGAGCCGATAAACGGCTAGACATGTGATCTCCGCTTGAATAAGGGGCACACCACCCAATCTATAAGAATCCAAAAATCTCCAGTTCTGCATTTAAACCACCTGGCATTAAACTTCCAAAATTGTATATTTGTTTGGATTCTGCTCTAGACATCCGCTCGATATGGTTTCCACCTCTCCAGTGTCTATCAATTTTTTCTAGTGCTACAAATGACAGGCCTGATGGATCTTGTCCGTGGGCTTCTTTAAAGTGCCTTGAGAGTGAGTGTTTATCGTACCCCTTTTTGATATTAGAGATATGTTCCGATATCCTCACTCTCAAGGTCCTTTTTGTACGTCCAATGTATTGTCTTGCACACGGACATTTGACTAAATAGATCACACTCTCTGAGTTACATGTTAAAAATTGTTCGATCTCCCATGTAAAAGAATTCTGTGTGGAGGAAACTGTCTTAACATTCCTAGGGATTTTTGTGGTTTTACAACATATACAATGTCCACATTTGTAAAAACCTTTTAAATTCGTTAATCTCCCAGAGTTTGATGTTATTCTTTTCCTAGTTTTGATCGATGGGGCAACTTTTATCCCTAAATTGGCTGCTCTTGTATATGTTATTAATGGTCTGGCTGGTATTAACCTACCTAGTATTTTATCTTGTAGTAGGTGATGCCAATGTCGTTTAATAATTTCCTCCACCTTTCTTCTCTGTGTTGTATATGGCAGAATAATCCTGAATTGGGAATCCATTTCTTTTGGTTCTACTGTTTTTACAGTTAGTAATGCACTCCTAGGTAATTTCCTAACCTTTTCCAATGCATTTTCTAATAAATTGGTTGGGTATTGTTTCACTAGGAATTTGTCCTTCAGGTGCATTGCTTCCAATTCGAATTGCGCTTCTTCGGTGCAATTCCGTTTCAGCCTACGGAATTGTCCGAAGGGTACATTTAACAGCCAGTTAGGCAAATGACAACTGGAGTGCAAAATAAAAGCATTTCGAGAGGAGGGTTTTTGATATGTCTTGCAGATGTATTTATCCGCTGCCCTCGTAATTGCCAAATCTAAAAATTCTATTTCTGTCATATTGATATTTTGGGTAAAAATTAAATTCAAATTATTGTCATTAAGTCCCATTAAAAAACTATTCAGACTATCTTGATCTCCCTTCCAGATTAAAAGGACATCGTCGATATATCGACGCCAGAGCACCAGGTTACCCCCTCTATGCTGATCAATAGTTTCCTGTTCCCATTGTGCTAGGAACAGGTTTGCATAGCTGGGGGCAAACCTGGTGCCCATGGCTGTTCCTCTAATTTGTAAATAAAAACATCCCTCAAAATAAAAATAATTATGTTGTAAGATGTGTTTAATACCTTCTAAAATAAAATCTGATTGTAAGAAAATGAAAGAACAACAATCAGATTTTATTTTAGAAGGTATTAAACACATCTTACAACATAATTATTTTTATTTTGAGGGATGTTTTTATTTACAAATTAGAGGAACAGCCATGGGCACCAGGTTTGCCCCCAGCTATGCAAACCTGTTCCTAGCACAATGGGAACAGGAAACTATTGATCAGCATAGAGGGGGTAACCTGGTGCTCTGGCGTCGATATATCGACGATGTCCTTTTAATCTGGAAGGGAGATCAAGATAGTCTGAATAGTTTTTTAATGGGACTTAATGACAATAATTTGAATTTAATTTTTACCCAAAATATCAATATGACAGAAATAGAATTTTTAGATTTGGCAATTACGAGGGCAGCGGATAAATACATCTGCAAGACATATCAAAAACCCTCCTCTCGAAATGCTTTTATTTTGCACTCCAGTTGTCATTTGCCTAACTGGCTGTTAAATGTACCCTTCGGACAATTCCGTAGGCTGAAACGGAATTGCACTGAAGAAGCGCAATTCGAATTGGAAGCAATGCACCTGAAGGACAAATTCCTAGTGAAACAATACCCAACCAATTTATTAGAAAATGCATTGGAAAAGGTTAGGAAATTACCTAGGAGTGCATTACTAACTGTAAAAACAGTAGAACCAAAAGAAATGGATTCCCAATTCAGGATTATTCTGCCATATACAACACAGAGAAGAAAGGTGGAGGAAATTATTAAACGACATTGGCATCACCTACTACAAGATAAAATACTAGGTAGGTTAATACCAGCCAGACCATTAATAACATATACAAGAGCAGCCAATTTAGGGATAAAAGTTGCCCCATCGATCAAAACTAGGAAAAGAATAACATCAAACTCTGGGAGATTAACGAATTTAAAAGGTTTTTACAAATGTGGACATTGTATATGTTGTAAAACCACAAAAATCCCTAGGAATGTTAAGACAGTTTCCTCCACACAGAATTCTTTTACATGGGAGATCGAACAATTTTTAACATGTAACTCAGAGAGTGTGATCTATTTAGTCAAATGTCCGTGTGCAAGACAATACATTGGACGTACAAAAAGGACCTTGAGAGTGAGGATATCGGAACATATCTCTAATATCAAAAAGGGGTACGATAAACACTCACTCTCAAGGCACTTTAAAGAAGCCCACGGACAAGATCCATCAGGCCTGTCATTTGTAGCACTAGAAAAAATTGATAGACACTGGAGAGGTGGAAACCATATCGAGCGGATGTCTAGGGCAGAATCCAAACAAATATACAATTTTGGAAGTTTAATGCCAGGTGGTTTAAATGCAGAACTGGAGATTTTTGGATTCTTATAGATTGGGTGGTGTGCCCCTTATTCAAGCGGAGATCACATGTCTAGCCGTTTATCGGCTCTGTGGTCTCCTCTTGTTTGATGTGCACACCACCAATGTCGTTATTCTCCAACATTGATACGAATATTATAAGAAAGATAAAAAGAAAATCCATAGAGGATGAGGCCCTCGAGGATATAGATGCCTTCTATGAATGAATATTTGTCATAATTTTTTAATCATTTTTTATTAAAACATTGATCTCCTGGAACATAGCTTATAGTATATATATATATTTATATATATTTTTATATTCTTATACTTTTTCATACTATCTTATATTGAGCATTACTGTTGTGATTTTATATTTGTGAAGAACTGTGAAGTGATACATTTATACTAACAAATAGGTTGCGGTTTGAATGCCACAAAAAACGCATATGCGATTTTAAAACCGCACCAAAAATCGCACCAAAAAACCGCAATGGGAAGAAAAGTGATTCCAGTCCAGATTTTGTGGATTGTTGATGAAGATATAAAAGGAGGGGATTCAACAACAGGGATATAGCTACTGAGGAAGAGGACTGAAGTCCTCGAAACGCGTTTAGCGTTATATCCCTGCCAACAACAAGCTTTATACAAGCTCTCTACATGATCGACGATATCTGAATTATTTTCTACAAGTGGAGCGCTCCATTTTTTACCTACTCTGCAGCTCTCATCAGATCCTCGGACTGAAACACTCAAATCCCGCGATAACTCCGGTACACCACGTGACAAACGCCGGAGAGCGGAGACGCCGAGAGCGAGCAGAAGCAGTACAAACAGACGGCTGGAGATTCGTCTGGGAGGGTAAGCTACAAACATTTACCCTAGAAATCGATCATATATCCCAAATTGGAAGTGAAAAGATTGTTATACGGACTGTGAAAGAGAAACATAAAGTGAGTGATACTACTCCTCAACATCATTTCACACAGCTTGTGGACTGGGCTACATTTTGCATTTAAAGTGACAGCATTGGTATCAAAGTGGACATTACTGCCCAAATAGACAAAGAGCGATTTATTCTCCAACAGAGACTTTAGTCATTTGTGGTGCGGTTTATGACTCAATATAATAAGATACTTTGCATTTTATTATTTATTTTTTAGGGGATTTTTTAATTACCACTTTTATATTGTATGTATTATATTGCCATATTAGCGGTATAGTGATTCTAATAAATTGTTGTTTGATGTGAAACCACATAGTGAGTGCCAGCCGCCTTTTTCCATTTATTCTACTTTCTTGGACTGTTAGAGTGAGCAGTCTTCTCGGCTAGAGCACCCCTACCACACTGAGGAGGGTGGTGAGCTATCCACATACCTTTGCAGTTTTAATATAAAATATACCTGGCCCTTGGAAATGGGTTAACAGTCTCTGACAACATTTTTAATATTGTATATAATCAATGCCAGTTTTCTTGCATAAGCGACGTTAAATCTGCCAGGCCACATAGGCTTCATTGCCCCCCACTTTTTTGGTGTCACTTTCCTGGCACGGGGGCTTGATAAATTACCCCCATAGTCTTTTAATAAATTGGAATAAAAATAAAGCCTTGCAGTTATCCTAATCTCCTTCACTTACAGGGGTTGTCCCACAAAACAAATTCTACAGTTTTGAAACCAGCACCTGACTCTGAATTATTTTGTAATTGCATGTAATTAAAATTTAGCATAGTCACTGAGTTATTCAATGAAATGTATCTGTATGGCGCCACCTGCTATTTGTTCTCTTTCTTATTTCTTTAAACTGCTAACTGAGATGGCCGCACATGCTCAGTTTCATTCTTCATCTGCCTCCTGAGCTGTGATAGGGAGAGCATGTGCAATGAGCAGGACACCGGTACAGTGGGTCAGCTATGCAGTGGGTCAATATATATGTGTAGTAGTTTGTTACGCCAATTGCAGCTTGCACAGGTACTGTAGCAGGGCCCTTTAAGATGTTATAACTCACGTACCAGGTAAGGAATGCCAGAGGGGGATAATGTCTCTGTATAGCAGATATGGTAGTGTCAACGGTGTCTCTTACCTTGGTACGGCTGGACTCCTGGATCCTGGCTCACTTGCAATAAATTGAGTGTAGTCAGTAGGTGTAATGATGGAATGATTGAGATCCAGACAAGAGATATAATCCAACTTGTCTTTACTTAGGGTCCATTCACACGTCCGTTGTTTCTTTCCTGATCTGTTCTGTTTTTTACTGAACAGATCTGGACCAGATCTGGACCCATTCATTTTCAATGGGTCCTGAAAAAAAATCGGACATTGTGCTGTCCGTTTTTTTCCAGGACCCATTGAAAATGAATGGGTCCAGATCTGGTCCAGATCTGTTTAGCAAAAAACGGAACAGATCAGGAAAGAAACAACGGACGTGTGAATGGACCCTTAAAGGGGTTGTCCGAGTTATGAAAAAAAATAATATAGCACTGAAAATCTGATATATAACTGAGCTAAGCAAGTTTTATGCAAAAAAAAAAAATATTTTTCCTAATTTCCGTGGTTCTTTTCTGGCTCTTTGTTTACATGCAATAACAACAATCTCTGCCCCTCCCCCTGCACTGCTAAGGGAGTGAATACAAGAACTGCCCTGAGTGACATGTCTGCCTGCTGGGAGACTCTGCAGCATGTTGTATGTGGAGGACTACAAGTCCCATCTGTATAATGACACTGCTAAGGGAGTTAATACAAGAGCTGCCCTGAGTGACATGTCTGCCTGCTGGGAGACTCTGCAGCATGTTGTATGTGGAGGACTACAAGTCCCATCTGTATAATGACACTGCTAAGGGAGTGAATACAAGAGCTGCCCTGAGTGACATGTCTGCCTGCTGGGAGACTCTGCAGCATGTTGTATGTGGAGGACTACAAGTCCCATATGTATAATGACACTGCTAAGGGAGTGAATACAAGAGCTGCCCTGAGTGACATGTCTGCCTGCTGGGAGAATCAGCAGCATGTTGTATGTGTAGGACTACAAGTCCCAGCTGTATAATGACACTGCTAAGGGAGTGAATACAAGAGCTGCCCTGAGTGACATGACTGCCTGCTGGGAGAATCAGCAGCATGTTGTATGTGTAGGACTACAAGTCCCAGCTGTATAATGACACTGCTAAGGGAGTGAATACAAGAGCTGCCCTGAGTGACATGTCTGCCTGCTGGGAGACTCTGCAGCATGTTGTATGTGGAGGACTACAAGTCCCACCTGTATAATGACACTGCTAAGGGAGTGAATACAAGAGCTGCCCTGAGTGACATGTCTGCCTGCTGGGAGAATCAGCAGCATGTTGTATGTGTAGGACTACAAGTCCCAGCTGTATAATGACACTGCTAAGGGAGTGGCTACAAGTGCTGCCCTGAGTGACATGTCTGCCTGCTGGGAGACTCTGCAGCATGTTGTATGTGGAGGACTACAAGTCCCAGCTGTATAATGACACTGCTAAGGGAGTGGATACAAGAGCTACCCTGAGTGCTGGGAGACTCTGCAGCATGTTGTATATGTAGGACTACATGTCCCATCTGTATAATGACACTGCTAATACACACAGGATCTTCCCCCTACCTTCTTGTGTAATGCTCTCTCTAGTAGATCAGCTCCAGTGCCCAGAATTGTCCCTGCCTGCAGAGTTGTGCAGCTGAAGGGGTTAAGTATCCTAGCAAAGAGTAGACGGCTCACGGCAGTGAAGGGGGGGCGTGGCCAGCACAGTGACATCTCGTTTACAGGCTTGTAAAGGAACATTATCAGCACAGGGAGAGAAGCTGACATCACAGGTCATGTGACCCTCAGTGAAATCTGAGAAACCAGCCACTGGAGATAAAGTGAGTTAATTGGAAAGCTGTTACATTAGCTTAGTTAGGAACATAGAAGGAATAAAAAAATAACTCGGATAACCCCTTTAATGGCAACAAATATCCAAACGAGTTACAGCAATAGTCTTTTTGGGTCCCAGCAGGTATTGGCAATATGTGGCAGGAATTTATATCTATTCTGCTTCTGATCATATGCCTAGTGAATCTGGCAGGTATTTATCTTCTGCTCTGTCTGTCTTCTGCTTTTAGTGGGCCTGACTAGCTGAGGAGGAATTTGGCTTCTCCTGGACTCTGGATATGTACTCACAGCACTGCTCGCAGGGAATGATGTCGTCCTGGAGATCTGAAGTTCTGAAGGTTGTTGCTTGCTTGTCACCAGCTGAGGTAGATGACTCAGGCTGGGAAGATGGATCCTTGCCTCAGCCGAGGCGGGATCCAGGGTTGGGATCCCTGGTTCTGGGAGCTCCTACCAACACAGCCTGCCCCTGGCAGGGGTGGCTGGTACACTAACTAAACTTCCTCTCCTCCTCATGAGACAGGACATGGGAACGTCCCACTACTGCTCACTAAGGGGAGGCTAGAATGGAATGGACTATTCCAGACTAGATATACTAACCTAGCTATGGTCTGCTACATATTGCTGCCACCTGCTGGCGGACAGGGAAATTACAGCAAATACATAATACAAGCCTGGAAAGTACAGAAACATAGAAACATAGAATGTGTCGGCAGATAAGAACCATTTGGCCCATCTAGTCTGCCCAATATACTAAATACTATGGATAGCCCCTGGCCCTATCTTATATGAAGGATGGCCTTATGCCTATCCCATGCATGCTTAAAATCCTTCACTGTATTTGCAGCTACCACTTCTGCAGGAAGGATATTCCATGCATCCACTACTCTCTCAGTAAAGTAATACTTCCTGATATTACTTTTAAACCTTTGCCCCTCTAATTTAAAACTATGTCCTCTTGTAGCAGTTTTTCTTCTTTTAAATATTCTTTCCTCTTTTACCTTGTTGATTCCCTTTATGTATTTAAAAGTTTCTATCATATCCCCTCTGTCTCGTCTTTCTTCCAAGCTATACATGTTAAGTTCCTTTAATCTTTCCTGGTAAGTTTTATCCTGCAATCCATGTACCAGTTTAGTAGCTCTTCTCTGAACTCTCTCCAAAGTATCAATATCCTTCTGGAGATATGGTCTCCAGTACTGAGCACAATACTCCAAATGAGGTCTCACTAGTGCTCTGTAGAGCGGCATGAGCACCTCCCTCTTTCTACTGGTAATTCCTCTTGCTATACACCCAAGCATTCTGCTAGCATTTCCTGCTGCTCTGTGACATTGTCTGCCTACCTTTAAGTCTTCTGAAATAATGATCCCTAAATCCCTTTCCTCAGATACTGAGGTTAGGACTGTATCACTGATTTTATATTCTGCTCTTGGGTTTTTACGTCCCAGGTGCATTATCTTGCACTTATCAACATTAAATTTTAGTTGCCAGATTTTTGACCATTCCTCTAGTTTTCCTAAGTCCTTTTCCATTTGGTGTATTCCTCCAGGAACATCAACCCTGTTACAAATCTTTGTATCATCAGCAAAAAGACACACCTTACCATTGAGGCCTTCTGCAATTTCGCTGATAAAGATATTAAACAATATGGGTCCCAGAACAGATCCCTGAGGTACCCCACTGGTAACAAGACCTTGGTCTGAATATACTCCATTGACTACAACCCTCTGTTGTCTGTCCCTCAGCCACTGCCTAATCCATTCAACAATATGGGAGTCCAAGCCCAATGACTGCACTTTATTGATAAGCCTTCTATGTGGGACAGTATCAAAAGCCTTACTAAAGTCTAGATAAGCGATGTCTACTGCACCTCCTCCATCTATTATTTTAGTCACCCAATCAAAAAAATCAATAAGATTAGTTTGACATGATCTCCCTGAAGTAAACCCATGCTGTTTTTCATCTTTCAATCCATGGGATTTTAGATGGTCCACAATCCTCTCCTTAAGTATGGTTTCCATTAATTTCCCCACTATTGATGTCAGGCTTACTGGCCTATAGTTGCCCGATTCCTCCTTACTACCTTTCTTGTGAATGGGCACAACATTTGCTAATTTCCAATCTTCTGGGACGACTCCTGTTGCCAGTGATTGGTTAAATAAATCTGTTAATGGTTTTGCTAGTTCACCGCTGAGCTCTTTTAATAGCTTTGGGTGTATCCCATCAGGCCCCTGTGACTTATTTGTATTAATTTTAGACAGTTGACTTAGAACCTCTTCCTCTGTAAAGACACATGCGTCAAAAGATTCATTAGTCTTCTTTCCTAACTGAGGTCCTTCTCCTTCATTTTCCTTTGTAAAAACTGAACAGAAGTATTCATTGAGGCAGTCAGCTAGTTCTTTATCTTCTTCCATATACCTTCCTTCTTTAGTTTTTAATTTGGTAATTCCTTGTTTTAGTTTCCTTTTTTCATTTATGTATCTGAAGAATGCCTTATCGCCTTTTTTCCCTGACTGAGCTAATTTCTCTTCTGCCTGTGCTTTAGAAGCTCTTATAACTTGTTTGGCCTCTCTCTGCCTAATCTTATAAATTTGTCTGTCATCCTCATTTTGTTTTTTTTTTATAATTCCTAAATGCTATCTTTTTGTTTTTAATGATTTTGGCCACTTCTGCTGAGTACCACAGTGGTCTCTTCCTTTTTTTGCTTTTACTGACAAGCCTAATGCAATTTTCTGTTGCCTTCAATAGTGCCACTTTTAAGTAGTCCCATTTCTCCTGGACTCCAATGAAACTGTTCCAGTCTGATAGGGACTCGTGTACCACTAATCTAATTTTAGAAAAGTCAGTTTTTCTAAAATCTAAAACTTTTGTTTTTGTGTGGTGTGACTCAGTCACTGTACTTATAGTAAACCACACTGACTGGTGATCACTAGATCCCAAGCTTTCCCCTACAGTAATATCAGATACCAAATTCCCATTTGTGAATACTAAATCTAAAATGGCCTCCTTCCGGGTTGGCTCCTCCACTACTTGCTGTAGAGATAATCCCAGTAGGGAATTTAGAATATCTGTACTCCTGGCAGAACTAGCTATTTTGGTTTTCCAGTTTACATCTGGAAGATTGAAGTCTCCCATAATGATAACTTCCCCCTTCAATGTCATTTTAGCTATTTCCTCAACTAGTAGATCATCTAATTCTTTGACTTGGCTAGGTGGTCTATATATCACACCTACACGAGTTACCTTATGATTATCAAGCTGCAAGGTAACCCAAACTGACTCCAAATTGTTCTCGCTAACTTGTATCAAATTAGATTTTATGCTATCTTTCACATACAGGGCCACCCCTCCCCCCTTCTTGCCTACTCTGTCTTTCCTGTATAGAGAGAACCCTGGTATTGATGTATCCCAGTCATTACTCCCCTTGAACCACGTCTCAGTAACAGCCACTACATCTATATTCTCAGATGCCATTATAGCCTCAAGTTCATTGATCTTATTCCCTAGACTGCGAGCATTTGTAGACAAGACTCTGAGCTTGTCATTTCTTAACCTTTGTGCTACTGGCCTCTTCTGGCATTGTTCCGGGGGGCAGTCGGACTGCTGGATTATCACTCTTTTGCCCCCCTTTCCTAGTTTAAATGCTTCTTAGCAAATACTTGGAACTGTTCACCGAGGACATTCGTTCCCTTGAGAGAAAGATGCAAACCATCTTTCTTGTACAGTTCTTTTCCATTCCAACAAGAGCTAACATGAGACACAAAGCCAAACCCTTGGTTCAGACACCATTCACCAAGCCATACATTGAATTCCTTAATGCGCATCTTCCTGTCATGCTGAAGGTTCTGCACAGGCAAAACTGCAGAGAATGAAACAGTTGATGCAACCTCCCGTATATCCTTTCCAAGTGTGTGAAAAGCTTCCTTCACCTTTGAAACCTCATTGCATGCCAGATCGTTTGTCCCAAGATGGAGAATAACATCCACTTCCCTTTCCTGCTTTGCTTGCCTAACAATATTTAGGATCCGTCGTCTATCCCTGCTAGCGGTAGCACCAGGGAGACATCTCACAACACCATTCTCCTCAAACTTCACACCTCTTATGATGGAATCGCCCACCAACAGCTGCTTACTATCAATCCTCACCTTCTCCTTTTTGTCTTTGGCTGCAGTCTTGCATACTTTAGGCATGGGAGATGATTGTTTCTCACCCACTGTGCTTGAGCCATCCTCCATGTTGCTCTTGCACTCTGAAAGTGCTGCAAATGAATTATGGAGAGCCACAGACTGTGGGACATGCCTTCTATCCACAACTCTCAGTCTACCAGAACCTACAGTAACCCATCTTCCATTTCTAGGGGGCCTCTGTGGCAGTGGCATTGCAATGTTCTCAGCCTGAGTTTGTTTAGTAGTTAATTTAAAAATCTCATATTTCAAAAAGGTAATTTCCTGCTGCATTATGGAGAGCTGTCTACAGATCAGACAGTATCCAAACCTCTGAAGAGTGGAACCTGAAATAAAAGCATAACAATTCCTGCACAGAACCAGGTCTGCCATTGTAAAGAGGGGAAAGATTTTAAACAAACAAATCTTACTTGTTTAGATTGTATCCACCTCCAGATTACCTCCTGAGTATCTCCTGAATATCTCCAATGCACTTAGACCAGCAGCACTTGAATTAGCAGCAAGCTAATGAAAATGCACAGTTAAATTACACCAGATGACAATACATATACACTTGACATATTGTAACAGGGAGACAGAGTTTTTAGTGGCATACTCTGGGATGTTACACATGGACACGCCCCCTTAGCTGCAGCAGAAAAGACACTCCCTTTGAGCTGCCAGCTTGACATAAATCTAGCAGAGCAATTAATGTGGAGATCTCTGGACCTATGTGCAGTACAGGGCTGGTTATAGCTTTGTTAGAAATTGTCATGTATTATTTGATGTCCAATCTTTATATTAACTATGGGATAACCCTTTTAAGCAAAAGTAACAACTAGAGGTGGCACGAATCCAATTTTTTTATAATCCGAATCCGAAAAGGTTCTCGAATATATTGAATCTTTCGAATCTCGAATCCTAAGAATCCTGTACATAAGAATTATGGGGATCTGTGAATGACACTGTTATGGAGGGGGATCTGTGGATGACACTAATGGGGGGCTCTGTGGATGACACTGTTATGGAGGCATCTGTGGATGACACTGTTATGGAGGGGGATCTGTGGATGACACTGTTATGGAGGGGGATCTGTGGATGACACGGTTATTGAGAGGGATCTGTGCATAACACTTATGGGGGGATCTGTGGATGACACTGTTATGGAGGCATCTGTGGATGACACTGTTATGGAGGGGGATCTGTGGATGACACTGTTATGGAGGGGGATCTGTGGATGACACTGTTATGGAGGGGGATCTGTAGATGACACTTATGGGGGGATCTGTGGATGACACTGTTATGGAGGGGGATCTGTGGATGACACTGCTATGGGGGATCTGTGGATGACACTGTTATAGAGGGGGATCTGTGGATGACACTGCTATGGGGGATCTGTGGATGACACTGCTATGGGGGGATCTGTGGATGACACTGTTATGGAGGGGGATCTGTGGATGACACATACCGTATATAGCATCTTATGCTATATGTGTCATCCACAGATCCTCCTCCTTATAACAGTGTCATCCACAGCTCCCACCCCATAACAGTGTCATCCACAGATCCCCCTCCCTATAACAGTGTCATGCACAGATCCCCCCCACCAGAACAGTGTCATCCACAGATCCCTTTCCTTATAACAGTGTCATCCACAGATCCCACCCCATAACAGTGTCATCCACAGATCCCCCTCCCTGACGCTCACAGGAGTGTACATTTGACAGTCACATTTCTAAACTGTAATCCATCTCCTGCAGTAACTTTAACTTTAAATAAGCGTCCGCTCATCTCTACTAGTACCTTACACCACTCCTCAGCTAGCTTCGGTAACAGGGCTAGGCTACAGCCTACAGGCAGTACGCAGGCGGTGCTCAGTGACGTCACGCACCTGCGCCGCCTAGTGGGAGGAGCAGATCGCCGCCCGCACTGCCTGTTAGTTGTTACCGAGTGAGCGCTGATTTAAAGTTAAAGTTAATGCAGGACCAGGTCAGAGGATACCAATTACAGTTTAGAAGAAATGTACACTCCTGTGAGCTGTCAAAATGAACGGGGGCACATTTCAGTTGGGGGGGCACATGGGGGGGCACAGCATGATGTAGGGGGGGACCCCCTCTTGCCCCCACTTGGCGATGCCACTGGGGAAATAGCAGGCATCTCGGGAGGCGCAGGGACGTGACGTCGCGGCGGGATTTGTCGGATTCGAATTTCGTAAATTATGTCGGGATTCGAGTCCACGAATCCAGGAAAATTCAAGGGATTCGTGGATTCTATGGATTCGTCGTCCCACCTCTAGTAACAACAGAAAAAAGGGACTACAGAGCACTAAGCTCTGAAATGTGTGCAAATAATTTAACTGCATTGGGCTTCACGACCAGACTGTAGTCCCATTCCAGATTTGGTCCCACTCAATGGAATCTAGTGTAAATGTCACACAAGATTTGTGGCTTTTTATTAAAGGACAAGTGTTTTAGGGACAGTCAGTGGTGCACAGACAGTAAGTTACCATAGCCATTTTGGATGAATTGGCAGGCTGAGAATCATTACACGATTAATGAAATCCCAGTGTAGCTCACTCCTTATACAGAAATGAAATACAGTGACATAATCACGACTGACATGACCTACGGATATATCGCATGTCAGCATGGAAAAATAACATTACAAGATTAATTAGAGGAAACATTTCTGTACTTGACAAAAAATAAAGGCACCTTTTACATCAGTATACATTATTTACGCTCAATAATAGTGGATCTAACCGTGACGACGTGCTCTGCAACGTACCTCCTGCTCATGTCAGAAAGATAAGGCAAGCAAAGGAAAGGAAGACGCTGAGAAGACAGGTAAAGGGATGGCAGAAACGGGGACAGACTATTCGTAGAATCTCATTGACCATGCTGCCATAATAAAAATTGATGAAAGGAATATGTTAAAGGTTTTTTTCTAGATAAATAAAAGCTTGGGCAGCTGTGGTAAATGTCATAAAATTTTAAAAAAAGTCATAATTACCACTTTTCTCCCAGCTCCATGCTTCAGTCCTCCTCAACACTGTTTTACTGGATGCAGCTATGATGTTCTGTGCACACCATGTCTTTGCTGAAGCCAATCACTGGCCTCAGCAGTGATATCCTGTATACTGCTGAGATCAATGATTGGCTGCCTGGTGACCTAGTGTGTCACTGCTGCAGCCAGGAAGATGACGTCAACACTGCAGGACAGAAAAGAGGTGAACATGACTTTTTTGTGATTTTACGACATTTATGGGGTCATTTATCAAACTGGTGGAAAATTAAAGGTGGAATCTGATAGGTTGCTATGGGCAACTAAGCCAGTTCTACTTTATACCAGTTTGATAAATGACCCCCTTACTGCTGCTGCCAGAGATTTTATACTGTATATTTTTAAAAACCGCTTTCATTTAAAAAACTTTACATTTAAAGGGGTTGCCTGGGCTACAGATATTGATGACCCTGGGGATCAGCTGTTTTGGGCTGCCGTGGCATAGGAAACTCTAAAAGTGCAGGAGCTGAGGTATATCACCCCAGCATAGCCACTGTACCGTTTATGGAGCTGTGCTCTTTGGGACCTCGCGGTTGCTCGAAGCATCTGATCGGTAGGGGTGCCGACCTGATATTGATGACCGATCCTGAGGATTTTATTTTTCTCATCTACCTTATCTCTGTGTTACATAGTGATTACAGAAAAGAACCTTAAAAAAGGGGAGGTCTTTACAAGTCGCATGGAGTCACCATATGGCAGCATACAGAGTGCCTGGAACCAGTGGTGTACCCTTAATGGAGGCACACCATGTGACTGCTACCTGGTCAGGGGAAGGGGGACCCAGCCTGAACTTCCTCTCTTACAGACATGAACTCGATGAATATTCATACAGCTGCCACTAGGGGGAGCTCAGTGCAAAGAGATTATGTATCAATATATATGCACTGAGCTCCCTCTAGTGGCCACAAGCAGAAGATAATCTGTGACTTAGAGTTGTGTGGTAGAGATTTATCAATGCATTTAAGTCAGTTGTTTGGTGCAAATACATTGAGAAATATGCTGTTCAGACACTGGGTGAGGCCAAGGGTGACTATTCTTTTTATAATTTTTTTAATTAAAATTTCTTCTTCCCAAATAAAAAACGATAAATTTGTCATAACTTGCAGTGTTTGGCTACATGCACATGACCGTTGTGTGTTTTGCGGTCCGCAAATTGCGGATCCGCAAAACACGGATGGCGTCCGTGTGTGTTCCGCAATTTGCGGAACGGCACGGACAGCCACTGATATAACTGCCTATTCTTGTCCGTTTTGCAGGAGTGGGACCCGCACCTACAAGGAGAACAGAGCCAGGGAAAGTTGTGGCTGGAGGAGCCTGGGTTTCATGGGGTCCGTCCACCACCGGGCGCAGCTCCCCACCTCTCTCATTGAAGTAAATGGGAGCGCACCGCGCATGAGCGGCCACCACTCCCATTCATTCTATGGGGTCGACGGAAATAGCCAAGCCAGCTTGGCTATTTTCGGCGGCTCCATAGAAATGAATGGAGGGCGGCTACGCAGTGCACCCTCCTCAACTTTCTCTTCTCCGTTCTCCTTGTAGGTGCGGGTCCCAGAGGTGGGACCTGTACCTATAAGACAATGGGGGCATATCCATTGTCTCTGATGAGAAAGCCTCTTTAATTCCTTCCTGGTTTTGCTTTCCAACACTGCATCAGGAAACCTGAGGGTGTAGCTGTCTCTTTAAAGACATCCCATTACTTCAGTCCTCTGAACAGGATGAATGGAAGGAAAGAAGAAAAGAGAAGAAAGCTTGAGGCGGGACCAGAGAAGATTAATATTCTCGAAGAAAAGGAGGGAAGGGCTGTGAGACCAGGGGACTGGAGGAAGCCTGGAGAATGTAAACACATACTGGAGAGAGTGAAGGAGAGGGAGAGGGCGGCTTGTGGAGAGGAGGAGGAGGACGCACATTGCCTCACACAGTCTCAGGCTGCAGGTAAGAGGACTCCTGACTGCTGCTTCCTGCCATTCACTGCTGGCCTAAGGAAGAGTATGAGCCCGCTCACAGGGCACACCTGGCATGTGCACGGGCAGCAGCAAAGGGACGAGCTACCTGGGCTTCTCGGATGATGCGGAGCTGAGCCTGTCCTATTCGGCAGCGCTAAGTTTGTCACATGTAGCAGATGGAGAGCTGACCTCCGTGCTTCTGGTTGTCAGATTGACTTTGTCACATGTTGCATTTGCCAGGTTGTAAAGAGCAGGGTGAGATGTACATGGCATATTGGTGTTCTAGCAGAGGAGCTGGCTTTCCACAAGACCACACAGGGAAACAGCTCAGCTCTGCTACATCTGTTTTAAACACATGGGTTCCTTCTATTTCTGCACGGTCATGGTTGCTGAATGGAGGAAAGGTATAGGGACACCCCTGCACCTCCACTTTCCTGGTATCTAGGTGTGCCAAATGGGGTATTGCATTGTATTCTGTGCATGTAGACTGGTCAGGCTTGGCATATAGCAGCAATACAGTCCTGCCCGGGAGATGCATTTTCTGCATGGTGGAAATACCAGTGTAATTGTGTATGTCAGGAGTATGGGGGTAACAAGAGTAAGAAAGCTGTGTGATATCATATTCTGAGATGTTATATATATATATATATATATATATATATATATATATATACACACATATGTACAGTAAAGTCCAAAACATTATCTGAATGATAGGAGAATTTATGTGTTGCTTAAAATGTTAAAGGGGGTTGTCCCACCACAAGACACAGGCTAGGTGATCTCTTACTGATCAGTAGGGGTTAGACGGCTGGGGCACCCACTAATGAAAAACATTTGTATGGTGGGACACCACCTTTACATTCCAAGCCCAAGTTCCTTAAAGGTGTTATTGCATCTGGTCAACCCCTGTCCCTATGCCCTATTAGAGCATATGGATGCCAAGAGCGGGGGCATCAACTGGCAGATTTTTCTGGTGATCATAGTGATCTGAAAAGCCGATACCCTGAGATTTGCTCATCACAGGGACTGCTGTATGGGGTTGTCCTGATAAGACCAAGCAGTTGTAAAGTGTACCTTAACCACTTCAGCCCCGCTAGGTGAAACCCCCTTCATGACCAGAGCACTTTTTACACTTCGGCACTACACTACTTTCACCGTTTATTGCTCGGTCATGCAACTTACCACCCAAATGAATTTTACCTCCTTTTCTTCTCACTAATAGAGCTTTCATTGGGTGGTATTTCATTGCTGCTGGCATTTTTACTTTTTTTGTTATTAATCAAAATGTAACGATTTTTTTGCAAAAAAATGACATTTTTCACTTTCAGCTGAAAAATTTTGCAAAAAAAACGACATCCATATATAAATTTTTCGCCAAATTTATTGTTCTACATGTCTTTGATAAAAAAAAAATGTTTGGGCAAAAAAAAAATGGTTTGGGTAAAAGTTATAGCATTTACAAACTATGGTACAAAAATGTGAATTTCCGCTTTTTGAAACAGCTCTGACTTTCTGAGCACCTGTCATGTTTCCTGAGGTTCTACAATGCCCAAACAGTAGAAAACCCCCACAAATGACCCCATTTCGGAAAGTAGACACCCTAAGGTATTCGCTGATGGGCATAGTGAGTTCATAGAACTTTTTATTTTTTGTCACAAGTTAGCGGAAAATGATGATGATTTTATTTTTTTTATTTTTTCTTACAAAGTCTCATATTCCACTAACTTGCGACAAAAAATAAAAAATTCTAGGAACTCACCATGCCCCTCACAGAATACCTTGGGGTGTCTTCTTTCCAAAATGGGGTCACTTGTGGGGTAGTTATACTGCCCTGGCAATTTAGGGGCCCAAATGTGTGAGAAGAACTTTGCAATCAAAATGTGTAAAAAATGACCGGTGAAATCCAAAAGGTGCACTTTGGAATATGTGCCCCTTTGCCCACCTTGGCAGCAAAAAAGTGTGACACATCTGGTATCGCCGTACTCAGGAGAAGTTGGGGAATGTGTTTTGGGGTGTCATTTTACATATACCCATGCTGGGTGAGAAAAATATCTTGGTCAAATGCCAACTTTGTATAAAAAAATGGGAAAAGTTGTCTTTTGCCAAGATATTTCTCTCATCCAGCATGGGTATATGTAAAATGACACCCCAAAACACATTCCCCAACTTCTCCTGAGTATGGCGATACCAGATGTGTCACACTTTTTTGCTGCCAAGGTGGGCAAAGGGGCACATATTCCAAAGTGCACCTTTCAGATTTTGCAGGCCATTTTTTACACATTTTGATTGCAAGGTACTTCTCACACATTTGGGCCCCTAAATTGCCAGAGCAGTATAACTACGCCACAAGTGACCCCATTTTGGAAAGAAGACACCCCAAGGTATTCCGTGAGGGGCACGGCGAGTTCCTAGAATTTTTTATTTTTTGTCACAAGTTAGCGGAAAATGATGATTTTTCTTTTTTTTTATTTTTTCCTTACAAAGTCTCATATTCCACTAACTTGCGACAAAAAATAAAAAATTCTGGGAACTCGCCATGCCCCTCACGGAATACCTTGGGGTGTCTTCTTTCCAAAATGGGGTCACTTGTGGCGTAGTTATACTGCCCTGGCAATTTAGGGGCCCATATGTGTGAGAAGTACTTTGCAATCAAAATCTGTAAAAAATGACCGGTGAAATCCGAAAGGTGCACTTTGGAATATGTGCCCCTTTGCCCACCTTGGCAGCATAAAAGTGTCACACATCTGGTATCGCCGTACTCAGGAGAAGTTGGGGAATGTGTTTTGGGGTGTCATTTTACATATACCCATGCTGGGTGAGAGAAATATCTTGGCAAAAGACAACTTTTCCCATTTTTTTATACAAAGTTGGCATTTGACCAAGATATTTTTCTCACCCAGCATGGGTATATGTAAAATGACACCCCAAAACACATTGCCCAACTTCTCCTGAGTACGGCGATACCAGATGTGTCACACTTTTTTGCTGCCAAGGTGGGCAAAGGGGCACATATTCCAAAGTGCACCTTTCGGATTTTGCAGGGCATTTTCTACACATTTTGATTGAAAAGTTCTTCTCACACATTTGGGCCCCTAAATTGCCAGGGCAGTATAACTACGCCACAAGTGACCCCATTTTGGAAAGAAGACACCCCAAGGTATTCCGTGAGGGGCATGGCGAGTTCCTAGAATTTTTTATTTTTTGTCGCAAGTTAGTGGAATATGAGACTTTGTAAGGAAAAAAGAAAAAAAAAGAAAAATCATCATTTTCCGCTAACTTGTGACAAAAAATAAAAAATTCTAGGAACTCGCCGTGCCCCTCACGGAATACCTTGGGGTGTCTTCTTTCCAAAATGCGGTCACTTGTGGCGTAGTTATACTGCCCTGGCAATTTAGGGGCCCAAATGTGTAAGAAGTACCTTGCAATCAAAATGTGTAAAAAATGGCCTGCGAAATCCGAAAGGTGCCCCTTTGCCCACCTTGGCTGCAAAAAAGTGTCACACATGTGGTATCGCCGTACTCAGGAGAAGTTGGGTAATGTGTTTTGGGGGGTCATTTTACATATACCCATGCTGGGTGAGAGAAATATCTTGGCAAAAGACAACTTTTCCCATTTTTTTTATACAAAGTTGGCATTTGACCAAGATATTTTTCTCACCCAGCATGGGTATATGTAAAATGACACCCCAAAACACATTCCCCAACTTCTCCTGAGTACGGCGATACCACATGTGTGACACTTTTTTGCAGCCAAGGTGGGCAAAGGGGCCCAAATTCCTTTTAGGAGGGCATTTTTAGACATTTGGATCCCAGACTTCTTCTCACACTTTCGGGCCCCTAAAAAGCCAGGGCAGTATAAATACCCCACATGTGACCCCACTTTGGAAAGAAGACACCCCAAGGTATTCAATGAGGGGCATGGCGAGTTCCTAGAATTTTATTTTTTTTGCATAAGTTAGCGGATATTGATTTTTTTTGTTGTTTTTTTCTCACAAAGTCTCACTTTCCGCTAACTTAGGACAAAAATTTCAATCTTTCATGGACTCAATATGCCCCTCACGGAATACCTTGGGGTGTCTTCTTTCCGAAATGGGGTCACATGTGGGGTATTTATACTGCCCTGGCTTTTTAGGGGCCCTAAAGCGTGAGAAGAAGTCTGGAATATAAATGTCTAAAAATGTTTACGCATTTGGATTCCGTGAGGGGTATGGTGCGTCCATGTGAGATTTTATTTTTTGACACAAGTTAGTAGAATATGAGACTTAGTAAGAAAAAACAAAAACAAACAAAAAATTTCCGCTAACTTGTGCCAAAAAAAATGTCTGAATGGAGCCTTACCAGGGGGGGTGATCAATGACAGGGGGGTGATCAATGACAGGGGGGTGATCACCCATATAGACTCCCTGATCACCCCCCTGTCATTGATCACCCCCCCTGTAAGGCTCCATTCAGACATCCGCATGATTTTTTACGGATCCATGGATACATGGATCGGATCCACAGAACGCATGCGGACGTCTGAATGGAGCCTTACAGGGGGGTTATCAATGACAGGGGGTGATCAGGGTAATCAGGGTGATCACCCCCCTGTCACTGATCACCCCCCCTGTAAGGCTCCATTCAGACATCCGCATGATTTTTTACGGATCCATGGATACATGGATCGGATCCACAGAACGCATGCGGACGTCTGAATGGAGCCTTACAGGGGGGTTATCAATGACAGGGGGTGATCAGGGTAATCAGGGTGATCACCCCCCTGTCACTGATCACCCCCCCTGTAAGGCTCCATTCAGACATCCGCATGATTTTTTACGGATCCATGGATACATGGATCGGATCCACAGAACGCATGCGGACGTCTGAATGGAGCCTTACAGGGGGGTTATCAATGACAGGGGGTGATCAGGATGATCACCCCCCTGTCACTGATCACCCCCCCTGTAAGGCTCCATTCAGACATCCGCATGATTTTTTACGGATCCATGGATACATGGATCGGATCCACAGAACGCATGCGGACGTCTGAATGGAGCCTTACAGGGGGGTTATCAATGACAGGGGGTGATCAGGGTAATCAGGGTGATCACCCCCCTGTCACTGATCACCCCCCTGTAAGGCTCCATTCAGACATCCGCATGATTTTTTACGGATCCATGGATACATGGATCGGATCCACAAAACGCATGCGGACGTCTGAATGGAGCCTTACAGGGGGGTTATCAATGACAGGGGGGTGATCAGGGAGTGTATATGGGTGATCACCCGCCTGTCATTGATCACCCCCTGTAAGGCTCCATTCAGACGTCCGCATGTGTTTTGCGGATCCGATCCATGTATCCATGGATCCGTAAAAATCATGCGGACGTCTGAATGGAGCCTTACAGGGGAGTGATCAATGACAGGGGAGTGATCAATGACAGGGGGGTGATCAATGACAGGGGGTGATCAGGGAGTGTATATGGGTGATCACCCGTCTGTCATTGATCACCCCCCTGTAAGGCTCCATTCAGACGTCCGTATGCTTTTTGCGGATCCGATCCATGTATCCGTGGATCCGTAAAAATCATACGGACGTCTGAACGGAGCCTGACAGGGGGGTGATCAATGACAGGGCGGTGATCAATGACAGGGGGGTGATCAGGGAGTTTATATGGGGTGATCATGGGTGATCGGGGGTTTATAAGGGGTTAATAAGTGACGGGGGGGGTGTAGTGTAGTGTGGTGTTTGGTGCGACTGTACTGACCTACCTGAGTCCTCTGGTGGTCGATCCTAACAAAAGGGACCACCAGAGGACCAGGTAGGAGGTATATTAGACGCTGTTATGAAAACAGCGTCTAATATACCTGTTAGGGGTTAAAAAATTCGGATCTCCAGCCTGCCAGCGAACGATCGCCGCTGGCATGCTGGAGATCCACTCGCTTACCTTCCGTTCCTGTGAGCGCGCGCGCCTGTGCGCGCGCGTTCACAGGAAATCTCGGCTCTCGCGGGAGGACGCGTATATGCGTCCACCCAGAAGAGCAGGACCGCCGGCAGGACGCAATCCTGCGTACGGCGGTCCTGAGGTGGTTAAGTAAGGTCGTGTGACATCTTCAGACAAACTATACCTTTGGTGAGCTTAGACTTATACTATGTGTTTTAGGCTTCATGCACACGGCCATTGCCCGGCTGTGGCCGTATTGCAGCCTGCAAACAGCGAGAGCTTCCCTGGTGTTTCTGCCTGTGCCTCCGCACCGCAAAAAAATGGAGCATGTTATTTTTTTTGTGGTGCGGATGGATCACGGACCCATTCTAGTGGAATTGCCCGTGCATCGGGGACCACAAATTGCAGTCCCCAATGCACGGAACGGCCGTGTGCATGAGGCCTTAGGTTCAGAGGTGTTTTCCTATGAATCCATCAAAAGACACCAGTTATGATAAAACCACCAGTGTCTGCAGACAGACTGAAAAGCTTGCAGTCCTGCCAACGTATGGATTATATGCCTTAAAGAGGACCTGTCACTATTCCTGACATGCCTGTATTAATAGCTTCATGCATTCCCCATGTAATAGAATTCTGGAGCATCTATTCTTATGGCTCTATGTTGTGCCATTCCTTTATTATTTCTACTAGAAGTTATGAATGAATTGCTAGCAGTCTGCAGTAAGGGTACAGAGGTAACCAGCTGGGGGAATGTACTTGCACAGACTGACTCTATCCAATCTGTGCTGCAATTTTCAGACTGTGCAGGTACACCCCCCCCCACCCCACCCCCCCCCACCCCCAACTGGTTTGGTTACCACCTCTCTGTACCCTTACTGCAGACTGCTAGCAATTCCTTCATAATTTCTAGTGGAAATAATAAATTAATGGCCCAACATAGAGCCATAAGAATAGATGCTCCAGAATTATTACATGGGGAATGCATCAGGCTATTAAAACAGGAATGTCAGGAGTGGTGGAAGTTCCTCTTTAAAGCCCTGACACATGTAGGTCCCACATCTGTTGTCCTCACCTATTGGGGTCCCTTTACCTTCTTACACTGAGTGTTGTCTAAGGGATCTGTGTTGGACTGCGGTTCCTTGGGCCCACCAAAGGAAATTATTCTCAAGGTCCACCCCCCCATATCATCAATAAAGCCTAATAGGTTTTGAATCAAAGAAATAGACCCTAGAGGCCTGTGATTGGCTTGAAAGGCAGCCAAATGTTTTTTTCTCCTGGACCTTTGGAGCCCATCATGGAATCAGAGCCTGGGCCCACCAGAATATCTGAGAATCCAGTAATTGCTGACTTACACATTAGTGAATGCTACCTGTGATATCTCACTTTCTCCTCCACCACATTGCAGCGTGAGACGATTAGTGATGCATCACCGAGATCTAATACAAGTTTCTGGTCTGGTTGGTGCTGAACATCAGGCATGAAGCCAAGACGTGCTTCTCAGTCAGGACCTCTGAGTGGAGCTCTTTTAATAGTTGATGCTATGTGATGATACCCTGAGTCATGTCTATCCCTACAACATACCTTCATCATTTTTGTCAAGTTGAGGATTAGCGATAGGTACGGGTCTCCAGAAAATGCCCCCAAAGTGAAAAAGAGTGCATTGTGCAAACACGGATACCATTCACTACTATGGGAGTTCCGAAAATAGCCAAGTGTTGGCTCTGCTAATTTCCAGCAGTCCCATAGTGGTAAATCGAGAGGTGGTTGCACATGCCCTCCATTTACTTTTATGGGACTTCCAAAAAAAGGCAAGCGTGCTTCTTCTGCTGTTTTCAGAACACCCATAGATGATAACGGAGAACATGCGCGGTGCGCTCTCCTTCACTTTCAGGGGTCCCTTTTGTAGATAGGAACCGATCCAAGAGGTGGGAACCATCACCTGTCCTAGTGATATGCCACCAATGTTTGAGATGGGTTTAACCATTTGAAGGGGCTTGAGGCCAATACACATAAATTTACAACATTCCCAATTTCTAGAGATATCATATGGTCTAGTAAACGGACATAGACTAAACCGCAACTATGACTACATGTTGTACTAGAGAAATGTAAAATTTGCATAAAATGTGACATTTCTATGGCATAAACTATAGCATAGTTTGAAACTAATTTATGGGTCTCAGTAGCTATTCAAGCTTTTAAAGTGTGGATAAAGACTTGTTTTCTTAGTGTTTTCCTTTTTACCTTTCACAACATACTGTACTCGAAGGGGATGTTCCATTTTAGGGAAGATAAGATTTTTAAATTGACATATTTTCACAAGAATCCAGATTTCCTAGTTTTAGAATTGCCTGTTTGTGCAGAGAAGGTCATAGTTGAAGTTATCCATGATGACATTGTCCATGGTCTGCAGACTGTGGTTTGTGCGTGCTTAGAGTTCTACTAGTGAAGGTGCCTGTACACCTTCAATAGCTTCAGCTGAGCATGCATGTATTTTCAATGGAGAGAGAAAGCATCCAATTCTGCTCTCATTATCTGTTGGGGTAGAGTTGGGAACTCCCCATACTAATTATATTGTAGGATCCGGACACCGTGATGGAATCCAATGGACCATTAAGGGGGGTTCATTGGGCATTGGGCACTGTTTGTATCTGTTGTGTAACGAATTCTTCACAGCTTGAATTCTGTTATTCTACTGTTATGGACGGAACAGAAAATTCTAATTCCGAATGGAATGTGAACTTAGACTAAGTTTGCTTTACCTATGTGTGTGTGTGTGTGCGCATATTGTATATATAGTTTTAAAATGTATAATACCCTCTGTTATGACTTCAGAAGGGAACAACTTAAAGGGGTTCTCCGGGAATTAAGAAAATGAAAATATTTAAATATTACTTCATTATAAATATATTCCCAAATACCTTACATTAGTTATAATGGCTCATTTTGTCTGGGGAGCAATCATTAGGAGAAACAAAATGGCCACTTTTCTATTAGTACATTAAACCTGTCCTAATCACATAGCAGGACAAGTTATTTAACACTGAGGTCAAGAGTTGCCTAATCCTCCTCTCTGCTCTATCTATCAGAGATTATGATCCTCAATACAGATGATAAGATCTTTAGCAGAATCTCTGTTGGAATGGAGTTCCTGAGCAGATGGGGCTGATGAGCAGCAGCACTTGTATGCAGTCTCCATTACCACAGCCTGTCCTGTCTATCCTCTCTGTACTTCCTGTCTCCTCGTGAACTCCATTCCTACAGAGATTCATCTAAATATCATATTAAACTGTATTCAGGATCATAAACCCTTACAAGTAGAGCAGAGAGGAGGATGAGGCAGTTATTTAGGTCAGTCTTGTGAAGTAACCTGTCCTATGTAATTAGGACAGATTTTGTGCGTACTAATAGGACAGTGGCCATTTTGTTTCTCCTAATAATTGCTCCTAAGCCATTATATCTAATGAAAGGTATTTGGGAATATAGTTATAATAAAGTAATATTTACAGTACATATTTTCATTTTCTTAATTTCCAGAGAACCCCTTTAACAACTTTATTTACTGATTAAAGGGGTTGTCCGGGTTCAGATATTTTCAACCAGGCAGCCCCTCTAATGTTAGCATCGGATCATGTCATGCCTCGATGCGCTCCCTTGCCCTGCACTGGATCGCGCAGGGCAAGGGCTTTTTTATTTACAATAATACACTGTTGAGCGGAATTCGGCACTAAAGCCCACCCATCAGTGCCGGTGACGTCACAGGGCTCACTGCTGGGTGGAAGCCTCCGCCTGGCAGCCCTATGTTTGTCATCGGAGCATGAGATGGGTGAAATTCTGGTTATGTCCCCTTTAAATTAGTTGGGCTCCTAGGACTATTCACTTTCTGGAGGCGACTTCCCCAACTGTGAGCTTATTACTTAGGCCCCTTTCACACGAGCGAGTTTTCCGCGCAGGTGCAATGCGTGACGTGAACGCATAGCACCCGCACTGAATCCTGACCCATTCATTTCAATGGGGCTGTGTACATGAGCATTGTTTTTCACGCATCAGTTCTGCGTTGCGTGAAAATCGCAGCATGCTCTATATTCTGTGTTTTTTTCACGCAGCCCTGGCTCCATAGAAGAGAATGGGGCTGCGTGAAAAACGCATTGCATCCGCAAGCAAGTGCGGGTGCGATGCGTTTTTCACTGATGGTTGCTAAGAGATGTTGTTTGTAAACCTTCAAAACGCATCAAAACGCATTGCACCAGCGCGGAAAAACCTGAGCAACTGAGCGCAATCGCAGACAAAACTGACTGAACTTGCTTGCAAAATAGTGCGAGTTTCACTGAACGCACCCTGAACGCATCCGGACCTAATCCGTCACGCTCGTGTGAAAGGGGGCTAAGGGTCCAGCAGATAGGATTTTTGGCAATCAGCTGTTTAACCCTTAGGCTAGTTGCACACTAGCTTCAGAGGTCCGGTAGCTCGACAGCCTGCCGGAACTCTGTGCACTCCAGCATTGCCAGAGGTTTGTAAAACTCCGTCCTGCCCTATTCACAATAATGGGGACCAGCGGAGACCCAGCCGCATCAGTACAGGGTACCCATGTGCTATTCCAGCAGTTAGTAATAGTCCAGGGAGCACGGGCAGGAGCAGCAATGAGCGCTCCTGCCCGTACTCCCTGCGCTGCTGCGGCCCCATTCATAAAATGAGTACTCCGTACACCGCTGACCTGAACTGAGTTTTAGCGCACCAGTGAATGGTGCGCTTTAGGAATGAAAAAGTACGGTAAAAATAGAAAATGAATAAATAAAGTATATAAGAAAAAGTTTTTTTAGGGGGTTAGGAGCAACATATTAAAAGTTAGTATAAAAGTTGAGTTACTCTTTAAAGAGACAACCCCTTTATCTGACAACTCCTATTATGTAACTATGAGGATCAGGTTCTCTTTGCTGTTAAATATATTTGTGTAACAGTCTAAAGAAAACAAAAACCTGTTGTGGTATACTTAGTGTACGCCTATTTATACAATTGAACCAAATATTATGAAGATAGGCGCTAAAACAAAATAACAATAATTTTATTGGGTATTCTGCATTAAAATAAAGGGTGTCCACCTATCAATGCCACGGTCAGCACTGACTGAAATTATAAGCTGTGAAAACCTACATCTGAGTCCAGGATATCAACCCGGAAGGTGTGCAGGTGTCACACACTAAACCCACCAACACAAAGGGGGCTTATTTCACCGTGGGGTCTAACGCAAACAACCCAGGTGAAAAACTATCTGGGAGGATCCGTGGTGCTGTGAAACCACCAACAGACACTCCTAACAGTGAGTGTAAGCGCGCATGCACTCACTGCACCAAGATAGTAACGGTGCAGGATTGTGGCAGAGCATTAACCCTTCCTCCAAAATGGTGTATGGAGAGGGGATTGCACTGACACACACCTATATGTTAACAGCTCAACGCGTTTCCATGCATAAATGCTGCACTTCATCAGGAGCTGTATGCACCATGCTATATCAAAGCCCACAGCCTCTGCAGTGATATTAAGCAGAGGCGGTAGATGACATAAGACAGTGAGGTAACCTGCCTAACACCGAAACCCTCTAGTGTGAGGTACGGTGTTTATAACAACAGACCACCGTCCTGCCGTTGTATCAAAAGCCCACAGCCTCTGCGATGGTGTTAAGCAGAGGCGGTGGATGACATGGAACAGTAAGGTACCCTGCCTGACACCGAGTCCCTCTAGTGTGAGGTACGGTTCTATCAACAACAGACAACTGTCCTGCCTAAAGCTACACACCTCTAGGTTGAGGTGTAGCGTGCTAGTGTGCAATCACATCGGCGCTGTAATGGCCGTTGTTATAAACACTGTACCTCACACTAGAGGGTTTCGGTGTTAGGCAGGTTACCTCACTGTCTTATGTCATCTACCGCCTCTGCTTAATATCACTGCAGAGGCTGTGGGCTTTGATATAGCATGGTGCATACAGCTCCTGATGAAGTGCAGCATTTATGCATGGAAACGCGTTGAGCTGTTAACATATAGGTGTGTGTCAGTGCAATCCCCTCTCCATACACCATTTTGGAGGAAGGGTTAATGCTCTGCCACAATCCTGCACCGTTACTATCTTGGTGCAGTGAGTGCATGCGCGCTTACACTCACTGTTAGGAGTGTCTGTTGGTGGTTTCACAGCACCACGGATCCTCCCAGATAGTTTTTCACCTGGGTTGTTTGCGTTAGACCCCACGGTGAAATAAGCCCCCTTTGTGTTGGTGGGTTTAGTGTGTGACACCTGCACACCTTCCGGGTTGATATCCTGGACGCAGATGTAGGTTTTCACAGCTTATAGTAACAGTCTAAAGAACCTTTAGTGTCCATAAAATAATAAATCTATATAATAAAAGAGCAAGTTGCTTTCATGGAGCAGTAAAACCAGTTTGGCTTGAGATGTGAGATGTTGGCTCCTTCCATGTGATCTGCCATCGTCTTGCATGTGCCTGGCTTCGGTACAGCAGGATCCTCCTCATTGTGCAGTATACAGCACTAAGTTGTTTATCAATGAAAAATAATGAACCTTCTGGGCAAGCTTTCAAATGTTCAATTAAGCCCCATCCAGATTTCCAGCCCAGCCCCTGTGCTTTTAAAGCTTTGCTATGTGGTGCATTTCCTTAATGCACTGCTATCTTCATTCATTAGTTTATCTCTAGGTACAATGAGACTTCTTGTTAATTCATATAATATCTTTTTGAGTGAATATAATGCTAGCTGAGTTGCTTTCCTCTGTGAATTACTTTTAAATGTCATTGTCATGCCAACAATAGAAATTGAGCAGACACAAACTCCTTCAGGCCCCTTGAAGATGAGCGCGAGCGTATCAGGTCCAGATGCGTTGCGAATGCGTTCAGTGAAAAATGCACGATTTCGCAAGCAAGTTCATTCAGTTTTGTATGCGATCGCGGTCAGTTATTTCCGCGCGAGTGCAATACGTTTTGATGCGTTTTTCACGCGCATGATAAAAAACTGAAGGTTTACAAACAACATCTCTTAGCAACCATCTGTGAAAAATGCATCGCATCCGCACTTGCCTGTGGATGGGGCCTGCGTTGCGTGAAAAATACAGGATATAGAACATGCTGCGATTTTCACACAACACACAAGTGATGCGTGAAAACCAACGCTCATGTACACAGACCCATTGAAATGAATGGGTCCAGATTCAGTGCGGGCGCAATGCGTTTGCATCACGCATTGCACCCGCACAGAATACTCTCTCGTGTGAAAGGGGCCTGACCCTTTCATGACCAGGCCCAAAAAAGGGCTGAATGTCCAAGCAACTTTTTGTGATTTTTATTTATTCGACTACCAAAGTAATTGACACTTGGGACTTTTTATTAGAATTTTTTTTAGAGGTTTTTCTTTCTTTTTTAGGTTTAATTTGGAGGAAAATCACTAATTATTATTAAAAAGTAATTATTTTTTTAATTATAGCTTTTTATTTCTAAAATATTAAAACTGACACAAAAATTAATTATTGCAATTGCTTCCCTATTTTGTGACGATCGTTTTCATATATAACATGTATAGGTTTGAGAGAACGGGGCAACGGTTTATGGTAGCGACTGCATTTAAAAATAATAATAATTTTATTTGTATTTTTTTATTTTATTTATTTTTACTTATATTTTTATTTCTTTTTGGCACATAATCTGTCCCCCAGGAGGTCATTGGAAGCCGCTCCTGTCTTCTCCTCAGAGTCACCGCTGTTGTCTGTCAGCCGGGACCCAACCTGCTCCTGCTAGATTGCAAGAGCAGAAGCTTTAATCCCAGCACTGATCAGCGCTGGGATTAAAGCCCTGCCTGCACGTGTATATACAGTTGAAACCAGAAGTTTACACACACTATATAAAAAGACACACGTGCATGTTTTTCTCAATATCTGACGTGAAATCAGAATAAACCTTTCCTGTTTTTGATCAATTAGGATTACCATAATTATTATTATTTGCCAATTGCCAGAATAATGAGACAGAGAGAGAATGTTTTAAGGCATTTTTATTACTTTCTGCATTGTCAAAAGTTTACATACTCTAAGATTACTATGCCTTTAACCCCTTAGTGACCACTAATACGCCTTTTTACTGACGTAAACATTGTTGTTTTTTTTTAGCAGCTGGCTTTAATCAATCATTACATGTACCCAAAATGGTACATTAAAAACTAGAACTTGTCCTGCAAAAAATAAGACCTCATACAAGTACATGAAAAAACACAAAAGTTATAGCTCTTGGAATGTGATTTTAAAAAAATGTGCAAAGGACTGCCCATATGATGATGTCATGTGTTTGGAAGCTTCTGTTAGGTTTGTTGGCAACATCTGAGTTAATTATAGACACACCTGTTGATGTAAATAAATGCACGCCTGAAACACAATGCTTCTTTGTGTAGCATCATGGGGAAGTCTAAAGCAGGCATCCTCAAACTGCGTCCCTCCAGCTGTTGTAAAACTACACACAATGCCCTGCTGTAGGCTGATACCTGTAGGCTGTTCGGGCATGCTGGGAGTTGTAGTTTTGCAACAGCTGGAGGGCCGCAGTTTTAGGATGCCTGGTCTAAAGAAATCAGCGAAGATATCAGGAAGAGAATTGTGGACTTGCACAAGTCTGGCTCAACCTTGGGTGCAATTTCCAGATACCTGAAGGTGCCTTGTTCATCTGTACAAACAATTATACGCAAGTACAAACAAGATGGGAATGTCCAGCCATCATACCGCTCAGAAAGGAGACGGCTTCTGTGTCCCAGAGATGAACATGCTTTGGTCCGACATGTGCATATCAACCCACGAATAAAAGCAAAAGACCTTGTGAGGATGATGGTGGAACTTGGTAAGATTATGTCAATATCCACAGTGAAACAAGTACTGTATCAACATGGGCCGAAAGGCCACTCTGCCAGGCAGAAGCCATTACTCCAAAATAAACATAAAATAGCCAGATTAATGTTTATAAACGCACACAGGAACAAAGACCTACATTTCTGGAGACATGTCCTGTGGTCTGATGAAACTAAAATTGAACTTTTTGGAGGAAAAAGGGAGAAGCTTGGAAGCCGAAGAACCCCATCCCAACTGTGAAACACAGGGGTGGCAGCATCATGTTGTGGGGTTGTTTTGCTGCAGGAGGGACTGGTGCACTTCACAAAATAGATGGCATCATGAGGAAAGAAGATTATGTGGAAATACTGAAGCAACATCTCAAGACATCAGCCAGGAAGTTAAAGCTTGGGCGGAGATGGGTCTTCCAAATGGACAATGACCCGAAGCATACTGCCAAACTGGTTACAAAGTGGCTTAAGGATAACAAAGTCAATGTTTTGGAGTGGCCATCACAAAGCACTGATCTCAATCCTATTAAAAAATTATGGGCAAAGCTGAAAACGCAGGTGCAGGCAAGGCAACCAACAAACATGGCTCAGTTACACCGGTTTTGTCAGGAAGAATGGGCCCAAATTCCGACCAACTATTGTAAGAAGCTTGTGCAAGAATACCTCTCTGTGCACTGCAGGCAGCCAACAGGGTCCCTTTCTCAAAATTGATGTGGGTCCTAGAGGTGGGATCACCATCTGACGGACTTGGATATGCCGTAAAAGTCAGAGTGGGGAATCCCTCTTTAATATATTGGAGAGTTTTATGAACATTATTGCAAGGGAAAGTTGGACATTGCAACCAATCAGATTCTTTTTATTTCTCTAAAAGGCCTTAGAACAAGGAGATCTGAAATTTGATTGGACAGCTTTTTCGTCAATGTGTTACATCAAGAATGACAGTGCTGCATCCAAACATGTCCAGTTGATGATAAGTATTGTATTGAGGATAACGCTTTAATAAATGCACAGAAGAAGTGTCAGTACATAGGGGGAGATTTATCAAAACTGGAGTAAAGTAGAACTGCCTTAGTTGCACATAGCAACCAATCAGATTCCACCTTTTTATTTTCCAAAGGAGCTCTGAAGAATGAAAGGTGGAATCTGATTGGTTGCTATGGGCAACTAAGCCACCTCTACTTTACGCCAGTTTTGATAAATCTCTACTGTAGAATCTTTCCTATCAGAGGCTACATTCATAGAAGATGTGAATAGTGGAAGTAGTTTGTAGCATGTACAGATATAAATTATATGGACTTCATGTCAGCTGAAATTTGCCCTAATTTATTCCTAAGTGTTCACTGATAGTGACATTTATTAAGACTTTACACGCTGGTCTTAATCTCTGCCCTGCTGGCATCAGATGTGCCACAAATATTAACAGGCCCATCTGTGGAGGTCCATGTGCCAGAACAGAAGTCTATGCCAGCAAGAGAGCGGATGTAGATTTCTGGTATAATTTTTGTTTCCTGACACAGATTGTAGTAAATGTGAAGGGCTGGCTGTACCCAGCCCCAAACTACCCATTCCCTGACTTGCACTTTTTGGGACAGTGGCAGGAAAGGTACAAAACCCCCCAAAAGTCACAAAACCTTGCATAAGTGGGCGTGCACCAAACCTTTGACTTTTTAATACCTATTTTGGGCATACAGGGGTTGATAAATGTCTAAGTGTATGAAGTATCACCGTGCCATACTACTTACTACTGTGCCATCAGTCTTTAAAAGAATTAAAGGGGTTCTTCTGGCTACAGATATTGATAGCATATCGATATCAGATCGCCGGGTATCCGAAAGCACCCCCACCAGTCAGCTGGTTCAGGCTTCCCTGATGTCGGGAACTAACAGTGTATGAAGCAGAAGCAGGAATCTCCATATGCTGTGTAGTGTCCATCGCCAGCATGTTGTACTTGAATAGATGAGCTGCAGTACCGGAGCGTGGCCACTACACAATGTACGGCGCTGTCTGCCTCCAGTTCTGTGGAAGCTGAGACAGCTGATCTGAAGCCCAAACAGAGTATTTGTAACCTGGAAAACCCCTTTAAATGTTGCACTATTATACCAGCCAAGACACGTCATGGCTTCTCTTACATGGTACTAGTATTAACAGATCCTTTGTTTTGGAAAGTAATGTAATCTCTTTGTGTTGCCTTTTTGTGTTGTCTTTTTATGGCTTTAAAATCCTAAAGCCAAAAACAAAAAAATCCCATTTGATGCTTTTTTTTTATTCTATGTAAATCTGCAGCCTTTCAGTCTCATGAGGATGTACCTTAATGGCCTGTTAACTTGGCAGATTTTCACTTTGGATGCCACTGACCCTCTCGCCGCATAGCTCTATTGAATGGCGCTATAGAACGAGTGGGCTACCAAAGCGGCTCCAAGTGGCAGCTGTCCACACAGTTCGCCAAGAAAGGACAGGCCCCTACTTGGCACGGTTGCTGCTCAAAACCCTGCTGTTGCCGCCAGAGTTTAGCACCGTGTCTGCACCAAAATTCTGCCAACCAATTCCTCCATGTGAATGGGCCCTTGTAAGCCGTTTTCCACTGACTTGAAAAATGTTGCTAAAAGCTTACACTGCTATAAAATCACAGACTGAGTAGTACTCATCTTATTGATGTCTGCTACGCTGGTTCCCCACTGGTGTCTTCCTGGCCTCCAACATCATGGACATGGTAGCTCAGCAGTGTTGTCTCAGTTTGTCATTTTATAGCACTGTAAACTTTTGGAAACAATTTTCCAGATGCTTGATAAACTCTTTAACTCGATGCCCTTCTGGTTAGCTTAACTATACATAAGTGTTTTCCCTTCAAGCTCAGAAAATGTAAGTGTTCAAGCAGTCGGTAAAGTTGTGAGACTGTCTGTAATGCACACCTGCAAACAATCTGTATGTCACTGGCTGGTGATGAACCATGATTTTCTCCAGAGGCAATCGTTCTAGGGGAGAATACCTCTGTAATATAGCATGTGATACAATGAAACATGATACAATTATTTTCACAAATTCTATATGTGTAAAATCTGTGTCACAAACAACAAACTGGAATGACAGCGAGAGGTGCACAGAGGCGAACCTCTGCGCGGACAGATCTTCTGATTAGAAGAATGGTGCATAGTGATCCATTCTGTACTACAAGTGACATGGGAAGTCACATCCCAAGCCTAGGGCGGCAAATAGTGTCTACATTTACCATCAGAAGGCGTTTGCATGACATTGGGCTAGAAGCCAAACGTCTAGCTACAGGTGTTCCATTTACCTCATGCCATTGCTCTTAAAGGCTATTATGGTGCATAGCCAGACCTCAATGGACGCTAGAGAGAGGTCTATCCTCTTCAGCGATGAGTCCTGCTTTTGTCTTGGACACAATGATAGTTGGCAATTGGTCTGGAGACCATGTGGGCAACACCATGAAGAGGCCTTCACAAGGGAACATTACACTGGTCCTACTCCCAGGAATAAGGTGTTGGGTGGTATGGTAGTCCAACCCCTCTAGTCTTCATTTCAAGTATATGAAAACCTCGATGTTACATTGATCTTGTTGTGGAACTAGTGGTACGGCCATTTCGCCAAAAAGTCCCAGGAGAAGTTTTTCAGCAAGACAATGCCAGGCCACATATTGCTCATGCTACTGAACAGCCTGCGTGGCCTAAACGTGCTACTGTGGCCTGCAGTATGTCCAGACTTGTCTCCCATGCAGCAAATCTCGGACATCGTTGGTTTACAATAACAAAGGGAGCTGCCAGCAGCGGGTCTTGATGATTTGTGTGCCCAACTGCATTTAGTGTGGCAGAACATTCCTAAGACAATCGGTAATAACCTCATTGATAGCATGCCAAATTGTGTAAGGCCTAGTTCACACGACCGTATGGCTTTTATTGTTTTTTGCGGTCCGTTTTTCACGGATCCGTTGTTCCGTTGTGTTTCCGTTTCCTTTCCGTTTTTCCGTTCCGTTTTTCCGTTTGGCATATACAGTATACAGTAATTACATAGAAAAAATTGGGCTGGGCATAACATTTTCAATAGATGATTCAGAAAAAACGGAACGGAAACGGAAGACATACGGATGCATTTCCGTATGTGTTCCGTTTTTTTTGCGGACCCATTGACTTGAATGGAGCCACGACCCGTGATTTACGGCCAAATATAGGACAAGCTCTATCTTTCAACGAAACGGAAATACGGAAACGGAATGCATACGGAACACATTCCGTTTTTTTTGCGGAACCATTGAAATGAATGGTTCTGTATACGGACCATATACGGAACACAAAAAAACGGCCCGTACACCCGCAAAAAAAACATTCGTGTGAACTAGACCTAAGTGCTTGTATTTCTGCACGTGGCAATCATACTCAATACTGAATAAAGCTAGATGTTTTAAATAATTTTTTTCCATTTTTGTTCTATCATTTGCATATCTTTAATATGTCTATTGATCCTGTGATTTCCATTCTTCCATTACTTTTCTTTCTTTGTGTTGCGATTTCAGTGTTGAGGAGTGAACTGAACTGCTTAAATGGGACCTGTCGCCTCTCCTGACATGTCGGTTTTATTAAATGTTTGTATTCTTCATGAAATAAGTATTCTGGAGTATCTTTTGTTAGAACGTTGTGCTATGCCATTCCTTTGTTATTCTTCCCACGAATTTCAGAATAAATTGACAACTGGGTGATTCCAGCTGGGGGTATGTCCCTGCACAGACTGACTCTGCCTAAGTGCTGACAGTGCCAGACTCAGTAGGGACACACCCCTTTAGGAAGGGGCAATGGTAGCACCCAGTTGTCAGTTTATTCTAAAATATTCAAGAGGATTAACAGAGGAACGGCACAACTCAGAGTTAGTGGAAACCATGCTCCATAATTGTGATGTCATGGGGAATACAAGCACTACTAAAGCAGACATGTCAGGAGTCCTATCAGGTCCTCTTTAGGCAGAAGTGCTCTTTTGTGTGTGCTTTTTTTCACAGTTTAGAGAGAGGAACATTCCAGCCTACCCTTGGGAATAGGAGCTGGAATACTATTAGATTAGTCTCCACATGTTCCTCTCTATGATGTCCCAGAGGTCCAATTATTAAGGTCTGGAATTTCCTCTTTGTTGTTCATATTCACTTTTATTTTTGTTTTTCTTCTTTGTTAGTGCTAACAGCTCTCCTTAAAATTGTCACTATAGTCATTTACTGTATGAAGCAGTTAAGCCAGGACACATCCTTTCTGCAAGGGGTCACATACAAGAAATAACAACATATGGTGCTGTGGTTGTTACATTGCCATTTATAAAAATTATTAGTCTATCCAAATGGAAACCATGTGTAACTATGTTTAGTTAGGTCTTCATGCTGCTTCTATAGTGGCAGATATCCTGCAGCACTGTCATCACTCACATCATTCCCTATCCCCATGTGGCTCACAATCGTATTTTGCTATTTCAGACACTTGGGCCATTTTCATGCTAAATCAGGTCATCTACCGTTATGTTTTTGGTGTGTGGAAGGAAACCCCTATAAACATGGAGTGAACATAGAAAGTGGTTGGGATGGAAACCACAACCCCAGGACTGCCAGGCCACTGTGCTGTAGTGCAAGCCATTCAGTGATCAGCCACAAAGTGGAAGCCATATTGCAGTGCCCAAAAAGTAGTACTTCTGCTTCTATGTCATATCTTTCCTTTTATAATAAATGGGTGGATGGTTTCCTGAATATAAGAAATGTTACTCGGCGTATACTAGTTCCTGCACTGGTTCTTTAACTTCTGTGTCTAGACTTTTAGCATGGCAGACAGTCTTGCCAAGGAGGAGTGAGGGGTGGTGACTCAATTAGAGAACCACATCTCCCCTGTGCTATCACAGTAGGGTGGCTGGTCAGGGCTTCTTACGTTACAGTGATACATCGCACTGCTCCTCTGAATGTTTGTCTAGGCCTTCCATGAGAACAATACTGTCAGGTAGGGTAAAAGGGTCTTTACAGAAGGACAATACTTGATTTTCAAAGTCATAGTAGTGACAAAATAAAAATAAAACCTCCCAAAATAAAACAGAAATGTTTTCATATGAATTTTGTATTTTTTATCTAGTAACTATGGGCCAGATTTATCATTACAGTTACATTTTTGGCCAGATTTATCAATGGTCCTTTAATACTGTGATAAATGTGGTTGGATGGTAGCAGTTTATCCTTCAGTAAGCGGCTTTAAAAAAGTCACACGTCTTTACGGAAAAGTCGCATGTTCTATTAAAAAGTCACATAAGATAAGCATGGTCCTCACTGAAGTAAAATTGCGCAATTTTTTGCGACTTTAGTAATAGTAAATCTGTATAGAGATTCATTTGCATAAGAAAACACGCCCACTTTCAGAAAACTGGCGAGTATAGCGCAGAGCCAACAAAAGTCAAAAATGTTTGCATAGTTTTAGCGATTGTGCAAACATTTGCAACTTTTTCACTCCATTATTTTGACTTGAGCTAATGACAAATCTGGCCCTATGTTGCATTTTGAAAGTCTTTTTTACATGTTATATTGCGGCCTTAATAAAAATAAAATTCTCTGCTCTGTCAGGTCAGATGGGGGCCGTCGATGGACAGTCATTTTCAGGTCTCTGATTGGTTTCAAGTCAAGGTTCTGGCTGGGCCACTTAAGGAAATTCAGAGTTGTCCCTAAGGCTGGGTTCAGACCTGAGCGTTTTACAGCGCGTTCCTACGCGCTGTAAAATGCTCAACAGGCAAGAACCAATGATTCCCTATGGGAATGGTTCTCACCTGAGCGTTTTACAGCGCGTACGATCGCGCTGTAAAACGCCCGACGCCCCAAGAAGTACAGGAACTTCTTTGGGGCGTCTTGTCGCGTTCCCGTACATAGACTTCAGCGGGAACGCGCGACAATGGGCGTTCGCTTGTCTCTGTATGCGCGATTGCAAACGCCCGTACAATCGCGCATACAGAGCGTACGTTCAGTACGCTCAAGTCTGAACCCAGCCTCAGCCACTCATGCGTTGTTTTGGCTGTGTGCTTAGTGTCATTGTCTTTTTGGAAGGTAAACCTTCAGCCCAGTCAAGTTTTCATTAAGAATCTTGTTTCTCACAGGTGCTTTTTTAAACTTTCGTGTGTCCTTTACTGAAAGTTTCCCCCATCTGCACACAGGATCTTTGCAGTCAGAGAAACCATAGTGTTCTTGGTCACCTCTTTAAGGCCTCCTGCACACGACCGTATGGCTTTTTCAGTGTTTTGCAGTCAGTTTTTCATGGATCCGTTGTTCCGTATTTTGTTTCCTTTTCCGTTCCATTTTTCCCTTCCGTTTTTCCGTATGGCATATACAGTATACAGTAATTACATAGAAAAAATTGGGCTGGGCATAACATTTTCAATAGATGGTTCCGCAAAAAACGGAACGGAAAAGGAAGACATACGGATGCATTTCCGTATGTGTTCCGTTTTTTTGTGGACCCATTGACTTGAATGGAGCCACGGAACGTGATTTGCGGGCAATAATAGGACATGTTCTATCTTTCAACGGAACGGAAATACGGAAACGGGATGCATACGGAGTACAAAAAACGGCCAGTAAATGGAAAAAAAAAACGGCCGTGTGCCGGAGGCCTAACAAAGGCCTTTCTTCCCTAATTACTGATTAGTCCTGGTTGTTCCAGACATCTTCCATTATTCCATCTTCCAAGAATTATGGAGGTCCCTGTGGTCTTAGGAACTTTTACTTTTTAGAACATGCCCTATCTTTTTGCGGAACGGCCGGATTGCGGACTCATTAAAATGAATGGGTTTGCGATCCGCTGCGGCTGCCCCACGGACGGTGTTCATGCATTGCGGCCCGCAACATAAGAAAATGTAAAACATTTGAAAAGGTCTGCATTGTATCTGTGTGCTGTGAGCTTTGACTGCCGTAATATAGTATTGAGAAATGTGCACATCTGGTTGAAGTATCTGTAATTTGACGCTGTGGACTTGTACCAATGTATTATCTCCAGATGTACAGATGTTCTAGGTATAAGGCCTCTTGCACACGGCCGTTGTGGGCAACGTCCGTGCGGTGGCCGGGACGGATCGAGACCCATTCAATACGGCCACAGCCACACAACGGTCGTGTGCAAGAGGCCTAATGCACAGTCTAGTGGTAATAATGCATGACAGTCTGCCATACAATTTTGAGACCTTGTGATAATGCACCCTCTTCGAAAAAGAGTAAAAGTGGTTTCACATTAGTTTTTTTTTTTTATAAGCAGTGTTTTTTTTTAAATATATGCTGGCCAGTAGTTAATTAGAAAAAGCCCTCCAAACGCTACATTTTCAATCAATATCAATTTGGTGGGGGTCAGACTCCTGGCACCTCTACCAGTCAGCTGTTTGAAAGGAATGCATCATATGGATGAGCACTGCGGCCTCCTCACAGCATATCAAGCATAACACCATACTAAATGGTAAAACACTCGGTAACACTAACATGGAAAAGGATCTAGGAATTTTAATAAACAGCAAACTAAGCTGCAAAAACCAGTGTCAGGCAGCTGCTGCCAAGGCCAACAAGATAATGGGTTGCATCAAAAGGGGCATAGATGCCCGTGATAAGAACATAGTCCTACCACTTTACAAATCATTAGTCAGACCACACATGGAGTACTGTCTACAGTTCTGGGCTCCTGTAAACAAAGCAGACATAGCAGAGCTGGAGAGGGTCCAGAGGAGGGCAACTAAAGTAATAACTGGAATGGGGGGACTACAGTACCCTGAAAGATTATCAAAATTAGGGTTATTCACTTTAGAAAAAAGACGACTGAGGGGAGATCTAATTAATATGTATAAATATATCAGGGGTCAGTACAGAGATCTATCCCATCATCTATTTATCCCCAGGACTGTGACCGTCACAAGGGGACATCCTCTGCGTCTGGAGGAAAGAAGGTTTGTACACAAACATAGAAAAGGATTCTTTACGGTAAGAGCAGTGAGACTATGGAACTCTCTGCCTGAGGAGGTGGTGATGGTGAGTACAATAAAGGAATTCAAGAGGGCCCTGGATGTATTTCTGGAGCTTAATAATATTACAGGCTATAGCTACTAGAGAGGGGTCTTCCTCTGGATCAACTTGCGGGATAACAGGCCAAACTGGATGGACAAATGTCTTTTTTCGGCCTTATGTACTATGTTACTATGTTACTATGTATAGTGGCTATGCTTGGTATTGGGACTGAGCTGCTCATAGGTCATTGGCCTAGGAAGATCCCACAGTTCTCCACGGCCTCTTCCAACAGTTGATTGGCGAGGATGGTGGGAGTTGGACCTCTTCCGATCTGATATCATGAGGATAGACACATCAATAATGTACTCCTGGAAAACCGTTTTGAGACAGTTTCCTGGGATATTTTTTCCCCTTTGCATTTTCTTTCCTTTGGTGAGGTAAAAAAATACTTTTTTAAAAATATAAAAAATATATAAAAATTCAACTCTTTCCCTATAATTAAAATAAAAATAAACAATAAAAAAATAAATGTCATAGGCATTGGCGCATCCATGCCTGCACTATTAAAATATAAATTGATTTCTCCTGTATGGTGAATGCTGTGAACTCCTATAAAATATTTTATAAAAAGTGATCAAAACATGATACACACACCAAAATGGTATCAATAAAAACTACAGATTTCCCCCTACACACCAGATTTCCCCCTACACAGGTCTGTAGACATAACTATAACAAAAAGTTATGGGGTCAGAATATCGTGATAAAAAGAAAAAATAAATTTTTTCCAAAGATTTTTATTTTTTTGTTCAGTATTAATACAAAAGAAAAACTAGGGTCAGTTTTACAGCACATAAAATTGTGGTGGAATTGCGTTTTTTCTGTTCAATTCAACCCAATTTGGAATTACAACTACGTTGTATGCATTATTAAATGATGCCATTAGAAAATACAACTTGTCCCACACAAAAAAACAAACCCCCGTATGGCTAAGTGAAAAATAAAGTTATGGCTCCTGGAAGCCAGAGAGTTAAAAACAAAAACTGAAAATCACAGGGTGCTGAAGGGGTGATAGTGCTATGTTCTATGTTATACATTGCTGTGTTCAAATTCCAGACAAGCAGATGTTTATTTTGTGACAAACAGTTTTACTGTCTGAAATAAACAATAGTCCAAATATTCATTAATCACAACTAGTCATGATATAAGGTTGTGGCTTAAAGTGAGAAAAACCTTAACCGTTTGATATGTATTATATAAAAAGTTTTTGATTGGTAGGGGTCCAGCTCTGAAACTCCAATGGATCACTAAACGAGGAGAGAGAAGTGCTTGCATATCGTGCTCAATAGAAAGTCTGTGGGCCTGCCATCTCCTGCAGTGAGAAGAGAGAGAGTGATATGTGAGTGCTTCACTCTCCACGTTCTAGATATTGGTGGGGGTTTCAGCACTCTATCCCCCACTGATTAAAACTTTTCATATGTTGCTATAAAAGTTCTCCCAGTGCCACTTGTGCCATCCTTCTGTTATTTCTACTAGAGGTTTATGAATGAATTGCCAGCAATCTCTAATAAAGTTCCAGTTGAGTGTTACTATTTGGGGGTGTATCCTTGCACAGTCTGACACTATCCAATCAGCGCTGGCAGTGTCAGACTGTGAATTTCCGCACTCCAACTGGTAATACCCAATTGGAACTTTTTTGGAAGCTACTGGCAATTCATTTATAAACTTTTAGAAGGAATAACAGACAAATAGCATAACATTCAGTTTCAGAACTGTGGGCAGTGCAAGTAGTTCCTAAAACGGGCATGTTAGGAGAGGTGACAGGTCCTCTTTAAGCATTAAAAGGGTTGTCCAGCTTTTTACCCAGGATAGGCCATCACTATCTGATCAATGGGGGTCAAACACCACACACACCAACTTATCAGGATGGGTAGTAACAGTGGGGTCTGCTATAATAAACGTGAGATAGCAAGAGACACAGGGGCGCCATTGCTTTCTCAAACAGCTGATTGGTGGGGGTCCCGGGTGTTGGACCCCCACGATCAGATAATGATTTCCTATCCAGAGAATAAGATCATCAGTATTCTCAGAAACCCTTTTAATTGGAGTACTCAACTGCAATTGCAACCGCGGCATGACCGCACTATGAGGTTGTCCCCTTAAATGTTCGATCTGTGGTTTGGTCCTTCAGGATTCTCAGTTCTTTATAAATACCTAAAGAGAATGAAATGGCAAAATGCCAAAATCCTTATGACAAAGTCCTTGTGGGACTGACTATTTCATTTTTCAGTCTCTTACTTTTCCAGAATAAAGACATGGTTAAACAGAAATAAATACATTTACTAAATTGGGACCCAGTGTGGAAGGCGCAGCACTATGAAGTGCCTTTTGCGCTGTGGCATTAGAAGAATTTTGATATCTCTGACTTTTAGTCTAACCAGACTCTGTCCATTCCTCTAGTGCTGTTCTATGGAAACAGTAGGTTTAAAGAACCTAGAGGTTCAAATAACTTATTTATTAACTTCAACTTTTCTTCATATATAACACTGCCGCCTCTGCAGCAGATAGTCCATGTACATAACACGTGTTGAAAATATATCCCAAAATGGCGGCATGATTAAGATAGTGGTTCAACTGTTCAATCTTGTCATTCAACATAAAATAGTGGATATATTTCTCTCTTCAGTATCTGTACTCTCACTTTAAGTCTTTTAGGCACTTTATGATCTCTCTGAGAGGTATATCTGAGGTCTAACTAATAGCTCTGCTTGCTCAACTTGGTTTGCAGTATGCAATTGCTTATGATCTGGTATGAGCAGTTCGCAGTTTGTATGCAATTTGTATGGAATCTGGTTTGTATGCTTGCAATTTGTATTTGGCAATTTGAACTTGCAATTCAATTTGCAATTGTAAGGTTGCAATTGGTGGAACTATTTTGGCCTCTTGTTCTCATAGAACTAGGCTTTCAGTGGAGTGAATGTCTCTTCAGCTCCTGTCTCTGGTAAATAATGATTCTAGCAGCAGGAGCTGAGGAATTCCCAGACAGGCTGTGTGTGAGGCTGGCTGTGATTGGTGAAAACTCTTGCTGTGTGAGAAGCTGGCTGTGATTGGTCTAGACTTCTGCCCAGCAACAACAGATTAACACTATGCTTTCTGTTGTTTCTGCTGTGTCGTTGAGCTTACTCTACATTACAAAATGAATCTTAAAGGCATATTATTTTTTTCTGCTTCTGTGATCACAAAATATAACAGTAATATGACATCCAAAACATGATGTCACAGTAAATAACTCTGCTTTTGTCTTTAACACATAAACATAGGAACTGTATTAAGGCTATTGGCAGGTCTAGCTGTATACACATATAAGCTATACTAGCAACCTAGGACAGGTCCTAGCTGGCCAGCTACACCCAGAACACAGGTCAAAGCACAGGAATGAAATATCTTTGAAAAAGGCAACAAATCCTCACTGCAGCAGATGGAGTGAAGACGGGCTTATACACTTTCTATTTAGCCCATCTCCTGCATCGAGGAGAGAGTGCAATATGCGAGCATTTCTATCTCCTCATTCTACTAATCATATAAAAGCTTTCTGAAAACTCAGTGACACTTTAAAAGGCACATTTTACTCCAATGCAATATGGGTTAAGATGCTGTTTTTATATAAAATAATCATACAGTGCCTTGCAAAAGTATTCACCCCCTTGACTTTTTTCGTATTTTGTTACATTAAAGCCTTAAGTTCAATGTTTTGTTAATCTGAATTTTATGTGATGATCAGAACACAATAGTCTAAGCTGGTGAAGTCAAATGAGAAAAATATACACTCACCTAAAGAATTATTAGGAACACCATACTAATACGGTGTTGGACCCCCTTTTGCCTTCAGAACTGCCTTAGTTCTACGTGGCATTGATTCAACAAGGTGCTGATAGCATTCTTTAGAAATGTTGGCCCATATTGATAGGATAGTATCTTGCAGTTGATGGAAATTTGAAGAATGCACATCCAGGGCACAAAGCTCCCGTTCCACCACATCCCAAAGATGCTCTATTGGGTTGAGATCTGGTGACTGTGGGGGCCATTTTAGTACAATGAACTCATTGTCATGTTCAAGAAACCAATTTGAAATGATTCGAGCTTTGTGACATGGTGCATTATCCTGCTGGAAGTAGCCATCAGAAGATGGGTACATGGTGGTCATGAAGGGATGGACATGGTCAGAAACAATGCTCAGGTAGCCCGTGGCATTTAAATGATGGCAAATTGGCACTAAGGGGCCTAAAGTGTGCCCAGAAAACATCCCCCACACCATTACACCACCACCACCAGCCTGCACAGTGGTAACAAGGCATGATGGATACATGTTCTCATTCTGTTTACGCCAAATTCGGACTCTACCATTTCAATGTCTCAACAGAAATCGAGACTCATCAGACCAGGCAACATTTTTCCAGTCTTCAACAGTCCAATTTTGGTGAGCTCGTGCAAATTGTAGCCTCTTTTTCCTATTTGTAGTGGAGACGAGTGGTACCCGGTGGGGTCTTCTGCTGTTGTAGCCCATCCGCCTCAAGGTTGTGCGTGTTGTGGCTTCACAAATGCTTTGCTGCATACCTCGGTTGTAACGAGTGGTTATTTCAGTCAGCATTGCTCTTCTATCAGCTTGAATCAGTCAGCCCATTCTCCTCTGACCTCTAGCATCAACAAGGCATTTTCGCCCACAGGACTGCCGCATACTGGATGTTTTTCCCTTTTCACACCATTCTTTGTAAACCCTAGAAATGGTTGTGCGTGAAAATCCCAGTAACTGAGCAGATTGTGAAATACTCAGACCGGCCCGTCTGGCACCAACAACCATGCCACGCTCAAAATTGCTTAAATCACCTTTCTTTCCCATTCTGACATTTAGTTTGGAGTTCAGGAGATTGTCTTGACCAGGACCACAACCCTACATGCATTGAAGCAACTGCCATGTGATTGGTTGACTAGATATTCACATTAATGAGAAATAGAACAGGTGTTCCTAATAATTCTTTAGGTGAGTGTATAAATAATACTATTGTTTAGAAATGGAAAACAGAAAATTAGCATGTGCGTATGTATTCACCCCCTTTGTTAGGCAGCCCATAAAAAGCTCTGGTGCAACCAATTACCTTCAGAAGTCACATCATTAGTGAAATGATGTCCACCTGTGTGCAATCTAAGTGTCACATGATCTGTCATTACATATACACACCTTTTTTGAAAGGCCCCAGAGGCTTCAACACCTAAGCAAGAGGCATCACTAACCAAACACTGCCATGAAGACCAAGGAACTCTCCAAACAAGTAAGGGACAATGTTGTTGAAAAGTAAAAGTCAGGGTTAGGTTATAAGAAAAATATCCAAATCTTTGATGATCCCCAGGAGCACCATCAAATCTATCATAACCAAATGGAAAGAACATGGCACAACAGAAAACTTGCCAAGAGACGACCACCAACCAAAACTTAATGACCGGGCAAGGAGGGCATTAATCAGAGAAGCAGCACAGAGACCTAGGGTAACCCTGGAGGAGCTGCAGAGTCTGGAGTAGCTATACATAGGACGACAATAAGCCGTACACTCTATAGAGTTGGGCTTTATGGCAGAGTGGCCAGAAGAAAGCCATTACTTTCAGCTAAAAACAATAAGGCATGTGGGAGACTTCCAAAATGTATGAAGGAAGGTGCTCTGGTCTGATGAGACTAAAATTTAACTTTTCGGCCATCAAAGAAAATGCTATGTAACATAGTAACATAGTACATAAGGCCGAAAGAAGACATTTGTCCATCCAGTTCGGCCTGTCATCCTACAAGTTGATCCAGAGGAAGGCAAAAAAAAAAAAGCTGTGAAGTAGAAGCCAATTTTCCCCACTTATGGGGAATAAAAAATTCCTTCCCGACTCCAATCAGGCAATCAGAATAACTCTCTGGATCAACGACCCCTCTCTAGTAGCTATAGCCTGTAATATTATTACACTCCAGAAATACATCCAGGCCCCTCTTGAATTCCTTTATTGTACTCACCATCACCACCTCCTCAGGCAGAGAGTTCCATAGTCTCACTGCTCTTACTGTAAAGAATCCTTTTCTATGTTTGTGTACACAGTCACAGTCCTGCGGATAAATAGATGATGGGATAGATCTCTGTACTGACCCCTGATATATTTATACACAGGGCCGTCTTTAATATTGATTGGACCCTGGGCAAAAATTTACTTGGGCCCCCTGGATCCCGCCTTCCCACACCTTAGCAGGCAATCACGCCTCCACCACAACACACACACAAAAAATCCACACATCTGGTAGAGTACAGTGAATGACTGTAAATACTTTCAGTTCTGAAGACTTCAGCGGCTCAGGATCAGTGCTCTGGGCAGCTGGGCTCAGGGATGGAAGTGGGCACCGCTCTGCAGGAAGGAGACCAGGGCTCGGCTCACCCTAGTGTTACAGTGCACCCCAGCACCCCACAGTATGCAGTATAGCACCCTATAGTATACAGCACCACACACAATGCAGTATAGCACCCTATAGTATACAGTACCCCACAGTATATAGTAGAGCAGTATAGCAGCCCACAGTATACAGCACCCCACAGTATACAACACCTCACAGTATAGCAACTCACCGTATACAGCACCCCAAACTATACACAATACAGCCCCCACACTATACAGTACAGCAGTATAGCACTCCACACTATACATCACCCACAGTATACAGTCCCCCACAGTATACAGTACAGCAGTATAGCACTCCACAATATACAGCCCCCCACACTATACAGGCCCCCCCCACACTATACAGGCCTGCCACACAGTATACAGCACCCCACACAGTATACAGCACCCCACTATACAGTAGTTTACAGTATATTAACATAACAGCCCCTGTCACCTTTTTCTGATGTAATCTTCACACAAAAAAAGCTCCATAGTTGACTTCTGCAACACTGCTGGTAGGACCTGTGATGACCTCATAGCCATGTGACCAGTAAAATTGCTAGGATACTAGTCACATGGTGATGATGTCATCTAAGGTCCTAGATCACAACTCTAACACAGTACGATGCCTGAACTCAGTGCAGGCAGGCATGGCATGGCAGCACCCCCTGTGTAGCTGACAGCCTGACACCCGGGGCAGTGGCTAGCAGGGCTCATGAGGCAGCTGCCTTGGGCCCCCCAGGAGCAACTGGGCCCAGGGCAGCTGCCCCTTTTGCCCCTTGGTAAAGACGGCCCTGTTTATACATAGTTATTAGATCTCCCCTCAGTCGTCTTTTTCTGAAGTGAATAACCCTAATTTTGATAATCTTTCAGGGTACTGTAGTTGCCTCATTCCAGTTAATACTTTATGTCTGGTGCAAACCCAACATATCACATCACCCAAAGAACACCATCCCCACAGTAAAACATGGTGGTGGCAGCATCATGCTGTGGGGAAGTTTTTCAGCAGCCGGGACTGGGAAACTGGTCAGAGTTGAGGGAAAGATGGATGGTGCTAAATACAGTGATATTCTTGAGCAAAACCTGTACCACTCTGTGCATGACTTGAAGCTAGGACGGAGGTTCGCCTTCCAGCAGGACAATGACCCCAAACACACTGCTAAGGCAACACTTGAGTGGTTTAAGGGGAAACATGTAAATGTGTTGGAATGGCCTAGTCAAAGTCCAGATCTCAATCCAATAGAAAATCTGTGGTCAGAATTAAAGATTGCTGTTCACAAGCGCAAACCATCCAATTGGAAGGAGCTGAATCAGTTTTGCAAGGAGGAATGGGCAAAAATCCCAGTGTCAAGATGTGGCAACTGGTCATAGAGACTTATCCAAAGCGACTTGGAGCGGTGATTGCCGCAAAAGGTGGCTCTACAAAGTATTGACTTTAGAGGGGTGAATAGTTATGCACATTGACTTTTTCTGTTAGGCTACTTTCACACTAGCGTTCGTCGGTCCGCTCGTGAGCTCCGTTTGAAGGGGCTCACGAGCGGACCCGAACGCAGCCGTCCAGCCCTGATGCAGTCTGAATGGAGCGGATCCGCTCAGACTGCATCAGTCTGGCGGCGTTCAGCCTCCGCTCCGCTCGCCTCCGCACGGACAGGCGGACAGCTGAACGCTGCTTGCAGTGTTCGGGTGTCCGCCTGGCCGTGCGGAGGCGTGCGGATCCGTCCAGACTTACAATGTAAGTCAATGGGGACGGATCCATTTGAAGATGCCACAATATGGCTCAATCTTCAGGCGGATCCGTCCCCCATTGACTTTACATTGAAAGTCTGGACGGATCCGTACAAGGCTATTTTCACACTTAGCTGTTATATGCTAAAATAATGCAGATGGATCCGTTCTGAACGGAGCCTCCGTCTGCATTGTTATGATCGGATCCGTTCAGAACGGATCCGATCGAACGCTAGTGTGAAAGTAGCCTTATTGTGTCCTATTTGTTGTTTGCTTCACAATAAAAAAAAAAACATCTTCAAAGTTGTGGGCATGTTCTGTAAATTAAATGATGCAAATCCTCAAACAACCCATGTTAATTTCAGGTTGTGAGGCACCAAAATACAAAAAAAGTCAAGGGGTGTGTGTGTGAATACTTTTGCAAGGCACTGTTTGTATACTTGTATTCCTAAAAACACAGGCCCAGATTTACTAATCCTAAAGTTGACGTAAACTTAGACAGGCGCTAAGTGCAAAATGCATCTTAGGTCCACCCCTTCCAGTGAAGTACCACTAAATTCCCACTAAACCCAGCCCCTGTTGAGCATGTCGGAAGTGTAGAAACCCAAAATGCACAAATTTTAGACATATTTTTGAAGCACAAAGGGCCTACCCATTCCTTAGTGTCATAATAACACACAGTATATAGGATCTATGGCTATATAGAAATGTCTAATTCTAAGAAAAGTACACATACACCATGAGACTTCGTTTTTTTTTTTCTGGCACAGAGCATTTTGTTAAGTTCCAAAATTCCAGTCCTCTTTTTTTTTGTAATCCAGTTTTTTGCTTGTTTGTCTTTTTTGGCTTTTCGCCACTGGTTTCGAAAAAACTGTGCTTGCAAAGTATTTCAAATTCTCAGAGAAGATCTGTTGAATGTTATTGCAGAATACTTGTAAAATATGGTTTAGGTTTATTTTATATTATGTAAAAGTTGAATGTGTTTCCATGCATCATTTTCACACCAAAAGTCCTGAAATGCTGTCAGTTGCTGTATCTTATAGGGTTTCTAACATTTTTGCTTACATGCTAATGTGTGCTGATGGTAGCAGGCTCTGAACAGAATCTGCCTTCTTCTCCCACTGGCAGCTGACAATATAGCCCCTTCTTACTTGCCTTGCAGTCTTCGCAGCTATACTGCTGGTTCTTCCATGACAAAGTTGCATGTAGAGAAAATCTAGCACATGTGTAAAAATAATTGATAATAAGTCACCAATGTGTACTCCATGTCATCTACCAAAAAACCCCCAAAAACTGCTTACAGGATTAAAAAATTTCATTGTGCACTATTTTTTATACATTTATTGGATTTTCTCTACATTCAAGTTTTTGCATGGCCAAGATAGCATTTTCCACTGCACCATGCATTACATGCGGTTGCGGTGAGCTGAACTGTTTTTTCTAAATGGTACTCCATGAAATGTGCACATCGCTATACACTTTGAACACCAGGTGGCGCCATGCTATGCAAATAAATGTCTGAACTCTTAAAGGAATTTTCTAGTTGTAGCAAGATATCCCCTATTCTCAGGTTAGGGGATAACTTTTAGATCAGTGGGATAGAGGACATTAAAAGGGTATGTCAGTTTATTTGAAGTTATCCCCTTTCCACAAGATAAGGGATAAGTATTCGATCGGTGGGTGTCCTACCACAGGGACCCCCACCGATTATGAGAAGGGGGGCCCTGTAGCCCGTGGAGCTCCCCCTCCCCCCCAAATTAACTGAACAGCTGGTTGGGCATGAATGCAGTTGCTCCATTTATTTCTATAGGAGTTATGGAGATAGCGGAGTACAGCTCTCGACAATCTTCAGAACACCCATAGAATTGAATGAAGAGTCTGTGCACATGTCCAACTTGCTGCTTCATTCTTTTGGGGGGTTCCACTTGCCACAGAGTCTCATAATCAGTGGGGATCCCAGCCGTAGGACCACCTTCAATCTAATAATGATCCCCAATCCTGTGGATAAGGGAATAACTTCACATAACCTGAATATCGCTTTAATATGGTGGACATCGTCCGTCTGGTGAGCAAATCCCATAGGACAAACAGCATAGAGGGCCTAGGTGCTGCAGCCTTATAATGGACGCTAAAATGTACCTGTATTTCAGTCATTTGAGACTGGCTTTACTTGTCTGAAATCGTTTTCAACCTGGGTGAGCTATTCTATCTAAGGAGGTGTGAAGACCTTGGGAATACAATTTTGGGGGATGATATAGGGAACAGACAGGGGTGAGGTGATATCTTGGAAAGAGAGGGCTAAAAAACATTCCGACAGAGGAAACAGCCTTTAATATTTATAGTTATGCAGGTGTTGGATGGCAACTAAATAATCCAGTGGCCAGTGCTAGTCATAAGTTTTAAAGTTTCAGTCTTTTCAGCACTTTATCTGTAAATCATTTTTGGATCTTGGAGGAAATCAGTAAGTGTTCCTGATGATGATATCACCTACTGTGAGAGAAGGTAACACTGTCTGTTGCAGCTCAGTTGGATATGCTTTCTGTTTCAGTCCTTTATCCTATAATTGTTGGAATCCTGTAATGGATCTCCTAGAACCCCGACCGGGGAGTATAGCAAATCTTCAGCGTATAGCAATCCCTCAGTGTCGATCAGTTACCCAAACACCAGCCTCAACTTGGTAAAGGGTAAAAACAGGAACTCTTTATTTGAACACACAACATTGATTTATACACATCTTCCAACAAGGTTACCACCCACAAGGTTTTGTAAAAACAGCCAATAACCACGTACAATACACTCAGACACTCCCACACGAAATCCTCCCCTCTGCCTGTGATGCAATCAACAAAATACAATGAGCATTGTCTGAGACGCAATTAACTAACACACTGGCATTGTCTAAGACGCAATCAACTAAATACAATTACCAATAACACAAAGGCTACAACCCACCTAGAATCCTCCCCTCTGCCTGTGATATAATCATGGTACACCATGGTTAACATAATCATCACAGGCTGGCGAATACACAATAATCTCTCAGGACAAAGGGACATCGCCAATACACAGAGAGACAATGGAACAGACCTCACTACTCAACGTATACAATGTCCCACCCTTTACAATACACATAAACGTGTAACATCACAAAATGGCACGAATTAGACCAGGGGTTCAAGTTAGTACAAGTCCTTTGTGAACATAGGAAGCCTGGCTGATGAGAGGGCCCATAATCCTGGGGCAAGAGGCTAGCAAACAGGCCTCTCCAAAACCCAGTGGCGAGGTTGGTTTTGCCACAAATCCAAATTAAAAAGGGATATGAGCACTCGGGGAAGCTGACACATACATTGGATGTAGTTGTATCAGATTTATCTTTATTTCAAAGACACCTCACAATATATAGGTTCTAAAAAGAAAAACAATCACATGACAAACATGTTGTAAAATTATTTTTATTGTACAATACTATGCAATAACAAATATGCCGCTACACAAGGCAATTTAGATAGTCAGTCAAACATTACACTTTTACAGAATAAAGTTACAATGCCGTGTCGAAAATCTGTTTCTCAGATTTGTGAAATACCAAGGAGCAAGGCATAGCTGCATAACAGTAGATTAGGAACCTTCGTAACCGGGGAAAGGGAGGGAGAAGGAATGGGGGGGGAGGGGATAAGGAAAGGAAGTGGGTTATGAAATTAATTGGAACCCCTCAGGTAACATGAATTATCTTGCTGGAATGTGAAGATATAGCATAAATGTAGCACTGCCCTTAAAAGGAATACGTGGTATAATGAAAGTGTAGGAGGCACCAGGGCTCCACCCAAGATCCCATCATTATAATGGTAGCTAATCTCCCTTTCGCTAATCCTATTGATTAATTTAGGTATCCGAGAAGTTTCTATACTTTTTCCAGGGCCCCCAAACCTTCTAAAATTGATGAGATGCACGGGAGTCAATCACATGACAAACATGACATTTGCGGTTATAAGATATAGATCATAAGACCATACGTAGGTTTCCATTCCCCCCCCCCCCCTTCTCCCCTGCACTTCCTGAGACACAAACAGATACTTCTGCTAAGGAGGAAACTGCGGGGGTGGGGGGGGGGAATGTGGGTGCACCTTATCAGCTGGGAGAACTGACACTCAAAAATAGCTTTTCTTTATTGAAACCAACTCTTTAGAGCAGTGTTCCCCAACCTTTTTTTTGTGCCGGTGACCGTTTCACGCAAAAACTATTTTTCAGCGGACAGGCGGAGGAAGGGGGGTGTCACAGGGATAAATCAAGCACATAAAAAAACAGTCATTTAGGCCCCCACTCAGTGACTTACAGGTGATGTCTCCTCTGGCTGGAGTCATTCTCTTTCCTTTTTTCTCATTCCTGCACAGATCGCTCTGATGACGACAACTTCTCTCAGCATAAGTGAACACACCTATTTAGTATTAATGCCTGCATCTATGCCTCTACTTAGTAATCCTCGCCATTTAAGCCCCAATAGATATAATTTCCCCCCCCCAGCAGTGCCCTATGTACATATAACACCCCCCAGTAGTGCCCTATTCACATATAATTACCTTAGTAGTGTCCTCTTCACATATAATGTCCCTTAGTTGTGGCCTCTTTAAATAGTGACCCCAAGTTATGGCCTCTTTACATATAGTGCCCCCCCAGTAGGGCCTCTTTACATGTAGTGCCTCTTTACATATGATCCCCCCCCCCCAGTGATGTCTCTTTACATAGGATGCCCCTACAGTAGTGCCTCTTTACATATGATGCCCCCCAGTAGTGCCTCTTTACATATAGTGCTCCCCGAGTAGTTCCTTTTTACATATAGTGCCTTTTTACTGTATGATGCCCTCTCCAGTAGGGCCTTTTTATGTATGGGGCCCCTGGTAGTGCCTCTTTACATATAGTACCCCTCCAGTAGTGCCTTTTTACATATAGTGCCCCCATTAAATAATACATCCAACCCCTCCTCCTTGGTGCCCCAGTAGTGTTCAGAACTAAAAAGAAATAAAAAGTACAAAATACTGCCGTCCGTCTGTCTGTGATTCAGGCCTCTTCCAGCCTGCTGCCCCGGCTACCTGCGCTACAGTACAGATGGTCGAAAACATCATTGCAACCTCATGGGCTGTGACCTGGTTGCGATTATATAATCATCACGACCATCCTGCATCGTAGCACTGCCTCATAGGCTGAAGGCCACTATGCCTCAGGCCTAAATGCACGGCACAGGGGCCAATAGTTCCTGTCCCATCTTTTCAACACTGGCGGACTAGTACCAGATGATCCACGGCCCGGTACTGGTTCGCAGCCCGGTGTTTGGGGACCGCTGCATTAGAGCATGCTGCCTCAGCACTAACATGTAATCATTATTAAATAAGACTAGATTTCAACTGTTTATTTCATTTATGCTGCATGGCAGCATCTGGGCAATTATTCCAGTAAAATGACAGACACCATAATGGAAACCTGGTGACCCCCTTTATTCTCAGTCGGGTACCAGTGGTGTTCATCATGCCACAGAGTTAACTGCTTCCTAAAACGAACCAGAAAATGGAACTACAAGTGCAGAAATATGACGGCACCGCTGACAAAAGTTTGAACAGAGCCTTAGACAATTCTGTTAATAATCCTAAACATGTAGTTAGTGTCTAGACGGAAACTTATATGTACATTGGGATAATAATGGTATTCAGTCACCCAGCATGACAACATGCAACTACCATGCTACTCATATTGTATTTCATCATTGTTATTATATTAAAGGGGTTATGCAACCCCAATAATGCCCCCCAAAATGCCCGGTCCCCTCACACAGGTTATACTTACCTCGCTCCCTGGCACCCGCATCGCTATTTTGGGAGACATTATATGGGTTGGATAACCCCTTTAAGGATGGGGGCCCTACTGTCAGGTATTCTAGTTGACTTTCTGAAGTAGTGTCTAACATGTCTTCTACCTGATGCATGCCCATCTCAGAATATGGTGCATGGTACTCAGCAAGTTGTACCTAGGGCTCGCAATCCCTTCTCTGATTAGAGGAGAAATATAAAGCTCAGAATTATGCATTTGAACTTCACCTTCAATGTGTTAATTGATTATCTGCTTAGAATCCTATAGTTTTTTTATTTAATTTTTTTACTGTATTTCTTTAGACTTTTATTATCCTTATTTCTTTAGACTTTTATTATCCTGGCACTTTTCACTGGCCAGGATAAAGCTGGTTACTCAAACAATCATTTGGTAAAAAAGAAAAATTCCCATCTACGAAAAAAAAACAAGTGCTTGGCGTTGAGAACATAATCTTTTTCCAGGAACTAATTTCCCTGGATTTTTTATTTTTTTGGCAGTAACCATGTGAAATAAATAGCATGGTAATTTGTACAATAGTAAAGTGTATGCTTTAAATGTCTAAAGCCATGACAGCAAATATCAATTACATATGTTGTGCGTGTACGTTATTTTATTTTCTCACTCCCCACTAAGAAGTGTTTTTTTGGGGGATTGATGCCTGGGCTATACTAATATGATGTGTGTGCTATGCTAGATATAGAATGTCTTTGTAGTCATCTTCTTTTCTCCACAATCTGCCTAGGTCTCTAAGGTATACAGCACTGAGAGTAAATCTTTATGAAATGCAGCTTGTGTGTAATCTGATTTTAACATGACTGATTTGGCAGCAGAGGCTAAACTGTGTGACCTTGAATGCAGCAAATATTGTCTTGGCTGCTACAGACTAGGACGGCCATGCTGGGGACGGTGTGACTGAGTGATTTCTGTAATGACTTATTTTACAAAATCTCTCCCGCTGTACGTTCTACTTGACCGTTAAGACAATGCACACTTGAATGATAAGTGGTATATATCACACAGTTGGAGCCCTTTTTATCTTACCCAAAACACCAAGTGTAAGTGAAACAGAAAATAAATAAGATTTTATATTTTAAAACGGAGTCACGTCTTGTCTTCTGCACAGAACATCATTGAATTCTCCAGGGCTTACTGGAAAAGATAAAAGTACAAGTATAAAGTATAAGAACAAAAGCAACACTTGATTAAAAATTGTTTTACTAAACACTCAAAATGTCTTTTAAGGGGTATCCTGGTTACATTAATTATCCTCTATCCAAAGGTAGATTGTTGGGAGTCAAACTTCTGACCACCAATCATAAAAATGGTGGCCCACAGGGACCCCTAAAATGAATGGTGCAGCAGGTCAAGCATGCATACCCTCCTCCATTCATCTCTGTGCTGGAGGCACCTCTGCTGATCGGAGGCACGGACAGGAACCACACAGAAGTGACCGGGGAGCACACGGCCGATTCCCGCATATTGCGGACCGCAATACGGCCACAGCCCGGCAAATGGCCGTGTGTATGAGGCCTCAAGGAGAGGGAGGGGTGGCAGAGGGAGCAGACCTCAGTGCACTTAACTGCTCATTTGCATTATAGATTAAATGTACTTTTTCTCCAGAATGAAGCAACTGAAAAGCATAACAAATGAATGCTTTTAATCAGCAGAGTGACACTGAGAAATTAGTCTAATGGAAAGAAAACTGTCAATCATCCTTTGGAGGCAGGAGAAGGGTGGGGCAGCATGCTACATCGGACTCATCTCTCTCAAAGCACTGACACACACTGCTGGCTTTGGAAGGTTAGTGCTCAAAATGTACTGAATGCCATCACCGGAGTGACAGACCGCAGAAATCAGCAGTCTGTCACTGCCGCTAGTGAGGGCATCATACAGGAGCTGACAGGTTCCCTTTAATCACCAAGTCATTTTAGATCTATTTCAATTTTAAAAGAATCTAAATGATGTTAAAGGACGGTTAACCATTGTACCTTGTCTTGTTATGTAACGTAATGCATTCACATTTAATTTTTCACTAGAGGTGTCCTGAACATTGGTTGGACTACCTGAAAGACCTTGTGGGTAACCTGATTTTGATTCCCTTGCATAATATAAATATGGCAGAGAGCCACACTAGCTGTAGCTCTCGACTTTGTAGAAGAGGTTCAGATACATTTCTCATAACTTCAGAATGGTTCGTTAGCGATGCAAATGATAATGCCAAGTAGCTTTGTTTCAAAATGAATATTCAGTCATTGTCTGCTTGAAAAAGCTAGGAAATATTGAAGTGAACATGTTATCTGCTATTATGCTTTGTTGCTTTAGGTTATTTAGTACGGTAGAGGCAAAAAATAATTGATTTCATTTAGCATTCGTTTTTTTTTCTTATTTTGGAAAAAGAAAATCAAGGTTTTTTCTCAGAAAGTAATTGTGCATTTTTAAAGTCTTATTCCAGTAGAAACAATATCCACAAGACTAAGCTATCCCAGAAACTCCTCCATTAATATCCTACTTTCTCTTGAACCTATTTTGTCTCATAATGCAGTTGAAATCTTCTATATGTATTTTCTCTCCTTCTGTCCAGTCCCGTGGCTGTAAGACAACTGGCTGCAGAAGGAAACTCTCTCCTCAGCCCTACCTGCAAAATGTTAAGCCTAGAGCCTTGACTAAGCCCGAGTCATTACCAGCTGTAAATAGAATAGATGAGTAAGAGATTATCTTGTGTTATCACAGAATTTCTACAAAACTATTTGCTTAAAGTGGTTCTCAGAGAATTAAGAAAATGAAAATACTTTAATATTACTTTATTAAAAATATATTCCCAAATACCTTTCATTATTTATAATGACTCGTTTTGTCTGGAGAGCAATCATCAGGGGAAGCAAAATGGCCGCTGTCCCATTAGTTTACACAAAACCTGTCCTGATCACACATGAGGACAAGTTACTTTACAACACTGAGGTAAAGAGCTGCCTCATTCTTCTCCTCATCCTCCTCCTCTCTGCTTGTCAGAAATTATGATCCTGAGTACAGATGATAAGAACTTTAGCTGAATCTCTGGGGAATTTAGTTCATGAGGAGACATGAAGTACAGAGAAGACGGACAGGACAGACTATGGTAATGTGGGGCTGTGGTAATGGAGACTGTGAACAAGTGCTGCTGTTCATTATCCACACCTCACCCTCCTCTCATGTCTCCTCATCATCTCCATTCCCACAGAGATTCACCTGTATTCAGGATCATGATTCCTGACAAGCAGAGCAGAGAGGAGGATGAGGCAGCACTTTGGCTCATTGTGGTGAAGTAACTTGTCCTCCTGTGTGATTAGGACAGGTTTTGTGTGTACTGATAGGACGGTGGCCATTTTATTACTCATAATGAGTGCTCCCTAGACAAAACAAGCCATTCTAAGTAATGAAAGGTATTTAGGAATATATTTATAATAAAGTAATATTTCAGTATTTTCATTTTTTTAATTCTTGGAGAACCCCTTTAAGGGGACACTACCATCAGTTGTTCATCCCTTCTATATTAAGGCCCTATATGAATATTCTATGTAATAATTTTTATTTGTTTTCTGGATATCATTTTTTGTTTGCTTCAATGCCACGATGGAGGGAGCTCTTCCAGTTTGGAGTTGAGTCTCCTCTCGGGGCACAGAGGGACTGGCACCATCAACATCTGACCACTTCAGTATTTGTGGCACTGTCCACAGTCTGTATCTCAGTATCCATGTGTACTTTCTGTTTGCACATACTTGCCATGACTAGGGTTTATTCCTTACTGTAAATGCAGGGCTGTGGAGTCGGTAGATAAATGCTCTGACTCCAACTCCGACTCCTCAGTTTTTGGTACTTCCGACTCCCCGACTCCGACTCCTCTGTATTTAATATGCAAATGTATTTTATACATTACTTGAAGGAAAGAAAGGCAACATACATGTCATTACCACAGAACTACTGGCTAGGAAGCTGCTGCCTTCGCCTTTGTGTGCTGATCTTCTGCTGAAGATAGGGCAGTGGGAGGATCGAGGAAGGGGCAAGGGAAGGGGCATTTATTTTAAAACATGATTTACCTAGTACAGGCATGCTCAACTTGCGGCCCTCCAGCTGTTGCAAAACTACAACTCCCAGCATGCCTGAGCAGCCTACAGCTATCAGCCTACAGCAGGGCATTGTGGGAGTTGTAGTTATACAACAGCTGGAGGGCCGCAGGTTGAGCATGCCTGACCTAGTAGAATCCGATAGTCATGTTTAAAGTTTAAGCTAACAATCTGAGTTTACAAGTTTTTATAGCCTTAGCTGAATGACAGCGGTTTTTCAAATGGTTTACAGCTTCTTGAACTATTGACTATCTATTCCCTTCACTTATACAAGTGTCTAGTCCTGCAAAAAACATATTTACTTAATCAGTTATCAGTGAGAGGCTAGGTTACCCATGGGCCTGTAACAGCGGAACACAACGCAATAGAAATTATAAGTATTGCCGCTCCTTAACTGTGCATTGCGTGCCATATAGAGAAGCATATGAAAAACATGCTTCTTCATGGTCACTTAACGTGTTTGTTTTGCGGTAACGTGACGCACTGCATGCATTGGCCTTTATTCTTACAGTAGAGAAGTACCGTATTTTTCGCAAAAGTGGGGGAAAAATAGCAGTGCGTCTTATGGAGCGAATGCTGCGACCGTCCGGTGAATAGGCTGAGAGGGAGGAGGGGCTAGGGGCCGGCATCTGTTTCTGTAATGGCAGCGGGGCCCGGTGCAGTCACTGTATTCTACTACAGTAACCATATCTAACTTGTGGGTATTGTTAAAGTATTCCAATCATCTTAAATCTAGCGCTCTACTACTTACTACTAACTTCTTGGCTGTCAGGAGGCCAGGTGGGCGCTCGTAGCGTAGCTCACTACGTCACGCACCTGCTCCGTCCACTTTATGAATGAAGCAGGCACCGGGCGCTGCTGCCATTACAAAAAACAGATGCCGGCCCCCATTCACTACACAGAGACACTGTTATGGGGGGGATCTGTGGATGACACATAAGATAAGATGCTATAGATGTGTCATCCACAGATGCCCCCATAACAGTACAATCCACAGATGCCCCAACAATGATCCCCCATAACAGTGCCATCCACAGATGCTCCCATAACAGTGCCATCCACAGATGCCCCCATAATAGTGTCATCCACAGACCACCATTAGTTCAAAACCCACCAAAAGCACACCTTTTGGTTAAAAATATTTTTTTTCTTATTTTCCTCCTCAAAAATCTAGATGCGTCTTATAGGGCGAAAAATACGGTAATTAATTATAACTTTTTGTAAATTGGGATATTTAAACTTGTTTTTTTTTATTTTATTCCAATTTAAATCTAGTAGGAGTTGGAGTTGGTTCATTTTTTGCCGACTCCGACTCCAGGTACCCAAAATTGCCTCCGACTCAGACTCCACAGCCCTGTGTAAATGTCTGTGGATATAGCATCTGCCCAGTACCACGTTATCCTCATCTGGTGATGAATTGACAAGGTGTGCCTAGCAATATTGAGGATGGTCGTACCTTTTCCCCATTGGGACTGATTTAATAGCTGATTGTGTGGCAATACAGCAGAATCTACCCCTTTGATCAGGACCTATGTATATTGCATTCCACATGTGAAGAGGGGGTGATTTAATTCTTACATATAGTGGTCTTTCCTAATTGACTATACCATCATTCTGTCGATACATCCATCTGTTTTATTTGCCCCTGATGAACCCCGGATATGATACCTAACGGGGGAAACCCATCATATACTTCTAGTTTATTGTTCACTGGCTTCTCCACGGACAGGTACTATCTTTACTATCCACGGGATGCTTTCCCTGTTTGCATCCATTGCTGGCGGATTTAGGGACCTAGATTTGGAATTTATCTGGTTATTTCCCTGTGGTACGATGCATTGTTTTAATGTAGTAATAATAAAGGTTATATTTTAAAGGGAACCCTTCACAGGGATTTGATGTATAGAGCTGAGGACATGGGTTGCTAGATGGCCGCTAACACATCCGCAGTACCCAGTCCCCATAGCTCTGTGTGCTTTTATTGTGTAAAAAAAAAGTATTTGACACATATGCAAATTAACCTGAGATGAGTCCTGTCCTTGACTCATCTCACATACAGGACTCATCTCAGGTTAATTTGCAAATGTATCAAATCGTTTTTTTTTACATAATAAAAGCACACGGAGCTTTGGGGCCTGGGTATTGTAGATGTGCTAGCGGCCATCTAGCAACCCATGTCTTCAGCTCTATACACAAAATCCCGGTGACGGGTTCCCTTTAAGGAGGGTTTTGTTATTTGATTTTTATTTTTATTTTTTCTTTGTTAGGACCCTTACTACTACCTACCTTACTGTCAGACTAACAGTTCTGTGATATCATTTTTTGAAGTCACTCCATTTATTCTTCTTGTCCTGGCTGTTTAACTTCCTCCTTTGTTTGAACTTTTAGCATGGCAAACAGTCTTGCTTGACTTTTTCACTGTTCTGTGGGCATCCTTTTCTAGGCCTATCAGCAGAGCTGCCATTTGTTATTCTAAATTCTAAATCTACTATTATACTAAGGGTCCATTCACAAGTCGGCAAAATGGATCCGCATCCGTTTCACAATTTTGTGGAACATGTTCTATTCTTGTCCGCAATTTTCTATGAGAGTGCCGGCCATGTGCAGTCTGCAAAATGCGGAACACACATTGCTGGTCTCCGTGTTTTGAGGATCCGCAAAGCACATACGAATGTGTGAATGGACCCTTACAGATAGCTTACTGCTGCTGTGAGGGAAAGGTGCTAACGATGGATTACCTATCTATACAGGACTTTTATCTCTCCGTCCTGACTGCTACAGAAAGTCAATGTTTAGATTACCAAAATGCAAGAAAAATAATTAAAAAAACTTTCAAAAACGCTTTACGGTAATAAAAACTTTGCTAAAACACCACTAGTTTGCAAAATTGCCACCAAACACGACCATTTTTCAGTGATGATTCCACTACTGATATGTCTCTAATTTGTGTGCTGCCAATTTTTTCAATGTACTAATTGCAAGACTGGTTATCAAAATTACTTCTGGCTCATGGCCAAAGTGTCTTATTTTACATAATAAGTACTTTGCGCTGGTAATTGGGAGGCATGGGAATCTAATAAACGGATCAGATCAGATACCTGCTTGTTGAAATGGTGAAATAAAATAGTTTTTAGGTGAATCCTCTGAAAATTCAAGTGTTCCAACTTAAATTCACAGACCACATCAGCTTCCAAATAGCTGTTATAGCAGCTCACACATGCTTTCTCATTGTCGAATACATTTTGGAAGCACGCAGCAATGAAATGATAATATGCTTTCTTTATTGCTTAAAATGTAATTAGGAAAAAAAGCTTTCTAACACATTTTCAATAGCATGCAGCAATTTAATGAGCCACAAAAAGCTAGTTTATTTTCTACACTAAACACAATTTTAGAGTTTCTATGTGATTATGTATATATTGGTCACTGTAGTGTGCACTCATAATAGTAGATTAAAGTGTTCATTACTTAAAAACTAAATACAGCATTCCAAATGTGCTTCGTAGTAACTGGACCCTAGAGCCATAAAGACTCATTTCCAGTTATATATTCAAAGCTTCTAGTAGAGAAGGAGATAGGCATTAGGTACTCTATCTTATACATTTTTATATTTTTATTAAAAGATCAAGAAACTCTACAACTATCTTTGTTTTAGTGGGCAAAAATTGGCTTTAGCTATAAATTTGCAAAACGGGTGCTGTTTATAACGTACAAACCATGTTCTAGGGCCTACACCTTCTACACCTTACTTTCTTGCTGTTTACCTATAAAAAAAGGTGAAACCAATAATTTGAATTGGATCTGATTTGCAATAAAACTGCATGCTCGCTCTGTGTTTATTCATGTTATGGCCGCTACATGTTTCCACAGTCATACAGTAGTGATCTGGTTGCTTCTGGTTCCTTTTACTGGGAAAAGAATCCAGCACTAAAGCAGCGCTGAGACTCCCTTATTCTCAAGATCATTGCAGTTCCCATGAGATGAACCGCATTAGTGGTTGGCTGGAGACCCACTAGATCGCTTACAGATTTGACTTAGGGTGTTCTTTACTTTAAACACCTAAATGGAGATATGGATTAACCCACAGGAATATCTAGATTGCCATCTCCTTTAGCAACAGTTTATTAGTATGGAAGACTTTTCCAAGGCAGCAGGCAGGAAGGAGCTTGGGTTGAAGTTTGCAGAGTTCAGGGGTCTGGCAGAAGTCAGTGCTGGGACCAGACAGCAGAACAAAGTAGCGGGCACAAGAAGGCTCAATGCCAAATGCAGCAGGAACAAAAACACCTTTTACAGACTCAAAAAACAAGAGGGTCCTTAAAAAGTGACTTTTCTTCACCCATGTGCATAAAAGATGCAGCGTACCAAATGAAAAAGTGTGCAAGAATGTGGTCTGTTGCAGGCCCCCTACGGTAGAGAAGAGCCCCCCAGGAACACAATTACAATGTGATGCAATTTGAACTCCATCCCCCAAGGTGATTTGAAAAAAAGTGTAAAATAAATTTTATAAAGTTATGTTAAAGGGTTTCTACCATCAGAATTTCTGTTATGTAGCTGACATTAGCGATGTCCGTTCTGCCCGCCCCCCTCCTCTTGATTGATGTCCAAGTTCTATGCATCGTTGAGGAAATCCCTCGCCTGCGCCGTCCACTTCTGTATTCGGCGCAGGCACAGTGAGTGAAGGCCACGCTCCTGGTGCCGGCTTCCTCACTGTGACGTAGTCTGTGCAGGCGCAGTGAGGAAGCCGGCACCAGGAACGGGGCCTTCACGCACTACGAATACAGAAGTGAACGGCGCAGGCGTGGGATTTTCTCAACGATGCATGGAACTTGGACATCAATCAAGAGGAGCGGAGCGCGCAGAACGGAGGACCTGGGTGGGATAAAGGGTGAGTAGACCGAGCCTCTAGGTGCTGAATCTATGCCAACATAGCACCTAGAGGCTCATTAGCATATTGTAAAAGTGTGTATTTTAGCAGAACGGCTGCAGGGACAAATGTAAAAAACATACTGTTATGTAGTGCAGACATTAGCGCATCGCTAATGTCAGTCAGCTACATAACAGTAATTCTGATGGTAGAAACTTTTTAAACTCTGTAAAGAAAAAAACTTTTTTTGAGATTAAATTGTAAATTAAATTATGATTAAATTCAAATTTATTACATTTCTCATAACACATCATAATATATACACTTTAAAGTTTAATATACTGTAGTCCTGGAAAATAGTGTTGATCGCGAATATTCTAATCGCTAATTTTTATTGCGAATATTGGCACTTTGAGGGTTCGCGAATATCTAGAATACAGTGCTATATCTTTGTAATCTCCAATATTCTATCTTTTTTTTCATCAGTACCCATGATCCCTCACTGCTTCTTGCTTGTGGTCCAATGAGAAGGCTGCAATATATTTGACTTTAGTAGTGTTGATCGAGAATTTTCGTATCGCAAATTTTTATCGCAAATTTTTCGATTGACAATATTGGCAATCAAGAGAATAATGACTGGAGATCTCGAATTCGTGAATATATGACGAATATTCGCCCAAATATTGGCGATATTCTAATATTGCCCCTGCCGCTCATCATCACTGCTGGAAAATGCGATAAAGTTAAAAGCATAAGTTTAAAGCGTTCTAATATCCTCTTCAAAAGAGTTCATTTTCATGGAATTCTATTTCCGATGTCATTGCCACTAAGGTCACTTTTCCTTTAAACCATTGTAAATGCATTTCATCAAAACTATGATCCCCTGCAGTAGATAAAAGCTTTAAAATACAATTTATATCCATAAGTGCATGCTGGTATTTCCTTCTTGAACAGCTATCTCATCTCAAGTCTGAATGTTTTTATCTTTTCTTTTTGTTCTTAATATTAAGTGTACAGTTTAGCAGATCATGCCCCAGAGCAGTTTCATAAGTCATGCAGTGTCCAAATGCTTGCGGTAAAATGTTCACAATGTGTACTGAAGTGACACGTTTCCCATTTGCTGTCAGTGCCATTGACAGCTTTGAAGTTTTAACATTCGGACATCATAGTTCAATGCACTTTAGCAAAGAAAATAACTTGGGAGTATTACAGCATGACAGATTTTTAAAGTAACCTAAAACGTTCATTTTCCCTATTTTCATCAAAAAGCTATCTGGGAATTACTGTAAGTGTTGAGTCATCTTGAGTAATGTTTTGGTGATTGGTTTTAAATACTCCCTAGAGCATTTAGGGGGAATTTAATATGCAACGTAGTTTACTGGTGTAGAAATGTTGTAACTTTGTCACACTCTGGTTTTGTGGAATTCTTTTTGTATTTTTATGCAGTTCTTGTAAATTTTCAAAAAAGTAGACAGGGCTTAGTGGGATGTGGTAAAAGGTTTGTAAGAAACTTACCTGTCCGGGCTCCATTGGCGCTCTCCTAATCGATGACATAGCTGCAACGGGAGAGACATGCTGCTGCGCTATGCCCCCTGGTGACACAATCTCATCCTTAGCAACAGGAAGCCATGCTGTGTTTCTCCCTGAAGTGTGTGTGTGCTGGGGAAGATTAGCAGTGGTCTGACTGCTCAGCTGCTCTATTACTGTGTGTTAGTGTTTCTGACTGATGGAGCGCCAAGCTATAAACCTATCAGGTTCTGATTCAAGGACTCGGCGTTCTACTTAAAGAGGACCTTTCACCGATCCTGAAATCTGCGATGCGATTGGCCAGCGCTACAGCAGAACAAGGGCAGACTCCGCCTACCATAACTTAGTGACCGAAATCTCCGCCTACCATAACTTAGTGACCGAAGATACCGGAGGGCATAGTGGGAGAACGGAGCGGCGCCCAGGGATAATAGTAAGTGCAGTGAGATTCCCCAGGCGCCGCTCTCCATGTCTGTATACTTAGTTCACAATGTCAGGATCAGTGAAAGGTCCTCTTTAAACCCCTTTCTACACCAGTGCCAGTGATAGTCTCTGACTTGCTAGTTGTGTTCTTTGTTCCTGTGCTTATTGGATTTCTCATTCCTCTGACCCTGGCTTGTCTTCTGACCACTCCTTGTCTCACAGTTAGTACTACGTTGTCCGCCTGGTTCTGATCTTGGCTTGTCTTCTGTCTACTCTCTGTCTATTGTTTGGTACTGCATAGCTTTTACAGGTGAAACTTGAAAAATTTGAATATTGTGTAAAGTTCATTTATTTCAGTAATGCAACTTAAAATCTGCTGTATAAAATGCCAGCCTTAATACATTTCCTCCATTGTGTCTTCTGTTTGTTTTGGTTTGTTTTTTACCAATTTGTTACCACTTTAATGTAAACATATAAGACTCATTACAGGCAAAGCGAGATATTTCAAGCCATTATTTGTTATATTTGGATGATTATGGCTTACAGCTTATAAACCCCCAAAGTCTCAATTTTGAGGTCCCCTTTGCTCAAGGGGTATGGATTAATTAGCTGACTAGAGTGTGACACTTTGAGCCTAGAATATTGAACCTTTTCACAAAATTCAAATTTTAAGCTGCATTAATGCAATTCCTTTTCATTTGCATTACTGAAATAAGTGGACTTTTGCACGATATTCAAATTTTTTGAGTTTCACCTGTACATACAAATCTGGTATTGTATTTGTCTGTCTTTGTTGTTTGTCCGTCTCTGCACTTAAATAGCGTAGGGACCGTCTACCACTTGTGGTCTACCTATTTAGGGCATGTACTGCAAGTAGGTAGGAAAATTGGGCTGGGGTCTAGCCTTTGTCCTAGCTTCATTGTCCTTGTCTGTCCCAGAAACTAGCATAAACTAAAGTGCAAATTTTGATAAATTTTTCTGGCTCACAGATTGCCAGAAGATGTGTCTCTTAATAAATTTGGCAAAACTTACTTCAGTGCTCTTCTGATTAAATCTGCTGTATAAAATGCCAGCCTTAATAAATTTCCTCCATTGTGTCTTCTGTTTGTTTTGGTTTGTTTTTTTTACCAATTTGTTACCACTTTAATGTAAACATTTTTAAATGTTATTTTTGCAGAGCAATGAGTTCCATCATGTATGTTATAGGTTGACCTATAACCTTCCTGTCAATAGAAACAATATAGATAAATAGAAAGTGTTTTTCTGACTTTAAAATATTAATTGGCAATTTACATAAAAGAGAAAATGAGGACTAATGCACACCCACAACACAAAAAAAGTGGAGTAGTTTCAGAGCCTGGTTCCAAACTGATTGATTGACAGGGGTGTTGTGATGTTGATTACCTATCCTACTATTCCTGGAAAATCCCCTTTGCATGCAGAGAAAATATGGCATGGGCTAACAAGCTGAGGCTTCTCCATACATGGTGGATGCCAGTTATGTAATATTGGAACAAAAGAAAAAGATGGTCGGCACTACTCACCACGACCACTTCGAATCAAGATTTGGGAGAGCAAAAATACGGGGGTGCTCAGTGTTGGAAAAACACTGAATTCAAATGCAGAAAAGACAATTTATCCTGATTGCTAAATCTTTATTTATTCATACAAAAGTGAACAATACAGGGAGTCGGGTTACAGCACATGCAGCCAGTCAACCGCCGTTTTGCCTCGTGTGACGCTTTCTCTAATGTAATACAACTGACACCTGGACACAGTGACCAAAAAGGCATAATAAAAACAGTTATTTCAATTTGTCACTACAAAGATTTTTCAAATTATAAGATGGGAAGTTAAATGATGCCATTAAAAATACAACTTGCCCTGCAAACAATTATTTCTTTAACCCAAAATTTTAAATGTTATGGCTCTTGTAAGTCTGGAAGGAAAAAAATGAAAGGTGAAAATTGGCCCGGTACTTAAAAGGGTTGTGCAGAAATGGGGGGATTTAGCCAACCCTCCCCTTTACTGGACCGAAAAGGGAAGATTACTTAAGCTACTTTCACAGTAGTGTTTTTTGCGGATCCATCATGGATCTGCAAAAAACACTTCCGTTACAATAATACAACAGCATGCATCCATCATGAACGGATCCGGTTGTATTATGTCTTCTATAGCCAAGACGGATCCTTCATGAGCACCATTGAGAGTCAATGGGGTATGGATCCGTTTTCTATTGTGCCAGATTGTGTCAGAGAAAACTGATCCGTCCCCTTTGACTTACATTGTGTGTCAGGATGGATCAGTTAAGCTCAGTTTCGTCAAGCGGACATGGAGACTGATCGGAGGCAAACCGATGCATTTTGAGCGGATCCTTTTTATTCAGAATGCATTAGGGAAAAATTTATCCGTTTTGGACCGCTTGTGAGAGCCCTAAACGGATCTCACAAACGGAAAGCCAAAACACGAGTGTGAAAGTAGACTTACCTGCTTCTTGGCGTTGGCTGCCCACTCCTTCTGCTAGGCCTGTACATGCTGCACAGTCATAAGTTGCCAAAGCTGGCGTTTCAGCTGGTCCCATAATTGCTTGATTGACAATAAATCTGGTGACCAGGCAGGTCAAGGAAGTGTTGCAATCTAGCAAAGACGTTCCTGGGAAACCCTTGCTGTGTGTGGGCAAGCATTATCCTGCTTAAAAATGTCAGTTGGAGAGGAGACACATGTGGCCGCAGGATGCCCTGCACATATTGCTGAGCTGATAGTGTCCCTTCATATCACTGCAATGGGTGACCGACTGTCGAATGTGATGGCTCCCCAGATCATCACACCAGCAGTTGCGACAGTGTGTTGCTCCACAGTAAAGGCAGAATTGAAACGCTCACTACCAGGCCTCCATACTGTGGGAACCCAAACAGGCTGGCTGTCAGTGGCAGGACACATAATGGGCTTCATGACACCAAATTTCCTTCTACCAATCACCTGGAAATGGTCTAGACCAGGGGTGCACAACCTACGGCCCGGGGGCCACATGCGGCCCTTGATACCATTCTGTGCGGCCCCCAACCATCTGGTAACAGACATGTATGCCTATGTCTTGTGGCTGCTTACATGTATTTCTGCCATTAGATGGGAGTCCTGGAAGTGTAACTAGACATTAGTGGTATATAATGTGTGTTCAATATGCCATAAGTACAATATTTCAGTTGTTAATACACCTTTAAATTGTAATTTCGGCCCTCGTCATTGGTTCATTCTGGCAATGTGGCCCCCAACCAGGAAACGTTGTGCACCCCTGGTCTAGACAAACCTCCCGACGAAGCCTGGTGAGGCGAAACACGTGTTGAGGTGTCAGTACGTGGGGTGACATTCCAGTCTCTGTACATTATGACTCTGGGTATGCTTTAGACTTATTATGGTCATGTCTATACCTAGGGATGGATATATAAAGATATGAATTGCATATAGGCTGCGGATTAGGACTGATAAACATGTGTACCATTTTATTTTATATCTAGTTTAATACACCTGATATATATATCTAAGGCTATATTCACACTGGCGTTTCTGGGTCCGCTTGTGAGATCCATTCAGGGCTCTCACAAGCGGTCCAAAAGAGATCAGTTCAGCCCCAATGCATTTTTTATTTTATTTTTTTAAAGATTCTTGATTGTTTTATGAGCCAAAAATACTAAATTCCATTACATTTAACTTAAAAATAACAGATAGTCATTCATCACTTCATATAATTGACCCCTAATACCCCCCCCCCCCCTTGATTCACTGCTGCGGGGTCCAACTGTACCCTTGTTGCCACTTGTGATCGTTCCCTAATACCACAAACAGCCGAGCCTTTTAGAGCTGGAAGAGAATATTAAAAACCCACCCTTTCCAGGATTACTCTGATTTTCTTGCTAATCTTCTATAAACGTCGTTGGTGTCTATCCGAGCCCTCCACTCAAAATAGGTAGGGCTGTTTTTTGTGCCCCAATATTTAAGAATCAAGGCCTTTGTGGCCATGAATCTCTCCAAAGAGATTCTAATCTGATAGGGCGTTAAATCAGTAGGGAGGAAAAGACCTAATATTGCCTGCATAAAACAGCGGTTCAATTTAATCGGGTCTGCTATATAGATCTTCATAGATGCTGGTCCAAAATCCACTTATTTCTGGACAATTTCATAGCAAGTGACTTAGACCGGCATTTTCAGCCGAGCACTTCCAACACATATCTGTTCTTTCTCTGTATATTTTGGCGAGGAAGGCAGGGAAGTAGTACAGGCGGTGTACAATCCTAAACAGGATCTATCTATATTTTTGGGATATCAATACTTTTTTTATATTTCGATATACTACATCCCAATCAACAACACTACCTTCGCCTAATTCAACTTCCCAGCCTCCTCTCGCTTTTAATAGTTATTTCCACTTCATCACCACGACGGCTACAAGGAGATTGACCCCTGACCTCTGTAGGGGCAGGAACAGAGAGAGGGTTTAAATCCCCCCCTCCCACCACCAACACCAGTGTTTCCTGTCCCTACAGAGGACAGGGGCAGAGAGAGTCTCCCTGCGGGGAGATGAAGATGTAGCAGAACTTCCTGACACCTACCGGGTGTTCCCCCTGCCCTCCTGCGGTCTCCGTACTAACGCTGGGCAGGGGCGAAGGAGGGAGGCCTCGCTCCATTATTATATGTGAGCCTGCTCCCGGTCGCGATCTCCCGCCGGGCCTGTTTGGCTATCGCCGGGTGCGCGCCTAAGCGCTTCAGGATAACGGCCGTCGTCACTTCCGGGTGCCGAAAGGAAGTGACGTCATTCAGAGGCGTCTCCGAGTTCAAATTTTCGCGCGCAGCAGCGCCGATTGTCAGTGTACCGGAGCCAGTGTGCAGTCATGTCGGCTGAACCCCGCTCCCCTGGAGACCCTTCTGTGCCGCCTGTAGTAAGTCCCCTGTGGGGAAGCGCCTTTTTCCTTACCCTGTACTTGTCTTTACACTGTACCAGGTTACTTGTTCCTCCTCCTCCACATCTCTGGCTTGGGGCTATATCCTGCTGTTAGCATGTGTACTTACCATAGCTAATTAGGGTTGTTCTCCCCAGGTCACTAAGGAGGCTCAGAGAAAGATCAAAAAACAGTCGAAATGTGTGTCCTGCCTCAAACGGCTACCGGACGACTATCGTAAAAAACTCTGTAAGGACTGCATATCTAATGTGATTGCCGAGGAACAGCCTTCTTTCCTTAAAGATCTAAGGTCCATGATCCATGAGGAAGTCAAAACCTCCTTATCTCAGATACCTTTACCCAGGGATGAACCCCCTTCAAAAAGACATAGGGGCCCATCCCCTTCACTATCTGATCCAGAGATTATAGAGGAGGAGGCCTCGTCCTCCAGAACACGGGAGGACGAGGTGGTCTTCTCTGATCTTGAGATTCCAGAATCAGAACAGAGATTCTGCTTCTCCTTGGACGAGATGCCTGACCTATTAAGGGCAGTCCGGGCCACTATGGGGGTCGAAGAAACCCCTAAAGCACACTCAGTCCAGGATGAGATGTTTGGGAGGCTCAGGGTTAAAAAAACCCGTGTATTCCCAATCAATGAGAACATACGGGATATGGTGCTGGACGAGTGGTCCAACCCAGAAAAAAGGTTGGGGGTATCCAGGTCCTTTAGAAACCGGCTGTTGTTTGACACGGACGAAGTTAAAATCTTCAGCGAAACACCAAAAATTGATATCCAGGTGGCAAAGGTCAATAAAAAGACTGCCTTGCCCTTTGAAGACACCTCTCAACTGCGTGATCCCATGGACAGGAAAGCAGATAGCCTCTTAAAAAAATCTTGGGAAGCAGCGATGCTTGTCTTAAAAACAAACATCGCTGCTACCTCAGTGGCAAGATCCATGAAACTGTGGCTAGAGGAACTGGAATCTCGTATCACAGATAATACTCCTAGGGATGAGATCTTGAGATCCCTCCCCCTGTTAAAATCCGCCACAGCATTTATGGCTGACGCCTCAGCGGAATCGGTCAGATTCGCCGCAAAGGACGCGGGACTCTCCAATGCGGCCCGTCGCGCCCTATGGATGAAAAGCTGGTCGGGCGACAACACATCGAAGATGAAGCTTTGCTCCATCCCGTTCTCAGGGGAATACGTCTTTGGGCCCGTCCTAGACCGTATCCTGGAGAAAGCGGCGGACAAGAAAAAGGGATTCCCAGAAGAGAGACCCTACAAAAGGAAATATCCCTTTCGGGCCCCCACTAGCCAGAACAATCCCTTTAAGGGTAAAGGGAAGTCAGGACGCTGGAGTTACCCTAAAGGGGGCAGGGGTAGGATTACCCCCTCCTCCTCCCAGGGTAAACCCTCGGATAAACAATGACGTCAGAGTGGGGGGGAGATTGAAGAACTTCCTGACTCCTTGGGAGTTCATTACTCCGAACCCTTGGGTCCGGGACATCATAAGATCCGGGTACCGGATCGAACTCTCTTCATCTCCCCCAAACCGCTTCATTGTTACCAACCCACATTCCCCCAAAGTACGCGGAAAGATATTGGAAGGAATCCAAAGCCTTCTGGCAACGGACGTAATAATACAGGTCCCGCCAACACAGCAAAAACAAGGTTTCTACTCAAACCTGTTTTTGGTAGAGAAAAAAGAAGGCTCGTTCCGTACGATCATAAATCTGAAAGCCCTGAACAAATTTGTCATCTATCGGAAGTTCAGGATGGAATCCCTGAAATCCCTGATTCCATTGATAAAAAGGAATGCCCTGATGTGCTCAGTAGACCTCCAGGACGCATACTATCACGTCCCAATTCATCCAGAGTCACAAAGGTTCCTGAGGTTCGCCATCCAGGACCACAAGAGGGTAATCCGTCACTACCAGTTTACGGCCCTTCCCTTTGGGATATCATCTGCACCCAGAGTGTTTACAAAGCTGGTAGTGGAGATGATGGCCTTCTTGAGACACAAGGGACTGGTGATCATACCGTACCTGGACGATTTCCTCCTAGTCGGCAACTCAGAGGAAGAACTCAGAACAGACCTGCAGTCCTTTCTGTCCCTTGTCCAGGATCTGGGTTGGTTGGTGAACTTGAAGAAATCAAACCTAGTGCCCTCCAGCACTATCCAGTTCCTGGGCGTTATCCTGGATTCTCAAACACAACGTACCTTCCTTCCGCCAGACAAGGTCAGAAACCTTCAATTAAAGGTCCGACGATTCCAGCACAGGAGGTCCTGTCCTATAAGAGAAGCTATGAGTCTCCTGGGTCTCCTCTCGTCCTGCATCACGTCCGTCCCATGGAGCCAGTCCCACTTCAGATCCCTCCAGTCGTGGATCCTGAGAGCTTGGAACAGACAGCAGGCCTCCTTGGATCAGAAGGTCATGATCCCTCCGGCAGTAAAAACCTCCCTAGATTGGTGGAAGAACACAAGCAATCTGTCCTTGGGGGTCGTTTGGGAGAAAATCCCCTACATTCAGGTGCTTACAGACGCAAGCGAGAAAGGATGGGGAGCGACAGTGGGAGACCGTTGGTTTCAAGGTTCCTGGACCCCAACTATCCGCTCTCAGTCCTCCAATTTCAGGGAACTAGAAGCGGTCTGGAAAGCCCTGAAAACCGCAGAGATACTTCTGAGGGGTCAACATGTAAAGATTCTCTCAGACAACACGACGACGGTGGCGTACCTATCTCACCAGGGAGGCACGAGATCGGAGAAACTGATGTCTATTACAAAGAAGATCTTCAACTGGGCAGAATCCCACGTGAATTCCATCTCCGCAATCCACTTAAAAGGGATACTGAACGTAGAAGCGGACTATCTCAGTCGCCAGTCGATAGACCAGACAGAGTGGTCCTTAAATCCAGAAGTGTTCCAGCTGCTGGCAGGAAGATGGGGCACTCCACAGGTGGATCTATTCGCATCCAAAAGAAACGCAAAGGTACCGACGTTCTGTTCATTAAACCCACGGGACAATCCCTGGGCGTTGGATGCGCTCACAATTCGTTGGGACTGGGATCTCAGTTATGCGTTCCCACCACTGCCTCTACTTCCCAGAGTAATCCAGAAACTCTACCTAGAAGATACGACACTAATCCTGATAGCTCCCTATTGGCCGAAGAGGAGCTGGTTTCCTGCTCTAAGGAATCTGTCAGTAGAGGACCCATGGCCTCTTCCTGCCAGGAGGGACCTGCTTCACCAAGGCCCAATACTACATCCAGACCCAAGCTTCCTCAAATTGTCAGCTTGGATCCTGAGGTCCAGAAGTTGAGGTCACAGGGGCTCTCGGACCAAGTGATAACTACCCTTAAAGCTAGTAGGAAGAAGGTTACCTTCTCAATTTATCTAAAAATTTGGAAGAGATTCTGTACATGGATGGGGAACCCAGCCCCAAACTTAGAGCCGCCCAATTTCTTGAAGATCTTGGACTTCCTCCAGCAGGGACTTGAACTAGGTCTCAGACCCTCTACCCTAAAGGTACAGGTCTCGGCACTAGCCTGCTTCTTTGATCGCGATATAGCCAGTCATCACTGGATCAGGAGATTCATGAAAGCTGCCTCCCGTCTACGTCCCTCTCTAAAATCTAGGATCCCCAACTGGGACCTTAACGTGGTACTCACCGGCCTAACTCTCGCTCCATTCGAACCCCTATCTGATTGTTCTATCAAACATCTATCATTTAAAACCGCTTTCTTGGTGGCCATCACGTCTGCAAGAAGGATAGGCGAGATCCAAGCATTATCGATACAGGAACCCTATCTCCGTATCACCGATGATAGGATTATTCTTAAATTGGATCCGGGGTTCCTGCCTAAAGTCGTATCGGATTTCCACCGAAACCAGGAGATAGTCCTACCCTCCTTTTGCAATAATCCCTCTAACGATAGGGAATCGGACTTCCACTCTCTAGACGTAAGACGCTCTGTCTTGCGGTATCTTGAAGTGTCCAAGGGTTTCCGTAGATCTAATAACCTGTTTGTCCTCTTCTCGGGGAAGAATAAGGGTCTGAAAGCCTCCAGATCCTCTCTAGCACGGTGGATAAAAGACTCCATTTCCATTTCTTACGGGTCCCAAGACCTGTCTTGCCCCTCAAATTTGAGAGCTCACTCTACCCGGGCCATGTCCTCCTCCCAGGCAGAACGGGCCGGAGCTTCCCTTGAAGACATTTGTAAAGCCGCTACGTGGTCTAACATCCACACCTTTACAAAACACTATAGGTTAGACCTATCCAGCTCAGACTTGTCTTTTGGACGGAAAGTCCTTCAGGCGGTCGTCCCCCCCTAAGCTATAATTTTTTATATCTCCTTGTAGCCGTCGTGGTGATGAAGTGGAAAGCCGGAATTAGACTTACCGGTAATTCAATTTCCACGAGATCACCACGACGGCACATATATTCCCTACCCTTCCTTAAGCCTTACCTGGGAGGTTATGAAGTAATACCCTCGGTTTAGTATGTTTTGTTCTCACCACTTTTTTTCTGTCTCTGTAATTTTGGACACACTGGTGTTGGTGGTGGGAGGGGGGGATTTAAACCCTCTCTCTGTTCCTGCCCCTACAGAGGTCAGGGGTCAATCTCCTTGTAGCCGTCGTGGTGATCTCGTGGAAATTGAATTACCGGTAAGTCTAATTCCGGCTTTCTCCTAAACAGTCCCGAAATCTACAATATATTTGAGAGAGAGTAAGTTGTGTATCCCTGAATTTAAAACAATAATCCAAAAAGGAATTTGCCCTAGTGATCAAAAGACTTTTATCCTGCGTGACTATTTTGTGCATATCTATATCTATCTAAGAAGGTGAGATTTGTACCCTTTATTAATTCATCGAAAGGGATAATACTACCATGTGATATTATTTGAGTTAAGCAGTTGATGCCGTGTAAATTCCAATAATTATAATCTTCAATTAACATAAACTCTTTTAAATTGCGATTGTGCCAAAGTGGAGTGAAATGAGTGGGACTACTTACACCCAATATCTTTTTAGTCTTATTCCAAACCCTATCTAACGTATCGCTAATTAAACATAGTTTTTTTTCTTTTCCCCGGGTGCCCAGTCTCCAAAATAGAAAAAATATCTCCATAAGGCCCCTGAAAATCCCTTGACAGGATATTCAGCAGCGTCGCAGACTGATGGTTCCCAATTCCCCCCCCCCCCCCGCCCCATCCACCACTGAGCTGGAATGTAATATCCCTGAAGAAATGGAAGGGAGAGGCCACCGTCTCTCTCAGAGAGATAAAGATATTTTTGCTTAATCCTGACCCTTCCCCTCCCCCAGATTAGCTCATTTAGCAATCTATCTAGCAGCCCGAAAAAGGAATCATCAATCCATATTGGACATGCTGTCAAAGGGTATAGGGCGATAGGGAGGACCACCATCCTAACCAGTGCAATCCTTTCCGCCTGTGACAGGGGCAACTTCTGCCAAGTTTGAATCTTCTCCTTCACCTTATTAATCATAGGGGTTATATTTAGGAGGTTATATCTAGTCAAATCTGCACTAATTCTAATGCCCAGATATCGAATAGAATCGGTAAGGACGAGTGGTCTAATACCTGATACTCCTTCGGGAGGTGTTCGAACAAGGGGGAGGAGTTCAGACTTATCCCAGTTCACTTTATAGCCTGATAGGGAACCGTATTCTTCCAAGATATTCATTACGGGTGGGACGCCTTTCCACCCCTGCCTCAGGAAAACAAGAATATCGTCCGCGTACAGGCTAATTTTATCTTCCTCTCCTCTCCCTCCAAAGCCGACGATCTCTTTAGACTGTTACTGCATGCAAGGGGCTCTAAAGCCAGAGCAAATATTAGAGGTGAAAGGGGACATCCCTGCCTGGTGCCTCGCTGTAGGGGGAACTGTTCTGAATCAATCCCATTTATCTTAATGCTGGCGGTAGACCCAGAGTAGAGCAGCTGTATCCATTTGGTGAAATGTTTGCCAAGGTTCATTCTGTTCAGGGTTCCCCATAGGAAGGGCCACTCCACCCTGTCAAAGGCCTTCTCAGCATCCAGAGACAGGATGGAGCGGTCCTCCTCGTCCCCAACATATATGTTAAGAAAGGCTCTACGGATATTTGATTGTATATTTCGTTTTGGGATGAACCCCGTCTGATCCGGGTGGATCAGACAGTGTATAACCCCCCTCAGCCTATTAGCGAGCAGTTTAGCAAGTATCTTGTAGTCGGTATTGAGTAATGAAATTTGACGATACGATCCAACTTCAGTCTTATCTTTATCCTGCTTCAGGATTAAAGAGATGGAAGCCTCCTTCAAAGAGGGAGGAAGTGAGCCACTCCTCCAAGATTCATTAAGTGTTTGAAGAAGGAGCGGCAATACCGTTTTACAATGTACTCTATATAATTCAAAAGGCAAGCCGTCTCAGCTCGGGGCCGTATTGTTCTTTATACTATCAACCGCGGCCTCCAGCTCTTCAAGAGTGATTGCCCCAATGCATTCTGAATGGATAAGGATCCGTTCAGAATGCATCAATTTGGCTGCGTTTGGTCTCCGTTGCGTTTTTTAGCGCAGCTTGCAGCGTTTTGGTGACGGTCTGATGATGCGGAGCCAAACGGACCCATCCCGACTTACAATGTAAGTCAATGGGGATGGGTCCGGTTTTCACTGACAAAATATGGTGCGAAAACGGATCCGTCCCCCATTGACTTTCAATCATTTTTTTTTTTAATGAATAATGCAAACGCATTTGTTATGAACGGATAGAAGCGTTTGCATTATTGGTGCGGATCCGTCTGTGCAGATACAAGACGGATCTGCAACAAATGCAAGTGTGAAAGTAGTCTAAGTGCCATTACTCATTGAATTTGGCGTATTCCTCTTTTTCAAGGCACACCTGCTTATATCTATGTATAATCTTGGCAACCTTTTACACTGTTGGTGTGTTGCACTGCCCATTAATATCATAGTAGGCCTTCATTGAGAGATATTCGCTCATAGGACAGTGTATTGTTAGAGCCATATTGATGTTGCAATAATGATTCTGATGGACATTGCCTGATAATGTGCCCCATGTATTTTTCTGTATCAAATTGCCATCGTGTCGTCCTTCTTTCTAATGTCTGATCAATATTATGAATTTTGATTAATAAAGATTTCTATATATTTTATGATATTAGTTCCATTGATCCGTTTTTGTGGTGCAATCTATGGTCTATGATCTATGGGTGTTATTTGAGGATTATGAGGTTGTTGTAGGTGTTTAATGGTCTAGACAAAGACAGGGGTATGTAATGAAGGTACTAACTGTGTCTGGATAGTGGACAATAAAGCTGCTCTTGTTTGTCCTGTACACTGGTGGTCTGTCTGGGCCGCGTGGAGCTTGTTCGCTGTGTGTATGTGCCCTCGTGTAACCACTGCTCCCAACACGTCCTAACAGCTAGGTCAGAGAGGTCTAGATGATGGAAAATTTGTCAAAATGATCATCCTGTTTCTCAGTCCAATGATGCGCCGACTCTAAAAGTCTGTCAACTGGGCAAAATGTCTTTGAGTGCATCGTAAAGGCATGTCAAGCAGTCAATGATCTCTCAACAAGAGGTACACAGTATATATAATTAAAGTCACAGCTTAATCTCTGTGTAAAGAAATTGACCGAGAAACTAAAAAAGGACTGCATCAGCATGGCATTACTCCAGGTGCTTTAATAGAAATGAAAAACTGTATCGAACCACAAACTACTTGCTATCAGTGAGAACTAAGCTTTGGGATAGATAAATGGTTTAAAGGGTTTTTGGTACTTTTATTTTGATGGCCTATACTCTGCACCTTACCCGATTAGCTGTTCTACAGAAGAACTGGCACCAGAAGTCAGTGCCAGAACTATGGAGCTCCGTCCATTGTGTACTGGATGCATCTGGTTATTGCAGGGCTGTTCCCATTTACTTTCTTGAGAACAGCGCTGCAGTGACTACAGTGTAGCTCTTTCCACTACACAATAAATGGAGTTGTGTAGTACCAACACTAGGGCTGCACGATATGGGAATTTTGTGCGATTGCAATTAGGGCCCTGAGAATTGCGATAACGGTATGCGATGCAATATTTTAAGGGAATTGTGCTAGAGGTCTATTTGCTTGGATTTTCAAGGCAAAAGCACACACAAATTACTGATAATGCAGAAATGTAGTTATGCTTAACTCAAGAACTGAAATGCACAGTGTTTTTCAAAATAAAACATCTTTTACTAAATTAAATAACATATTTGCATTACTGCAAAAGTACAAAATACAAAACTTGCCATTTTCTTAATAGCACTGCACAGAACAGATAAATAAAATAGCATAAATAAAAGAACATTTGTTCATTAAAATAACGACTTTCCTCCAGCCCCTCCTCCCTCCCCATACTGTAACTGATGTATCGCCGGCCGCGCTGTGCAGCATAGCGGCCGGCGATTACATCCGTGTCAACCACGTAAAAAGTCAACCATCGCTTTTTGGGGGGGAAAAGTTTATCTTATAAAGCAAAAAATATGGTAATATAATTGAAGCATTTTTGGGTCAGCCAATTGGCAATTGCGATATGGCGATTAATTGCGATTGCGATTGCGATTGCTTTGGTGATATATTGTGCAGGCCTAACCAACACCTACTTCTGGTGCCAGAGTTACAGCTGAAATGCTGATAGGCAAGCGTGCGGGGAGGCAGAACTCTGCCTTTCAGATGTAATGTTCCCAATAATTGCCTAATGTAAATGTGCCACCGATCACCTGATGAATGAGCAAAAGTTTGATGGTGCAGTGATTGCATGTTTTATGTCGCAACCATCACCCTCTGTAAACTATTCTGTGCTGTATGGGACAAATCTGTATGGGAACAAACATTAGAAGTGATCATGTGTGCCCATATAGAGGAAATTATTGCTGCATATCAATGCAGCTATCACCTCCTCTCACGATCAGGAACTTCTTGGAAACTTTCCAGATAATTGCCTGTGCTTCAGCCCTTGTAAAAGAGCCTTTAGAGTTCAAGCCAGTCACTGAGAGTTCATGTTAAGATAAGAATAAGATACAGCTGGTACAACTGTTTGCTAGGGTAAGAGGGGGCAGATGTACAGCCAACTACCTATAAATAATTTCAAGATCCCAAGGGGCATTTCCATCAGAAAGGAGTATATTTTAAAGCTTAATACTCATAGGAAACATTTTTTTAAGCATCTTTGCCAGTTTTTTTAAATTCATTTTGGCAGTATTTTGCCATTGAAAATTAAATGCTAAATATTGTCCTTCTGTAGCAGACAGCACTAAGAGATAAAACTCCTATATAGATATTTTACTGCTGCTGTGAGGGAAAGATGTTAAGGATAAAGGCAGATGTGGAATTTAGCATAACAGTATGACAGCTCTATTGATCTCTTGATAGGACAAGATAAAGATGTCCACAGAAGAGAAATACACTATTTAGTGCAGTGTGTGTTGCTTTGAGTCACTCATCCATCTTCCCTCACTGGTCACAGTGAATGGTCTGGGTGAGAAGGTCAAGTGAGGCTGTCATGCTAAAAGTTCAAACAAAGGAGGAAGAGCCAAGACAGGAAGTAGAATACTGTACATGGAGTACCTTCAAATAATTACAGGGCCTTGCAAAAGTATTCACCTTGACTTTTTTTGTGTTTTGTTACATTACAGCCTTAAATTCAATGTTTTGTTAATCTGAATTATATGTGATGGATCAGAACACAATAGTTGGTGAAGTGAAATGAGAAAAATATATAAATAAATAAACTATTGTTTAGAAATTAAAAACAGAAAATAGGCATGTGCGTATGTATTCACTCCCTTTGTTAGGAAACCCATAAAAAGCTCTGGTGCAACCAATTACCTTCAGAAGTCACATAATTAGTGAAATGATGTCCACCTGTGTGCAAGCTAAGTGTCACATGATCTGTCATTACATATACACACCTTTTCGGAAAGGCCCCAGAGGCTGCAACATCTAAGCAAGAGGCATCACTAACCAAACACTGCCATGAAGACCAAGGAACTCTCCAAACAAGTAAGGGACAATGTTGTTGAGAAGTATAAGTCAGGGTTAGGTTATAAAAAAAAATCTTAATCTTTGATGATGCCCAGGAGCACCATCCAATCTATCATAACCAAATGGAAAGAACATGGCACAACAGCAAACCTGCCAAGAGACGGCCGCCCACCAAAACTCATGGACCGGGCAAGGAGGGCATTAATCAGAGAGGCAGCACAGAGACCTAAGGTAACCCCGGAGGAGCTGCAGAGTTCCACAGCAGAGACTGGAGTATTTGTACATAGGACAACATTAAGCTGTACGCTCCATAGAGTTGGGTTTTATGGCAGAGTGGCCAGAAGAAAGCCGATACTTTCAGCAAAAAACAAAAAGGCACGTTGTGAGTTTGCGAAAAGGCATGTGGCAGACTCCCAAAATGTATGGAGGAAGGTGCTTTGGTCTGATGAAACAAAAATTTTACTTTTCGGCCTTCAAAGAAAAGCTATGTCTGGCACAAACCCAACACATCACATCACCCAAAGAACACCATCCCCACAGTGAAACATGTTGGTGGAGGCATCATGCTGTGGGGATGTTTTTCAGCAGCCGGGACTTGGAAACTGGTCAGAGTTGAGGGAAAGATGGATGGTGCTAAATACAGGGATATTCTTGAGCAAAGCCTGTACCACTCTGTGCGTGATTTAAGGCTAGGGTGGAGGTTCATCTTCCAGCAGGACAATGACCCCAAACACACTGCTAAAGCAACACTTGAGTCGTTTTAAGGGGAAACATGTAAATGTGTTGGAATTAGAGTTGAGCGAACACCTGGATGTTCGGGTTCGAGAAGTTCGGCCGAACTTCCCGGAAATGTTCGGGTTCGGGATCCGAACCCGACCCGAACTTCGTCCCGAACCCCATTGAAGTCAATTGGGACCCGAACTTTTCGGCACTTAAAAGGCTGTAAAACAGCCCAGGAAAGAGCTAGAGGGCTGCAAAAGGCAGCAACATGTAGGTAAATCCCCTGCAAACAAATGTGGATAGGGAAATGAATTAAAATAAAAGTAAAATAAATAAAAATTAACCAATATCAATTGGAGAGAGGTCCCATAGCAGAGAATCTGGCTTCACGTCACCCACCACTGTAACAGTCCATTGTCAGATATTTAGTCCCAGGCACCCAGGCAGAGGAGAGAGGTCCCTTAACAGAGAATCTGGCTTCATGTCAGCAGAGAATCAGTCTGCATGTCATAGCAGAGAATTAGGCTTCACGTCAGCCACCACTGTAACAGTCCATTGTCATATATTTAGGCCCACGCACCCAGGCAGAGGAGAGAGGTCCCATAACAGAGAATCTGGCTTCATGTCAGCAGAGAATCAGTCTGCATATCATAGCAGAGAATCAGGCTTCACGTCAGCCACCACTGTAACAGTCCATTGTCATATATTTAGGCCCAGGCACCCAGGCAGAGGAGAGAGGTCCCATAACAGAGAATCTGGCTTCATGTCAGCAGAGAATCAGTCTGCATGTCATAGCAGAGAATCAGGCTTCACGTCAGCCACCACTGTAACAGTCCATTGTCATATATTTAGGCCCAGGCACCCAGGCAGAGGAGAGAGGTCCCGTAACAGAGAATCTGGCTTCATGTCAGCAGAGAATCAGTCTGCATATCATAGCAGAGAATCAGGCTTCACGTCAGCCACCACTGTAACAGTCCATTGTCATATATTTAGGCCCAGGCACCCAGGCAGAGGAGAGAGGTCCCGTAACAGAGAATCTGGCTTCATGTCAGCAGAGAATCAGTCTGCATGTCATAGCAGAGAATCAGGCTTCACGTCAGCCACCACTGTAACAGTCCATTGTCATATATTTAGGCCCACGCACCCAGGCAGAGGAGAGAGGTCCCGTAACAGAGAATCTGGCTTCATGTCAGCAGAGAATCAGTCTGCATGTCATAGCAGAGAATCAGGCTTCACGTCAGCCACCACTGTAACAGTCCATTGTCATATATTTAGGCCCACGCACCCAGGCAGAGGAGAGAGGTCCCGTAACAGAGAATCTGGCTTCATATAAATGAAGAAAGGTCCTGGAGACAGATCGAGTTCCTCTATGGCTCCTCTTTATTTGTCACATATAGTAGACAGACATAACCACCACATACACGGTATATCGTTAACGCGTTTCGGGTGAGTACCCTTAGTCGTAAAACAGGAGCAGAGAATCAGGCTTCACGTCACCCAACATTGGAACAGTCCATTGGCATATATTTAGGCCCCGGCACCCAGACAGAGGAGAGGTTCATTCAACTTTGGGTTGCCTCGCAATCTAATGGTAAAATGAAAATAAAAATAGGATTGAATGAGGAAGTGCCCTGGAGTACAATAATATATGGTTAAGGGGAGGTAGTTAATGTCTAATCTGCACAAGGGATGGACAGGTCCTGTGGGATCCATGCCTGGTTCATTTTTATGAACGTCAGCTTGTCCACATTGGCTGTAGACAGGCGGCTGCGTTTGTCTGTAATGACGCCCCCATACACGTTCAGACAAAACGCTGGCCGCCAGGCAGGCCAGCACCTCCAAGGCATAAAAGGCTAGCTCTGGCCACGTGGACAATTTAGAGACCCAGAAGTTGAATGGGGCCGAACCATCAGTCAGTACGTGGAGGGGTGTGCATACGTACTGTTCCACCATGTTAGTGAAATGTTGCCTCCTGCTAACACGTTGCGTATCAGGTGGTGGTGCAGTTAGCTGTGGCGTGTTGACAAAACTTTTCCACATCTCTGCCATGCTAACCCTGCCCTCAGAGGAGCTGACCGTGACACAGCTGCCTTGGCGACCTCTTGCTCCTCCTCTGCCTTGGCCTTGGGCTTCCACTTGTTCCCCTGTGACATTTGGGAATGCTCTCAGTAGCGCGTCTACCAACGTGTGCTTGTACTCGCGCATCTTCCTATCACGCTCCACTGCAGGAAGTAAGGTGGGCACATTGTCTTTGTACCGTGGATCCAGCAGGGTGGCAACCCAGTAGTCCGCACACGTTAAAATGTGGGCAACTCTGCTGTCGTTGCGCAGGCACTGCAGCATGTAGTCGCTCATGTGTGCCAGGCTTCCCAGGGGTAAGGACAAGCTGTCCTCTGTGGGAGGCGTATCGTCATCGTCCTGCGTTTCCCCCCAGCCACGCACCAGTGATGGGCCCGAGCTGCGTTGGGTGCCACCCCGCTGTGACCATGCTTCATCCTCATCCTCCTCCACCTCCTCCTCGTCCTCCAGTAGTGGGCCCTGGCTGGCCACATTTGTACCTGGCCTCTGCTGTTGCAAAAAACCTCCCTCTGAGTCACTTCGAAGAGACTGGCCTGAAAGTGCTAAAAATGACCCCTCTTCCTCCTCCTCCTCCTCCTGGGCCACCTCCTCTTCCATCGCGATCCTAAGTGTTTTCTCAAGGAGACATAGAAGTGGTATTGTAACGCTGATAACGGCGTCATCGCCACTGGCCATGTTGGTGGAGTACTCGAAACAGCGCAACAGGGCACACAGGTCTCGCATGGAGGCCCAGTCATTGGTGGTAAAGTGGTGCTGTTCCGCAGTGCGACTGACCCGTGCGTGCTGCAGCTGAAACTTCACTATGGCCTGCTGCTGCTCGCACAGTCTGTCCAGCATGTGCAAGGTGGAGTTCCACCTGGTGGGCACGTCGCATATGAGGCGGTGAGCAGGAAGGCCGAAGTTACGCTGTAGCGCAGACAGGCGAGCAGCGGCAGGATGTGAACGCCGGAAGCGCGAACAGACGGCCCGCACTTTATGCAGCAGCTCTGACATGTCGGGGTAGTTGTGAATGAACTTCTGCACCACCAAATTCAGCACATGCGCCAAGCAAGGGATGTGCGTCAAACCGGCTAGTCCCAGAGCTGCAACGAGATTTCGCCCATTATCGCACACCACCAGGCCGGGCTTGAGGCTCACCGGCAGCAACCACTCGTCGGTCTGTTGTTCTATACCACGCCACAACTCCTGTGCGGTGTGGGGCCTGTCCCCCAAACATATGAGTTTCAGAATGGCCTGCTGACGTTTACCCCGGGCTGTGCTGAAGTTGGTGGTAAAGCTGTGTGGCTGACTGGATGAGCAGGTGGAAGAAGAGGAGGAGGAAGCTGAGTAAGAGGAGGTGGCAACAGGAGGCAAAGAATGTTGCCCTGCGATCCTTGGCGGCGGAAGGACGTGCGCCAAACAGCTCTCCGCCTGGGGCCCAGCTGCCACTACATTTACCCAGTGTGCAGTTAGGGAGATATAGCGTCCCTGGCCGTGCTTACTGGTCCACGTATCTGTGGTTAGGTGGACCTTGCCACAGATGGCGTTGCGCAGTGCACACTTGATTTTATCGGATACTTGGTTGTGCTGGGAAGGCACGGCTCTCTTGGAGAAGTAGTGACGGCTGGGAACAACATACTGAGCTGTTTGAAGCTGTTTGAAGCAAGCGACATGAGCTGTTTGAAGCTGTCTGTGTCCACCAGCCTAAATGACAGCATTTCATAGGCCAGTAGTTTAGAAATGCTGGCATTCAGGGCCAGGGATCGAGGGTGGCTAGGTGGGAATTTACGCTTTCTCTTAAATGTTTGTGAGATGGAGAGCTGAACGCTGCCGTGTGACATGGTTGAGATGCTTGGTGACGGAGGTGGTGGTGTTGGTGGTACATCCCCTGTTTGCTGGGCGGCAGGTGCCAACGTTCCTCCAGAGATGGAGGAAGAGGCCGAGGCAGCAGCAGCAGAAGAGGCCGAGGCGGCAGCAGCAGAAGAGGTAGCAGGGGGAGCCTGAGTGACTTCCTTGTTTTTAAGGTGTTTACTCCACTGCAGTTCATGCTTTGCATGCAGGTGCCTGGTCATGCAGGTTGTGCTCAGGTTCAGAACGTTAATGCCTCGCTTCAGGCTCTGATGGCACAGCGTGCAAACCACTCGGGTCTTGTCATCAGCACATTGTTTGAAGAAGTGCCATGCCAGGGAACTCCTTGAAGCTGCCTTTGGGGTGCTCGGTCCCAGATGGCAGCGGTCAGTAGCAGGCGGAGTCTCTTGGCGGCGGGTGTTCTGCTTTTGCCCACTGCTCCCTCTTTTGCTACGCTGTTGGCTCGGTCTCACCACTGCCTATTCCTCCGAACTGTGAAAGTCAGTGGCACGACCTTCATTCCATGTGGGGTCTAGGACCTCATCGTCCCCTGCATCGTCTTCCACCCAGTCTTGATCCCTGACCTCCTGTTCAGTCTGCGCACTGCATAAAGACGCAGCAGTTGGCACCTGTGTTTCGTTATCATCAGAGACATGCTGAGGTGGTATTCCCATGTCCTCATCATCAGGAAACATAAGTGGTTGTGCGTCAGTGCATTCTATGTCTTCCACCGCTGGGGAGGGGCTAGGTGGATGCCCTTGGGAAACCCTGCCAGCGGAGTCTTCAAACAGCATAAGAGACTGCTGCATAACTTGAGGCTCAGACAGTTTCCCTGGTATGCATGGGGGTGATGTGACAGACTGATGGGCTTGGTTTTCAGGCGCCATCTGTGCGCTTTCTGCAGAAGACTGGGTGGGAGATAATGTGAACGTGCTGGATCCACTGTCGGCCACCCAATTGACTAATGCCTGTACCTGCTCAGGCCTTACCATCCTTAGAACGGCATTGGGCCCCACCAAATATCGCTGTAAATTATGGCGGCTACTGGGACCTGAGGTAGTTGGTACACTAGGACGTGTGGCTGTGGCAGAACGGCCACGTCCTCTCCCAGCACCAGAGGGTCCACTAACACCACCACGACCATGTCCGCGTCCGCGTCCTTTACTAGATGTTTTCCTCATTGTTATCGTTCACCACAACAACAAAAATATTATTTGGCCCAATGTATTGAATTCAAATTCAGGCCTTTTTTTACAGAAACCTAACACTATCTGGCTATCTATTTAGGTACCGTATTACACTAATACAGGCACAGCAGTAACCACAGATTTAGCTGACTATAAATTTGAGGCCTATTATTTAGGCGCTGGGTGACAGGTATACGTTTACAGACAGAATTAGACTGGGATATGCACAGTAGCGTGTGTGTGAAGTTATTGAGAATGACCCTATCTGCACCTTGAATCTAATATACCCTTTTAGGGATAAATTTAAAGTAGGCCTGATACAGCAGAAACCACTAATTTAGAGAATTGCTAAATTGGGAATTGTATTTCAACCCAGAACAAAAACTGTGCTTTGACGGACACTAAATAACTTGCCCAGCTACAGCAATAACCACAGATTTAGCTGACTATAAATTTGAGGCCTATTATTTAGGCGCTGGGTGACAGGTATACGTTTACAGACAGAATTAGACTGGAATATGCACAGTAGCGTGTGTGTGAAGTTATTGAGAATGACCCTATGTGCACCTTGAATCTTATATACCCTTTTAGGGATAGATTTAAAGTAGGTCTGATACAGCAGAAACCACTAAATTAGGAAATTGCTAAATTGGGAATTGTATTTCAACACAGAACAAAAACTGTGCTTTGACGGACACTAAATAACTTGACCAGCTACAGCAATAATGACAGATTTGGATGACTATACATTTTAGGCCTATTATTTAGGCGCTGGGTGACAGGTATACGTTTACGGACAGAATTAGACTGGGATATGGCCAAAAAATAACCACACTATTGATGGTTAAATGCACTTGGTGTGACAGCTTGACCCTGATGTAGGATATAGCAAAAAAACAGCCACACTATTGAGGGTTAAATGCACTTGGTGACAGCTTGCCCCTGATGTAGTATATGGCCAAAAAATAACCACACTATTGATGGTTAAATGCACTTGGTGTGACAGCTTCACACTGATGTAGGATATAGCCAAAAAACAACCACACTATTGAGGGTTAAATGCACTTGGTGACAGCTTGCCCCTGATGTAGTATATGGCCAAAAAATAACCACACTATTGATGGTTAAATGCACTTGGTGTGACAGCTTCACCCTGATGTAGGATATAGCCAAAAAACAACCACACTATTGAGGGTTAAATGCACTTGGTGACAGCTTGCCCCTGATGTAGTATATGGCCAAAAAATAACCACACTATTGAGGGTTAAATGCACTTGGTGACAGCTTGCCCCTGATGTAGTATATGGCCAAAAAATAACCACACTATTGATGGTTAAATGCACTTGGTGTGACAGCTTCACCCTGATGTAGGATATAGCCAAAAAACAACCACACTATTGAGGGTTAAATGCACTTGGTGACAGCTTGCCCCTGATGTAGTATATGGCCAAAAAATAACCACACTATTGATGGTTAAATGCACTTGGTGTGACAGCTTCACCCTGATGTAGGATATAGCCAAAAAACAACCACACTATTGAGGGTTAAATGCACTTGGTGACAGCTTGCCCCTGATGTAGTATATGGCCAAAAAATAACCACACTATTGATGGTTAAATGCACTTGGTGTGACAGCTTCACCCTGATGTAGGATATAGCCAAAAAACAACCACACTATTTAGGGTTAAATGCACTTGGTGACAGCTTGCCCCTGATGTACTATATGGCCAAAAAATAACCACACTATTGATGGTTAAATGCACTTGGTGTGACAGCTTCACCCTGATGTAGGATATAGCCAAAAAACAACCACACTATTGAGGGTTAAATGCACTTGGTGTCAGCTTGCCCCTGATGTAGTATATGGCCAAAACATAACCACACTATTGATGGTTAAATGCACTTGGTGTGACAGCTTCACCCTGATGTAGGATATAGCCAAAAAAAACACACTATTGAGGGTTAAATGCACTTGGTGACAGCTTGCCCCTGATGTAGTATATGGCCAAAAAATAACCACACTATTGATGGTTAAATGCACTTGGTGTGACAGCTTGACCCTGATGTAGGATATAGCAAAAAAACAGCCACACTATTGAGGGTTAAATGCACTTGGTGACAGCTTGCCCCTGATGTAGTATATGGCCAAAAAATAACCACACTATTGATGGTTAAATGCACTTGGTGTGACAGCTTCACCCTGATGTAGGATATAGCCAAAAAACAACCACACTATTGAGGGTTAAATGCACTTGGTGACAGCTTGCCCCTGATGTAGTATATGGCCAAAAAATAACCACACTATTGATGGTTAAATGCACTTGGTGTGACAGCTTCACCCTGATGTAGGATATAGCCAAAAAAAACACACTATTGAGGGTTAAATGCACTTGGTGACAGCTTGCCCCTGATGTAGTATATGGCCAAAAAATAACCACACTATTGATGGTTAAATGCACTTGGTGTGACAGCTTCACCCTGATGTAGGATATAGCCAAAAAACAACCACACTATTGATGGTTAAATGCACTTGGTGTGACAGCTTGACCCTGATGTAGGATATAGCCAAAAAATAACCACACTATTGATGGTTAAATGCACTTGGTGTGACAGCTTGACCCTGATGTAGGATATAGCCAAAAAACAGCCACACTATTGAGGGTTAAATGCACTTGGTGACAGCTTGCCCCTGATGTAGTATATGGCCAAAAAATAACCACACTATTGATGGTTAAATGCACTTGGTGTGACAGCTTCACCCTGATGTAGGATATAGCCAAAAAACAACCACACTATTGAGGGTTAAATGCACTTGGTGACAGCTTGCCCCTGATGTAGTATATGGCCAAAAAATAACCACACTATTGATGGTTAAATGCACTTGGTGTGACAGCTTCACCCTGATGTAGGATATAGCCAAAAAACAACCACACTATTGAGGGTTAAATGCACTTGGTGACAGCTTGCCCCTGATGTAGTATATAGCCAAAAAATAACCACACTATTGATGGTTAAATGCACTTGGTGTGACAGCTTGACCCTGATGTAGGATATAGCCAAAAAACAACCACACTATTTAGGGTTAAATGCACTTGGTGACAGCTTGCCCCTGATGTACTATATGGCCAAAAAATAACCACACTATTGATGGTTAAATGCACTTGGTGTGACAGCTTCACCCTGATGTAGGATATAGCCAAAAAACAACCACACTATTGAGGGTTAAATGCACTTGGTGTCAGCTTGCCCCTGATGTAGTATATGGCCAAAAAATAACCACACTATTGATGGTTAAATGCACTTGGTGTGACAGCTTCACCCTGATGTAGGATATAGCCAAAAAAACACACTATTGAGGGTTAAATGCACTTGGTGGCAGCTTGCCCCTGATGTAGTATATGGCCAAAAAATAACCACACTATTGATGGTTAAATGCACTTGGTGTGACAGCTTCACCCTGATATAGGATATAGCAAAAAAACAACCACACTATTGATTGTTAAATGCACTTGGTGTGACAGCTTGACCCTGATGTAGGATATAGCCAAAAAATAACCACACTATTGATGGTTAAATGCACTTGGTGTGACAGCTTCACCCTGATGTAGGATATAGCCAAAAAACAACCACACTATTGAGGGTTAAATGCACTTGGTGACAGCTTGCCCCTGATGTAGTATATGGCCAAAAAATAACCACACTATTGATGGTTAAATGCACTTGGTGTGACAGCTTCACCCTGATGTAGGATATAGCCAAAAAACAACCACACTATTGAGGGTTAAATGCACTTGGTGACAGCTTGCCCCTGATGTAGTATATGGCCAAAAAATAACCACACTATTGATGGTTAAATGCACTTGGTGTGACAGCTTCACCCTGATGTAGGATATAGCCAAAAAACAACCACACTATTGAGGGTTAAATGCACTTGGTGTGACAGCTTGACCCTGATGTAGGATATAGCCAAAAAATAACCACACTATTGATGGTTAAATGCACTTGGTGTGACAGCTTCACCCTGATGTAGGATATAGCCAAAAAACAACCACACTATTGAGGGTTAAATGCACTTGGTGACAGCTTGCCCCTGATGTAGTATATGGCCAAAAAATAACCACACTATTGATGGTTAAATGCACTTGGTGTGACAGCTTCACCCTGATGTAGGATATAGCCAAAAAACAACCACACTATTGAGGGTTAAATGCACTTGGTGACAGCTTGCCCCTGATGTAGTATATGGCCAAAAAATAACCACACTATTGATGGTTAAATGCACTTGGTGTGACAGCTTCAACCTGATGTAGGATATAGCCAAAAAACACCCACACTATTGAGGGTTAAATGCACTTGTTTACAGCTTGCCCCTGATGTATTATATAGCCAAAAAATAACCACACTATTGATGGTTAAATGCACTTGGTGTGACAGCTTCACCCTGATGTAGGATATAGCCAAAAAACAACCACACTATTGAGGGTTAAATGCACTTGGTGACAGCTTGCCCCTGATGTAGTATATGGCCAAAAAATAACCACACTATTGATGGTTAAATGCACTTGGTGTGACAGCTTCACCCTGATGTAGGATATAGCCAAAAAACAACCACACTATTGAGGGTTAAATGTACTTGGTGGCAGCTTGTGCTGGCGCACCACAAGACACAAAATGTCCGCCGATCACCCCAGAAAAAAGTGAATGAAAAACGCTCTGGGCAGCCTAAAAACAGTGAGCAATTGAATAGCAGCAGTTCAATCATCCACAGCTGCAGATCGATCACTGAATGAAGTCTTTTGGAGGAGTTAATCACTGCCTAATCTCGCCCTAACGTTGCAGCTGCAACCTCTCCCTACACTGATCAGAGCAGAGTGACATGTGGCGCTACGCGACTCCAGCTTAAATAGAGGCTGGGTCACATGTTGCACTGGCCAATCACAGCCATGCCAATAGTAGGAATGGCTGTGACGGCCTCTTGGGGCAAGTAGTATGACGCTTGTTAATTGGCTGCTTTGCAGCCTTTCAAAAAGCGCCAAGAAAGCGCCGAACACCGAACCTGAACCCGGACTTTTACGAAAATGTCCGGGTTCGGGTCCGTGTCACGGACACCCCAAAATTCGGTACGAACCCGAACTATACAGTTCGGGTTCGCTCATCCCTAGTTGGAATAGCTTAGTCAAAGCCCAGATCTCAATCCAATAGATAATCTCTGGTCAGACTTATAGATTGCTGTTCACAAGCACAAACTATCTAACTTGAAGGAGCTGGAGCAGTTTAGCAAAAAGGAATGGGCAAAAATCCCAGTGGTATGATGTGGCAAGCTCATAGAGACTTAACCAAAGCGACTTGGAGCTGTGATTGCCGCAAAAGGTGGCTCTACAAAGTATTGACTTTAGGGGGGTGAATAGTTATGCATATTGACTTTTTCTGTTATTTTGACCTATTTGTTGTTTGCTTCACAATAAAAAAAATATTCATCTTCAAAGCTGTGGGCATGTTCTGTAAATTAAATTATGCAAATCCTCAAACAATCTATGCTAATTCCAGGTTGTGAGGCACCAAAATACGAAAAAAGTCAAGGGGGTGAATACTTTTGCAAGGCACTGTATGTCCAGAAAACCATCCAACATTATTTTTTTTTGTTAAAAAAAAAAAAAAAGAAATTGCATAGAATAGTCTGGTAATATGTGATAACAAATGTTGATGCTAGTGCTCCTCTAAGACTGATAAACTTCATACCAAGATATCCTGTGGTCATTGACTGATTAATAATACACATTGGGATGAAACTTATTTTCCACGCCCTTGTGAAGGACATGAGGTGTGCACTAAATGCTTAGTTAAAAAACTTGTCCAGATGGACTACACATGGGATCAGATGGACTACACATGAGAAGGAGAGGGCTAGAGCTGGGGCAGCTGCATGCCATCAAATCCTTGCCCTCTTGCAGTGACCAGTTGCCTCACAAGCATTTTTATAATATACAAAAACAGTCCATGGCGCTCTGATATGTATAAGTAGGTGCAGAAGGGTCCACTCCATATGATAGCAGATAGAACTTCGCACACAGCAATAGTCCTAAATGCTGTGATTTATTTGGGGCTATCCACACGTGACAATTCAGTCTGGAGGACCTTTATCAAGTACTGATTGCTGTTGGTCGAGAGAGGAAGATATAAAGGCACTTGAGTTAGTATGGAACTGGAAGGAATTCAACCTCCGTTGCCATGGTACAGGCTCTTGTTCTTTGTGCTACCTTTGTAATATCTTTTTGCCATTTTCACATATTTTTCCTGTTTATGAGCTCCTTGTAATTATTGTGTTGCCTTCTTTTGACAGATCTGTTTGTGTTATTACTTAGTACCTTCAGTGAATAACTGTGTGCTGCTGTGACTGGGCTGTGGGTGTCAGTAACACCTTATGAATACTAAATGTAAGTACAATATATTCATGCTATTGAGCTTACTTGAATGTTCATGGGTTAATGTATGTTGATTGCTCGGCTGTTTCCATAAAAAAGCACATATGCAGTCACATAAGGATGGAAGGTCACGGCAGGTCTCAGAGGTCCAGAAATGGTACCCAGATTTATCAGACCTTTATGGTATATCATTTGAAGAGGAAATATGCTTTAACTACATAGTCAGTGTTCATTGAAGACAGCATTTCACATTGTGTGATCACTCTGCTATATAGTAGATTGTCTATTTTTTTTTATTAAAGAAGCCCTCAGTTTTTTGTTTAGTTTTTTTTGTGTGGGGGGGGATTTTATATATATTACTCACCACCGACATTCTAACAGTGTCATTTATTGCACCCTTACCCAGTTGCATTCATACATTTTGAACCTTTTCATTATGGGAACCTGGTTATGTGGTCTCCAGTCTGACCGCTTACTCTAATGTGTAAACAGGAACTTGGTCTCTCTCCTGTGGCTGACTTCCTGTGAACTACAGCATGACATCATCACCAATCAAATCCCTCCTGGCACCGCAGGCCCCTCCCCACCATCCACGTTCCTCTGTATGTCAATGTATTCTGTTGAAGATATAATTTCTCCCTTCTTTAAAGAGCAGGAGTGCAGATATATAGTACTTAAGTGTATACAGTGACTAGCTGCAGTTATATAAAACCCCTGACTCACACTGCCTGTCTGTACTATCTGTGTGTACTGACTCTCCAGTGTAGTTTTATGTGATGTCCTGAAAGCTGACAAAGGAGAGAGAGATGACAGGGCAGAGAGGGGAGACGGGCGCAAGCTGCATCACATAGGACAGTGATGGCGAACCTATGGCACGGGTGCCAGAGGCGGCACTCAGAGCCCTCTCTGTGGGCACCTGCGCCTTGGAAAAAGTCTATGGCGTACCAATATGCTTTAGACTTTTCCTGCCATTCATCAGCACAGGACGCACTATGAACAGCACAGGCAGCACACTGAATGTAGGCTATTAAGCTATTATAGCTAAATGATAAAGTACATGGAAGATATACTATATTGGTATTCAGATTAAATTGCCGTGCTGGCACTTTGCGATAAATAAGTGGGTATTTGGTTGCAGTTTGGGCACTCGGTCTCTAAAAGGTTCACCATCACTGACATAGGAGAACATGGAAACTTTGCAGTGTGAATGGACAACTGCTCTGTGTGACTGATCTGTCATGGCTGCCCTCAGAGGACACAGACCAGTGCAATGTGGTGAGACCCAGTTCCCTCTGTCTCTGCAAAGCCAAGCATGATCGGATATGCAGGATTCATTAGGAAAACCATATGTGAGGGGAGAAGGAATCAAGATGGCAGGCAACCCACAAATTACACATGAAATAAAACAGTTATACACAAGATATACACAACAGCCTTTATCTTATTTTTTAATAATGGCGTATCCTGCACTATATGCTTCTTTGATATATTCACCAAAAATGTACATTTATGTTGTATGCAGGAGTGGCTTTTTGCATTCAGACAGGCATGTGTGACTAAATGATTGTGTATGGAACCTCTCACGATCGTGCACATGCAGTCCTGTCTGTGGGCAGCATGGACAGAGCAGGATAAGGCTACTTTCACACTAGCATTTTTTGCAGATCGTCATGGATCTGCAAAAACACTTCTGTTACAATAATACAACTGCATGCATCTGTCATGAACGGATCCGGTTGTATTATGTCTTATATAGCCAAGACGGATCCTTTATGAGCACCATTGAAAGTCAATGGGGGACAAATCAGTCACTATTGTTTCAGAGAAAACGGATCTGTCCCCATTGACTTACATTGTGTGTCATGACGGATCCGGCTTTTCTCCGCACCACATCGTGGACAGAAAAACGCTGCATGCAGTGTTATTCTGTCTGCGATGGGTACTCAACCAAACTGAACGGAATGCATTTTGGAGCATTTTGTTTTGTTTAGTTCAGTTGTATCCTTATTGACAATGAATGGGGACAAAACTGAAGGGTTTTCTTCCGCTATTAAGATCCTATGACGGATCTCAATAGCGGAAATAAGAGCACTAGTGTGAAAGTAGCCTAAGCTGAGAAGGTTGATGCATAGTTTTGTTGGCAAAAATTCCTTATTACTAGTATTTTATTCATTTAAGTCCCTGTTTTTTCTATTCTTAGCAGTCCAACACGCGGTTTTGCTTAGTGACTGACCGCTATCTATGTATACATAGTCATACAGCGAAGGTTGGCCATTATTAAGTTGAACCACCCACTGGACTCGTAAGAATAAAGTAGGGATTTAAATGGGCTGTGCCATGATTAAAGGTTATCCCCTATCCACAAGATAGGGCGCAACTAACTAATCGATTCTGAGAACAGGGGTCTTGTTCCCCCCTCTGACTGGAGCAGTAAGTCAAGCAAACACCCAACCACTCCATTGGTTCTCTATGGGGCCGCCAGAGATAGCCCAATACAGCGCTCAGCTATCTCTGGCAGTCTCATAGAGAATGAATGGAGTGGCAGGGGACATGCTTGATCTGCCACTCCCATCAGAACAGGGGAATAGTACCCCACTCCCCAGGATCAGTGGGGGTCCCAGGAGTCGGGCCCTGACTTATTAGTTATCCCCAATCCTAGAACCCCTGTGGGTTATTTTTTTTTTGTGTGTTTGTGATTTACTTTGGGTTATTTTGATTTCACTATTGTGGTTGTTTCCCAGTGGTTCTATTCATATCTGGCGATGGCATGTGCGTAGGATATATGCATACAGCAAGTTCTAGACTTAGATGTTATTACTGGAATTATCCAGTGTAGATTACATTGCTGTACCGATTTACTTTTATTTGGTATGGATGGTTAACCCCATACTAGCCCTGCTATTATCAGCTTTACCACCTTCTCTTCTATTGAAGCTTTTTATTTGTACTATCATTGTATATTTATTATATAGGTATAATACATTATATGGCTCAGTGGTTAGCACTGGTGTCTTGCAGCACTGTGGTCTTAGGTTTGACAACATCTGCATGGAGTTTGTATGTTCTCCCTGTGCTTGTGTGGGTTTCCTCCAGGTCCTCCAGTTTCCTCCTACACTCCAAAGACATACTGATAGGGAACTTAGATTGTGATCCTCATTGGGGACAGTTGGATGCTAATGTCTGTAAAGCGCTGCGGAATATAGTAGTGCTATATAAGTGCATAAAATAAATAAATATGCTGTTTTAAATTTTTGAGAATGCCATAGTTTTTTCGGTTGACTTTATAGGTTTTGCTAACTGCCTTACATAGGATGAGTACCTCTAGCACTATCAGAATTATTCTTTCATTTTCAAATATTGCAGCTTAGGACTGGAGTGAGGCTGATTGCAGTCATGGGTAGCTGTAAGGACACTGAAGCTTACATAGAAGTCAATGTAAGCACCTCCGTCCTTACAGAAAGGCACAAGGACATGGTTGATAGCAGACCAACTTAGTAGTAGGTTTAGTAAGTAACGTGAGCTATAGACGTGCTCACACTAGTTGAGACTTCTACAATACCTGCATCTATAATTAGATTTACTACAAAAATAGTGGTTTATAAGTCTACTTTCACACTGGCGTTTTGGCTTTCCGTTTGTGAGAGCCGTTCAGGGCTCTCACAAGCGGTCCAAAATGGATCAGTTTGCATTGGAAAAGGATCAGCTCAGAATGCATCAGTTTGCATCAGTTCAGTCTCCATTCCGCTCTGATGTAACTGAGCCAAACAAATCCGTCCTGGCACACAATGTAAGTCAATGGGGACGGATCCGTTTTCACTGACACAATGTGGAACATAAAGATAATACAAACGGATCCGTTCTGAACGGATGCCGACGGTTGTACTATCTGACGGATCCGCACAAAACGCGAGTGTGAAAGTAGCCTAAGCCCCAGGCACAGAATATCTCACAGCAGTTCCAGATGACTGTAAAAATTAATTCTATGGGCATTAATCTCTGCTCCTAATTTGTGTACCTTGTCAAATATTCAGATTTACGTTTAGGCTTATGTAGCCTTAGTTGGGGGGGGGGGGGGGGTATGAGTAATATCCCTCCCACAACAGACTCTTGCGCTGACCTGTGTGTATAATGGGACCTGGAGCCTTTGCTGAATGGAGTGGGAACATAAATGAAGTATATCAGTGCCTCCACCCAGTATAGAGCCTCTGTATAAGGGTCCATTCACACGTCCATAGTGTATTGCGGATCCACAATACACCCGGCCAGAACCCACATAGAACTGCCTATTCTTGTACGCAATTGTGGACAAGAATAGGACACGTTCTATTTTTTCCCAGAGCCGCGGACCGGAAGGATCGGGGGCGCGCTCTGGAAATGTGGATGCGGACAGCACACTGTGTGCTGTCCACATCCATTCTTGCCCCATAGAGAATGAATGGGTCCGCACCCGTTCCGCAATTTGTGGAACAGATGTGGACCCATTCTGCGAACGTGTGAATGGACCCTTACAGAGAGGATCTCTTCCTGGGACTTGCCTATGAAATATAGCTAGTAGCCTTAAAGGATAACTGTCATGTTTTCATCAAAATAATCTATTTAAGCATATGTTACTGCTGCAGCAGCATAATGCATAAAGCAATCTTTAGTTTCTTCACATACCACTGTTTTCCGTAAGTTGTTCCCTTAGTTACAGCTGTTTAAACATTTACAATATGATAACCTTCTCAAGATGGCTCCTCTGCCAGTTCTCTGAGGCCAAAACTGCTTTCCCTCACTTCCCATACATACTTGCTGTAGCCAGCAGCTCCCTGCCAGCCAATCAGATTGGATTACTGAGAGATACGCCTCCTCACGCTGAAGCCTAATGCAGGCATGCAGTGTAAAGGACCGCCCCTCTGTCTTCTGTTTATACTAAAAGGAAGACAGAAAAGCCCTAGCAATGGTATTTTAAGGGAGCAATGGAAAGGGACAGAGGAAATTAATAAAAGCTGTTATTATAAGATAATTACAGATCTCTTGACAATCATTGACAGACTAACTCAGGTATACATGCCTAGCTCTAATAAACTAGCAAATAAAATAAAAAATGACAGTTAGGCCCCTTTCACACGGGCGAGATTTCCGCACAAAGAGGAGCATGCTGCGATTTTCACGTAAGGCATAAGTGATACGTGAAAATCACCGCTCATGTGCACAGCCCCATAGAAATGAATGGGTCCGGATTCAGTGCGGGTGCAATGCGTGAGTTGAACGCATTGCACCCGCACTGAATCCGGACCCATTCATTTCTATGGGGCTGTGCACATGAGCGGTGATTTTCACGCATCACTTATGCGTTGCGTGAAAATCGAAGCATGCTCCTCTTTGTGCGTTATAAGGGAAAATAATAGCATTCTGAATACAGAATGCATAGTAAAATAGGGCTGAAGGGGTTAAAAAAAAATAAAAAAATATTTGAACTCACCTTAATCCACTTGTTCGCACAGCCGGCATCTCTTCTGTCTTCTTTCTTCAGGACCTGGGTAAAGAACCTGTGGTGACGTCAATACGCTCATCACCATGGTGATGGATCATGTGAATGACCATGTGATGAGCGTAGTGACGTCATCAAAGGTCCTTTTCCTCACAGATGAAGACAGAAGAGATGCCGGCTGCGCGAACAAGTGTATTAAGGTGAGTTAAAACATTTTTTATTTTTTTTTAACCCCTCCAGCCCTATTTTACTATGCATTCTGTATTCAGAATGCTATTATTTTCCCTCATAACCATGTTATAAGTGTAACAGGGTTCCGAAGGTGCACTCGGTCTCCCATTATCCGCAGACGTGCTGCTTAGCTTCGGGAGCGAGGATCTGTGCTTGACCTCGTTCCCAGGGCGGCTTTGCTAGCTGGGAGGTTCCCTGCTCCTAAGTCTGCCTTGAGCGCCGAGCTGATCACTCTGTGCTCGACTGGTTGGTCTGTCGGTCATGTGACGCTGGCCACGTCACATGACCCTCACTCCCCCCTATAAATACAGGCAGCCTGCTGGCCACAGGTTGCCTATTAATTTAGGTTCCACCTGTGATGTTGTATTTCCTGGCGTACTTACCTCCTGCTGTTTCCTGACGATCCTCTGCCTGCTCCTTGTGTACTTTGCTGCTTTCCTGGTATTCTGACCCCGGCCTCCTCCTGACGATCCTCTGCTTACTCCTTTTGTACTTCACGACTCTCCTGGTATTTATGACCCCGGCTTCTCCTGACTATTCTCTGCTTGCTCCATTTGTACTTTGTAGCTTTCCTGGTATTGACTCGGTCCGTTCACGTTCTGTTGTTTGTCTGTCTGTCATCCCTGCACTTAGTTCAAGCTAGGGATTGCCATCCAGTTGTCCCCTGTCATTAGGACTCGCGAGGCAAGTAGGCAGGGCCAGGGGTAAGGGTGGAGCGCAGTGGTCACTTCCCTCCCCCCTGTGTGTGTGTGTACGCGACCGTTACAATAAGGGAAAATAATACAATCTACACAACCTTGAACCCAAACCTGAACTTCTGTGAAGAATTTCGGGTCTGGGTACCACAGTCAGTTTTTTATCACGCGCGTGCAAAACACATTGCACCATGGTCACATTTCACACGGCATCTGAAGGGTAAAATAGCTGCACGTGCGAGCGGGTGCCATGTTTAGGGACCGGACTTCCGCCGTACATATACGGCGGAGGTCCTTAAGGGGTTAAGTTATATACCCGGATATATATATATATATCAGAAAGAGTCCTGTGCACGATACCTCCAGGCAACAGAAGAGACAAACCAGGTGCAGGGGTCCCTGTGGATGACTGTAGATCCAGGATTCGTCCAGGAGATGACAGACAGCTGATCAGGAGATGACAATAATGAAAAGATTTCTCCCAGGCAGTAAACAGAGCAACAACAACAGTAGTAGATGCAAGCCTAACTACCCTAACACGGAGTCCTTAACCTGCCAACTAATCTACCAGTGCAACCAGGCTTCTAGTTGGCCGTCGGAAGCCTAACCTATCACTACCCTGAACTATATACTGCCACTGGCCTTAGACTCCTAGAGACCTAATATGTGTCCTCACTGCAGCTCTGTCCCTCATGGTTCTGACTGTGTTTACAAAACAAACCTTGTACTGAATCTCTGGGGTTTCTGAAGCCAAGCAGCAGGGGCAGAGAGGCTAAATACACTATATCTTAGTTGTAGTAGCAGTTCCCTACACTTATTTCACATGAACTGTACAGAATGAGTCAGGGTCTGTTCAGGGAAAAACTGATGGTTTTGTACACAAATTGAATCAGTTTTGTCTGTAACTGCATTCAGTGTTTCAGCTTTTTCCATGTCGATGCAATCAGTTTTTCATGTGTTTTTTAACACGTGTGAAGAAAAACTGAAGAATAACACTCAACATCTAGCAACGATCAGAGAAAAATGGATTGCATACAGATGCCTTCTGTTTTTAATGCAACCCCCAATCATTTCTATGGAGCCAGGGCTGGAGTAAAAACATACGATATATAACATGGCGCAAATACAGATCCATTGAAATGAATGGGTCAAGATTCAGTATGTATGCTGTCCTTTCACAACACGCAGAAAACTCATGTGAAACAGGCCTTAAAGGACAAACAAGAAAGAATTTTCATCCTGAAACAGGAAAATACTTAGACAGGTATGTTCCATTAGGTGTACTAATATATAACATGAGAAAAACAAAGTACACCCTCTATGGTTTTTAGGACATCATTTAAAAAACATCTGATCCTTAAAATTCAGTCTTAAAATTAGGTAATTATAACCTCAGATGAACAACACACAATAGACTCCACCATGTCATTATTTATTCAGCAAAAGTTAAGCGCAAAATGGAAAAGCCATGTGTGAAAAACTAAGTGCACCACATGACTCAAAAGCTTGTAGAACCACCTTTCGCAGCAATAACTCGTAGTCATTGTTTTCTGTATGACTTTATCAGTCTCATATCATTCTGGGGAATCTTTGGCCCAGTCTTATTTACAACCTTGCTTGAGTTAATTGAGGTTTGTGGGCATTTTTTTATGCACAGCTCTCTTAAAGGGGTTATCTTGAAGAGAATGACCTATCCTCAGGATAGCGAAAAAACAGAAAGATGACAGCAGCATATCCAAATGAGAGTCCTTTATTCACCGAACTTCCATGTACAAATAACTGCAACGTTTCGGCTACACAGTAGCCTTTATCAAGCATAATGTCAAACATTGATACCAAACTTATATAGTGCCAATAATACCACCCCCTAATCAAAGGGAACCAATAGAATTAAATTCCATATTCACACAACACCCACCAATTTATTATCATCCAATATAATACTTCATCTTCATCTAATGATAATACATCCACTAAAATTGGTGACACGTGCGTTACCTCATGGTGATAGGTAGTAACCGGGAACTTCACTGCATGCACTACCCTCATTTGGATATGCTGCTGTCATCAGTATTTTCGCTGATCTGTTGACCATTGAGGATTGGTGGTTTGGACAAGCTGTTGCATTCCGAGGGAGTCATATAAGGTGCATGGTGCTGCTCTAAATTATTTGTTACTACTATCCTCAGGATAGGTAATCAATATCAGATCAGTGGGTGTGGAACCACTGCGTTAACCAACAACTTTCACTTTGGATTAATCCTAAGGTTGTTATCCTGGGACTCCCCTGGTTTTCAACCTCTATGTCCTATACATGAATCTGGACTTTGCTGCAGGGAAGCTACCAGGCCGCTTCCTTTTGGAGTAGTCCCTGTGTGGTTGACAGTTGATCCAGAGACACCCATGCAGCACACCAATAGGTCAGGCAAAACCGTAGTCAGGGACTGGCCGAGGTCAGGGCAGGCATACTACGTGCTAATCCATGAAAAAAGTCCAAGGTCAGGGCAGGCAGCAAAGGGTCAGTACGGTAATCAGGCACAGGTCAGGTCAGGGTCCGGAGAGTCATAAACAGTAAACAGAAATTCATACAGGGGCAAAGAATCGAGTAGCACACTTTCACAGGGACTAGCAAGCTAGAGAACCTATAGCACAGGCATCTCTCCCTATGAAAAAGTCCTCTAAGCACCCTCAGGTGTCCAGCCAGTGGCTGGTAAAAATTGGTGTGCGTGCATGCAGCAGGTGTTCTGTACATGTGTTATTCTACTTATTAGGGTCTGCAGGAGGTGACAGGCTCTCTTTAATTTTTAACACACAGCTTCTGCATTTTGACCTTGTTTTTGTTAAATAGTGATACATTGTAATTTGCCGTGATGTTGTTCATTATTAATTTTAATACCTTCTAATGACCGGATGTTTTTTATTATGACCTGTTTGAGAACAAAGAGTAAATAAGGCTGTGGATCAGCCAGATCATCACTAACAGACATTCTTGGGAAACGCTCGCTCATCGGGTAATCACATCTTTTATGTGGTCACTAAAATTATCATTTGTAGACCGCAGAATGCGCTGTCTAATCACGCTCTGCCACCGATAAATAATGATTCTGTATGGGGATGAGCGTAACCATACTGTGGCGGTGATCACTCCATGTGAATGCAGTGGTCTCATTCACTGACAAGCAGGCAGTTGTCGGGAAGGAACGCTTCCTTCCCAACAACCATTTGCTGAATCTTGCAGTGTAATACAGCCGGTACTCTCAAAATCAGACTTAGCCGGGCCAATTATTAAATGCTTTACTATTTATCTTAATGGCCTGCATGGCCAGCCATATCCTGACCCTCAACTATTGACTGATTTCTGGGAGTCTCAGAAGCCAGAGCTGCAATGTTCACCTGTATTTATAATGTAATTATCATCTGTGTGACCCCATCACTAAAGACAAGTGGCGGAAGCACTTCGCTCAATGCTCTGCCAATTCGGTTGTGCTCCATTCCAGACCAAACAATGTACAGGCTCATAGTAAGTGTATGAGCCAATACACCTCTAGCCACGCTCTCCGAAGAGAGCCGAGCAGAGCCATTCGGGACCTTAGTGGCACAACTCATCTGAGTGCTTCTCGATAATGAAATGGCTGTTCCACTTTGATACATCGTTTTAGTTGTAGATGAAAAGATGCTTTGTAAGACATGTGACTCGGGTCATACTTTAGAATGCCTCTTGAACGGACTATTTTCTTTTTAAGAACCTTTAAAAATGACAGTCAGAATTAAAATGTGGCAATTTTACATTCGTAAATAGCGCTAATATTTAACTGTGTTGACACTCTGTAATCATATTACAAACTGACATACCTAAATCTAAACACCAAGGAGCTGTCTTTCACAAAGTGAAAATGCATTGCTATACTTCAATTTACTGCTGAAATTGCTTTGGCTCTTGAAGCAGAACTCTTCATTTATCTTGATTTTCCAGGGACAACTGAAACCATTTATATTGAATTCCCTGATTTCTACACGTAAGACTGGATACTTTGTACTAGATTTTTATAGATTACAATAAATAAGCCAAAAAAAAAAAACACTTATGATTAGTACTGGTGAATGGAAGTCTGCTTGTACGCCGAGATTTAAGGGACAATGTCAACATATACTATGTGGACAGTTGGACTGAGATTTGGTCACTGTGCATGCCATTGTAGTATATTGAACTTTTTACCCAAGGACACATCTGGATTTGATTTAACGTTTAACATGGCCCTATTTAACATGGCCCTATAAATGATTTAATTCAGACGATAAAGGAATACATATGATAAAGGACAATATTCTTTTAGTTGACCATTTACAACTGCATTCCTGCAGTTCATACTAAATGCTCACCTTATTGTTTGCATGGTGCAGCAGTAATCAAGCTTTAAGGGAAATGTGTCACAAAAAATGTTAAAACCAGATAGTAACACATCCTTTTTTTCTATCTGTTTTTATTTTTTGATTGTAGATTTTTTTCACTGTATTTCCACAACATTATTATGGGGGCGGACATCTTGCCTGAGCTGTTCTTAACAGCATTTACACAGCATTAAAAAAATGCTTTACGGCAGCCCCATGGGCAATAGACACGGCGGTCAGGAAGGGACCCTATTGACTTCTAAGGAGAGTTTTATTGACCGCTCTGTGCAGAGGACATTGTACAAGGAAAGAATAGATAAGCTCTGACAATCACCCATTGTAAATGGTGGATCCTGTCTTATCTATACACAAAGGTGATATCATTACAGGCAGGATTAGTATGAGATAGCTGCAGTAAAGTGATCTGTACAGACCAAGAAGTGGCGTCAATTATTAGGCTTCGTGGCCAGTGTGAAAACTGCAGAATTTGTAAAAAAAAATTGCAAATTTCCAAGTTACAATTTCTCTACTTCTATAATACATAGTAATACCTCCAAAAATAGTTATTACTTTACATTCCCCATGAAGTATGTTTGGATCATTTTGGGAATGATATTATATTTTTTGGGGATGTTACAAGGCTTAGAAGTTTAGAAGAAAATCTTGAATTTTTTCAGAAATTTTCAAAAACCCAATTTTTAGGGACCAGTTCAGGTCTGAAGTCACTTTGCGAGACTTACATAATAGAAACCACCCAAAAATGACCCCCATTCTATAAACTACACCTCTCAAGGTATTCAAAACTGATTTTACAAATGTTGTTAACCCTTTAGGTGTTCCACAAGAATTCATGGAAAATAGAGATACAATTTCAAAATTTCACTTTTTGGGCAGATTTTCCATTTTAATAATTTTTCTGTATTGGAATGCATTGGCTGTATGAGTAATACTGTGTGTATTACTCATACAGCTTCCGGCCTGTGAGATCCAGGGGGCTGGATCTCACAGGCTCGTCACCGGAAGGCAGCACGATGCCTTCCTTAGACATCGCGCTGCCTTCTATGCCATCGGGTCCCCCCCACAGCCGCATGGGGACCCGATGGCACCGCCCGCCACAGCAACCGCAGGTAAAAGCCGCAAACCGCAGGTCTGAATTAAGGACTCGGCAAACATGGCGTACTGGTACGTCCTAAGTCCCTAAGGGGTTAAATATAAAGTGATATGGAAAATTAAAAATAACATCATCAAAAATTATTTTAAATATTTCAAAAAGTGATTTAAACAGCAGGTCATTTTCTGATGACACATTCCCTTTAACCATTCAGTTTTGGCATGCAATTGCCTACAGTAGTTTCAGATTAAAAGGAGCAGATCTTTGGTGTGGTATTCTTCTCCAGTAGCTCATTCACGTTAAAGTTTGATGTGTTGTGCATTTTTCTATGTAGTCCTTTAACCACTTCCAGACCGGGCCATTTACCCCCTTCCTGACCTGGCCTAATTTTGCAAATCTGACATGTATAACTTTATGAGGTAATAACTTATCCAAGCCATCCAGAGATTGTTTTCTCCTGACTCATTGTACTTCATGTTAATGGTAAATTGGAGTCAATATGTTTTACCTTTTTATTTATAAAAACAAATCCAAAAGTTAAAGTTAAAGAATTTGAAAAAATTCACTGTTTTCTAAATTTGAATCTCTCTGCTTTTAAGACAGATAGTGATGCCTCATAAAATATTCATAAATTAACATTCCCGATATGTCTACTTTTATGTTGGCATAATTTTGGTAATGTAATTTTATTTTTTAGGACGGTAGAAAGTTTATAACTTTAGAAATTTCCAAAGTCAACTTTTTTAAGGATCAGTTCGGTTCTGAAGTCACTTTGCGGGGCTTACATAATAGAACCAACCCATAAATGACCATATATTTTAGAAACAAAACCTCTCAAACTATTCAAAACTGGTTTCATAAATGTTGCTATCCCTTTAGGTATTCCACAGGAATTAAAGCAAAATAGAGGTGAAATTTCTAAATGTAACTTTTTTTTGCAGATTTTCCATTTTAATAAAAAAAATTCCTAGAACAGATCAAGGTTTAAAAACAAAACAAACCTCGATATTTATTACCTTGATTCTGCAATTTGCAGAAACACCACATATGTGCTCATATACTGCTGGGCACATGACAGGGCACATAAGGCAAGGAATGCCAATTGTTTTTTTGGAGGGCAGATTTTGCTGGAATGGTCTTTGGGCACCATGTTGCATTTGAAGAGACCCTGATGTATCCCCACAGTGAAAACCCCCAAAAAGTGACAAAATTTTGAAAACTACACCACCCAAGGAATTTTTAAGGGCTGTAGAAAGCACTTCACTCAACAGGTGTTTCATATACCCTGCCTGTCCAAAAAAAAGGTCGCCACCAAAACAAAAAGGTCACACACTCTAATATTTTGTTGGACCACCTTTAGCTTTGATTACGGCACGCATTCGCTGTGGAATTGTTTCGATAAGCTTCTGCAATGTCACAAGATTTATTTCCATCCAGTGTTGCATTAATTTTTTTATCAAGATCTTGCATTGATGATGGTAGAGTCTGACTGCTGTGCAAAGCCTTCTCCAGCACATCCCAAAGTTTCTCAATGGGATTAAGGTCTGGACACTGTGGTGGCCAATACATGTGTGAAAATGATGTCTCATGCTCCCTGAACCACTCTTTCACAATTTAAGCCCGATGAATCCTGGCATTATTATCTTGGCATATGCCCGTGCCATCAGGGAAGAAAAAATCCATTGATGGAATAACCTGGTCATTCAGTATGTTCAGGTAGTGAGCTGACCTCATTCTTGGAGCACATACTGTTGCTGAACCTAGACCTGACCAACTGTAGCAACCCCAGATCATAGCACTGCCCGCACAGGCTTGTACAGTAGGCACTAGACATGATGGGTGCATCACTTCATCTGCCTATCTTCTTACCCTGATGTGCCCATCACTCTGGAACAGGGTAAATCTGGACTCATCAGACCACATGACCTTCTTCCATTGCTCCAGAGTCCAATCTTTATGCTCCCTAGCAAATTTAAGCCTTTTTTTCTGGTTTGCTTCACTGATTAGTGGTTTTCTTACAGCTATACAGCTGTTCAGTCCAAATCCCTTGAGTTCCCTTCACATCGTGCGTGTGGAAATGCTCTTACTTTCACTATTAAACATAGCCCTGAGTTCTACTATTGTGTTTCTTCGATTTGATTTCACCAAACGTTTAAGTGATCGCCGATCACGATCATTCAGGATTTTTTCCCGCCACATTTCTTCCTCGAATACGATGGGTCCCCACTATCCTTCCAGTTTTTTATAATGCGCTGGACAGTTCTTAACCCAATTTTTGTAGTTTCTGCAATCTCCTTAGATGTTTTCTCTGATTGATGCAACCCAATGATTTGACCCTTCTCAAACAGACTAACATCTTTTCCACGACCATGAGATGTGTCTTCCGACATGGTTGTTTAAGAAATGAGAAGCAACTCATTGCACCAGTTGGGGTTAAATAACTTATTGCCAGCTGAAAGATAATCAGCCATGCAGTAATTATTCAATAGGAGGCTCATAATTATTTGCTTAGTTAAATCCAGGTGGCGACTTTTATTTTGGACAGGCAGTGTAATTTTTAATACTTGGGTGTGAAAATAAAATGTTTTTTTTTTTACAAGACAATGGTGCTTAGGCCCTAACTTTCTTCTTCACGAAAGATAACAGGAGAATATCCCCCACAATTTGCTACACACTTTCTCCTGAATACAGTAACACCACAATTATGGTCGTAAACTGTTATTTGGGCATACGACAGAGCTCTGAAGGGAAGGAACGGCATCTGGATTTTGTAACATAGAATTTTCTATCGTTTTTAAGAGCAATAATTTTTTTTATTATTTTGTTGATCAAGCTGCATGGGGGCTTATTCTGTGCGGGACAAGCTTTAGTTTTTATTGCCACCATTTTGGGGTACATTTGGCTTTCTGGGTGCTTTTTATCTCATATTTTGGGAGGTGCAGTCACAAAAAAGCAGTTTTGTGTCATTTTTCTATATTTTCTTTTTTTACACTGTTCACTTGATTGGGTAGATCATGTGATATTTTTCTAGATCCGGTCGACGATTCCAAATATTTCTAGTTTTATTTAATTTTTACGTTTTACACAATAAAAACATTTTTAGAAAAAAAATCATGTTTTTGTGTTGCCATTTTCTTAACCACTTGGCGCCACGCTAACGCCGAAAGGCGTCATTGCGGCGGCTCTCCCAGGCTACGCTAACGCCAATAGGCGTCATCTCGCGTGAGCCGAGATTTCCTGTGAACGCGCGCACACAGGCGCGCGCGCTCACAGGAACGGAAGGTAAGCGAGTGGATCTCCAGCCTGCCAGCGGCGATCGTTCGCTGGCAGGCTGGAGATGTGATTTTTTTAACCCCTAACAGGTATATTAGACGCTGTTCTGATAACAGCGTCTAATATACGTGCTACCTGGTCCTCTGGTGGTCCCTTTTGTTTGGATCGACCACCAGAGGACACAGGCAGCTCAGTAAAGTAGCACCAAACACCACTACACTACACTACACCCCCCCTGTCACTTATTAACCCTTTATGAACCACTGATCAGCCCATATAGACTCCCTGATCACCCCCCTGTCATTGATCACCGCCCTGTCATTGATCACCCCCCTGTCAGGCTCCATTCAGAGGTCCGTATGATTTTTACGGATCCACGGATACATGGATCGGATCCGCAAAACGCATACGGACGTCTGAATGGAGCCTTACAGGGGGGTGATCAATGACAAGGGGGTGATCACGCATATAGACTTCCTGATCACTTCCCTGTCATTGATCACCCCCCTGTAAGGCTCCATTCAGACGTCCGTATGATTTTTACGGATCCACTGATACATGGATCGGATCCGCAAAACACATGCGGACGTCTGAATGGAGCCTTACAGGGGGGTGATCAATGACAGAGGAGTGATCACCCATATAGACTCCCTGATCACCTCCGTCATTGATCACCCCCCTGTAAGGCTCCATTCAGACGTCCGTATGATTTTTACGGATCCACGGATACATGGATCGGATCCGCAAAACACATACGGACGTCTGAATGGAGCCTTACAGGGGGGTGATCAGGGAGTCTATATGGGATGATCACCCCCCTGTAAGGCTCCATTCAGACGTCTGCATGTGTTTTACGGATCCACGCATTCATGGATCGGATCCGCAAAACGCATACGGACGTCTGAATGGAGCCTTACAGGGGGGTGATCAGTGACAGGGGGGTGATCACCCCATATACACTCCCTGATCACCTCCTGTCATTGATCACCCCCCTGTCATTGATCACCCCCCTGTAAGGCTCCATTCAGACGCCCGTATGTGTTTTACGGATCCACGCATCCATGGATCGGATCCGTAAAACGCATACGGACGGCTGAATGGAGCCTTACAGGGGGGTGATCAGGGAGTCTATATGGGATGATCACCCCCCTGTAAGGCTCCATCCAGACGTCTGCATGTGTTTTACGGATCCACGCATCCATGGATCGGATCCGCAAAACGCATACGGACGTCTGAATGGAGCCTTACAGGGGGGTGATCACCCCATATACACTCCCTGATCACCCCCCTGTCATTGATCACCCCCATGTAAGGCTCCATTCAGACGTCCGTATGTGTTTTGCGGATCCGATCCATGTATCCGTGGATCCGTAAAAAACATGGACGTCTGAATGGAGCCTTTCAGAGGGGTGATCAGTGACAGGGGGGTGATCACCCCATATACACTCCCTGATCACCCCCCTGTCATTGATCGCCCCCCTGTAAGGCTCCATTCAGAATTTTTTTTGGCCCAAGTTAGCGGAAATATATATATATATTTTTTTTCTTACAAAGTCTCATATTCCACTAACTTGTGTCAAAAAATAAAATCTCACATGAACTCGCCATACCCCTCACGGAATCCAAATGCGTAACATTTTTTAGACATTTATATTCCAGACTTCTTCTCACTCTTTAGGGCCCCTAAAATGCCAGGGCAGTATAAATACCCCACATGTGACCCCATTTCGGAAAGAAGACACCCCAAGGTATTCCGTGAGGGGCATATTGAGTCCATGAAAGATTCACATTTTTGTCCCAAGTTAGCGGAAAGGGAGACTTTGTGAGAAAAAAAATAAAATAAAAAATTTACGCTAACTTGTGCCCAAAAAAAATTTTTCTATGAACTCGCCATGCCCCTCATTGAATACCTTGGGGTGTCTTCTTTCCAAAATGGGGTCACATGTGGGGTATTTATACTGACCTGGCATTATAGGGGCCCGAAACCATGAGAAGAAGTCTGGGATCCAAATGTCTAAAAATGCCCCCCTAAAAGGAATTTGGGCCCCTTTGCGCATCTAGGCTGCAAAAAAGTGTGACACATCTGGTATCGCCGTACTCAGGAGAAGTTGAGGAATGTGTTTTGGGGTGTCATTTTACATATACCCATGCTGGGTGAGATAAATATCTTGGTCAAATGCCAACTTTGTATAAAAAAATGGGAAAAGTTGTCTTTTGCAGAGATATTTCTCTCACCCAGCATGGGTATATGTAAAATGACACCCCAAAACACATTCCCCAACTTCTCCTGAGTACGGCGATACCAGATGTGTGACACTTTTTTGCCGCCAAGGTGGGCAAAGGGGCACATATTCCAAAGTGCACCTTTCGGATTTCACAGGCCATTTTTTACACATTTTGATTTCAAACTACTTGCCACACATTAGGGCCCCTAGAATGCCAGGGCAGTATAACTACCCCACAAGTGACCCCATTTTGGAAAGAAGACACCCCAAGGTATTCCGTGAGGGGCATGGCGAGTTCCTAGAATTTTTTATTTTTTGTCACAAGTTAGCGGAAAATGATGATTTTTTTTTTCTTTTCTTTTTTTCTTACAAAGTCTCATATTCCACTAACTTGTGACAAAAAATAAAAAATTCCAGGAACTCGCCATGCCCCTCACGGAATACCTTGGGGTGTCTTCTTTCCAAAATGTGGTCACTTGTGGGGTAGTTATACTGCCCTGGCAATTTAGGGGCCCTAATGTGTGCGAAGTAGTTTGAAATCAAAATCTGTAAAAAATGGCCGGTAAAATCCTAAAGGTGCTCTTTGGAATGTGGGCCCCTTTGCCCACCTAGGCTGCAAAAAAGTGTCACACATCTGGTATCGCCGTACTCAGGAGAAGTTGGGCAATGTGTTTTGGGGTGTCATTTTACATATACCCATGCTGGGTGAGATAAATATCTTGGTCAAATGCCAACTTTGTATAAAAAAATGGGAAAAGTTGTCTTTTGCAGAGATATTTCTCTCACCCAGCATGGGTATATGTAAAATGACACCCCAAAACACATTCCCCAACTTCTCCTGAGTACGGCGATACCAGATGTGTGACACTTTTTTGCCGCCTAGGTGGGCAAAGGGGCACATATTCCAAAGAGCACCTTTCGGATTTCACAGGTAATTTTTTACACATTTTGATTTCAAACTACTTGCCACACATTAGGGCCCCTAGAATGCCAGGGCAGTATAACTTCCCCACAAGTGACCCCATTTTGGAAAGAAGACACCCCAAGGTATTTCGTGATGGGCATAGTGAGTTCATGGAAGTTTTTATTTTTTGTCACAAGTTAGTGGAATATGAGACTTTGTAAGAAAACAAATAAAAAAAAAAAAAATCATAATTTTCCGCTAACTTGTGACAAAAAATAAAAAGTTCTATGAACTCACTATGCCCATCAGCGAATACCTTAGGGTGTCTACTTTCCGAAATGGGGTCATTTGTGGGGGTTTTCTACTGTCTGGGCATTGTAGAACCTCAGGAAACATGACAGGTGCTCAAAAAGTCAGAGCTGCTTCAAAAAGCGGAAATTCACATTTTTGTACCATAGTTTGTAAACGCTATAACTTTTACCCAAACAATTTTTTTTTTACCCAAACATTTTTTTTTTATCAAAGACACGTAGAACAATAAATTTAGCGAAAAATTTATATATGGATGTCGTTTTTTTTGCAAAATTTTACAACTGAAAGTGAAAAATGTCATTTTTTTGCAAAAAAATCGTTACATTTCGATTAATAACAAAAAAAGTAAAAATGTCAGCAGCAATGAAATACCACCAAATGAAAGCTCTATTAGTGAGAAGAAAAGGAGGTAAAATTAATTTGGGTGGTAAGTTGCATGACCGAGCAATAAACCGCTAAAGTTGTGGAGTGCCGATGTGTAAAAAAGGGCCTGGTCACTAGGGGGGTATAAACCTGTGGTCCTTAAGTGGTTAAAGCCATATTTTTTTTTCATTTTTTCTGGCTATAGACTTGTGTGAAGGCTTGTTTTACTTTTACTCTTGAATGATCGCTGAGTAGTGGCCCTTGTTTCCACATTGGGAAAACGAGAATAAGGCTGAGGCTACACGATGACATGTGTAGCCCTAGCCTTATTCTTGTTTTCCCAATTGTGCGACAATAAGTAATCTTGGATGGATTTTTTGCTACTGTCCTGTCCCAGTATGTTGCAGTGCGACACCATAGACTATCATTATAAAAAATTGTCGCGCAACAAGCAGATTGTCAACTGGTATGTTTTAAGCAACAAACGTGAAGAACCTTTGGGAATGTCTTCTGAAAAGATTTGTACATCAGAATTAAAATGATACTGTCTATTTATAAAAAGACAATGTTAAATAATATAAGTTTTATTCAAAATGAAATACAATTTAGATATACTGGAACTTTTAAGCTGAGAGTAATACTTAAACTGTGAGATAATTAAACAATAGTTTTTTAAACAATTAAAAAAAGCATCTTATATTGGCAGTTTCTCCAGCTCCGTTCTCATTGGCACTGATCCTGTCCTCCTGTTGCTGCTTGTTTATAAACTGCAGTAATTATGTGCTAGTATATTGTACATGACTTCTGCAGCCATTCACTGTCCTCAGCAGTCTTGCTCTGAGGACAGTCCTTGACTGCAGTGGTGAAGTTCTGCATTAGCTGCAGTAGTGAACACCTGCATGTCATTATGCGCATCACAGCTAGAGCAGATCAGCACTGCAGAGATTTTTATGATAAGCTATTGCAGGGCTTGTCTAAGATTTTTAATTATCTCGGACAGCCACCTCTTGGCTGCGAGGGGTGTTTGGACATTGTGCACCTTTGGAAGCCAGAACAATATTTGTCGTTTTGACATTAAAACCTAATTGACAAAATAAAAAAATTATACTATCCCCCAAATACCTGTATATGTTCTGAAAGTAGATACTTGGCAGATTGTCAAAATGCGCTTCAGCAGTTTATACACACAGACACCTTCATGAAAATTTGCATAAAATTTAAATTTTTCATACAAATAGGATAAAAATTGATATTAGTGGGTAATAGTTTACCCCAAACAAAAAAGTTATATGGACCACACCTTTTAATAATAAAAGTTCAGTACGAGTTCATACATGGTAAATGTGATAATTCAGTTGCTCACTGACTGTGCAATATGGATAGAGGTGCTCAGAAACCGTATAGACAATAAATTGGAAAAATATAGTTGTGATGGCACACTCTCATCTATTTACTCAGTTAGGAGCTCACCGATAGGTGTATATGTATATTGGAAAATAGGATAATTCAGTGGCTCACTGTGCAATATGGATAGAGATGGATGAGTTCATACATACCACTTAGTCTTAAAGTTACATGCACTTCTGTTAGGGCACACCACACAAGACACCACCTTTCACCACTCACACCTTAGCTAAGTCTATATGCTCAATACCCTGTGGGTTGATACAAAAGGCTGTCCCCAGTACAAAGCTGCCTTCAGTACTCTATCCTATGGAACTCCACCCTTATCTGCTGGGACTCCAATGTATGCTAGGACTATTTCGACCACAACTACAGCCAAGCCAATATACTGCTGTACCAACAGTAGATTACAATAAATCATATAATCGGGTTCCATCAACAGGACAACACTGCAGCTATTAAATGTAGTGATTTAACAACAGTGCATACAAGTTACAGATACAGACAGAACAGTGCAAACAGGTAAAAGTAATTACATAAAAAACTAAACACTAAAGATGTACTCCTGCCAGTGGGATGTGGCATTCAGTTGCTTGTCTGTTATTTCTTGGCACCACCCACAACTCTCTTCCCACATGACCAGATGTTTTTTTTTTTTTAAACACACCCTATATTTCCTTTGCCCAATCATATTGTTAACACAGAATGATATCTGATGTGTCCTGCCCTGCAACCGATCCATTTGGGGATCAGAGCTAAATGGATTTGAGGCTCATCTTCACTCTCTTCAAACTAAGGCAAGATGGTGCCTGACAATCCCATAATCCTCCACTCCCTTTCCCAGCCTCAGAGAGAAATGTGAGGACATAAAACAGCAACTGTTCATCACTGGACAACACACTACAATTCAGCTATTAAATGGTTTTTCCAATACTTATATAACTGATGACCTATCCTCAGGATAGGTCATCAGTATCTGGTGGGGGTCTGACACCAGGGACCCCCGCTGATCATCTGTTTGAGAAGGCAGTGGCGTTCACAGTAGTGCCACGGCCTTCTCTGAGGTTTTCCTAGGCCAGTGACCACACATTTATCAGTCACATGCCCTAGGAGCTGCTTAGCTCTATTCAAATGAATGGGGCTGAGCCCGATACCAAGCCCAGCCGCTATACAATTTATTTTGCTGTGCTTGGTAAGCTGTGAGAAGGCAGCGGCTCACAGGAGAGCTGGTGCATTCTTAAACAGCTGATCGACAGGGGTCCTGGGTCTCAGACCCCCACTGATCAGATACTGATTACCTGTCCACAGGATAGGTCATCAGTTCTAAAGTCTTAGAAAACACTTTGAAATCATTGAAACATTAAGCATGGATATAGGAAGCACAAAGAGTCAAATACAAATGTCTTATGCTCCTCCCAACTTCATAAAATCTCTTTTGGTGAAGAGACCATGGAACTTTCCCTGAAAATAAGTCTCCATACAACCGCTGGGTCATTTCAATGAGAAATAGTACCCTGCTCTGTACTGACAAAAGGCAAGAACCCTGAACCATCTGTCTACAAATGGATCGCTCTTCCACTTGGAGGAGCCTTTTGGTTTGGCTTGAGTTAATTTGCATATTCAAGAACATGAAAGATGATTGAGTAGAAATAGTGATGTTATCTGTAATGTCTCCAGGCTTCATTTCTGCTAAATACCTGATCAAACAAATTAATTCCCCTTTAAAGGAGAGGCTGCGGCACTCTGAGTGCTTAGGGCTCTTCTTTGGCCAGTGATGTCACCATACATCGTCAAGTGGTCTAGTTCCAGCTGAGTCCCATTCAAGTGAATGGGGCTGAGCTGCAATACAAAGCACAGCCACTATATAATGTACGGTGCCATGCTTGGTAAGCTGTGAAGAGACTGCTGCACTAACGGAAGCTCCGGTGAGAGCAGTGGCCTCTTCAAACAGGTGATTGGCGGGGTCCTTGAGTCGTCCCCCGGCGATCTGATATTGATGACCTATTCTGTTCGTAGGCCATCAATATTAAATTCCTAGGTTTTCTGTCTAAGCCTTTTAACTTGCTGAAGGGGACCCGACAGGGCTGCCCACTATCACCCCTTCTTTTCAATTTGGCTTTGGAACCGCTAAATAGAGAGCTGTGCAGCTCTAATGTTTTTGATGGAATCAAGGTGGGGAATACTCAGGTGAGAGCAGTGTTGTTTGCAGACGATGTCATATTGTTTTTGCCCAAACCAAGGGAACATTTAGGGAGAGTGTTCGAGTTGTTGAGGAGTTTTGGGAGTTACTCTGGGTATACTATCAATGTCTCCAAATGTGAGCTGTTACCCCTAACACATGGGGACAAATGTTCTTACATTAAATCTTCAGGATTCGGTATTTCTCAGGCAGCGTCGCAAATCACCTATTTGGGAATCAAAATACGGAAATCCCCGCATTTCATTTATCAACTGAACTATCCTCCCCTAATAGCCAAAACAAAAAATTACCTGAATAGATGGCAAAATTTGCCCTTGTCGCTGATTGGCCGTTGTCACCTGGTTAAGATGATGGGAATGGTGAAATTACCGCACCCTCTACAGACCATTCCTGTTCTCCTGCGCCATGCAGACACTAAAGGGTTAGAGAGTAAGTTTATACGCTTTATCTGGAATGGAAAGAAACCTAGAATTTCCTTGAGCAAGTTAAAACTGCGGAAAGAACACGGAGGCCTTAATTTCCCAGATATTAGGGGTTATAATATAACATGTCTTAGTAGACATATATTGCACTGGTTTAACAGCACGTCTTTCTATTCCATTCTTAATATAGAGAGGCAGTTGGCTGCGCCTTGGGATCTGATGGCTTTGCTACATACTAGATTACCTAAACTCCCATGGGTGGCAAGACGATCAATAATCCTAAGGGATATCATCATAACATTGAAAATTGTTTGGTCTATCATATCAGTTCTCTAGACATCTCCCCCTACACAATAACCCTGGGTTCATACCACAACAAAGTGAAAAATCCTTTAGATATTGGGCAACAAAGGGAGTAGTGAAAATGGGAGACCTCTTTCATGAACGGGAACCCAGGTGGGCTACTGCAGCGGAAGTGGCGGATAGATGGATTTTGGAAAGCCCAAGTTTATTCCCTTATATGCAAGTGAGGAGTTATGGGAGAAGGCTAGGTAATGACGTATCCAAAGAATTACGAAATAATACATTTGATACTTTTATAGAGAACAAAAAAGTAAAACGTCCATTTCAGTATTATATAGTGTTTTGAGAGATTTGTGGGAAGACTCTATTTCTGAAGGGTTATTTAAAAAATTGGGCAATATACTGGACATTGATGATGTACAACCGGTGGTACGATCAGGCATTATTGCTTTAAAATAAGGCAGTACAAAATGAGAGGATGAGAGAAACACAGTTTAAGATTTTTCACCATGGTTTTAATTTACCTGTGACAGCGGCAAAGTCAGACAGAATCACAGCTTGTCCCAAATGTAACTCCCCAAAAACAGATCTATTCCATGGTCTATGGAGTTGCCCGAAGTTGGGAGAGTTTTGGAAGCAGGTGACCCTAATTTTGAAACAAACATGCAACCGTCGAACAGATTTAACACCGACACTAGCTGTACTTCAGGCAGAAGTCAAGGGGGAATCTAGGGTTAGGGGAGGGGAAGAAGAATCAGGACTCACTGTGTTGGGGCATAAGGTGGTTCTACAGGCCAAACGATGCTTGTTATTGAGGTGGCTTGACCTAGAGATACCGAATGCTGAAATGTTACTCAATCAACTACGGCAAATGATCCACTTAGAATGGTTAGACGCCCTTACTAGAAAAGAAGTCCTAGGGAAAAAACTTTATAAGACTTGGAGAAAGTTTATTTTGGAGCATATTCCAGATTTTTAATACAGTACATTGATGTAGCCATTCCAACTGCCTTCATGGTACCTACTAGAGGATCTAAAGGGTCAATTAGGTAGATTGAAAATATGAGGTTGAGGATTGCCCTATCTTGAACGAGATCAGTGATTAGGAAGTCATGTCTATGTGGAAGAGGTAGATCAGGTGAGCGGGTGGGATATCTAGAGAGGTGCGGGGTAGAGGGGATCCGAGGGGGAAAGGGGGGAGGGAAAGGAGGGGAATAAATATGTTTAAAAATTATTTTGTCATGCTGCCAGATTGTATTATCCAACTTGTACTGACAATACTGAACCGTATAATGCATTGGATATGTGATCTTTTCCGAATGTAGTGTTGCACTTACCACTCTGTGACATGACAATAATAAAATATTGTTTAAAAAAAAATATATCAAATTCCTGGATAACCTCTTTAACCTTCAAATCTTATCACTGAGATGCAGTAGCACTTATGTGTGCACACAGTCTTTTATTCTATTATGATCCATGGACCTGTTCATGGACCTGTTACTACAATAGCTGCTATGACATGAAAACTATAGTGTATGGGCCCTGAAATCATTAGTTCTCAGATTTTTTTATTTTTTATTATTTCATTGTACATACTGTTGGAGCCTTGAAAATGTCTTGGCCATGTATTATTATTATTATTATTATTATTTATTATTTAAGCGCCATTCATTCCATAGCGCTGTACATATGATAAGCGGTGCACATACATAACAGACAATTGTACTAATCATAAACAAGATGAGTTACAAACTGGTACAGAAGGAGAGAGGGCCCTGCCCGTGAGGGCTTACAATCTACATGGTATGGGAGAAGGACACAGTAGGTGCGGGTTGGGTTGGTCATGGCGGTATAGAGGCAGCAGGGTCACTGGTTGTAGGCTTGTCTGAAGAGGTGGGTTTTCAGGTTTCTTTTGTAGGATTCCACTGTAGGTGAGAGTCTGATATGTTGGGGTAGCGAGTTCCAGAGAATGGGGGATGCACGGGAGAAATCTTGGAGTCGATTGTGGGAAGAGGCGATAAGAGGAGAGGAGAGAAGGAGGTCTTGTGAGGATCGGAGAGTGCGTGTGGGGATGTATCGGGAAAGTAGCTCAGAGATGTAGGGAGGGGACAGGTTATGGACGGCCTTGTATGTGTTTGTCAGTACTTTGAAGTGGATTCGTTGGGCAATGGGGAGCCAGTGAAGGGATTGGCAGAGGGGAGAGGCAGAGGAGTAATAAGGTGAGAGGTGGATTAGTCGGGCAGCGGAGTTGAGGATAGATTGGAGGGGTGCGAGGGTGCTAGATGGAAGGCCACAGAGGAGAATGTTGCAGTAGTCTAGGCGGGAGATAATGAGGGCATGTACGAGCATTTTCGCAGATTCAAAGTTAAGGAAAGCACGGATGCGGGAGATGTTTTTGAGTTGGAGGCGGCAGGTGGTGGAAAGGGCTTGGATGTGCGGTCGGAAGGAAAGGGCAGAATCTAAGGTCACTCCAAGGCAGCGGGCTTTTTTGACTGGGGATAATGTGCAGCCATTGATCGTGATAGATAGGTCTGTTGGGGGGGTTGAACAAGATGGGGGAAAGATTATGAATTCTGTCTTATCCATGTTAAGTTTAAGAAAGCGAGAGGCGAAGAAGGATGATATAGAAGATAGACATTGTGGGATTCTTGATAGTAAGGTGGTGATGTCTGGACCAGAAAGGTAGATTTGTGTGTCATCAGCATAGGAGTGATACTGAAAGCCATGGGACTCTATGAGCTGTCCCAGGCCAAAAGTGTAGATTGAGAAGAGCAGGGGTCCAAGGACAGAGCCTTGCGGGACACCAACAGAGAGGGCATGAGACGAGGAGGTGGTGCGGGAGTGGGAGACGCTAAACGTCCGGTCTGTGAGGTATGATGTGATCCAGGAGAGAGCCAGGTCAGTGATGCCAAGAGATGAGAGAGTTTGCAACAGAAGGGTGTGGTCAACAGTGTCGAAGGCAGAGGACAGGTCAAGGAGAAGGAGGACAGAGTATTGTTTCTTCGTTTTGGCTGTCAGTAGGTCATTGGTGACTTCTGTAAGGGCAGTCTCGGTCGAGTGGTGGGTTCGGAAGCCGGATTGTAGGCGGTCAAAGAGGGAGCAAGAGGAGAGGTGGGAGGACAGTTCAGAATGGACATGTTGTTCAAGTAGCTTTGAGGCATACGGAAGAAGTGATATGGGGCGATAACTGGACAAGGAAGATGGGTCAAGTGAAGGCTTTTTGAGGATGGGTGTAATATATTTGTATGTATACAAATAACGTTACCCAAAGTGGCAGAGGAAGAGTTCCAAGCCTACATTACAGTACATCTCATACAGGGCAAATGTGTTCACTTGTCACAAGCACCCACCTGGAATTAGTCTGAGATCAGAAAGCTGATATGAATCTTTCAGGGTATGTTTGGACTGCATTCACAGTGCATATTTGGCATTTACGCCAAGAAAGTATATACATCAGACATAACCATAGGTCCCTATATACTTGATAGAGGCCAAAAGAGTGAGCTTTTGGCCTCCTAGGACTGAAATACATTTGTGTACCTTTTTTCTGTGTGGTATACTTATTTTTTTAACAAGAGAACCTTTTGGTTGATATACACTATACCATGGAAGCCTATATAGAGGTGTCCACACTAGGAGAATAGCCGAAGGTTGACCAGCCCCAAACATTGTGTATCTTTGGGATCCGACCAAGTGTGGTTTACAGTATGACATTTTTAAAAGGTCTTAACTGGCCCACCTTCACCCGCCTCTTAGTCATGTGACAGGATGTTGGCTAGTTAAATGGAAAAATTGGAAGTTTTTATGGCATAATCCTAATTTGAGCCAAAACTTCTTGTAGGTATCTCTAAAAATGATCATATGACTGGCAAGTTTTGCAGGATATTTTAATCAACCCAGGCATACCAAACACATATATTAAATGTTAATCCTTACAACCAATATGTAATTCGGTAGGTTTCCTAAGGCCGAAAATCCTGGCGTTTGAGACCAAAGTAATTTATAATAAAACATGAATTATGACAAGGCTGCTTTTGAAGTGTATCTTCTGGTCTATGGATATATACAGCAATATTCACTAGCATTGGATGGGCTGGAGACATGCCATCTGTGGCATGCATTTATTGCATTAGCACCTATACATTAAACTGAAAAGCAGCCCAATTTGGGCTAATGTCTGCAAATCACTAATTGCCTCCCAGTCTACAACATCATGTTCTCATCTGTTCCAGGAAGATGCTATCAGAGCTCATAACTAGGGATGAGCGAATCGACTATGGATGAAACATCCAAAGTCGATTCACATAAAACTTTGTTCCAATACTGTACGAAGCAGTATTAGAATGTATTGGCTCCAATGAGCCGAAGTTATCTCGCAAGACTTCGCATAATAACTTCATAAATTAATTTGTACTGTAAAAAAACATTTCCCAAACTTGGGTTCGGTTCCAAATGTTTTTTTACAGTAGAAATGAATTACGCTTTTACGTGAAGTCTCGCGACACTTTGTAAAGTAATAACTTCCTCTCATCGTAGCCAATACATTTTAATACTGTACGGAGCTCCTGCTCCGTGCAGTATTGGAACAAAGTTTTATGCGAATCAACTTCGGATGTTTCATCTGAAGTCGATTCGCTCATCCCTACTCATAACACTATATGTGATCACCCAGTAGTTGTCATGTGAATTGTAATGGTCAGTCAATTTTGTGGGTGAAAATAATAGAGCCACTTAACAATCCATTTAAAAAAAAATAGCTTTGCATGCTGCCACAGTTTTTGACTGCATCACAGCTGTGTGTTTGCCACCTAGTGTGGCCCTACCCTCAAGGTGGATTTAGACGCACCAATAATCGTCCAGATTGTCAGGATCAACCACTTCTACGAACGGTTGTTCCTGATCATCTGGCCGTCTAAATGTGCTGACCTGATGGACCAGAGAAACGAGGTGATCCTGTTGTTCATGTAGACACCACCGATCATGGCTTCTGGGCAGCAAATCATGATGTCTAAACAGTGATCTGCTGCTCAGAAGCCATGATTCTGTATGAGGAAAAGGGATCGATATAGCGGTCCCTCGTCCTCATACAGTGAAGGAGATCACTGCATGTAAATGAGTTGCCTCCTTCACTGAACAAGCAGCCGACTGTGGAGATTTTTATTTTGTATTATTGTTTACTTTTTTCCCACCAGCGGGCTTCAACACCCAATAACCTGATTGCTTGTATAATACAATGCACTACTTCTCTACTGCAGTACATTATGCCTGCCAGTGTCAGGTAACAGGACTTAATTGGTGCACTAAATGGTGGACGCCATTGTTAGGTCCACAGCTGCCAAAGCATCCTATTGACACCCCAGAATTTCAATGCATTGGGTGATGGAGTGACAGAGGGAGCTTCCTCCCATGTTCACTATTGACTGTGGCATATAAGGAGTCTATTACAGTTGACACCTGCTGCTGATGGCGCAAACCCAGCTCCTGAGCCCATACAATCACCATGCCATACAGGAAGGATAGGCTTAAAGGGCATCTGTCAGCAGATTTGTACCTATGATACTGTCTGACCTGTTGCATGTGCGCTTGGCAGCTGAAGGCATCTGTGTTAGTCCCATGTTCATATGTGCCCGCATCGCTGAGAAAAATTATGTTTTATTATATGTAAATGAGCCTTTAGGAGCGATGGGGGCATTGTTGTTACACCTAAAGGCTCAGCTCTCTCTTCAACTGCAACTCTCTTGATTGAGAGGGTCAGGCAGTGAAAACCTGATCACACCTTCCCCTGCCAAAGTGCAGAGGGCGCAGCAGTTGCAGAGAGCCTTGTAGGGCTAACTCAGCTGTGAATGTAATGACACCTTTCACTTAGTTTCTTCTTTTTTTAGAAAAATAACTTTGAATCCGTATGCCAATCTGCAGTTAAGTGCACTGAGGGAAGGCCCAGCTTGCTGCATAGCCATGTTTCCTGGCCTTGTCACTAAAGGAAGGGGAGGGGCTTGCATAGGAAGAAGGAGGAGCAAGGGTGCACAGAGTGGCTTGGGTCCACCCTCAGTGCACTAAACTGCTCATTTGCGTATGGATTTCAGTGAATTTCTTGTTGACAGACTCGCTTTAAACATCCATAATAATCAGATTATTTCTCATTCTTTTTCTGACAAAGATCAAGTATTCAACAAGGCATTAATACACTTATATGGTAGGGACTGCTGGTGGTACTGGTCCATCGGTAGGGGTGACTATGAACAGGATTGTGGGCCTTCTATTTTTAAGGTATCCTATTAAAAGTTATATTTTGCTACTGCCCGTTTTATTAATTTGTCCTGTACACTGCGGTAGTCTGCTTGGACTGCATTGGTCCGTAAAGCAGAACAGCTTTAGGCTGTATGTTTATTGATTGAAAAGATCAAGTATTCCCAGCTGTACTGCACTAAAGTACAGACAGTTAACTAGGCCGCTATAACTATACATTAAAATGGCTTTGTTTATTGAGTCCATGTCAACTTAATGCATTCAGTGAGTACACCCCGCCAGCACACTCCTCTTTGTAGTCATTTCTTTCTGAGTGTAACCACAGTTAGGTTTTCATTGTTGATTTCTTCCAACAGCAACCATCTCAGAGCTGACACTGTGTTTTTCTCCAGGTACTGCTTTGCAGCTGTAGACTCATTAAATGTGTGAACACTGACACTTTGTTTTTGCCATTTCTGTTTTCTTTTCTTTTTCTTCATCGTTTGGAATCCTAGATTTCTGTTCATTTAAAGAGGAGTGCTCCGGACATGACTATTTTAGTAAATACTTGTATTCCTGATGAAATAACAAATCTAGAGCATTTTTTCTTAGGCTACTTTCACACTAGCGTTTTTTGCGGCTCCGTCATGGTTCTGCAAAAATGCTTCCGTTACAAAATTACAACAGCATGCATCCGTCATGAAAACGGATCCGTCCCCATTGACTTACATTGTGTGTCAGAACGGATCCGTTCGGCTCAGTTTCGTCAGACGGACACCAAAACGCTGCAAGCAGCCTTTTGGTGTTCGCTTCCAAAGCGGAATGGAGACTGATCGGAGGCAAACTGATGCATTCTGAGCGGATCCTTTTCTATTCAGAATGCATTAGGGAAAAACTGATCTCAGAAACGGAAATCCGAAACGCTAGTGTGAAAGTAGCCTTAGGCCTCTTTCACACAGGCGTTGCGGGAAAAGGTGCGGGTGCGTTGCGGGAACAGGCACGATTTTTCGGCGTGAGTGCAAAACATTGTAATGCATTTTGCACGCGCGTGAGAAAAATTGGCATGTTTGGTACCCAAACCCGAACTTCTTCACAGAAGTTCGGGCTTGGGGTTGGTGTTCTGTAGAGTGTATTATTTTCCCATATAACATGGTTATAAGGGAGAATAATAGCATTCTGAATACATAGTACAAATAGCGCTGGAGGGGTTAAAAAAAATAAAAAAATAATTTAACTCACCTTAATCCACTTGATCGCGCAGCCGGCATCTCTTCTGTCTTCTTATTTGTTGTGTGCAGGTAAAGGACCTGTGGTGACGTCACTCCGGTCATCACATGGTCCATCATATATTTTACCTGATTTACATGATATTTTACCATGGTGATGGATCATGTGATGACTGGAGTGACGTCACCACAGGTCCTTTACCTGCACACAGCAAAGAAAGAAGACAGAAGAGATGCCGGCTGCGCGATCAAGTGGATTAAGGTGAGTTAAATTATTTTTAAAAACATTTTTAACCCCTCCAGCCCTATTGTACTATGCATTCTGTATTCAGAATGCTATTATTTTCCTTTATAACCATGTTATAAGGGAAATAATAATGATCGGGTCTCCATCCCGATCGTCTCCTAGCAACCGTGCGTGAAAATTGCACCGCATCCGCACTTGCTTGCAGATGCTTGCGATTTTTTTTTATGCAGCCCCATTCACTTCTATGGGGCCTGCGTTGCGTGTAAAACGCACAAAATAGAGCATGCTGCGATTTTCACGCAACGCACAAGTGATGCGTGAAAATCACCGCTCATGTGAACAGCCCCATAGAAATGAATGGGTCCTGATTCAGTGCGGGTGCAATGCGTTCAACTCGCGCATTGCACCCGCGCGGAAAACTCGCCTTTGTGAAAGGGGCCTTACAGTTCTGAGTCGTGGTATTCCTCTTCTTATTACTTCTAGAAATGTATGATTTTTCCAGGTGGGGTCGTTTTGCTATACTGTCTATCTGAATCCAACCAGTACTGACAGTGCTAAACTGTTTGGGCACATGTCCCTTTGAAAAGGAGCACGGTACACCCATTTGTCAGTGTCCTACATTTGTCTTGATATCTTTGACAAATATTTAGCATTCCTGGTATAGTGCATATTAAAGAGCTCATGTCAGCAGCATCAGTCCTATTAAACCATGCATACGGCCTGGCCTGTTAGGATTGATCTTCCTCATTAAAAGGATACTTGTCTTCTGAAAATTGGTTGTGCTGTTTTGTGTCTGTGTCCTGTGCCCGCTGCTGCCCAGCTCCTCCTTGTGGGCACAGGCACTGCGCTACTTACCTAGCCGGCTCTCTCAGTCAGCCAGCTGTCTGGGTCCACTTGCCCTCTCTCTCAGCCAACGGTGGTCTCAGCTGCTGATGTCTTCTGCAGGCTGCAGCCTGTGTTCTCTGTGTCGGCCTCCGGGCCTCTCCTAGAGGGTGCACGCACGCTAGTTCCCAGCCTCTTAAAAGGCCAGCATCCAAATCCTTCCCCAGCCTATAGATGGCTACCTCTGGGTATTTAAGGCACCTTCCCCAGTGACAAGGTACTTGAGCTTTAGGCCTCATGCGCACGACCGTTCAGTTTTTTGCGCTCCTCAAATTCGAAAAACACGGAAGCCGCTCGTGTGCCTTCCGCAATTTGCGGAACAGAAAAGGCGGGCCATTAAAGAAATGCCTATGAATAGGACATGTTATATTTTTTTTGTGGGGCTACGTAACGAAGCAACGGACGCGGACAGCACACGGAGTGCTGTCTGCATCTTTTGCAGCCCCATTGAAGTGAATGGGTCCGCACCCGAGCCGCAAAAACTGCGGCTCGGATGCGGACCAGAACAACGGTCGTGTGCCTGAGGCTTTAAGTTCATAGTCTCTACTTAACCAGTGAAGGTGCATTAGTCTGTCTGATTGCCTATGTACTGAAATTTTGCCTGGCCTTCGATTCTGATTCTCCACAGCATGTTTCCTGTTTTGCCCTATTGCCATCTGCCCTGACATCGATCTTGTTACTCAGATATGTTTGGTCTGTGCCTGCCCTGATCTTGCCCTGTCCCCTGAATATTAATATTGCCTAACATAGTACATAAGGCCGAAAAAAGACATTTGTCCATCCAGTTCGGCCTGTCATCCTGCAAGTTGATCCAGAGGAAGGCAAAAAAAAACTGAGGTAGAAGCCAATTTTCCCCACTTTAGGGGAATAAAAAATTCCTTCCCGACTCCAATCAGGCAATTAGAATAACTCCCTGGATCAACGACCCCTCTCTAGTAGCTATAGCCTGTAATATTATTACACTACAGAAATACATCCAGGCCCCTCTTGAATTCCTTTATTGTACTCACCATCACCACCTCCTCAGGCAGAGAGTTCCAACCCTTCAGTGCGTTACACAAGTGCCTCTAAACCCTGTGGGTTGGCCGCCCACTACATTGGAAATCTCTCAAGAGGTAGCAGCTTGGTTGCTCCCCTGCAACAAAGACCAGATCCCTGTATAAGGGTTCAAAGGTGAAAAACAGGGGACCGCCAGGATAACACTCTTAAAGTTGGCCCAAAGCCAAGCCGGTTAATTCTAAATGCAGGACACAAGATTTTTTTGCTATTGGCATTTTCTCAGGAGTTTTTCCATCTGCTATTCTATAGGAAAAAATGGATTAAAAAACACAATTCAGACATATGTTAACCCCTCGAGGACACAGCTAATTTTTACCTTAAGGAAGGAGCCAAATTTAGCAAATCTGACGTGTGAGTTTATGTGGCAATAACTTTGAAATGCTTTTACTTATCCAAACCATTCTGAGATTTTCTCGTGAAACGTCGTACTGTGTGAGTGGTACATATGAGTCAATGTGTTTCACTTTTTATTACTGTATAAAAGAAAAGACAAAATTTACGGACAATTTTGAAAACTCTGCTATTTTCTAAATCTGAATTACTCTGCTTTAAGATGGATAGTGATACCTCATAAAATAGTCATTAATTGACATTCACCATGTCTACTTTATCATTTTATAAATTTCATTTGATGCTAGAAGGCTTAGAACTTTAGAAGCTATTTTTAAGAATTTTTCTAAAACCCACTTTTTTAAGGACTAATTTGTTTATGTCACTTTGTGGGGCTTGCATAATAGAAACCCGCCATTAATGACCCATTTTAGAAACTATACTCCTCAAATTATTTAAAACTAATTTTACAAACTTTGTTAACTGTTTACATGTTTCACAAGAATTAAAGGAATATAGAGGTGACATTTGAAAATGTCATTTTTTTATTTATTTTTTGCAGATTTTCCATTTTAATCCATGTTTTTCTTCAAAGGCAGCAAGGGATAACAGCAAAACAAACCTAAACATTTATTACCCTGATTCTGTGGTTTACAGAAACACCCCATTTGTGGTCATATACTGATGTATGGGCACACTGCAGGGATCAGATGGGAAGAAGCACCATATGGTTTTTGGACCGCAGATTTTGTTGGAATGGTTTTTGGGCAACATGTCACATTTGAAGAAACCCTAAGGTACCTCTACAGTGGAAACCACAAAAAAGTGACCCCATTTTGGAAACTACACCCTCAAGGAATTTATTGAAGGGTGTACTGACTGACCCAATAGGCGCTTACAATTTAGAAACACGTGGCTGTGAAAATTTAAAATTTAATTTCCTCCAATAAAATGTTGCATAAGCCCCCCATTTTTCATTTTCACAAGGAGTAACAGGTTAAAAAGCACCACAAATTTTGTTAAGCATCTCCTGAACACGGCAACACCCCATGTGTGGTCGTAAACTGCAGTTTTGGCACAAGGCAGGGATCAGAAGGGAAGGAGCGCTATTATGGTCTTTGGAGGGCAGATTTTGCTGGAATGTTTTTCGGGCACCATGTCACATTCAAAGAGACCCATAGAGTGGAAACCCCCAAAAAGTGACTCGATTTTGGAAACTACACCCCTCAATAAATTTATTGAATGGTGTACTGACCACTTTGAACCCACAGGCATTTCATAGAACTTAAATAGATTTTTACCAATAAAATGTTGCTTTAGACCCCACAATGTGTTACACAATTTTCATAGAATATGGCAGAACACCATATGTTGTCATAAACTACTGTTTGGGCACACCGCAGGAGTCAGAAGGGAAAGATCACAATATGTTTTTGGAAGGTAGTTTTTGCTGGAATGGTTTCCGGGAACCATGTTGAATTTGTAAAGACTGAGGTATCTCTACAGTAGAAACCCTCCAAAAGTGACCCTATTGGCTGCTGGTGTGGTACCCCTGAGAACAATTATTGGCTGCTGAGGAACGCAGCACCTGATGGCTGCAGCCCATCACTGTCCTCAGCTGTAGACCACAGCATACAAACAGCGACTGGGAGTTCCAGATCAGCACCAAAGAGAAAGGCATTGGAGAAACAGTTATGTTATGCTTTTTTTTATTTTAAGACACTGTAGGGGTTGTCTGAGACATTTGATTGTCTGGGACAACCCCTTTAAGGTTGGGTTCACATGGGGTCTGCTTTTTTTTTATGCATTTTTTTGCAGTAAACACACAAGTTCCAGATATTAGCTGAAGGTCTATGGGAAATATGAACCAAAGCGAGTTAAACCACGGCACTCAAATGTAGCAGTGGATATTATTTATTCCATCCAAAATTATTTTAACAAGGAGCCATTGGCCAACGTTTCGGTCTATCCTCGACCTTGTTCACAGCCATAGATGTGGCTGCCAGGAGTTTAAGTTGGATGATGGCGTAGATAATATTCACTGCTACATTTGAGTGCCGTGGTTTAACTCGCTTTGGTTCTACATTATACTTACCACTGAGCACCACCCACGACGACTAAGAGTGACGACCAATTAGCTTTCATTTATGGGAAACATGAAAGGCTGTAGCTGATTTTTTCAGGCGTTTTTACAACATCTTCTCTACAGGTGAAAAACACCATGAAGAAAACATTAGCGCAAAAAAATTCTGGTAAAGCAGTTGCAAAAAATGTGTGTCTAAGGACCCTAATACAGATCTCTTAGCTGCCATAAAGGCTCATTGGCCAATTGTGTTGAGATATTCTCCCCTAGAAGTAATGCTTCTATGGGAAAATACCTCCGCACATAGGTCTGATGCCACAGTTTTCTTGCTGTGGTGTTCCATATGGTATCAAGAGGCATATGAAAGTACAGTAGAAGCCTCATGTTGCTCTATAGCAGTCTTATTATGGCCCTACAAGATGGTCATATATGACCATATACATGTGCCTTAGACTGTTAAATGTTGTATGGAATATTACTTATCCTCATATTCACTGCTTTACAGGGTTGCTGTTTCTGTGCCTTCTTTTAAGCACAGTTGGTATACATTTGCAAGAAAAAGTATGTGAACCCTTTGGAATTATATGGATTTTTGCACAAATTGGTCATAAAATGTGATCTGATCTTCATCTAAGTCACAACAATAGACAATCATAGTCTGCTTAAACTAATAACACACAAAGAATTAAATGTTACCATGTTTTTATTGAACACACCATGTAAACATTCACAGTGCAGGTGGAAAAAGTATGTGAACCCTTGGATTTAATAACTGGTTGAACCTCATTTGGCAGCAATAACTTCAACCAAACGTTTCTTGTAGTTGCAGATCAGACGTGCACAACGATCAGGAGTAATTCTTGACCATTCCTCTTTACAGAACTGTTTCAGTTCAGCAATATTCTTGGGATGTCTGGTGTGAATCGCTTTCTTGAGGTCATGCCACAGCATCTCAATCGGGTTGAGGTCAGGACTCTGACTGGGCCACGCAAGAAGGCGTATTTTCTTCTGTTTAAGCCATTCTGTTGTTGATTTACTTATATGCTTTGGGTTGCTGTCCTGTTGCAACACCCATCTTCTGTTGAGCTTCAGCTGGTGGACAGATGGCCTTAAGTTCTCCTGTAAAATGTCTTGATAAACTTGGGAATTCATTTTTCCTTCGATGATAGCAATCCGTCCAGGCCCTGACGCAGCAAAGCAGCCCCAAACCATGATGCCCCCACCACCATACTTCACAGTTGGGATGAGGTTTTGATGTTGGTGTGCTGTGCCTCTTTTTCTCCACACATAGTGTTGTGTGTTTCTTCCAAACAACTCAACTTTGGTTTCATCTGTCCACAGAATATTTTGCCAGTACTGCTGTGGAACATCCAGGTGCTCTTGTGCAAACTGTAAACGTGCAACAATGTTTTTTTTGGACAGCAGTGGCTTCCTCTGTGGTATCCTCCCATGAAATCCATTCTTGTTTAGTGTTTTACGTATCGTAGATTCGCTAACAGGGATGTTAGCATATGCCAAAGACTTTTGTAAGTCTTTAGCTGACACTCTAGGATTCTTCTTCACCTCATTGAGCAGTCTGTGCTGTGCTCTTGCAGTCATCTTTACAGGACGGCCACTCCTAGGGAGAGTAGCAGCAGTGCTGAACTTTCTCCATTTATAGACTATTTGTCTTACTGTGGACTGATGAACAGCAAGGCTTTTGGAGATACTTTTATAACCTTTTCCAGCTTTATGCAAGTCAACAATTCTTAATTGTAGGTCTTCTGAGAGCTCTTTTGTGCGAGGCATCATTCACATCAGGCAATGCTTCTTGTGAACAGCAAACCCAGAACTGGTGTGTGTTTTTTATAGGGCAGGGCAGCTGTAACCAACACCTCCAATCTCATCCCATTGATTTGACTCCAGTTGGCTGACACCTCACTCCAATTAGCTCCTGAAGATGTCATTAGTCTAAGGGTTCACATACTTTTTCCACCTGCACTGTGAATGTTTACATGGTGTGTTCAATAAAAACATGGTAACATTTATTTGTGTGTTATTAGTTTAAGCAGACTGTGATTGTCTATTGTTGTGACTTAGATGAAGATCAGATCACATTTTATGACCAATTTGTGCAGAAATCTATATCATTCCAAAGGGTTCACATACTTTTTCTTGCAACTGTAGTTGTCTAGTCACAGCACAGGAGTTCGGTTTGTGAAATTAAAAGCACTTTTCTAACTAGTCTTGTAGCTGCATAGGCTCAAAGAAGACGCCTGCTGGGTTGCACAGCTTGCCACAGTTGTTTTTAGCCCTGATGAGAAATAATCATACCATTAAAATATTCATCTGAACAGTTAATGTCTTAAAATCCTTGTATATTCAATGTTGAAAGATTGTTTAATGTGTATTTCCAGTGATTAGAAGAAAAAGGTTCATGGTATGCGCCTCAGGGTTTACAATGAAACAGCCATACTTCTCTGTTACAAATCTGATTTGCTCTATTACCTCATATGGTTTGTTTTCATCAAGGACGATGTGATGTGAGTGAATGCTAATTTTCTGATCACCTATAAACAAGCATTTGCTTGTTTGTCAGGTAATCGGCAGCACCATTTACACACGTTAATTATAAAGAACGGGAGTTTGAATGAATACTTTCCAATAATTGCCCTGATCCTTGTCTTGTGTAAAAAGACCTAAAGCGTGAAAATCTTAAAGCTCACATGGCTTAGGCCTCTTTCACATTAGTTCTGGTAGGCTGAGATGGAACATCTGGCAATGGTATTTGTCCAGCCAAATCCCAGCATATTTACCAGGTAGCGGCCTCATCTACGCCAGACCCTATTATAGTCAATGGTGCTGGCGGGCATTCCGGTAACATCCGGCAACGCTGGACCCGGAGAGTTGCAGCCTGCTGGAAATAATAAATGCCGGCAGTGTGAAACAGGCCTAAGTTTACAACAAACCATACGGATTCAAAAACAGTCAAGCCTTCATTCTTCCTTGAAGGCAGGCTTTAATGCTGAGCACTTACCAATGAGCCTATATATATGCAATAGATGACGTGGAGAGGAACAGAATAATGCCCCTTTCACACCAGCAATACGGATTGTGTCAATGTCTGTTCAGGAAAAAACTAATGGTTTTGCACACAAGTTCAATCCGTTTTTTTTCTGTGATTGCGTTCAGTGTTTCCAGATTCTCTATCCGAATTGCATGGGTTTTTCACAAGCGGGAAGAAAAACTGAAGAACAGCAATCTACATCTCCTAGTAACCATCAGAGAAAAACGTATTTCATCCATTTTTCACGTAAGCCCTATTCATTTCTGTGGAGCCAGAGCCGTGTGAAAAATGCACAACAGAACATGCTGCAATTTTTACTGAATGCAGAAATTATGAGTGGAAAACAATGCTCATGTACAGACCCATTGAAATGAATGGGTCAGGATTCAGACTGGATGCTATGCATTCACTACACACATCGCATCCGCACAGAAAACTTGTTCATGTGAAATAGTCCTTAAAAAGTCATGTCTGGTAATGCATGAGGTAGGAGTAAGAACTGCCGTGATAAAAGTCAGCAGCGCATTAAGGAGGCGGATGAGACCAAATAGTTTCTCAGTATCAGCATTATTTCTTATGTAACAGAAATCATAGCAAATGCATTTTTCTCCTATGGAAATATAATTGTATAGCAGAGAGCTAAAAAAAAAAAAATTATGCTTTATAAAAGCATCTTTGAACCAGTGGAATAGATTGTCTTCTTTACCACAATCATGAAAATAAATGATCCTTAAAGGATTTTCCAGGATTAAGATGCTTTTTAACAAATATGCTTATGTAGTTGCTTACTTTATGTACATGCTTTTTCCCCGATTTCTCCATGTAAACAAATCACTCTGGTTTGTTTCCTTTCTGTATGTAGCACTTCCTGTTGCTGTAACCAACCAAACCCATGATGCACTTCTCATTTCTCTGCCACAGCTACAGCACCTCCCCAGCTAGTTTATAGCTCCTCCCACCCAGCTACATAGACACTCCCCTATCACTGCCCCTAACAACACCCAGCTAGTTTATAGCTCCTCCCACCCAGCTACATAGACACTCCCCTATCACTGCCCCTAACAACACCCAGCTAGTTTATAGCTCCTCCTACCCAGCTACATAGACACTCCCCTATCACTGCCCCTGCTTTGACACGCCCATGAACATAACATCACAGGAGATAAGAGCTGTATGGACATGGTCATATGATCACAGTCGAAAATAGAAGATAGGAGCCATAATGATGCGACTACAGGGCGACGCTGGCTGTGGCTGGGATCGCAGGGGTATTGCAGTGTAGCGGTGTCCCATAGAAATGAATCGAGTTGCATGTGTGCTGTAATTGTGACCCTTAAATTGCAAAAAATCAGAGTTTTGGCAATTCAGGGGTCTCAGTTGTGGCACACCTTCATCTCACAGTACCACCCCATTCATTTCTATGGGACCACAGCTACACTGCGATGTCCCTGCGATCCTGCTACTAGTGTAGCTGTACCCTAAAGGTAAAAGAGAGACATATTAACAGCTACTTGTATAAAGAATTTTTTAAAAGGATGTTGATGCAAACGAAAAAAAAACTTTAAATCAGAGCTGGATCAGGAGAAGTGTATTCAGTGCTAGCGTTTAGTCTTCCTAGAGCTTGCTGATGAGAGCAGCTCTGTGGTTATTTTTTATTTTTTCTTCTTTTATTAATTATTTAATTGGACATGATCAGGAGATATTTTGGCCTCTGAAAGTTCACGAAAAATGTGACCAGTCACTGACAGCAAGCAGAACTATTCAGAACTGATAAAGTTGTTGTAGTTCAAACCCATTCAAGTAAATTGATTTCACCTATGCAAGGGGTGGTTTTTGAATGTCAGATTTAAACCTATTTTACAGCTTTTGCGCCTTGCTCGTCATTTTTATGTTTTGTGAAGCGTGGCATAGCTAGATTACGTGTTTGACACATATAATAATTGGGACTTAAAAATTGCTGTGTTTTGTACACTGCTTCGTAGGCATAACATTTCTGGGTGGAATTTATCATTTGGAGCATTTTATACCATTTTCTGGCATGCATTTTCCCCTCTCTGGCATAAAATTATGCAGCAAATTGATCACACATCGTGCAACATTTTAATACATTTGGTGTACTGGAAAAAATGACATAAAAAATGCCTCCCCTAAAGTGTATTAAAAAGTTACCCGAGAGTCCCCTTTGGCCATGGATTTCAATATATGAATGTGATGTGGCGCAGTTGCTTCAGACAACCTATAGATGGTGCTATGACAAGTTGTACTGGACATCACTGCCATAGGGAATTTCAATACGATCTCTCGCAGCAGGGAACACATCTCACATAATATTCTGCAAGAAAGGTAGGTGCATGTGTTTGTGCACATTTATACAGTATGTGTGTTGGTCATGCTGCCTTTCAGTCTGTGTGTCTGCATGTAAGTAGACACACACATTATATACTGTACACACTTAAAGTGTAACTGTCATTTTTTTATTTATTTGCTAGTTAATTAGAGCTAGGCATGTATACCTGAGTTAGTCTGTCAATTTTTGTCAAAAGATCTGCAATTACCTTATAATAACAGCTTTCATTAATGTCTCCTGTCCCTTTCCACTGCTTCCTTAAAAGACCGTTGCTATGGCTCATCTGTCTTTGGCTAGGAAGACAGATAGACGGAGGGACGGTCCTTCACACTGCATGCCTGCATTAGGCTTCAGTGTGAGGAGGCGTGTCTCAGTAATCCAATCTGATTGGCTGGCAGGAAGCTGCTGGCTACAGCAAGTGTGTATGGGAAGTGAGGGAAAGCAGTTTTGGCCTCAGAGAACTGGCAGAGGAGACATCTTAAGAAGGTCCTCATATTGTAGAGGTTAAAAAAGCCGTAACTAAGGGAAAAACTCAAAGAAAACTGTGGTATGTGAAGAAACTAAAGATTTCTTTATACATAATGCTGCAGCAGTAGTAACATATGGTAAAATATATTTTTTTATGAAAACATGGTAGTAACACTTTAAACACACAAGCGGGTGTGTTTGCATGTGCCATATCAGTTTGTATGAGTGAGCTAGGCTTGACCCTGATAAGATTCTCTTATGGTACGGCCACACGGTTGTATTGGTCCTTTATGGTTTCTTTCCTCTAATGATCCACTCCTGATTAGCACACCTGTACACGTTACAGAATACATTTGTTTGTTTTTTTTCAGTGTGGAAAAACCACACCGTATTATGGAACCAGCAAAGTGTATGATATTGCACAAATCTCATGTACACTTTGCAGATTTTTTCTGTGTGGAAATTTAAATCTTCATTGCGACTGTCAAAATCCGTGGCATGTCATTTATTTTTACAGTTACAGCTGCGGAAATGTCCATAAATCCACACGGAAATTCATGCAGATTTACCCGCGTGCAGGTGGCCTTATGGCTTCAGGAAACCTGACCGTGTGGACATTCCCTTATAATTAAAATGTGATTGTCATTCGGATTTTCAGATAAACTTTGTGACAATCAGAATGTCACCTCATTTCTACAGAGATTATAATTCTGTAGTCTATAGTCTACCACTGCTCTTTCACATTGCAATCATTACTTGAGCTCCAGGTCCTTAAATGGACAGCAATATAGCAGTAGGTAGCCTGAGATGATGGACAAAATGCTGACCATTGAAAAGATGTAACTCTACATTGGAGCATCACATAGAAGAACTTGCCATTAGAATTGCATAGTGGTATATTTCACTTCTAGTAAATGGAACTCTTTTACAGAGTATATCATCAATTAACACAACCTACAGACAATGCTGTGGTTTCCACATCCGCAGCATGGGTTTTGCCATGTCTATTGTCTCATCAATCATGTGCGCAGACCTCAGCAGGGGCCACGTACGCAAGCTCATGCTGCAAAGTCTGCTGTCCTAGTTTATATTCAGTGTAGCACATAAATACATACAGCAAATATGTGGTACGCGACACCATCATAGTAAATATGTATGGTATAATGTAAGGAATGCATAAACTGTTCATGTAATTTAAAGGGGTTCTCCAGGAATTATTTAAATCGACCACCAGCACCCTGCCCTAGAATGTGAGTGTCACGGTCCCTCAGGTGACTGATGTCAGGAGATCAAGAAGACTGGCTGAGCGTAGAGGAATCTAACAGCCTCCTTGATTTCTCTTGATTCAGTATTGACATGGTTAATGACCACTTCCCTTTTCTCAGCTGTTGCTCAGTGGTCATCACTTCTACCCTTTATAGTCTGACCCCTCCATTCTGACTATGCGGTAGATAGCCTAATTTGGCTTTGGCTGAGCTGGTGTGAGGTCGTCTCTGGTGGTCCTGCTCGTCCCAGAAGTTAAGTGTCTCGTTTGTTTGTGTTTGTATTATTCCCTGTTGTTTGTATCTGGGCCTGAGACAGAGACTTCCTTTTGTCCATCTGGGGAGGAATGGGTCTCTGGTTCTAACCTTATTCCAGGGCCTTATAGGGAAATAAGGGCCTAGGTATCCTGCATATGAATATTCCTACCTTCAAGGTCTGTTCATATTGATAGGTAGTTAGGGCCCGGATCAGGGTTGTTTAGGAGGTGACCTGTTCCTTCCCTAGTTTCCAGGCCCAGTTACTGTTCCCCTTCCCTCCTGTGTTGAGTATGGTCGTTTCCCCCCACACTGATCGTGACAGTGAGCAGGACTTACAGAACTGCCTAGTGGAGTGAAGTGGGGGGTACTCAACACACATTACGCTCTGGCACTGGTATATACTTGATATTGGTGAGTGTTCCTGTCAAGCTGCTCAGCCATGATGACATATCATAGACAGGATCGCATCATTACCATCTATTGTACAGCAATGTAGTGAATGATTGTGAGCCAAAACCTGGTGTGGCTCAAAAACGCAGGACAGTAACATATCTTTCCATTATTCCTTATCTCTGAGTAGGCCCCACTCCTGGTTTTGGCTCACAATCACTGATGGATATGACTGACCAAAACGTGTGAATTAATCGAGACGAGTATGATTTGTATGTATACTGCTTAAGCAGGCTGATTTACAGACCATTTTGATTTATATGAATTGATTCTCTCATCTGTATTTTCAGAGATTTAGATTAGGGCAAGCATAGATTAGACAGTCTCAAAATGTGCCAGATTTATCTGGCGGACATTTATTTGGCTAGTCTAACCTTATAGTTGTCTTACTTTGAACAAATTTTGCATTATAAATCTGGTCCAATTTTAGTGCACAACTTAAGCCATGGCCCCTTTCCTCCAAATGCACACTCACTTCCCATTAAGCCACACCTTATCTGCACATGACTCTTGGCTGTTTTGCGGTCCGCAAATTGCAGATCCACAAAGCACGGATACCGGCCATGTGCATTGCGCACTTTGTGAAACGAAACAGCTGGCCACTAAAAAAGAGTCCTATCGTTGTCCATAATGCGGACAGTAATAGGACATGTTTTATTTTGTTGCGGAACGGCCATGTGGACATACGGACATGGAATGCACATGGAGTCATTTCTGTTTTTTGCGCCCCATTGTAGTGAATGGTTTCGCAGAAAATCCGTAACTGGCACGGGAATAAAATACGTTCGTGTGCATGAGCCCTAAATGTGGTGTAAGACATGTGCACCAGAATTCTGACTCAAAGTTAGGTGGAATTCTGTCGCATTTTCAACAGTAAGGCCCCTTTTACATGAGCGTGACGGATTAGGTCCGGATGCGTTCAGGGTGCGTTCAGTGAAACTCGCACCATTTTGCAAGCAAGTTCAGTCAGTTTTGTCTGTGATTGCATTCAGTTGTTCAGTTTTTTCCGCGCGGGTGCAATGCGTTTTGATGCGTTTTTCACGCGCGTGATAAAAAAACTGAAGGTTTACAAACAACATCTCTTAGCAACCATCAGTGAAAAACGCATCGCACCCGCACTTGCTTGCGGATGCAATGCGTTTTTCACACAGACCCATTCACGTCTATGGAGCCAGGGCTGCGTGAAAAAGGCAGAATATAGAACATGCTGAGATTTTCACGCAACGCAGAACTGATGCGTGAAAAACAAAGCTCATGTACACAGACCCATTGAAATGAATGGGTCAGGATTCAGTGCGGGTGCTATGCGTTCACGTCACGCATTGCACTCGCGCGGAAAACTCGCTCGTGTGAAAGGGGCCTAAATGTGCCCCAATGTTTATGGCTTCTATACTGCGTGTCTCCATACATTTCTACCAATCGATACAACAGAACAGAAAATGCGTCCTGAAAATGTGCAGAGTGACGGTGCACTGCCTGTTGCAGTGAATCAGCTCTCTCTGGCCTCATTGTGTTGCGCACAATACGGATGTGGTCTGTGTTGCATCCGCATTCTTTGTGGACCTATTGACTTTAATGGGTACGGGGTCCGCATTTTGCAGACAAGTATTGGATATATTCTATGTTTTCGCAGAACACACATACAGATAGCACATGGATCATCCGTGTGCTTTCCGCATCCGTATATCCGTTCCGCAAGGAGATAGACTGTGTCTGCAAAATGAAAAAAAAAAAAATGAGTTCACAAATAAAATGCAGACAGCACATGGACCTCATCTGTATTTTGTAGATCCGCGATTTGCAGACCATAAAACGCATACGGCCGTGTGCATGAGGCCTTTTTCTGAGCTGCAGTAACCAGACATAGCCCTATTTGTGACATGTGCTTTTCATATTCTGTCCATTAAAGGATTCGCTGGTATGTCAGCACACAAAGACATCATTTGAAGCAAATAGAGACCATCTGCAGTGTAGTAAATAAGAAGAGGATGTGTGGTCAGCCCATCATAAATGGATGTGGTTAATGCAAGTAATGTCAAACAGCTGGCAGAGAGTGATCAGAAGTGGCACTTACAGCTGTACAGGTCAAGCACATGCCAGGCCAAAACCAACTACTATGACAAGTTGTGGTGTATAAGTTACATTACATCCGGCACTAATACATTCCTATGGAAAAAAATGCATTCAGGCAAGTCTTCAGTTTTTTTTCGCCGGAGATAAAACCATAGCATGCTACGTTTTTCTCTTTTGCCTGATCAGTCAAAACGACTGAACTGAAGACATCCTGATGCATCCTGAACGGATTACTCTCCATTCAGAATGCATGGGGATATGCCTGATCAGTTATTTTCCGGTATAGAGCCCCTGTAACGAAACTCTATGCCGGAAAATAAAAACGCTAATGTGAAAGTAGCCTAAGGCTACTTTCACACTTGCGGCAGTGTGATCCGGCGGGCAGTTCCGTCGTTGGAACTGCCCGCCGGAACCGCCGATTTAGATGTGACTGAAAGCATTTGTGAGACGGATCAGAATGCGGATCCGTCTCACAAATGCATTGCAAGAACGGATCCGTCTCTCCGCTTGTCATGCGGACAGACGGATCCGTCTTTTATTTATTTTTCACATTTTTACTGGTCTGCGCATGCGAAGGCCGGAAGGACAGATTCGGCATTCCGGTATTCTGAATGCCGAAATCCGGCACTAATACATTCCTTTGGGGAAAAATGCCAGATCCGGCATTCAGGCAAGTCTTTTTTTTTGCCGGAGATAGAAACCGTAGCATGCTATGGTTTTCTCTTTTGCCTGATCAGTCAAAATGACTGAACTGAAGACGTCCTGATGCATCCTGAACGGATTAGGCTGGTTTCACACGGGCGTTGCGGAAAAATGTGCGGGTGCGTTGCGGAAACACCCGCGATTTTTCCGCGCGAGTGCAAAACATTGTCATGCGTTTTGCACTCGCGTGAGAAAAATCGCGCATGTTTGGTACCCAAACCCGAACTTCTTCAAAGAAGTTCGGGCTTGGGATTGATGTTCTGTAGATTCTATTATTTTCCCTTATAACATGGTTATAAGGGAAAATAATAGCATTCTGAATACAGAATGCTTAGTATAATAGCGCTGGAAGGGTTAAAAAAATAATAAAAACGTTAACTCACCTTATCCCCATGATCGTGTAGTTCCCGGTCGGTCTGTTCTTTAGCTGTGGGCTTGGGCTGAATGACCTTTGGTGATGTCAGATCACATGCTCCAATCACATGGTCCATCACCATGGTGATGGAGCATGTGATCTGACATCACCACAGGTCCTTTAGTCACAGCTAAAGAAGAGACCGACCGGGAACTAGGCGATCATGGGGATAAGGTGAGTTAACTTTTTTATTTTTTTTAACCCTCCCAGCACTATTATACTAAGCATTCTGTAGTCAGAATGCTATTATTTTCCCTTATAACCATGTTATAAGGGAAAATAATACAGTGAATAGACTGTCACCTAGAACCCATGCGTGGAAATCGCACCGCATCCGCACTTGCTTGCGGATGCTTGCGATTTTCACGCAACCCCATTCATTTCTATGGGACCTGCGTTACGTGAAAAACGCAGAATATAGAACATGCTGCGATTTTCACGCAACGCATAAGTGTTGCGTGAAAATCACCGCTCATGTGCACAGCCCCATAGAAATGAATGGGTCAGGATTCAGTGCGGGTGCAATGCGTTCAACTCACGCATCGCACCCGCACGGAAATCTCGCCCGTGTGAAAGGGGCCTTACTCTCCATTCAGAATGCATGGGGATAAAACTGATCAGTTCTTTTCCGGTATAGAGCCCCTGTGACGGAACTTTATGCCGGAAAAGAAAAATGCTAGTGTGAAAGTAGCCTTAGCAGGTGAGCCACACAAGTACTTCTAGATACATTTTGTGGGTCAAGTTTATTTCAAAAAGAAACTTCAACCAAAATGTTTAATTTCCATACCGTTTTAATATTATGGTATATCTATGGGTTACCTATTACCTAGATTTCGGGTTATGTATGTGAAGGGGTTATGACATGAAAGGTATTACTATGGAATGAATATGGCCTTTCATGAAGTATTAGTGTAAAAAAAAGTTTTAATTTATTTATTAAAATGTATTATTTATTTTATAGCTTTTTTATGTGCATTACATTTTCCTCTTTGGTGGTGCTCTTTGCCGTTTCTCCTGTGGACAATATTCTTTGTTCATCTTCTCCTGCATTCAGCGGTGGACTAGGCATACTTAGTAGCTTTCCTGCTGCCTGCCTCCTCACAGTGGTGGGGTAGTGGCAGTGAGGACACCTTTCTTTCATGTGTCCTTCTTCTGAATTCAAAAAAGATACAGCTATAGCTCTCTCTAGACAGCCATAGTGCGGTTTATTAGTGGAATTGCTGAGGCTGTGTGTGAGGGATAATTTTCGGTGCAGGGGAGAAAGGGATTACTAACAGTTGGCCTCAATGCAATTATAAAACTCTCTATTTATATATCGCCAACATATTCCACAGCACTTTACAATCAGAGGGTTCATGTACAAACATAATTATACATTATATAATAACAGTAAACAATAAAAAGAGCTCACAATCTATAAGGAAGTAGGGGTGGCACAAAAGATAAAAAGTGCTTGTGTTGTACAATGGTCCAGCGATCTTAAAACAAAAAAAAAGGAGTACATAGAGAGCGGCATGAGCCACTCACCAGCCAGTATCTTTAGTGCATTTTACTGCAGGGGCTGTGGTGGATACTGTTGGGTATGTGATGAGCTGCTACCTACCCACAGAAAAGGAAGAGACAAGTTCCCAGGATGTGTGGGTAAAAAAATAGAATCCAGATGAAAATTACACAGGAGAGTAGCGTTTTTTGCACTCATATAGCAAAAATATTTGTATGTATCCAGATATTTTAATAATGTTTGATTAATAGGAAAAAAAGGAAAGCTTTTTTATATGAGCTAAACCAGAGACTCCTTCAAAAGTGGAAGAGACCTATCTGTTTTGAAGTTCTTGTCCCTCACAAGTACAGAGCAGATGTTTGGCTTAAACGGGTTCTCTGGTTAATACGAAAATGAAAATACTGAAATATTACTTTATTATAAATAGATTCTCAAATACCTTTCACTAGTTATAATGTCTCGTTATGTCTAGGGAGAAATCATCAGGGGAAATAAAATGGCCGCTGTCTTATTCGTACACACAAACCCTGTCCTAATTACACAGCAGGACAAGTTACTTCACAAACACTGAGGAAAATAGCTGCCTCATCCTCCTCTCCTACTAGTCAGGGATTATGATCCTGAATACAATTTTTAGGATCTTCAGCTGAATCTCTGTAGGAATGGCGTTCAGGAGGAGACATGAAGTACAGAGGGTGGGGATTTGGTAATGAGCAGCAGCACTTGTATGCAGTCTCCATTACCACAGTCTGTCCACACTTTGTGTCTCCTCATGAACTCCATTCCAACAGAGATTCAGCTGAAGATCTTATCAGCTGTATTTAGGATCATAATCCATAAAAAAGCAGAGCTGAGGATGAGGCAGCTCTTTAGATCAGTGTTGTGAAGTAATCTGTCCTGCTGTGTGATTAGAAAAGATTTTCTGTCTACTAATAGGACAACAGCCATTTTATTTCTCCTAATGATTGCCCCCCAGACAAAATAAGCCATTATAACTAATAAAAAGGTATTTGGGAATATATTTATAATAAAATAATATTTAACCCTTAGGATAACTGAGTTTTTTATTTTTTTTTTCGTTTTCATTATTTTCCGTGAGCGATAACTTTTTTTATACTTCCAGCCACATAGCTGTATGAGGGCTTATTTTCTGTGGGACAAGTTGTACTTTCTAATACCACCATTAATTATGGCATAAAATGTAGTGCTAAGCGGGAAAAAAATTCCAAATGGGGTGGAATTGAAAAAAAAACGCAATCCCACCACCGCTTTACGGTTTTTGTTCCCACAGCGTTTTGTTTATGGCAAAACTGACCCATGCCCTTCATTCTCAGGGTTAGTATGATTACAGCGTTTACCCATATGTATAGGTTTTTTATGTGTAAATAGTGTAAAAATAAATTTTAACTTTCAACAACAAAAAAATTATCACCATATTTTGACCCCCATAACTTTTTTATACTTATGTCCACTGAGCTGTTTAGGGGCTAATTTTTTGCAGGACAATTCATAGTTTTTATTGATACCATTTTGGGGTTTGCATGACTTTTGGATCACATTTTATTTCAGTTTTTGGGTAAGAGAAGCAATTACCATTTTGACCCTTTGTTCCGTTACACCATTTGCCGTATTGGATTTTTTATTTTTTTTTAGATTTTAATATTATGGGCATTTTTGGTCGCGGCGTAACCCAGGATGTTTATATTTATTGTTATTTATTTTTATTTTTTTATTATACTGAAAGGGGGGTGATTTAAACTTTTATATTTTTTTATTTTTTATATATATTTTTTTACAGATTATCTTATAAATGTTTTAGAATCTTTCATTTTGACCTATAAGTGATAAAAAAAATTACAATTTCTTTGCATTTTGCTAATTTCCTATGCTGGCCTAAATAAGAATTGCAGCATTAATGCTCTGAATTTCTTCATAGAGATTCAGAGCATTCAGCGCATGTACTGAAGTCCCGATTGGTCGCACAGGGCTTCAGTTTTTGCGCATTCGGGTGCCGTGATCTCACTTGATCACGGCATCTATAGCATTTGATTACTGTGAGCAGAGACTTGCCGGCCATGACGCCCGCTGTGCGCGCAAGCTGGCATGTACGGTGCTGGTAGCAAAAGGGTTAAGTATTTTCATTTTCTTAATTCCTGGAGAACCCCTTTAACGAGATGTGAGTCACAGCCCAGTGGGGTATTGCTTCTCATTGAGGAGATAGGTCTATTTTGAGTCAATGCTCTATGGAAATATATGCAAATTTAGCTTTCATCCAAAATAAAGGAAACTTCCCCCCTTCATCTCATGAACTAATGAAATGAGCAAGAAGTTGTATTTGCCAGTGTCTGTTCCTAAATGAAGAAATAGCGATAGTTCAAATTTCTGAGTAATCCAGACCACCATATATATAGTATTATAGTAAATTTCTCTTGCCTCAGTAGAGCAAATAGTACTAAAACAACTGTTTTCATTAAACAAAGTACATTTAGTGAAGTGCTATGTGTAATAGCGGCTGCTGTACGCCGCTGTTCTCCCACTTACCGTCGTGGTCCTGGGTTCTGTGCTCAGCGGTTATCCTTCCATCCACCGCTGCAGTCCTTGGCTCTGTCGCTGTCGTGCTGTGGTTCAGAGGATTCCGCTCCACAGGTTCCACTCAGCCCTGGCCACAGCATGCTTGCTGCTGGTTTCTTGTTACACTGCCCGAGGGGCGGCGCGCATCACTCCCTTGGCTGCATGGGTTGGCTCATATGACCTCGCTGACCAACCCAGGCTTTCCTGCAGGTACCAAAGTGGCTCAGCCCCCTTCCCAGATGACACAGTGTCAAGGTCCTTGTGTTTGCTAAGCTCCTGATACTCACGTGTGCTCCTGACTTATACCTTGATCCTGGATTCTGCTACTCGTCTAATCCCTGTCTGCTTGCCTCCTGTTGCCGTCCCCGATTTCCTGACCTGTTCCTGTGCAGCCTTCCCTGACCTTTGCCTGTCTGACTACGCCTCTGCCTAATCCTTCGGTCCTGCGCTGTTGCTCCTGGTAACGACCCCATCTGCCTGATGATGCTTGTACTTCTGGTACCTTCTCAGGTACCTCCTGGTCTGCCTGGACCAGCTGGCTCATGTGCCTACCCTCCTCAAGAGGTAGCGACCTGGTGTTCCCCACCATCAGGGGTATTGTGAAGAATCAAGGGGTACACTTAGACAATGCCCTTAGAGGAGTTGGGACACTTGGCACAGTGGGTTCACACCCGCTAGTTTGTGACAGTACACTGAGGCTATGGACCCCGCTGGTCACTCCAAGCCTGTCATTCAGGAATTGTTACATGAAGTGAGGCGTCAGAGCGAATGTCAGGACGGCATGATGCAGTTCATGCAAAATGTTGCTGCTCGTCTGGATGCCATCTCTTCTCCAGCTACTGCAGGGTCACCAGTCGCTGCTACTCCTGCAATTCCCACACCGGTGATTCCAAATTTGTGTGCCGCTGCTGTGCAACTCCCTCTGCCATCCCGCTATGGTGGAGATCCAAAAACCTGTCATGGATTCCTGAACCAGTGCCTGATCCACTTTGAGTTGCATGGGCAGAAGTTTCCCACTGAGCGGTCTAAGGTTACCTTCGTTGTGTCCCTGCTGTCTGATGAGGCCCTTGCTTGGGCAAATCCTATGTGGGAACATGGAGGTCCAGAGACCACTAATCTGCATTCTTTCCTGGCTACCTTCCGGCTGGTCTTTGAAGAGACCAGCCGCACGTCATCCGCTGCATCAGCTCTGCTGCCTCTACGACAGGGTCCCTCGTCTGTGGGTCAGTACGCCATAAAGTTTTGTACCCTTGCTGCTGAACTTGCATGGAACAGTGAGGCTCAACTGGTGCTGTTCTGGGAGGGCCTTTCTGACTGGATTAATTAGGAATTAGCTGGTCGCGACCGTCCGTCTACTCTGAATGACCTAATCTCCTTGGCCACAAGGATAGATATGCGTTTCAGGGAACAATCTAAGGAGGTCGCATACACCAGAAGACCACCTCGTTTGGCTCCATCCTTCCAGAGGCCGGTCCTTCCTCTAGCGTCCACTCCATGTAAAGAGCCCATGAAAATAGAGCACCTTTGATTGTCTGACCAGGAACGTTTATGCCGCCAAGCAGAGAACCTGTGTCTGTATTGTGGAGGCCAGGGCCACTTTGTGCGTAAGTGCTAACAGAGGCCGGGAAACGCCAATGTCTAGGATCAGTTAAAGAGGTGGTCCTAGACAAGGAGAAGTCCTCTCCAAAACTTTCTGTTCCAGTGACTCTCTCGCACCAGGGAGTCACACTGTCTGTGCCTGCATTCCTGGACTCTGGGTCAGCTGGTAATTTTATTCAGCAAGCTCTGGTCCATCAGTACCGGCTTCCTACCATCTGTCTAGAAAGGCCTCTGTCAGTAGCTTCCGTAAATGGATTACCACTCCCTGAATTCTTAAATGATCTCCTTTTATCTGCTGCCAGCCTCCGTGAATCCAGTTATCCTTGGTCTCCCCTGGCTGCGTCAGCACACTCCAGTTGTGGACTGCAGGGCCGGCTCCAGGATCATGTGGGCCCTTGGGCGATAAAGTCTCAGTGGGCCCCCTTACACAGTGGTAACTCTCTGAGTACAGATAATACAGTAGATATCACCTGCAGTCCTATGTAACAGCATAGATAACATAGTCATGGCTATCTGAGTACAGAAAATGTAGTAGTGTTGCCTGCAGTCCTATGTAAAACCACAGATAACACTAGTGCTGATAATGTGATAGTGTTACCTGTAGTCCTATGTAAACCACAGATAACACTAGTGTAGATCATGTAGTAGATCCATGTTGGCGGTGCTGCCTCCTCTTCCATCTTCATCTTGCCCCGCACAGAATGTATTGATGCAGCTGTGTCAAGACAAAGGGAACACTGTGGCAATGGTGATGGTTAGACACACACAGGGACAGACACACACACACACACACACACACACACACACACACAGAGGGACAGACACACACACAAACAGGGGGACAGACACAGACACACACACACAGGGACGGACAGACACACACACAGGGACAGACACACACACACAGGGACAGACACACACACACTCACAGGGGGACAGACACACACACAAACAGGGGGACAGACACACACACACACACAGAGGGACAGACACGCACACAAACAGGGGGACACACACAGGGACAGACGCACACACACAGGGACAGACACACACACACAGGGACAGACACACACAGGGACGGACAGACACACACACAGGGACGGACAGACACACACACAGGGACAGACACACACACACACACAGGGACAGACACACACACACAGGGACAGACACACACACACACACACACAGGGACAGACACACACACACACACACAGGGACAGACACACACACACACACACAGGGACAGACACACACACACACAGGGACAGACACACACACACACAGGGACAGACACACACACACAGACAGGGACAGACGCACACACACAGACAGGGACAGACGCACACACACAGACAGGGACAGACGCACACACACAGACAGGGACAGACGCACACACACAGACAGGGACAGACGCACACACACAGACAGGGACAGACGCACACACACAGACAGGGACAGACGCACACACACAGACAGGGACAGACGCACACACACAGACAGGGACAGACGCACACACACAGACAGGGACAGACGCACACACACAGACAGGGACAGACGCACACACACAGACAGGGACAGACGCACACACACAGACAGGGACAGACGCACACACACAGACAGGGACAGACGCACACACACAGACAGGGACAGACGCACACACACAGACAGGGACAGACGCACACACACAGACAGGGACAGACGCACACACACAGACAGGGACAGACGCACACACACAGACAGGGACAGACGCACACACACAGACAGGGACAGACGCACACACACAGACAGGGACAGACGCACACACACAGACAGGGACAGACGCACACACACAGACAGGGACAGACGCACACACACAGGGACAGACACCTGTGCAATCATCAACCAACTTCTATCTAAAAGGGAATTCCACCTTTAGTTATGCTCCAACCTTATGTTACCTTATAATATGACTCCCACTGATTCCCAGTACTGAGAGGACATGGACTAAGGTTTAAAAGGGAATTATCATGTACCAGAAGGTGGTCTAAACCGTAACCCATTAGGCACTGGCTAGACTGTGGTATGGAGTCTAAGCAATGCCTCAGGCCTCATGCACACTGCCGTTATGCGTCCGTTCCGCGCATTGGGGACCACAATTTGTGGTCCCCAATGCACTGGCAACGTCCATGCGGCGGCCAGGACAGATTGAGACCCATTCAACCTGAATGGGTCCATGATCCGTCCACACCGCAAAAAAAATAGAACATGTTCTATTTTTTTGCGGTGCGGAGGCACGGACGGAAATACCACAGAAGCACTCCGTAGTGCTTCCCATTGAGCGATTGCGGACCCATTCAAGTGAATAGGTCCGCATCCGTGATGCACACGGCCGGTGTGCGTGAGGCCATAGACACAGAAAGGGGCACACACAGGGACAGACAGACACACACATCATGGCCCTCAGAATACACCCAGATCTGTATGATAAACCCCCTTAATTGCACCAGATTCCACTCCACTTGAACCCCACTGCCCCTGAGTGCTCCACATGCCCACTCATATATGAGCTCCATATGCTTCCCCTCACGAAGTTCTGGTACTCCGGCAGCACATCCTACCTCACTCTGCAACTTGCAGGCACACACAGCCCCTCCTCCTTCCACAAGCTGCTGCTGCCATCAGGGTTTGTCATGTGACCATGAAGGAGCATGTGATCAGTGATGTCACAGACCTCTTTCTAACAACTGCATTATAGCATAGGATCGATCATCTACCGAAACAACTCCATCTACCCTGTTCTGAGTTTTGGGGCCACTTACCCCAGCAGTGCACATGGCGAAAATTGTCTGCATTGCTGGGGTAAGCTGCCCTAGAATTCAAAACAGGCAGGACACAGCTGCAGGAGTGAGCGGGCACAGTGGGCCCCCCCAGGAGCAGGGGGCCCTGGCACTTGCCCGGGTTTGCCGGGTGGTGGCGCCGGCCCTGGTGGACTGGCACTCCGGTCAGATTTTGCGTTGGGGATCAGCCTGTCACTCCACCTGCTTATCAGAGGTCCGGCCTGCTTCCAAGAATCTCGAGAGGGGGTTTATCCGGAAATCTACTTCCCCAGCCGATGCCAGGTTCTTCTTTGTGCAGAAAACAGATGGATCATTAAAGCCTTGTATCTACTATCGTGGTCTGAATAAGGTCACAGTCAAAAATCTATACCCTCTTTCGCTATTCTCCGAACTCTTTGACAGGTTCCGGAGAGCTAGGGTCTTCACTAAACTCGACCTGCGCAGCGCATACAATCTTATCCGTATCCGAAAGGGCGATAAATGGACTACTGCTTTCAACACTTGTGATGGACACTATGAGTTTCTCGTCATGCCTTTCGGCCTGTGCAATGCTCCCGCTGTATTCCAGGGGTTGGTAAACTATATCTTCCGGGATCTGCTCTATATCTGTGTGATAGTTTACCTGGACGATATACTGGTCTACTCTCCAGATCTGACCACTCACCGGAAGCATGTACGTTTAGTTTTACAGCGGTTGAGAGAGAATCGACTTTAGGCCAAACTCGAGAAATGCATCTTTGAAAAATCTACCATACCGTTTCTCTGATACATCATCTCAGATGCCAGGTTGCAGATGGATCCTGAAAAATTTAACACAGTAATGGCCGTGCCCACAGGGCCTTCATGCTATACAGCGCTTCCTTGGACGCGCTAATTTCTATCGTCAGTTCATCCCGAATTTTTCATCCCTTACATTTCTGATCTCCGCTCTTACTAAGAAAGGGGTGAATGTAAAAAGTCTGGACTCCTGAGGCAGAGGCCGCCTTTGTCCAATTAAAGAGGTCCTTTGCTTCTGCACATATTCTGCGTCATCCCGATGTCTCCCAACAACTCTTTTTAGAAGTGGACGCCGCCTCCATAGGAGCCAGTGCTGTTTTACTACAGAAAGGTTACAAGGGCAAGATGTTTACATGTGGGTCCTCCACCAAGCTCTTCTCACCTGATGAGAGGAATTACTGTATAGGAGACAGAGAAATTCTGGACATAAAACTTGCCTTGGAGGAGTGGCGTTATCTATTAGAGGGGGCCCGACATCCAGTGATAATCTTCACTAATCACAAGAACCTCATATATCTGCAGACTGCCCAGCATTTGAACCCTCATCAAGCCATGTGGGCTCTCTTCTTATACCGTTTTGATTTTGAGCTGCACTTTTGCCCGGCTGAGAAGAACATCAAGGCGGGTGCGCTGTCTAGGTCATTTGACTTCTCTGACCAGCAGAAGAAGCCTCAGTATATTGTAGATCCTACCCGATTGATTACAGTGGCTCCTGTCTTGATAAAAGACATCCCTCTCGGGAAGACATGCATGCCATCTGCCAAGAGGAGACGTATTTTAGTTTGGGGGCACAACTCCAAACTGGCCGGTCACCCAGGGATCCGCAAAAACCACAGAACTTGTGTCTCATCACTACTGGTGGCCCACATTGTCCAAGGATGTGCGTGATTATGTCTCTGCCTGCACCGTCTGTGCTCAAAATAAAGTCTCCAGAATCAAACCACCTGGGCTGTTGTTACCTCTACCTGTTCCTGATGCTCCATGGCAACACATCTGCCGGATGTACAGCTATTTGGGTGGTTGTGGATCGCTTCTCCAAGATGGCGCACTTCGTTCCCTTGGCTGGATTTCCCTGGGCTGCGGAACTTGCTAAACTGTTCGTGAAACAAATATTCAGTTTGTATGGTTTACCTGGGCATATTGTTTCTGATCGTGGAGTCCAGTTTACCTCCAAGCTCTGGAGAGCTCTCTGCCGACTGCTAGAGATCGACCTGGACTTTTCTTCCGGTTATCATCCCCAGACCTACGGGCAGGTTGAGAGGGTCAATCAGATATTGGAGAACTATCTCTGGCATTTTGTTTCTGCTTAACACGACAACTGGGTGCAATTGCTACCTTGGGCAGAGTTCTCCTATAATAACCGCACTAGTGAGTCTACTGGATCCTCTCCTTTCTTTGTCGTTTTTGGACGACATCCTCGTACGCCTCTCCCTGTCCATATATCTTCTGGGGTACCAGCAGCGGATTCTTCTCCAATATCTGAAGATTCAGAGGGAACATTCGACGTCAAGGACATCTTGGATTTCATGAAGCGTGGCAAGAAGACTTACTATCTGGTGGACTGGAAGGGCTTCGGTCCTGAGGAGAGGTCTTGGGGGCCAGAGGAGAATATAAAGAGGTTTTTGTCCCATTGTCAAGAAGAGGGGGTGTAAGGGGGGGTACTGTAACAGCAGCTGCTGTACGCCGCTGTTCCCCCGCTTACCGCCGTGGTCCTGGCGCCGTGCCGTGATCATTCCTTCCACTGCTGCAGTCCTGGGCTTTGTCGCTGTGGTGCAGAGGATTCCGCTCCACAGGTTTCACTGAGTCCTGGCCACAGCATGCTTGCTGCTGGTTTCTTGTTACACTGCCCTAGGGGCGGTGTGTATCACTCCCTGGGCTGCATGGGTTGGGTTATGTGACCTCGCTGACCAACCCAGGCTTTCCTGCAGGTACCAAAGTGGCTCAGCCCCCTTCCCAGATGCGTCAGTGTCAAGATCCTTGTATTTTCTAAGCTCCTGATACTCATGTGTGCTCCTGACTTATACTTTGTTCTTGGATTCTGCTACTCGTCTGATCCCTGTCTGCTTGCCTTGACTCTCCTGTTGCTGACCTCGATTTCCTGACCTGTTCCTGTGCCGCCTGCCCGACCTTTTGCCTGTCTGACTATGCCTCTGCCTAATCCTTCGGTCCTGTGCTGTTGCTTCTGGTAACGACCCCGCCTGCCTGACAACGCTTGTACTTCTGTTACCTTCTCAGGTACCTCCTGGTCCGCCTGGACCAGCTGCCTCATGTGCCTACCCTCCTCAAGAGGGAGTGACCTGGTGTTCCCCTCGGGAAAGTCTATCCCCACCATCTGGGGTACTGTGAAGAATCGAGGGGTACACTTAGACAATGCCCTTAGAGGAGGTGGGACACGTGGCACAGTGGGTTCACACCCGCTGGTTCGTGACACTATGAAAGAATAAGATTTTCAGTATTCATTTGTCTCATGAAATATTTCTCACACTGATACACTTTACAAATAATGATGTCAGATCAGCAAACCATTGCTGAAATACCCTTCTTTCCCAATTTATAATAACCAACACATGTTCTGGCTTTGGAATAATTGTTTTTATAGGATGCTTCATTTAATTTTCTGGAAGAATAGTTTTGAAATACTTATGCAATGCCACTAATCTGAAAGTGAATGTAAATCATTAGATGTACAATACAAGCCTCATGTCTGGACTGCAAGTGAGAGAGAAATGTAGTCATCAGCTTACCCGTACTTCCTCAGAGGTTGGAGTCTCACAGCAGCAGTTATAGATATAGATACCTGTATTCTTAGCCAGCATGCACCTAAGATTCTTCTGCATACAAACATCCTACAGATCCATGGACCAGAAGCTTCTTTAGGTCTCATGCACATAACCCTAATTTTCATCCATGTGCTATCTGCTTTTTTTTTTGCTGATAGCACACTGACCCATTCATTTCTTTGAGGTAATGCACATATCCCTATTTTTGCGTGTCTGTGTGGCCGTTTTGCATCTTATAAAACATGTCCTAGTCTTGTCCCTTTTGCATACAAGAATCGGCCTTTCTATTGATAGAAGTGAGAGAAAAGTGGAATTCACACAGGTAAGAAAAGCTCATGCTCATGCAGAAGTGTTATTTGCTACTGGTGTTTTTGTTATTTAGGTGTCTTTTTTGGCTTTCTGGCTTCTTCTTAGAAATGCAGCATGCTGGAGCTCTTGGTGGGTTTTTCAACACCTTCTCTCTAGGGGAAAAAAGCCATGAAGAAATGCTAGTGGTCAGACACAGCGAGGGACATTTATCAAGACTAGCGTTCCCATATACCAGTCTTGATCCCTCTGCACTAGAGTGAGATGTGAATAGTTTAGGCACCTGCACATGACCATATCCGTTTTTGTTGTCTGCAAATTTCAGATCCACCAAACACATATTCTGGCCGATTGCATGCCACTATTTTTTTTTCCTTTCCTGCAGAAATGTCCTATCATTGTCTGCAAAATAGAAAAGAATAGAGCATGTTCTTGTTTTTTTTTTTTTTTTTTCTGGTGCCGTGGAACAGACTTAAAGGCAATATACACCAGTTTTATTGATTTTTTTTTTTACTATTGCATTGTACTCATTTAGAGCTAAAAATATTTTTTTTATTGGTCTTTATTAAAAATATGGCATCCTTTTGTTCTTTACAGAGCTGACATGCTCTAGTAGCACTCTTTGGATTTTCTTTCTTTTCAGTCTGACCAGGAGCAGGCGACTCCTTATCTCTGCTCTCTGACATTATGAACACCCACTCAATATAGCTCAGTTCTTATCTTACAATGATAAGAATGTGGCTTAAAAAAAGTATTTATGACCTTTTAGTAGTTTAGAGATAAAACAGCTAGAAAAACAGTTAACCCTTTGTGACAGAACAGCTCAATATTCTTAATAAAGGCCAACTGAAAAAGCCAAAAATGAGTAACATAAAATTATAAAAAAGTTGCCTCCAATGGTGTACATAGCGTTTAAAGGGGTTCTCCAGGAATGAAAAAAAATGAAAATCCTTAAATATTTTATAATAAATATATTCACAGATACATTTCATTACTTAGAATGGCTTGTTTTGTCTAGGGAGCAATCATTAGGAGAAATAAAATGTCCACCGTCCTATTAGCACACACAAAACCTGTACTAATTACACAGGAGGACAAGTTACTTCAGCACAATGCTTGTCAGGAATCATGATCCTGAATACAGGTGAATATCTGTGGGAATGGAGATGAGAAGACACGAGAGGAGGTGGGGATGTGGCTAATGAGCAGCAGCATTTGTTTTCAGTCTCCATTACCACAGCCCCACATTACCACAGTCTGTCCTGTCCATCCTCTCTGTACTTCATGTCTCCTCATGAACTAAATTCCACAGAGATTCAGCTAAAGTTCTTATCATCTGTATTTAGGATCATAAACCCTGACCAGTAGGAGAGGAGGATGAGGCAGCTCTTTACCTCAGTTTTGTAAAGTAACTTGTCCTCATGTGTGATCAGGACAGGTTTTGTGTAAACAAATGGGACAGCGGCCATTTTGTTTCCCCTGATGATTGCTCCGCAGACAAAACGAGCCATTATAAATAATGAAAGGTATTTGAGAATATATTTACAATAAAGTAATATTTCAGTATTTTTATTTTCTTAATGCCCAGAGAACCCCTTTAAGGATGCGGACAGTACACGGGTGAGCCCTTTTGAAGAGGCAGATGCCTCTTAAGAAATTAAGCGCATCTCTGACACTCCATACACTCAAACTTAAATCTACTCCAGCTAGTGCTGCTGTATACTTCAGCTATAACTTACGTCAGTTGCGATAAGCCCCACCCCTTTCTCACCACTTTAGAAAAGTGGCAAGAAACTTCAGGTCGCAAATTATTACGCACATATGATATTGACATGCACCATAATTTGCAACTTTTTTATGCCACTATTATATCACAAAGTCATTAGTAAATGCCCCGCATTGTGTGGTAAAAATGCCTGAAAAAAAAAGAAAAGAAAGAAAGAAAAAAACAGCAAGAAGCACAGGTGCAAAAGAACCAAACCCTTGAGCTTTTTCTTTCTTTTTTTTAAGGCAAAAACACCAGAGCCAAATTCACACCCGTAAGCAACCTTTGAATATGTGTACTCATGTTTTTTTTAAATAAAAAACCCAGCTTTTTTCGTCAGGATTATTTTTTTTCTTGGTAGGGGGATGGCGAGAAACGTTTTGGCCAGAATTTACAAGTTAGCCAGTAGTAAATTATGAAATACACTACAAACACTGTGGGGGGGGGAGGGGGGATTTATCAAACTGGTGTAAAGGAAAACTGGCTGAGTTGCCAACAGCAACGATCAGATTCCACCTTTTATTTTCCAAAGGAGCTCTAAAAAATGAAAGGTGCAATCTCATTGGTTGCTATGGGCAACTAAGCCAGTTTTAATTTACACCAGTTTTTATAAATCTCCCTTTGAGTTTTGTAGTGGCATTTTAAGACCGCAAATTGAGGATCTGCAAAGCATGGATCACGGAATGTGCAGTCCACATTTTGCGGATCAGTATGTTCTGAAATGCCTATTCTTGTCTGAAAAACTGACACAAAGTAAGAAAAACTGGCAAAAGTAAGACATGTTCTATTTATTTTTTGTGGGGACACGGAACCGATGTGCGTATGTGAACAGTCCCTATCATTTGTGGTCCAATTGAAATGAATGGGTTTGCATCTGATTTTCAAAAAATGCAGATTGTATGCGGACTGAAAATATGGTTGTGTGTATGAGGCCTAATGATGTTTGTTGGTTCCTTGGTGTTTTTTTACAAATCACGTCATACTCTGTGTTCTTTCAGGCTTTTTCCAGTAGACTTTTAAATATGATTGGATGCGGGCTGAAAATGGAGTATGATTGGTGTCTATGGGCGACTAAGACAGTTTTGCTTTTTACCAGTTTTGATAAATCTCCCCCCAAGTGTCTATAGTCTGGAATGTAAACCGCAGTGCCATTATAATGGGTTTACTTTTAAGCAGTTTAGGCAATATTGCTTCAAAAAGGTTGCCCTGCCCTTTACAAGTGATGGCTAGAGATGAGCGAATTTCAGCTTCATTTACTGGTAAAAGGTGAATTGCGTTATGGATTCCGTTACCACGGACCATAATGCAATACTATGACGGAATGCATAACGGAGTTGGGTTGTTTTTGGTGCATGTACATGGATTTCTGCATGTCACAGTGATACGAATGGGACACTCACAGAAATTTCTGCAACAAATCTCCTGCAAGTGAACATACACTATATACAGTATAAAGGCCATCACTAGAGATGAACGAATTTCATATTTAGAAATTCGTTCACCCTTAGTTTACGGGTAAAAGAGGCATTCCGTTATTCATTCCGTCATAATAGAAGTTTATGGGCTGCAAAACGGATCCATCCCGTTTCCGTTATGGAGGAGAGGGCTCCCCTGCATAACGGAAACAGGATGGATCCGTTTTGCAGCCTATAAACTTCTATTATGATGGAATGAATAACGGAATGCCTCTTTTACCCGTAAACTAAGGCCCCTTTCACACGGGCGAGTTTTCCGTGCGAGTGCGATCCGTGCGGCGAACGTATGGCACCTGCACTAAATCCTGACCCATTCATTTCTATGGGGCTGTGCACATGAGCGTTGTTTTTAACGCATCACTTGTGCGTTCAGTTGAAATCGCAGCATGCTCTATATTGTCCGATTTCGACGTGACGCAGGCCCCATAGAAATGAATGGGGTGTGTGAAAATCGGATGGCATCCGCAAGCAAGTACGGATGCCGTGCGATTTGCACGCACGGTTGCTAGGAGACGATCTTGATGGAGACCTGATCATTATTATTTTCCCTTATAACATGGTTATAAGGGAAAATAATAGCATTCTGAATATAGAATGCATAGTAAACCAGCGCTAGAGGGGTTAAAAAAAGAAAAAATTATTTAACTCACCTTAGTCCACTTGATCACGAAGCCCGGCATCTCCTTGTGTCTCCTCTGCGCTGAGCGGCTGAACAGGACCTGGGGTGAGCTGCTGCATTAAATATCGGTTAAGGACCTTCGATGACGTCACTCCGGTCATCACATGGTCTTTTACCATGGTGAATCACCATGGTAAAAGATCATGTGACGTACCATTTGATGACCGGAGTGACGTCATCGAAGGTCCTTAACCTGTATTTAATGGAGCAGCTCACCCCAGGTCCTGTTCAGCCGCTCAGCGCAGAGGAGACACAAGGAGATGCCGGGCTTCGTGATCAAGTGGACTAAGGTGAGTTAAATTTTTTTAATTTTTTTTAACCCCTCTAGCGCTGGTTTACTATGCATTCTGTATTCAGAATGCTATTATTTTCCCTTATAACCATGTTATAAGGGAAAATAATACAATCTTCAGAACATCAATCCCAAGCCCGAACTTCTATGAAGAAGTTCGGGTTTGGGTACCAAACATGCGCGATTTTTCTCACGCGAGTGCAACGCATGACAATGTTTTGCACTCGCACTGGAAAATCGCGCATTTTCCCGCAACGCACCCGGCTCTTATCCGGGCAAAAAAAATGACGCCCGTGTGAAAGAGGCCTAAGGGTGAACGAATTTCTAAATATTTCAGTGGTATAAATATCTTCTAACTTTAAACATACCCACAGGGACCCCTCAGAGCAAGCTCTTTTTAGGGAGAAAACATTTCTGTTTTGTTTGTTCATTGCTTGTGTAACTTCAGATAAGTAGTAGCTTTGCATGACACATCATGTCTTACCATGCCCAGCAGTGTTTATGGCGTTTCCCTATCATTTCTTTTCATAAATACATGGGGACCGTGACAGTGATGATAACTGAGGCCATGCTTGATATGTATGAAGAAATGATGTTTTTAGATATTGCACGGGAGGTTCCTCAAAGGGCTAAACCAGCTTTTCTCTGTACACTGGGAATCACCTAATTCTCCACTTAAGTTTCTGAAAAAAAAGCTGCACATTTGTCATGTAGATTGAATGAATTCACACTTGGAAGCTTTGTTGCACAACAAGCATGAGGATTTACAGAAATCTTCGTGATTGCTACCAACTAACATTCTGATCAATTAAAATTACTTTCAGATGCAGATCCTGCCGTGTGTGAACCTCCCCTCACATTGCTGTGTCTACATAAACTAGTGGTTTACATATAAACCAATGCAGCTCCACTAAATGGAAACTCAGTACACAGTGGGCAGAGCCTTCTGCCAGGAGTCACACCCCTACCGATATGATGACCGGTCATCAATATGTAAGGCTAGTTGCAGACTAGTGTCAGAGATCTGACAGGCTGTTTCGGCAGGGAACAGACGGCTGGACCTCTGTGCGCTGCGGCACTGCCAGAGGTTTGTAAGGCTGTGTTCAACCCCATTCACTATAATGCGTACAGCGGTTTTCTTCCGGCCGATTCTCGGCATATTTGTCGTAATGCGGCTGAATCTCCACCGTAAATAGGGTCGGAGTGTGCAGAGATCTGGTCGGCTGTTCCCTGCCGAAACAGCCTGTTGGATCTCTGATGCTAGTGTGAAAATACCCTAAGTCTCTTTTAATTCTCGCGTGTAAAACATCAGTCTTAATAAATGTCCCCCAAAGTACCTATGCTTTTGAAATGCAGAGGGAAATTGGAGTACCTGAAGGAAAGCCAACACAGGGAAAACATACAAACTCCATACAGATGTTATCTGTACTTCAACCCACGAATCCAGTTCTGGTTGCTTACACTTACATTATATGAACAAAAGTATTTGGATACCCACACATTACTCCTACACAAACTTTTTTGACATCCCATTCTAATTACATAAGCATTAATATGGAGTTGATCCAGCCTTTGGAGCTAAAACAGCTTTCACTGTTTCTTGGAAGTTGTTTTACAAGATTTCAGAGTGTGACTGTGGGAATTTGAGGTCAGACACTCATCTTGATGAGAGGGGCTGGCTTGCAATCTCCATTTCAGCTCACCTAAAAAGTGGGGATGAAGTTACCACCAGTCAAGTTCTTCCACACCAAATTCACTCAACCATGCCTTTATGGACCACGTGTGTGCTTGGTGAGGTAAACGCTGACTAAGGCGCTCTATCCCCAAGCATAGATAGTACGCCCCAAATCCTGACTTAGGCCTCTCACCCAGTTAAGCTAGTACTTTGCTCTGTACTGATGAGGGGCAATCACCCTGAAACATCTGTCTGCAGATGAGGTGCTGGCTTATTTAATATACGAGACATGTCTCAAGGCCTATTTAAAGGATTGAACATTGACTTATAGGATAGCTGCCTTACATCTGGTAGCATTAGAAGCAGAGCTTGTTAAGACCTCATTTCTATTCCCGTCTTCCCAGAATTCCAAAGGAGCATGTATTGCCTATAAGTCTGCTCACACTGACTAAGGTGCTCTCTCCCTAAGGAGAGATAGTACCCCCGAAATCTTGGTGAGGTAAGGCTTTCATGGAGCTACTCAGCCATGGAAACTCATGCAGTAAAGCTCCTGGCCCAGAGTTTTCGGCCGATTTTAATGCTAGAAGAAGTTTTGAACTCTGCAGTTATTGAGTGGGGACTTTTATGCAGTATGTGCCTCAGTACTCAGTGACCCTGCTCTGTAACTTCATTTTTTTTGCCACTTTGTGGCTAAATTGCTGTGGTTCCTAAACCCTTCCACTTTGTAATACTACCATTCACAGAAAAGAAATTTCACAAATTGACCTCTTGCAATGGTGGCTTCCTATTACAGTACCACTCGAATTCAGTGAGATCTTTATGGCGTGACAATGCAATGGGGTGTGGCTTACGTTGTGAGATTGTATACCACTATTGTGCCAGAATTTGATGCCATTTGTAGAACCAAAGCCAGTAATTAATCCAGCTGGAAGGAGTAGTATAAGTCCTTTCTTTTCCCATTCCTTGTGAATCCACTTGTTATGGCGGCACTTCGTGTCTGCTGCTGTACCATGATCATACGCACCACATCTCTCACCGTATGCCATCGGGGTCCTGAGGTTCCGGCCCTATAGGCCTCTTGCTGTAGGCCTCAGCTTGCTCCTGCTGGCAAAGTTCCTCCATCTGTTTTTAGGGCATGTGTCCTAATTTGTTCCAGCCTATGGCTGGATATCTGTGGGTGTCTGAGCTTCAGGTTATCTAGCGTGCTAGTACCAAGTTAAGGTGGGCTCTTCTGGTTGTCTGCCTGTGTAATGAACTCTGCCAACCACACTGGGACTATTGCAAGACGTAACGGCCTGGTGGCTCCCCCACAGTGAAGTCCACATCCCTATATAGGGGTTAAAGGGTAAATACCAGGGAACGGTCAGAATAATACCCTTAGGTCTAGCCCTAAGTCAAAGTGGGTGGTTGTTTCAAATCGCCCCTTTTCCCAATTTTACATATATAAATAAAGAATAAAACAAGAAATATATCGGGTATTGCTGCGTCCAAAAATGTCAGGACTATTAAAATATAAAAATATTTTTACTGCGCGGTGAACACAATAATGGAAAAAAAAAAACACACAATTTCCCAATTTTTTGATTACCTTGTCCCTCTCCAAAAAATTGAATAATAGTGATCAAAGTCATATGTACCTCAAAAATGGTACCAATAAAAACTACAGAAAACAGGCCCTCCTACAGCCCTGTAGATCGAGTTCAGGCTGTCAAAAAATGATAGTGCAAAGACAATTTTTTTTTTCTAAGGTTTTTATTTTTTTAAAGTAGTAAAACAAAACAAAACTATACAAATTTGTTATCGCCGCATTCCTATCGACCTGCAGAACAAGGGTGTATTTTTTAGTGAACAGTGAATGGTGTAATATCAAAACCCCAAAAACCTTTCCTGAATTGTGAGTTTTTTTCAATTTGATCCCACAAAGAAGTTTTTTCAGTTTTTTCAATGTAATTCATGGTAAATTAAGTGGTGACAGTAAAAAAATATAACTTATCCTGCAAAAATAATATGGCCATATGAATGAAAAATGTTAAAAGTTATGGCTATTGGAATGTGGTGAAGAAAAAATTAAAATGGGCCCAGTACTTCAGCACTTTGCTGCTGTACAACTCAACTGTAATCTGGGGCAGAAAATCCACAATGTATCTGCTATGTGTGAATATACTCTAATTCATCCATTTGTTGAGTGCTTGAGAAGCTGAAAGCTTTGATGAGAAACACTGGGGAGGTTGGACAGTTGCTTTTTGGCAATGAAAGAGCACAATCAGATATTGGAATATTCAAAGAATACAGGAACTCGGTGGTGGACTTGATGATATAGTGAGGAGCTACGTCGCGCGCCCCCTCCCCTCCTCCTACCTCGCTATGGTGAACCTTGGCGTCCACATGTAACGGTGCCGCTCTTAAGTTGAAGGTGCTGCCGGGCTGCCAGTGGTTAGCAGAGGTGCTCCCCTTTTGAGTCGGCTCTCTCTGGACTCGGGAGGTTGCGGGCTCTTGCTGACTTTCTCTGTCTCCTCCACTCTACTCCCGACAGGATCGGAGGATTTGGCTGTCTGTGTCTTCCGTCTCCTTCTGCCTCAATGTTAGCTCCTGTCTCCTGCCTCCATGAATAAGCTATTGCTTCTATGAGCCCTTAATGTGCCTCCCTGACCCCATTGCCGTTTGTCAGGTATATATATGTTCATAAATGTCTTCAGCTCGTTCTGTTTGTGACACATCTGATGTTGCCATCAAGTATGTATTGGGACTGATCTAGATGAACTGCTGCTGAATTTTCTCAACCTGCATGGAAAACTTGAACGGTTTATATTGAGACTATTATTTGTTTTTCTTTTCTTTGGTCTGTGTTTTTTTTCTCTTCTTCCTCTCTTGCTTCTTAACCTCTTTTGGAGGATTGAATTATAGCTGAATTGGAGGGAGGGAGGGAAGGGATAGAGAGGAAAGAGAAAAAAAGAGGTAGGGGAAAGGGGGAAGAAAATGGCCCCTATGCAAAATAAACGTTCAGCGGAACATTCGTTTAAAAAAACTGGGCAGAAAACACTAGAATCTGCAAAAATAGACCAGTTTTTAGTCTCCAAAACGTAATGACAAGAGCAGGACAAAAAGGGATGGCTGATCTAAATGGTAAAAAAAATGCCGGATTTAAAGTGAGCGAAGTAATGGAGGAGGATCTTCTGAATGAAGAGGTGAAGAGGGAAGAGCTAAATTATTAATCTATTGTGGAGCCTGCCCCATTAAAATAAATCTTGGCTGCGGTAAAAAAAATTGAGATTTAATACAAAATTTTTCAACGCAGCTCGGGGTAATTCAGACAGACGTGGTCCTGATAAGGCATGATGTTACAAAGATTCGGGACAGAGTCACAACTATAGAAAAAAATGCGGGAGCTCTGGAGAATGAAGCTAATATCTAAATCTGAAATTTCCACATTGAGAATGGAGGCTAACATTCTTAAAAAGGAGGTGGTGGATCTGGAGGACAGGTCTAGGAGATGTAATTTGAGAATTTTGGGTCTACCTGAAGGCTCTGAAGAAAAAAATCTTGCCGAAATGATACAGACCTTAATACAGGAAAAGTTTGGGAAGGAACATTTTTCCCCTCTGTTTCTGGTGGAAAGGGCACACCGGGTTCCAGGGGGCAAACCTTTCCCTGGGAGGCAGCCACGGATACTCTTGGTGAAGATAGTGACATTACAAGACAGAGATATGGTTTTGAGAAAGGCAAGGGAATGTCCTCCTATTGTATAAAATGGAAGTAAGTTGCTTTTCTTTCCGGATTTCTCTAAAGAGATCCAGGAAAAGAGACGCAGCTTTTTGGCTGCAAAAAAACGTTTACAGGAAAAGGACATTAAATATGAATTTGTCTATCCAGCAAAACTGCGAATAATATTCAATGGGGAAGCTCATTTTTTTGATACCTCAGATTCTGCTATAGACTGGCTGGATCGGAATAATATTTAAGCAGTTTTCTTCATGATTACTTTTTCTTTTTCTCCCTTTTCTACTTTAGATGGCGGTGGTAGAGGAGGAGGGGTGGTCTTAGGTGAGAGATCTGTGCAGTGATGTGGCAGATCAGGACGTGTGGGAGGGAGGGTTGTGGGATGGGTTGCGATGCATCTCCTAAGATGGTGGGGTTGGGGGCGGGGTTTTGGAATATATCTATATTATGGGAATCTGTTGGCAGGTTTGATGACAGAATTTTTACATGGAATGTGCGAGGTCTTGGCGATAAGATCAAAAGACAGGTGGTTTTTGACCAGGTCCAGAGACATTTACCAGCGATTGTTTGCTTGCTTGAGACTCATGCTACTGAGGATTCGGTTTTGCGACTCGGTAGGGGATGGGCTGCGCAGACTTACCAGTCTACCTTTACTAGTTACTCCAGAGGTGTTACAGTTTTGATTCATAGGGGGATTGATTTTGTCTGCGAGGCATCCTCTATCAATAAACAGGGGAGGTTTGTTTTTCTCTATGGGAAACTCTCTGGGACATTGTGTATTCTGGCTTTTGTTTATATCCCCCCTTTCCTTTTCTTTATACGTACTCAACCCAGAAATAGATGGGATCTCTTTGGGGGGAGATGCTTACACTCCAGCCACCCCTTGGCACGTTTTTGTCTGGAAGAAGGTTATGTGGATGTATGGGAATGGGTTGGAAAAGGGAAAAGAGCTTACTCTTGTATAAGTAAATCTGGAAATTCCATGTCTAGGATAGACTTCGTTATTGGACCATGTATCCCTATCTCTTGAATTAACCATGGGAGGCAATGATTATAAAGTAATACCTTTTATTTAGACTGAAACCCTATTGGATTTTTATAATGGATAAGGATACTCATGAACTGGTGAAACAGGAGATAGGGTCTGTGACGATCCCTACTCTCGGGTCACGTCACGGGGGTGAATTATACTAGTGAGCTCATCACTTTACCACATAAATTCCCACCCACCTATTCTAGATGATGGCATTATGCTAACCTACTCCCCTAGATTCTAACACCCCAATATTTTCTATCGCAATTGCTGCCACCACCTATACTATAAGGCAATAGGGGCCTATACTCACATATTCTCTGAACCCAAAATTAACACTGTAACATGAGTTATCTATATGGGACCTAAAATCCTCTGAAACACTACTGGTAACGTTATTCCATCCGAAAGAGCAAGTTCTATAAGACAACAAGGAAGGGACTTATCAATTTTTACATTTAATACACAATAGTGCAGTGCAATACAAACAGAAAGTGTCAGATAAAAGATAAAAAAACAAAAATATACATACAATAACAATGCAGTAAACAGATAAAATAAAAGGGATAAAACTAAGATGCAGCAGTTATATTCCGGCTATGGGGACATCTGAGGATACAGGCAGTCACTCCAAACAATGTGGATTCCCAAATGGTTGACAATTACCTGTTCCCAACCACCCATTTTTTCCCCCTCCTCAGCCGAGAGGTAGGCTATGATGGAACCTCCCTCCTTTCGGTCCGGCCTTCTGGGACGTCTGATATTATTCAGGTTTTTGCCCCCAAATGGCTGACTGATGTGGCAATATGAATCATGGCAATTTCTCACCATATGACAGGGACTGCGGGTACAGATAATATCCCATAATCTGAGTCGCCTCGTCCCATTCACGCAGACACCAAATATGATCGGGTTATGATTTCCAGAAGGCCAGATCCTGAATACCGAGAAATGCCTCAAGTCCAGTATGGTGTGTCTAGAGTAGACTCTCCCCGATGCCCATGTCAGGCTGAACACAATTACTAGGGTTTTGAGGATGTGGGTGTTATGAGGTCAGAGTTATGGCTTCTGATATTATTTCATCCACCTACTGAATGGCTTAGACCACCTGCTGGGTTAGCAGCCACCATGTCTGGGGTTGCCTTGCATTTTTAGTGCCCTTTTCCAGGTCTTTATTAGTATGCCCATATGGCCTGTAAGTAGCAGGTCAGTGCTAAATGGAGTTTCCTCTGAAAATGTGGAGTGTCTCACCTTTTTGCAGACTGGTTGGCATCTAGAGGCACAATTTGCATAAGTCCTTAAAAGACACTGACATACAATCAGTTATTGATAATGCAAGTTTAGGAAAATCTATCTATCTGTCTATCTACCTCAGATTTCGTTACAGGGTGCTCTTAGGATAGTAATGATAACACAACCAGAGTCCAACTGGCATGGGATGCATTTAAAGCCTTTATGAGGGGAATTTTTGTTAGTAATATTTCAAATCTAAAAAAAGGATACGGTAAGAAGGAGGGGGGGGGGTTAAAAAACAAAAAGCTGCGTTAGTTGCCATGAATGAGTTCTCTAGGAATAAAACACCAGGAAATAGGGAAATTATGCAGGATGCAAGCCAGGAGTATGCTGACTTTCTCTTGGAAAAGGCCCAGCAGAGACTTCATACTTGGACTCTATTTCTCTCCCAGTTCTTACCGATACTCGGAGGGAGTTTCTAGATTTGGTTCTCTCTTTAGAGGAGCTAGAGGCTGCACTGAAGGGATGTTCGGGAAATTCTTCCCCTGAGTCAGATGGACTCCCATATGTAAATACGGGGAGATTATCCTCCCTCGTTTATTGAGGGTGTTTTCAGGATCATTTGAGTAGGGCAGCCTTCCAGAATCAATGACAGACGCTGCAATAATATTAACATTGAAAAAGAGGAAGGACCCCCTTGATATGGGATAATAAGGATACTAATTATAATTTGCATCGTTTGTTTGCTAATATACAGTCCCCCGGGGAGGGGGGGGGGGGGTCGCTCGTTCCATTCTGTCTTTAGACACCTCTAAGGCGTTTGACAGGGTGGAGTAGGGGATTCCTTTTGGAAGGTTTTGGGTAGGATGGGATTTGGTATTATATTTATACATTTGATTAAGCTTCTGTATAAATCTCCTATTGCAAGATTGAATATTAATAGGAGCTTGACAGAGAGCTTCTATTTGAGCAGAGGTACCCCTCACGGTTGTCCACTCTCCCCATTGCTATTAGATATTTATATTGAGCCCCTCGCTGCTAGAGTCAGGCAGGACTTCGGGATTGAGGGATTTGGCATACTAGGAGTAGAGGATCGCATCTCTCTATATGCGGATGACATGTTGTTTTTTTATAAATTATACTAATGCCTAACTCCCCAAACTTATTGAAATAGCCTTTGATGCAGTCTCGGGCTTTGATATCAATTGGTCAAATACAACGCTTATGCCTGTGGATAGACCTGAATATTCTATTGAGGGGCCCTGATTCATTTGAATATTTGGGCATGATTATATCCCCTAAAGTTGAAGGATTTCTACATCTAAATCTGATTCAAAAGTGACAGTATGGCTTCGACTTCCTTTATCCAGAGCTGACAGAATATCCCTGGTTAAAATGGTGATATTACCCTAACTCCTCTATATTCTAAGGAATTCCCCATTGTGGATTGAGGATACATTTTTTAAGTTAATAGAGAGAATTATTAATGATCTGCTGTGATGAAGAAAGCGGGTGAGGCTCAAATTGGAATACCTCTATAAGTCGATGGAACAGAGAGGGCTGAACCTTCCCTATTTTAAGGGCTATTTTTTTGTTTCACAGCTATGGCTTTATAACCACTGGGAGGAAAGTCCATTTTCTTGGAATTTGTTAAGTAGATCTACATATGATAATATGTTTACATTATTAGAATATGGGTTATTATCCAGAGTTCATCAGGATTATAGGGAATCTAGAAAGTTATTTATTAAGACGTGGAGCACTATTAGAGGTTGGTTGGGAATAAAGGGATCTCTCCACTGTACTCCCCTCTGGCATAATTTCTATCTACAGGAGTTGGATGATCTAGCTGAAGATAAATACTGGCAAAAAAACAATATTCTGTATGTTGCACAAGTGGTGAGATAATGGAGATATACTTCCTTTTTTGGAGTTGACACAAAAAGAGCATATAGTTAATGTATCTTGCTTTAGATATTTACAGTAATGTTCGGCACTTTTTAGTCTAAAGGGGAAATTTTTGTTACAGATAGATACTTTTAAACCTTGAATCATTTGATGGGAAATTTGGGGCAGAAGTTTAAAATTTCTCAACTTTTATAAATTGCTTCTTGAAGCACTATTTAATGATATACGTTCCCCCAGACAAAAGGTTTGGGGATCTGCTTTAAGGATCCAACCAGATGATTGGGGGAAAATAATGACTAACTTAAGATTAGTGTCACACAATTTTATCATGTTTTGGTTCAATTTAATATCATACATAGAATATATGTCACACCAGTATGTCACACCAGTATGGCTTAATAAATGTGGGTTGAGAAGTATGTCTAATTGTCCACGGTGTGATTTACCTGGGGCTGATTATTTACACATGTTTTGGTCTTGTACACAACTAACAGAATATTGGGAGGCAATAGATAAACGTATTACTCAAAAACTGAAAATAGTGATTCCATATATGGTGGAATCTTGGATCCTGGGTGATTTTTCCCATTTTTTATTGTGATAACTATGAAAGAATTCCCCAGATTAAAATTCTTTTTTTTGGCGAGACTTTTAATCACGCAAGGTTGGTTTTCATGAAATACTCCTAGTGTTTATATATGGTTACATCTGGTTAATAAGATTAAGGGCTCATGCACACGACCATTGTTGTTTTGCGGTCTGTTTTTCACAGATCCGTTGTTTTGTATCTGAGGTTTTTTTTTCCTCTGACTACTCCTCTTCCATTCCGTTATTTCACAAAACATATCCGTATGGTTTCCGTTTGTATGCGATCCGTTTTTTGCGGATTGGAAACGGAAACAGTAACTTATTAATCACCAAACACATGAGCAATATGGGCTGGGCATAGCATTTATACAGTATGGATCCACAAAATACGGATGACATACGGATGGGTTCTGTGTGCGTTTCGTATTTTTTGCGGACCCATTGACTTGAATGGTGACTCAGACCGTGATTTGCGTACAATAATAGGACATGCACTACTTTTTTGCGGAATGGAAATACGGAAACGGAATGCACACTGAGTACCTTCCATTGTTTTTTCGGACCCATTGAAGTTAATGGTTCTGCATACGGTCCGCAACAAAAACCGGAACGGAAGCGGAAAGAAAATACGTTCGTGTGCATGAGCCTTAGGAGATATGAAAAAATCTTATACAAAAAAAGAAATTTTTAGGAGAAATGGAATAAGATATGGGGGATTTTTTGGAAGTCATAAGTCTTCCTGCTTTCACCCCACCGTCATCCCTGTTTTGTCCTTGTCATCGGAGGGGATAGGAGACGCATCACAAGGGGAAAAAAAGATATTGGAATACTAAAAGAGAAACTGAACTAAATGTGGTTTAAAGAAAAATGTATTCAGTCTCTGTGCATCATGTGTTTCTTGTTACGTGGAAAGTATGACTAGATGACTTGTGCTTACTTACCTCAGATCTATTCACATTGAAATTATGTCAACAATAGTGTTCATTAAGTTGCCAAGTGCACAGATTTGGAATAAATGCAGACTTTATTTTCATTGCAAAAAAAACAGTTTAGTCTCTGGAGAGAAGTGGATTATGTACTTCCCAGCTCATTACCGTAAATCTGCCTTTTTTTTAGGTTTTGACTCAGTTCAGATGTGATATAAAAAAGAAGATAATTCACATAATGACTGATTATGTTGATGGTAAACTGGATTTTATCAGGTGGCATAGAATTAGCTTTTGTTTCTTCCTTAGTTTTTTTTCTAACGTTTAAAGGGGTTGAGAAAGTTAATACATAGTAACATACCCAGTTTAGGGAAAAAAATATTCCCTTTCGACACCAATCAGAATAACTCTCTGGATCAGCAACCCCTCTCTAATAACTATAGCCTGTAATATTATTACACTCCAGAAATACAGCCAGGCCCGTCTTGAATTCCTTTATTGTACTCACCATCACCACCTCCTCAGGCAGAGTGTTCCTGCTCTTACCGTAAAGAATCCTTTTCTATGTTTGTGTACAAACCTTCTTTCCTCCAGACGCAGAGGATGTCACCTCGTCACAGTCCTGGGGATAAATAGATGATGGGAGAGATCTTTGTACTGACCCCTGATATATTTATACATAGTTATTAGATCTCCTCTTAGTCATCTTTTTTCTAAAGTGAATAAACCTGATTTTGATAATCTTTCTGGGTACTGTAGTCCACCCATTCCAGTTATTACTTTAGTTGCCCTCCTCTGAACCCTCTCCATCTTTGCTATGTCTGCCTTGTTTACAGGAGCCCAGAACTGTACACAGTACTCCTTGTGTGGTCTGACTAGCGATTTGTAAAGTGGTAGGACTATGTTCTTATCACGGGCATCTGTGCTCCTTTTTGATGCAACCCATTATCTTATTGGCCTTGGCAGCAGCTGCCTGACACTGGTTTCTACAGCTCAGTTTGCTGTTCACTAAAATTCCTAGGTCCTTTTCCATGTCGGTGTTACCTAGTATCTGTAGCAGTATACTGTCCTCTTCTGTGTTACTTTACACAGTTTAGTTTCGTTGGCAAAAATTGATATTTTACTGTGCAAACTGTGAGGTATATGGATTATTATTTGTCAGCCATGTTCTCACACCAGCCATCTGCTGTCTGATAGAAGAGGGAAGAGCACCGCAGGGGGTCCTGGCTTCAAACAAGCCACTCGCTTACACATAGCACCTACTCCAGACAGCCAGGAACCCAGCTAATGGAACAGGAAAACCTCTCTGCAGGGAATCTAAGCCATTCACCAAATTATCAGACATCATGGAACAGGCGATCCATAAGGAATTATGACTAGCCCGTCCATCACAGACATAAACCAGATACATATTTGTGTCCCTGTGGCCATGATGAACAGGCCTGTGGTCATAGGACTCTACTGGTAGCCGGAACCCAGGTGGATCCATGGGTCCCAGAACCATCTCCCTGTGACCTTCTGGTCTGGAGCTATGAGCCCTAATGGGTTTTGTGGGTCCTTGGCTGCCAACACCAGAAAAGGAGGAGTGGACCCCTCCCAGAGACAGGGAGAGGAGGGGCCGGCTACAGTTCAAAAAGCCCATGTAAGCCAGCAGGCGTGTCTTTTCTCTGAAGGGGGGGTCACATCATGCCATGTGTTTAGAGGGACCTGGCCTCCCATATGACTACAGCTAAGAACTCATCACAACCCAAAGGACTCATCCATCTGGTAAACTGACTTTTTGCTCTGTTTAATCCTGTGTGTACCATACTACCTGTATTTGCAACCTCAGACCACTGTATACAGTCAGGTCCATAAATATTGGGACATCAACACAATTCTAACATTTTTGGCTCTATGCACCACCACAATAGATTTGAAATGAAACAAACAAGATGTGCTTTAACTGCAGACTGTCAGCTTTAATTAAGGCTACTTTCACACTAGCGTTCGATCGGATCCGTTCTGAACGGATCCGATCATATTAATGCAGACGGAGGCTCCGTTCAGAACGGATCCGTCTGCATTAAATTGGCAAAAAAAAGCTGTGTGAAATTAGCCTGAGCGGATCCGTCCAGACTTTTACATTGAAAGTCAATGGGGGACGGATCCGTTTGAAGATTGAGCCATATTGTGGCATCTTCAAACGGATCCGTCCCCATTGACTTACATTGTAAGTCTGGACGGATCCGCACGCCTCCGCACGGCGAGGCGGACACCCGAACGCTGCAAGCAGCGTTCAGGTGTCCGCCTGCTGAGCGGAGCGGAGGCTGAACGCCGCCAGACTGATGCAGTCTGAGCGGATCCGCATCCATTCAGACTGCATCAGGGCTGGACGGAAGCGTTCGGGTCCGCTCGTGAGCCCCTTCAAACGGAGCTCACGAGCGGACAGCCGAACGCTAGTGTGAAAGTAGCCTTAAGGGTATTTTCAGGTGAACGGTGTAGGAATTCCAACAGTTTGCATATGTGCCTCCCACTTGTTAAGGGACCAAAAGTAATGGGACAGAATAATAATCATAAATCAAGCTTTCACTTTTTAATACTTGGTTGCAAATCCTTTGCAGTCAATTACAGCCTGAAGTCTGGAACGCATAGACATCACCCGATGCTGGGTTTCATCCCTGGTGATGCTCTGCCAGGCCTCTAATGCAACTGTCTTCAGTTCCTGCTTGTTCTTGGGGAATTTTCCCTTCAGTTTTGTCTTCAGCAAGTGAAATGCATCCTCAATCGGATTCAGGTCAAGTGATTGACTTGGCCATTGCATAACATTCTACTTCTTTCCCTTAAAAAACTCTTTGGTTGCTTTTGCAGTATGCTTTAGGTCATTGTCCATATGCACTGTGAAGCGCCGTCCAATGAGTTCTGAAGCATTTGGCTAAATATGAGCAGATGATATTTCCCAAAACACTTCAGAATTCATCCTGCTGCTTTTGTCAGCAGTCACATCATCAATAAATACAAGAGAACCATTTCCTTAGGCAGCCGTACATGCCCATGCCATGACACTACCACCACCATGCTTCACTGATGAGGTGGCATGCTTAGGATCATGAGCAGTTCCTTTCCTTCTCCACACTCTTCTCTTCCCATCACTCTGGTACAAGTTGATCTTGGTCTCATCTGTCCATAGGATGTTGTTCCAGAACTGTAAAGGCTTTTTTAAATGTCGTTTGGCAAACTCTAATCTGGCCTTCCTGTTTTTGAGGCTCACCAATGGTTTACATCTTGTGGTGAACCCTCTGTATTTCACTCTGATGAAGTCTTCTCTTGATTGTTGAATTTGACACACATACATCTACCTCCTGGAGAGTGTTCTTGATCTGGCCAATTATTGTGAAGGGTGTTTTCTTCACCAGGGAAAGAATTCTTCAGTCATCCACCACAGTTGTTTTCCGTGGTCTTCTGGTTCTTTTGGTGTTGCTGAGCTCACCGGTGCGTTCCTTCTTTTTAAGAACGTTGTTTTGGCCACGCCTAATGTTTTTGCTATCTCTCTGATGGGTTTGTTTTGTTTTTTCAGCCTAATGATGGCTTGCTTCACTGGTAGTGACAGCTCTTTGGATCTCATCTTGAGAGTTGACAACAACAGATTCCAAATGCAAATAGCACACTTGAAATGAACTCTGGACCTTTTATCTTCTGATTGTATTTGGGATAATGAGGGAATAACACACACCTGGCCATGGAACAGCTGAGAAGCCAATTGTCCCATTACTTTTGGTCCGTTAACAAGTAGGAGGCACATATGCAAAATATTGTAATTCCTATACCGTTCACCTGATTTGAGTGTAAATGGCCTCAAATTAAAGCTGACAGTCTGCAGTTAAAGCACATCTTGTTTGTTTCATTTCAAATCCAATGTGGTGGTGTATAGAGCCAAAAATGTTAGAATTGTGTTGATGTCCCAATATTTATGGACCTGACTGTATATTCTTTGTGTGTATAGTATTATTTCTAGTGAGCCCTTAAGGCGATTAAATATATAATCTAATCTTGTGCTGTCATGTATCTCGATAACGATTCACCGCGTCCGTGGTTCGGCCTTGTTATACGCTACTGCGGGATGGTTTCTCACCCTATATAATCCTGTTAGCGGACCGGGCTTATATCAAACGAGAAACTGGTGGCAGTATACCCGGGCTGAGGAAGCGCTGTTTCACTGGGGCAGTGAAAAGGCTCCCTCAGCTACTTGCCTCTCTGTGCCCATGTGGACAGGAGGAGTCTGAACACTGTACCAAGCTGACCTTACCTGCTCCTCAGGGATGGCGTAACGTCACGCCTTGGTAACCAGTGAGTATACTGTATCTCGCTGGCTCTACGTATTTGTCACACAAGCCTTCTACAAGATCATTAATAAATATATTGAAGAAAATAGGGCCCAATACTGACCCCTGTGGTACTTCACTAGTGACAGTGACCCAATTTAAGTGTGTACCGTTAATAACCACCCTTTGTTTTATATAATTGAGCCAGTTACTTACCCACATACAGACATTTTCTTCCAGTCCAAGCATTCTCATTTTATATACTAACCTTTTATGTGGTACAGTTTCAAATGCTTTGGCGAAGTCAAGATATACGACATCCATTGATTCGCCGGGGTCAAGTATAGAAGTTAACTCCTCATAGAAACGAATTAAATTAGTTTGACATGACCGATCTCTCATGAAGCCACACTGATATGGTGTTATTTGCTTATTTTATATGAGGTACTCCAAGATAGCATCTCTTAGAAAACCTTCAAACAGTTTACCCACAACAGATGTTAAACTCACCGGCCTATAGTTTCCGGGCTCTGTTTTTGGACCCTTTTTTAATATTGGCACACTTGCTATGCGCCAATCCTGTGGAACATTCCCTGTCAGTATAGAATCCTTAAATATCAGAAATAAGGTTCTGACTATGACATTACTTAATTCTCTTAGGATATGGAGGTGTATGTCATCTGGTCCCTGCGATTTGTCTATTTTAATATTTTTAAGACGCCGCTGTACTTCTTCCTGGGTTAGACAGGGCACTTTTAATGGGGAATTTACTTTTACATTCTGCATTTCATCTGACAGTTTATTTTCCTCGGTGAATACAGTGGAAAAAGAATATGTAATAGCTTTGCTTTCTCCTCATCACTCTCTGCAACTCCCCCTTATCAATCTGTAAAGGGCCATCACCTTCAGATATATACTTTTTACCATTTATATAATTCAACATTTTAGGGTTAGTTTTACTCTCTTTGGCAATTAATCTCTCGGTCTCTAGTTTGGCTGCTTTTATTTGTCTTTTATATATTTTATTTTTGTCCATGTAGTTTTTTTTTAATGCTTTCTCGCTATCCTCCTGTTTTAGTGATTTAAATGCTTTCTTTTTGTCATTTATTGCTTTCTTTACATTTCTATTTATCTGCATTGTTTTTTAATTGTTCCTTAACCTTTTATACCCATAAGGTATTTACCTCTCACAATTAGATTTTAGGATGCTTTTAAAAATATCCCATTTTGTGGCTGTATTTTTATTTTTTAGGACTTTTTCCCAGTTAGTTAGGCCTATTGCGTCTCTTAGTTGGCAAAATTTTGCTTTTTTGAAGTATTTTTTGGTATGTTTGTTCCTCCCTGAAGAAACACTGTTTTGAATGACAATTGAAAGGTTATAACTTTATGGTCACTATTTCCCCGGTGTCCCCAAACCTGCACATCTGTTGTTCTCTCAGGTCTATTGGTTAATACTAAATCTAGTGTGGTCGTCTCTCTAGTTGGGTCCTGAACCAGTTGGGAAAGGTAATTGTCTTTGGTTATTGCCAAGAACCTGTTTCCTTAATGAGATCTATAGCAGTTTCCCAGTCTATATCTTGGTAGTTGAAATCCCCCATAATAACAACCTCATTATGATTTGCTGCCTCATTTATTTCGTTTACTGGTAGATTTTCTATGGACTCTAGTATATTATGTGGTTTATAATAAACTCCTATTAGTATTTTATTATTGTTTTTGCCTCCATGTATTTCTACCCACAGCGACTCCACATGTTCATGTCCCTCACTTATATCTTCCCTGAATGTGGGCTTTAGACAGGACTTTACATAAAGGCAGACCCCTCCCACTCTCTAGTTTTGACGATCCTTTCTAAACAGACTGTAACCTTGTACATTAACTGCCCAGTCATAGCTATCATCCAGCCATGTCACAGTTATTCCCACTATGTCATAGTTCTCCTCACAGTTCTCCTCACACATCACTAATTCCAGTTCACCAGTTTTATTAGTCAGGCTCCTGACATTAGTGTACATACAATTACTAATGTATTGTGATTGTCCATATTGCTTCCTATGCTGTCTTGATTCATTTTTCTATTGCATTGTACACTGCTCATTTCCAGGGACTACAACCACTTTATAATCCAGCAGTGGTGGCTGTGCTTACAAACTACAGGAAAAGGCCTATGCACACTCCCAGCCACCAGAGAGACCAGAGCTTTTTTTATTATAGTGTGCAAGCATGGCTACCGCTGCTGGGTTGGAGGATGGGCATAACCATGGAAATGAGAACTGTATAATGAGATGAAAAAAGGAATCAAGCCAGCAAAGGAGGCAATATGGACAATCACAATACATTAGTAAGTGTCTTGTATTAAATTTACCTACATGATAAATGCCATTTGCTGATGTTAGACAACCGCTCTAAAGCCTCTTTCACATGTCAGTGAATCGCAGACGTGTGCTATGAGTTTGTAAAAACCATGAACACAACATGGATGCCATCCTTGTTTAGTCTGTGGTTTTCATGGGCCATTGCTAGGAGATGCTCTGAAAGCAAATTTTCAGTCTAGCCATGTCCATGGAATACGGATAACCCATGAAGGGCAAAAAATACAGACCACACACATATCCTTCATCGACATTTTTACTGGTGAGCCATTGACCTTCTTGTCACAGATTTCACCACGGATGTGTGAATGAACCTTAACCACTTCAACCCCGCTAGATAAAACCCCCTTAATGACCAGGCCACTTTTTACACTTCTGCACTACACTACTTTCACCGTTTATCGCTCGGTCATGCAACTTACCACCCAAATGAATTTTACCTCCTTTTCTTCTCACTAATAGAGCTTTCATTTGGTGGTATTTCATTGCTGCTGACATTTTTACTTTTTTTGTTATTAATCGAAATGTAACGATTTTTTTGCAAAAAAATGTCATTTTTCACTTTCAGCAGTAAAATTTAGCAAAAAAAACGACATCCATATATAAATTTTTCACTAAATTTATTGTTCTACATGTCTTTGATAAAAAAAAAAATGTTTGGGCAAAAAAAAATGGTTTGGGTAAAAGTTATAGCGTTTACAAACTATGGTACAAAAATGTGAATTTCCGCTTTTTGAAGCAGCTCTGACTTTCTGAGCACCTGTCATGATTCCTGAGGTTCTACAATGCCCAAACAGTAGAAAAAACCCACAAATGACCCCATTTCGGAAAGTAGACACCCTAAGATATTCGCTGATGGGCATAGTGAGTTCATAGAACTTTTTATTTTTTGTCACAAGTTAGCGGAAAATGATGATTTTTTTTTTTTGATTTTTTTCTTACAAAGTCTCATATTCCACTAACTTGCGACAAAAAATAAAAAATTCTAGGAACTCGCCATGCCCCTCACGGAATACCTTGGGGTGTCTTCTTTCCAAAATGGGGTCACTTGTGGCGTAGTTATACTGCCCTGGCAATTTAGGGGCCCATATGTGTGAGAAGTACTTTGCAATCAAAATGTGTAAAAAATGGCCTGCGAAATCCGAAAGGTGCACTTTGGAATATGTGCCCCTTTGCCCACCTTGGCTGCAAAAAAGTGTCACACATCTGGTATCGCCGTACTCAGGAGAAGTAGGGCAATGTGTTTTGGGGTGTCATTTTACATATAACCATGCTGGGTGAGAGAAATATCTTGGCAAAAGACAACTTTTCCAATTTTTTTATACAAAGTTGGCATTTGACCAAGATATTTTTCTCACCCAGCATGGGTATATGTAAAATGACACCCCAAAACACATTCCCCACCTTTTCCTGAGTACAGCGATACCAGATGTGTGACACTTTTTTGCAGCCAAGGTGGGCAAAGGGGCACATATTCCAAAGTGCACCTTTCGGATTTTACAGGCCATTTTTTACACATTTTGATTGCAAAGTACTTCTCACACATTTGGGCCCCTAAATTGCCAGGGCAGTATAACTACCCCACAAGTGACCCCATTTTGGAAAGAAGACACCCCAAGGTATTCCATGAGGGGCACGGCGAGTTCCTAGAATTTTTTATTTTTTGTCACAAGTTAGCGGAAAATGATGATTTTTTTCTTTTTTTTTCTTTTTTCCTTACAAAGTCTCATATTCCACTAACTTGCGGAAAAAAATAAAAAATTCTAGGAACTCGCCATGCCCCTCACAGAATACCTTGGGGTGTCTTCTTTCCAAAATGGGGTCACTTGTGGCGTAGTTATACTGCCCTGGCATTCTAGGGGCCCTAATGTGTGGTAAGTAGTTTGAAATCAAAATGTGTAAAAAATGACCTGTGAAATCCTAAAGGGGCTCTTTGGAATGTGTGCCCCTTTGCCCACCTAGGCGGCAAAAAAATGTCACACATGTGGTATCGCCGTACTCAGGAGAAGTAGGGCAATGTGTTTTGGGGTGTCATTTTACATATACCCATGCTGGGTGAGAGAAATATCTTGGCAAAAGACAACTTTTCCCATTTTTTTTATACAAAATGACATATTTCTCACCCAGCATGGGTATATGTAAAATGACACCCCAAAACACATTGCCCAACTTCTCCTGAGTACGGCGATACCAGATGTGTGACACTTTTTTGCAGCCTAGATGCGCAAAGCGGCCCAAATTCCTTTTAGGAGGGCATTTTTAGACATTTGGATCCCAGACTTCTTCTCACGCTTTCGGGCCCCTAAAAAGCCAGGGCAGTATAAATACCCCACATGTGACCCCATTTTGGAAAGAAGACACCCCAAGGTATTCAATGAGGGGCATGGCGAGTTCATAGAATTTTTTATTTTTTTTTGGCACAAGTTAGCGGAAATTAATTATTATTTTTTTTCTCACAAAGTCTCCCTTTCCGCTAACTTGGGACAAAAATTTCAATCTTTCATGGACTCAATATGCCCCTCACGGAATACCTTGGGGTGTCTTCTTTCCGAAATGGGGTCACATGTGGGGTATTTATACTGCCCTGGCATTTTAGGGGCCCTAAAGCGCGAGAAGAAGTCTGGAATATAAATGTCTAAAAAATTTTACGCATTTGGATTCCGTGAGGGGTATGGTGAGTTCATGTGAGATTTTATTTTTTGACACAAGTTAGTGGAATATGAGACTTAGTAAGAAAAAAAAAAAAAAAATTCCGCTAACTTGGGCCAAAAAAAATGTCTGAATGGAGCCTTACAGGGGGGTGATCAATGACAGGGGGGTGATCAGGGAGTCTATATGGGGTGATCACCACCCTGTCATTGATTACCCCCCTGTCATTGATCACCCCCCTGTCATTGATCACCCCCCTGTAAGGCTCCATTCAGACGTCCATATGATTTTTACGGATCCACGGATACATGGATCGGATCCGCAAAACGCATACGGTCGTCTGAATGGAGCCTTACAGGGGGGTGATCAATGACAGGGGGGGTGATCAATGACAGGGGGGTGATCAGGAAGTCTATATGCGTGATCACCTGCTTGTCATTGATCACCCCCCTGTAAGGCTCCATTCAGACGTCCGTATGTGTTTTGCGGATCCGATCATGTATCCGTGGATCTGTAAAAATCATACGGACATCTGAATGGAGCCTTACAGGGGGGTGATCAATGACAGGGGGTTGATCAATGACAGGGGGTGATCAGGGAATCTATATGCGTGATCACCCCCCTGTCATTGATCACCCCCCTGTAAGGCTCCATTCAGACGTCCGTATGTGTTTTGCGGATCCGATTATGTATCCGTGGATCTGTAAAAATCATACGGACATCTGAATGGAGCCTTACAAGGGGGTGATCAATGACAGGGGGTGATCAGGGAATCTATATGCGTGATCACCTCCTTGTCATTGATCACCCCCCTGTAAGGCTCCATTCAGACGTCCGTGTGTGTTTTGCAGATCCGATCCATGTATCCGTGGATCTGTAAAAATCATACGGACATCTGAATGGAGCCTTACAGGGGGGTGATCAATGACAGGGGGTGATCAGGGAATCTATATGGGTGATCACCCCCCTGTAAGGCTCCATTCAGACGTCCGTATGTGTTTTGCGGATCCGATCCATGTATCCGTGGATCCGTAAAAATCATACGGACGTCTGAATGGAGCCTGACAGGGGTGTGATCAATGACAGGGGTGTGATCAATGACAGGGGTGTGATCAATGACAGGGGGGTGATCAATGACAGAGGGTGATCAATGACAGGGGGGTGATCAGGGAGTCTATATGGGGTGATCATGGGTGATCAGGGGTTCATAAGGGGTTAATAAGTGACAGGGGGGTGTAGTGTAGTGTTTTGTGGTACTTTACACAGCTGCCTGTGTCCTCTGGTGGTCGATCCAAACAAAAGGGACCACCAGAGAACCAGGTAGCAGGTATATTAGACGCTGTTATCAAAACAGCGTCTAATATACCTGTTAGGGGTTAAAAAAAATCTCGCCGCTGGCAGGCTAGAGATCCACTCGCTTACCTTCTGTTCCTGTGAGCGCGCGCGCCTGTGTGCGCGCGTTCACAGGAAATCTCGGCCCTCGCGAGATGACGCGTATATGCGTCACTCTGCGCAGGGCTGCCGCCTCCGGACCGCACATCTGCGTTAGGCGGTCCGGAGACGGTTAAAGAAGTTTAAGGGTTATGGACACCTTTGGAGACCATTTTTGTTTGTGATTGCAGTTTACTTATTTTTGGCTAAAAATCATATTTTCAATTGGCCTTTATTAAAAAATATTGAGCCATTCTGTTACAAATGGTTAACAGTTTTTCTAGCTGTGTGACTGGTATTTTCACTTTGTGCCAGTAATCTAACAAGTCCTTATCTCTCAACTACTAAGAGGTCATAAACACTTATTTAAGCCACATTCTTATCAGTATGATAAGGATTGAGCTTTGATGAGTGTTTATAATGTCAGAGAGCAGAGATAAGGAGCCTGTTTGCTCCCCAGATAACGGAAAAGACAGAAAATCCACAGGCTGCTGCTAGAGCATCTTGGCTATGTACACAAAAAAAGATTACATTTTTTTAAATAAATACCAATTAAAAAAAATATTATAAGCTCAAAATAAGTACAATGCAATAATAAATAAATAAAAATTGCCCCTGAAGGTGTACATAGTCTTTAAGTGAATAGGAGCAGCCCTGAAATAACCAACTCCGGGGGTGCTACACAGTTGATGGGGCTTTAAAGCTCCGGTTTCCAAACACTGGGAGTGCCAGTCAGACCTCCGCCAATCCAATATTAATTACCTATGTGAAGGATAGGTTATCAGTAGTTAAGTCCTGTTACTTCTGTAACTATCATTCTTTCACCTGCATCTCTAAAGCAGGCCTGTCACCATATTAAAAAAAGGGCCAAATAGCAAACTTCCCCTAGCATGGCATTGTTTATTGTATCTACCTCCATTTGCCGTTCTTGAGATATGTCTCTCTAAACTTATGGCATCATCTCTTCAAGGAAAGGTTTATTTTCCACTCTGATGCAGTTAAATCATCATGGACAGCTTTAGAGTGGCCTGCTGCAGAGTGATGTTGAAAGAAATATATATATATATATATATATATATATATATATATATATATAGCGAATATACCACCCTGTATGCTAACTTAATCTGGAGCATCTTCTCTCTCAGACCAGATTGAGTTTTTACTGCTGTTGCACACAGGACCTGAAGCCCAACCAGAAGTTAATGTACAACATGGTCTTTTAATGTTTGCTATATCTCATGAGATGACTGCAGCATGCGGCTCCATGATGATCAGACAAAGTCAAAGTTTGGAAGCATCTTCCTCTTGCAGAGAAGCAAAGTGGTTGACTCCTCACTTAAATTTGCATATTGGGTGCCGTAAGTAAAGGTGGAATATCTCAAGAAGCTACAGTACTTCACCAAATTTTCAGCAAATCGAGCTTTGGATTTGGTCAGGATTATAAGGTTCCTCAAGGCTGAGAAATATTGGCAAATCCTTTATCCATCGCACAATACCATCAGGGAGGCATCTGATTGGCTCAAAATTTATTGTGCAGCAGGACACCAACCCTAAACATACAGCCAATGTCATTAAGAACTACTTCAGTGTAAAGAAGAACAAGGAGTCCTGGAAGTGTTGATATGACCCCCACAGAGCACTGATCTTAAAATAATTGATATCGTCTGGGATTACATGAGAAGACAGAAGGATTTGGGCAAGCCTACATCCACAGATGGCTTGTCATTGGTCGGCTAGAACATGGCTTTTTATTAAATTTCACCTGACGACCAATCATTTTGGTTGAAATTGGCTGTTTTGATCAACTTTAGACTAATGTGTATAGTCACCATTAGAAATCCAACATCCAATAGGTCACAGCAGGAGTGCCTTGGTGAAATTCAGAAATGGCACTCCATAACAGGGTTCCTAATATAATTTTATCCCAGGGTCTGCCTGTACTGCTGAATAACCTGTGTAGATGAAATGACTGTCTTAAAAGTCAGTAATGTTGGTGGCTTTTACTTACAGCCTCAGTATAGACCTATAATTACTACTAAATTCAGATTTTTTTCTTTACCTGTACTCAATAAAGAAGTCTGTTTTCTCTGTGCTACAAAAAGGATATATATTGTGTTGAAATGTTATAACAAATCTATCAGTCTTTGATCTCTCAATGCCGAGCTTCCATTTTGACCTTTAAATTACTCTTCTGAGCATACTCGTGATTAACCTTTGTCAAATATACCAGCCATGAGATTAGGCTTTTCAATTTTTTTTTATTTTTTTGTTTTATCTTCCAAGCGAATGAAAAATGCAGAAATAAAGCTGTCTTGTGTGGATTTAACTGATTTTATTGTACAAATGATTCATGCTCAGGTGAACAGGGGAAATATGCTATAGTCGGTTGTAATCTGCAGGCAGAACCTGTTCCTTAGTCTTTTACCTGTTCTACAATGATTTCTATTGTTTTTCTACTGTAGTTTCTCTTTATGGGATATATGGCCATAATGTATTGCACAGGTATTATATATTAGTGGCATCAGTGAACCTTGAATATACTGTATTTTGTAAACCTAGGAGTATAGGTTACAGTTTTAGTTGAAGATCACCTCATTCCCTTTATATTTAAGTGAATATAAAGCTTTACTTTCAATAATGCAACATTTGTAATATCAAACACAAAAACTGCACTCCTAAAAATAAAACAATGTAAGCTCTGTAAGCTTTGAGCTCTAAATGAAGCAGCTATCTTCCCCTCTCTCTCCCAGCTGGAAGTCTCAGCACGGTCCCAAGTACCATTCAGCTTCAGAGGAGACTGCCTCAGAGATGGTGACTGACAGGTAGCATAGCAAAGTGATGCAGGACAATGGTCTGTGTCTGCAAGCTCTGAGGAATCATGCTGTAAAACTCAGTTAATACACAGTGGAGCTGCCCATTATAGTCAGTATTGTCATTTTTTTGTAGAAAAGGTACCATTCTTCTGTTTTCTGTGCTTGGATTATGCCACAGGTATTATAATTAGGGATGAGCGAACTTCATATTTTGAAGTACGTGTTTGGGTTGTGGTGTATGCTAAATTGTGTTATTGAGTCCGTCACCACGGACCATAACGCAATTCCATGACGCAATGCATAACGGAATTCCTTTAGAGGCATTCCGTCATTCATTCCGTCATAATAGAAGTCTATGGCCTGCATAAAGGATCTGTTATAATGTATGCTGGAAAGATCGCCATTTACAGTACCTCTTTTCTATGCTGGCTTCACATTTTTTGAAGAATCAGGCCAGAAATAAACCCCATTGGGTACAGCTTGATGCTAATGTCTGCAAAGCGCTGCGGACTATAGTAGCGCTATATAAGTGCATAAATAAAATAAATAAATAAAATAAATAAAGTCTCTCTTTACTCAGTGCAAACAATAGCTTGTAGTATATCCATCAGTAGTTTGTACAAAGTGCAGTCTCTGTCCTAGATGATGAGATATGGTGGTTGGATGAGTGGCAGTTAATGGTACCTCAGATATACTATCTCACTGATAACTCTCTGTTGCACTTCTGGCAAAAAGCTGTAAACTGGTACTTGTGGATTTAAATGCACACTGTACAATGCAGGCTAGGAGTCTGACTTGGACAGTATCTAGGTGATGGGTGTCTAACTCTATTCCCTTACCTGCAGCAGGGTCTGTAAAGCAGTGGCTTGCTGGTCACTCTACTGACTATTAACACTGTAGCTTTTGGGAGTAGTGGAGGAGTGGTCTCACAGGAGAATTGGATCTCTCCTCCATACAGTCTATACTAGAACTACCCCTCCTTTCAGAAAGCAGGACCAGCCCACTCCTACCAAGATGGAGGAACAGAGTAGTTAACCCTGTCCCTGCCAACATTATCTCTTCATGCTGGTATACTTATATAACATAACAATATATACCATAACATTTTCAGATAACCCCAGGTTTAGGATACTGCACATACAGTTCCTATGCAGAGCTAACCTTGCCTGCCTTGTAGTAAATACATGAATAATTTCTGGTAATTTGTCATTGCAAATAGGTCACAATTTCATCATTAATATGATCAATAAGACTTTTTTGAATTCTAAACAGTTTATCAGAGTTACTACAAAGAAAGGCACTTGCTGTACAAGACAGTCCATTGATTTCAATGCATTTTACAGATGCTTAGCAGGATAAGCAGGATAACTTGAGGCTTTTGGGCACAAAATCAAAATCTACAAGGGTACAGTCCTATACAGTGGCCAGGCTAAGGCTTTGCAAGTCTGTGCAGTTTTCGAACTGACTGGTGCAAATTCTGGCTATGCACCACATATACAGTGGCAAGAAAAAGTATGTGAACCCTTTGGAATGATATGGATTTCTGCACAAATTAATCATACAATGTGATCTGATCTTCATCTAAGTCACAACAATAGACAATCACAGTCTGCTTAAACTAATAACACACAAATAATTAAATGTTACCATGTTTTTATTGAACACACCATGTAAACATTCACAGTGCAGGTGGAAAAAGTATGTGAACCCTTGGATTTAATAACTGATTGAACCTCCTTTGGCAGCCATAACTTCAACCAAACGTTTCCTGTAGTTGCAGATCAGACGTGCACAATGGTCAGGAGTAATTCATGACCATTCCTCTTTACAGAACTGTTTCAGTTCAGCAATATTCTTGGGATGTCTCGTGTGAATCGCTTTCTTGAGGTCATGCCACAGCATCTCAATCGGGTTGAGGTCAGGACTCTGACTGGGCCACTCCAGAAGGTGTATTTTCTTCTGTTTAAGCCATTCTGTTGTTGATTTACTTCTATGCTTTGGGTGGTTGTCCTATTGCAAAACCCATCTTCTGTTGAGATTCAGCTGGTGGACAGATGGCCTTAAGTTCTCCTGTAAAATGTCTTGATAAACTTTGGAATTCATTTTTCCTCTGATGATAGCAATCCATCCAGGCCCTGACACAGAAAAGCAGCCCCAAACCACGATGCCCCCACCACCATACTTCACAGTTGGGATGAGGTTTTGATGTTGGTGTGCTGTGCCTCTCTTTCTCCACACATAGTGTTGTGTGTTTCTTCCAAACAACTCAACTTTGGTTTCATCTGTCCACAGAATATTTTGCCAGTCCTGCTGTGGAACATCCAGGTGCTCTTGTGCAAACTGTAAATGTGCAGCAATGTTTTTTTTTTTTGGACAGCGGTGGCTTCCTCTGTGGTATCCTCCCAGGAAATCCATTCTTGTTTAGCGTTTTACGTATCGTAGATTTGCTAACAGGGATGTTAGCATATGCCAGAGGCTTTTGTAAGTCTTTAGCTGACACTCTAGAAGTCTTCTTCACCTCATTGAGCAGTCTGCGCTGTGCTCTTGCAGTCATCTTTTCAGGACGACCACTCCTAGGGAGAGTAGCAGCAGTGCTGAACTTTCTCCATTTATAGACAATTTGTCTTACCGTGGACTAATGAACAGCAAGGCTTTTGGAGATACTTTTATAACCCTTTCCAGCTTTATTCAAGTCAACAATTCTTAATGGTAGGTCTTCTGAGAGCTCCTTTGTGTGAGGCATTATTCACATCAGGCAATGCTTCTTGTGAAAAGCAAACCCACAACTGGTGTGTGTTTTTATAGGGCAGGGCAGCTGTAACCAACACCTCCAATCTCATCCCATTGATTGGACTGCAGTTGGCTGACACCTCACTCCAATTAGCTCTTGGAGATGTCATTAGTTTAGGGGTTCACATACTTTTTCCACCTGCACTGTGAATGTTTACATGGTGTGTTCAATAAAAACATAGTAACATTTAATTCTTTAAGTAGTTAACATTTAATTCTAGTTTAAGCAGACTGTGATTGTCTATTGTTGTGACTTAGATAAAGATCAGATCACATTTTATGACCAATTTGTGCAGAAATCAATATCATTCCAAAGACTTCACATACTTTTTCTTGCAACTGTAGTGACACCCTGTGTGAAGATAGTAAATGACCCCTCCTAAAATGTTGGTTATTAGTCCTGTCATATATTCTGACTGTTTGCCACATGTGAATTTTTGTATTCTCAGCCAAAATGGGATTGGATCAGAATTCAAAGTTTTCATTTATCCACATCATCACTTTTGCATCCAGTCAAGGTTTTGACTTGAAAAAAAGAAATGTGGGCCAGACAAGCCCGGCTACGGCTTTATGTGACGCTTTGTTTTTGCAGAATCTTGCTGCAGATTTGTGCTATTTTATAGTAAAAAACGAATGTTGCTATTGCTTTTAAGCCATCATCTGTCAGTGAGTAGATTATAAAATAGGCGTTTTACTATCCATCCTAATGGCACCTTCACAGCCAAATAAATTAATGACAACACTGCAGTTAACATTTCGAGGAATATAAAATGGATGTCCAATTACCAGCTGAAGATTTGCGATATTAGTGCATAAAGATTCAACTGGGGATAACAAGGTAGAATATTTCTCAGAGCGATCAGCTGCAGTATTAATCATAAATGACTAACAAAAGAACATACTGCCTTATTAATGTATTCTTATTTCTTTTAAGGTGATTGCCTCTGTGATTATTAGGACATTTTATCCGTCTACTGCCAATTCCAGAACAAAGTGTTCCACTTCTCCATTGTCCATTGTAAGCCTATAGGTCAGCTATTCACCAAAAGGTATGTTGGCAGTATACATGCTTATTATGTTTTTCATGAACACGTGAAAAAAAGTAATGTTGATATGTCTTTTGCCAAATAAAAAAACTACATAAAGGGGTATTATTAACAGCTCTACTATATGCCATCGATGTCAGATAGGTGTGGGCCCTCGGAGGGCATGGAGAGCAGACACGCATGTGCAATCATGCTCCGTTCTCTGGTATGGGAGTTCTGAAAATAGCCAAGTGCTGGCTCAGCTATTTTTCGGGGAGTCCCATGGCGGTGAATTGAGAGGTGGCCACACTTGCGGGACTTGCTCTCCATTTACCGCTATGGGACTTCTGAAAACAGCCAAAAGCGATCACCTGGCTGTTTTTGGAACTTGCATATCAATGAATGGAGAGTAAGCCACACATGCACTGTGTGCTCTCCTTCAGTTTGGGGACCCATTCTGGAGATAGGAGCTATCTGATATTGATGGCATATTCCAGTGATATGCCATCCATGCCCCAGGTGGAAATACCCCTTAAAATATTTTATATAACTGCATTCCTAAAGATGGTATTTTCCTGCTATTTATTTTAAGCAGCACTTGTTGCTTAGCTATTTTTAAGCTCGGTTCTCTTTGGTCAGTGCTTTGAGGTGTGACTACAGCTTCCCTACCGTGCCTTAAGGAAGTGTTAGGTAGTCTAAGACACACCTCCTGCCTTATCATTGATTCAGGCTGCTGGTCTGTCCCTCCTTCTGCCTCTTCAGAATAGCTGTTGTGTATAACATACAGGTCCTTTAAAAAAAAATTAGCATATTGTGATAAAGTTCATTATTTTCTGTAATGTACTGATAAACATTAGACTTTCATATATTTTAGATTCATTACACACCAACTGAAGTAGTTCAAGCCTTTTATTGTTTTAATATTGATGATTTTGGCATACAGCTCATGAAAACCCAAATTTCCTATCTAAAAAAATTAGCATATCATGAAAAGGTTCTCTAAACGAGCTATTAACCTAATCATCTGAATCAACTAATTAACTCTAAACACCTGCAAAAGATTCCTGAGGCTTTTAAAAACTCCCAGCCTGGTTCATTACTCAAAACCGCAATCATGGGTAAGACTGCCGACCTGACTGCTGTCCAGAAGGCCATCATTGTCACCCTCAAGCAAGAGGGTAAGACACAGAAAGAAATTTCTGAACGAATAGGCTGTTCCCAGAGTGCTGTATCAAGGCACCTCAGTGGGAAGTCTGTGGGAAGGAAAAAGTGTGGCAGAAAACGCTGCACAACGAGAAGAGGTGACCGGACCCTGAGGAAGATTGTGGAGAAGGACCGATTCCAGACCTTGGGGGACCTGCGGAAGCAGTGGACTGAGTCTGGAGTAGAGACAACCAGAGCCAATGTGTACAGGCGTGTGCAGGAAATGGGCTACAGGTGCCGCATTCCCCAGGTCAAGCCACTTTTGAACCAGAAACAGTGGCAGAAGCGCCTGACCTGGGCTACAGAGAAGCAGCACTGGACTGTTGCATGTCATTCGGAAATCAAGGTGCCAGAGTCTGGAGGAAGACTGGGGAGAGGGAAATGCCAAAATGCCTGAAGTCCAGTGTCAAGTACCCACAGTCAGTGATGGTCTGGGGTGCCATGTCAGCTGCTGGTGTTGGTCCACTGTGTTTTATCAAGGGCAGGGTCAATGCAGCTAGCTATCAGGAGATTTTGGAGCACTTCATGCTTCCATCTGCTGAAAAGCTTTATGGAGATGAAGATTTCATTTTTCAGCATGACCTGGCACCTGCTCACAGTGCCAAAACCACTGGTAAATGGTTTACTGACCATGGTATTACTGTGCTCAATTGGCCTGCCAACTCTCCTGACCTGAACCCCATAGAGAATCTGTGGGATATTGGGAAGAGAAAGTTGAGAGACGCCAGACCCAACACTCTGGATGAGCTTAAGGCCGCTATCGAAGCATCCTGGGCCTCCATAACACCTCAGCAGTGCCACAGGCTGATTGCCTCCATGCCACGCCGCATTGAAGCAGTCATTTCTGCAAAAGGATTCCCGACCAAGTATTGAGTGCATAACTGAACATAATTATTTGAAGGTTGACTTTTTTTGTATTAAAAACACTTTTCTTTTATTGGTCGGATGAAATATGCTAATTTTTTTAGATAGGAAATTTGGGTTTTTATGAGCTGTATGCCAAAATCATCAATATTAAAACAATAAAAGGCTTGAACTACTTCAGTTGTGTGTAATGAATCTAAAATATATGAAAGTCTAATGTTTATCAGTACATTACAGATAATAATGAACTTTATCACAATATGCTAATTTTTTTAGAAGGACCTGTACAAGTTTATTACAGGGTGTTTGCATGGAACACTGATTTTTATTATAGCGACTACAGTTGACCACTAAATCAACAGTGAGAAAAAGCAGATGTCAGGAAATTGTCACACATACACTGTGGAAAATGGGCCTTAGTAAAAGGGAGGATGTATTCCTGGAGATTCCCTTTAAAGCCCTTGATTAATCTTTTTTTTTTTTTTAAGGCTAATCAATTTTCAGATAAAGTTATACAAATAAAAGAGTACTAGGAAACAATCTATCAGGAGTCTGTCTAACAGGGTATGTACATAGAAGATAATATAGAATTGTAAATGTGTCACCACAAGGGAGGAAATGCACATACTAAAAACATGACCTCCAATCTGTGTTTGAAATAGAGGTAAAAATTCCCTGAATGTAGGAGGTGGGCAAACAAGGAAAGAATGAACGAAGAGTAGCTAATAACTTGAGAACAAGGTACGGTAAAATCTACATTCAAATGTACAGTGTTAAAAAAGATAGCAGTGATCTTAACAAAGCAACTAAAAGCACAAAATCATTAGAACTTTTATTTCCATAAATGCAAATGCACTGGAATTCTATTCAATTCTTGATCACAACAATAATAAAATGTATCCAGTTAGTGTTAATCCTTTACAGTAAACAAAAAGGAATATTAAGCTGTTAAAAAAAAAAAATAACAGCTCTAGCATTTTTCTGTAAAAATGTAAAAATTTAAGGGGCATTTATTAACATGTATATGCTACAATATAGGAGTGTATCAGTTGCAGTTTTGTCTGAAGTGGTGAGAAAAGGCGTGCGCCTTGGATGGGGAAGTGGGCGGGCTGGTAGGCCCAGGATATTTATCATTCTCCACTCCAGTTATGGGTTAACTCTACACCAGCAAAGTAGCTGATGTAGATGTAAGTCTGGCACACAGCCTGCCAGAGGAAGCACCAAACTTATGTAGAGGCCTGTGCCTCTACGTAACTTTGGCGAATCCTTCAGCAGCACAGAGGGACTTAAGACTAGAGAGGAAAATGTTGGTCTTCATGTATAAACTAAAAAAATATTTGAGGTTTCACTTTACCTTGAATTACTGAACTAATATTAAGTGGCATAACCACTGTTTCTGAGAACTGCTTGGTATCTGTGTTGCATGGAGTCAACCAATTCTGGCAATACACAGGTATTGCAGTCCAGGAAAATTGACCTACATTCAACAGTTCTTCAACATTTTTGGGTTTTGCCACAAAAGACTCATTTTTATGTCATCCCACAAGTTCTCTGTGGGATTGAGGTCAGGTGATTGGGCTCGTCACTCCATTACCTCCATCCTGCTTGTCTGTAACCAAGATGTTGTTCACTTACTGGTGTGTTTTGGGTCATTGTCTTGTTGGAACACCCATTTCAAGTGCATTTCTTCTTCGGCATAGGGCAGCATGATCTCCTCAAGTATTTTGATATATTCAAATTGATCTATGATCCCTCTGATGCGATAAATAGGCCCAACACTATGGTATGATAAATATCCCCATATCATGCTTTTTTGCACCGCCATGCTTTATTGTCTTTACAGTGTGCTGTGGCTTGAATTCAGTGCCCGGGGGTCATCAGACATACTGTCTGAATCCACTAGACCCAAAAAGAACAACTTAAATTTCAGCAGTCCACCGTTTCTCTTTTTGCCAGACATTGTGTTACATGGCAAATTCCAACCTATTCAGGATGTTTTTTTCCAGTTTCATTCACTTGCATCTGCATATGCAGGATCCATCCTCATATAGTGAGCAGAAAATATTTCACGCCCTGCACGCCAGGTGGAGCTGCTGGCTGAGCGTCCTGACGCTCTGGAGTCCTGAGGTGAGCATTGGCTAAGCCTTTGCCATTTTTGCTATTCTTCGATTCATTCAAACAGTAGTTCCCCGCTTTCTTCTGCATATTTCCGGTTTTGGTTGACGCTTCAAGGCATTTAAGATAATTTTATAAGCTGCTCCACTTCTCTATATGTTTTTCCCTCTCCAATAAACTTTTTAATTAAAGTATGTTCTTCATCAGAACAGTGTCTGGAATTACTCATATTCCCCAGTATTTCAGAAGAAAATGCACTATTACCAACATGTGTGATATTTGCCACCCTTCGTCCTTAAATAAGGGCCAAAATGAATACCTCAGAATGAATGACTTCACCAATTTATTCCCTACTGCTATTATTTTGAATTGGCCTCTTTCAATGAATGATTCAATTACTCACAATGAGCGACATGCATGTCCAAATTTTTAGGTCTTTTTTTTTCCTATTACTCTACTGCACTTACAACTAAACAATTTGCAATCTAGAAATATCACTTCTACAAAAAAGCGATTTATCAGATGAATGATGTTAGACTGCTATTTTTTTTAAACAATTCTGTATACAATTGCAATGCAGAATATGCAAAATCAGAAGATATGCTTACTTGATTTTTCCTGATCCATGGCTCAATTATATAGTTTTAAGTTTTCTGAAACATTCCTGGGACTAAATTTCAATATGTTCCCAAATCTATGACTGGAGAAGAGGTTAACCTAAAAGTATTTGGGAAACCATGAAAAAGTTTACACAAACTGCTGTGCAACAATCAAGTCTGAACCGCAGCAATTCAACTCTGACCTAAAGAAGTTACTGCAAGAGACACACGAGCTCAACAGCTAATAAAAGTGTATAAGAAAAATACATCTATAAAGTAAATATGTGTTCAAGGGTGGTAAGTTAATGCAAATAACACGGGAGGACCTCTCGAACAAAGTGCTATCCACAGGACGTTCATAAAAGTGACAGCCAGAGGAACCACATAACAGTCATAGCTTGAAGGCTGCTGTCTCTGGTTGCAGGAATGTAACCACATTGACTGTGGTCTGGTGGTTAACGGTAGGCAAAGGTCACTCAGTGCATGTGAAGAACATCTTCTTCAACTAAAGATAACTTGACATGCCCACAAAATTCTCACATTTATCACTTCCAATATGCTGTCACGAGGGTGTCAAGAGCCACGTCTGACTCCGTTATACCCGTGGTCAGGAAGTCGCAGCGGGTGGCTGCGCGCTCTATGTCTAAAGATCACGCTGTTTCTTAATGATAGTTTTCTGTGTTTGCCTTACTATCCTTTTTGTCTTACTCAGGGATCTGTAGCTTCTCCTCCTCAGCTGTTTCTTGTCTGTCACTCCCAATCTCCTTATATTCTCCTCTCTCACTTCTCTGGTTGCCAGATATAGAGCTTCCTGCCTGGACTTCTATACTGACCCACTGGAGATGTGAATCCTGGTTGTTGTTCCAGAGTGTTACCTTCCGGATCCCTGTTGGGCTTTTTGTTGTCGCCCACCTGGGATTATATGTTGTCTGTATTGTCTGTCCTCCCCTTGGTGTTTTCCTTTAGAGTTAGTGGTACGGACTAGTGTTCCCACCGCCCTATTCACTATCTAGGGCTCATCTTAGGGAAAGCCAGGGTTTTTAACCCGTCTAGGGACGTCAGGGCAGTCAGGTGCCAGCCTCAAGGTGAGATAGGGGTCACCACCTTTCCCTCTCCCTTGGACAGAGCCTCCCCTTTTCCCTCCCGTTGTGTCACGTATGTGATAGGCACGCCGGTCGTGATATTATATCTGGCCCTTATTTTTTGGGGGGGGGGGAATTCTTTTTTTTTTTTTTTTTTTTCTCTCTCTATTTAGAATCCATTATGGATCCTATTGCTGCTTTGGCAAAACAACTTCAAGGCCTGTCTTTGGAGGTGGCAGGATTGAAGGCGTCGGTCCTCCAACAGCAGCAAATGCAGCAGACCGCAAGCCCAGCGGTTGCTATGAGTAACCAGGTTGTTGCAGAACCCAAGGTTATTCTTCCTGCCAGATTTTCTGGGGGAAGGGACAAGTTTGTGATGTTCCGTGAGGCCTGTAAATTATATTTTAAGCTGCGCCCTTACTCCTCTGGTAATGAAGAACAGCGGGTGGGGATTATTATTTCCCTGCTTCAAGGGGACCCGCAATCCTGGGCGTTCTCTTTACCCCCTGGTTCCCAGGCTCTGCGGTCAGTGGATGAATTTTTTGGGGCCTTGGGTCTCATATATGATGACCCTGACCGAGTCGCCCTGGCTGAATCGAAGTTACGGAGACTCCTACAGGGAGATCGGCCAGCAGAGGAATATTGCTCAGAGTTCCGTAGGTGGGCTACGGATACTCAGTGGAACGACCCGGCTCTCAGGAGTCAGTTCTGCTCTGAGTTATCCGAAAGGGTTAAGTATGCGCTTGCGCTGTATGAGACTCCCCTTTCCCTTGATGCTGTTATGTCCCTCTCTATCAGAATAGATAGACGTCTTAGGGAGAGATTGAAAATTCCTGAGCAATTGGTAACCTCTCCCAAGCAGCAGTTAGTCTGTACTGACCTAGACAAGCCAATGCAGCTAGGAGGAACTACTCGTCAGGTCCATCCTCCTGAGGCTCGCCGTAGGCGTGGGGCTTGTTTTTGTCTGTGGGGAAAGGGGTCATTTCATTAATGTCTGTCCTTCCTTTCTCAAAAACAAAAGACCGTCGGAACCACTAACCCCAGGCTGTGCGGAGAATGTCAGCCGGGGGGTATACGTTTCCTCCATACGAACATCTCAATTTCTGTTGCCAGCGGTTATTGGTTTTTGGTGTTAAGACGGAGACTATTTCTTTCTTTCTAGACAGTGGAGCAGGGGTAAATTTGATTGATGCCCATTTTGCCCGCACTATGGGTTTGTCTCTCTGTACGCTGCAGAGACCTATTCCCATATTCGCTATTGATTCTGCTCCTCTGTCTCAGAGAAACCTCACTCACATTGTCCATATCTTACACCTTCGGGTAGGGGACCACCATAATGAGTGTCTTTCATGTTATGTTCTGGAGGGCCTTCCCTCTCCTGTGGTATTGGGTCTTCCCTGGTTGGTAGCGCACAATCCTGTAGTGGATTGGCAGGCCAGGGAGATATTGGAGTGGAGTGAGCATTGCAGAGAAAATTGCTTAAATAGCAATTGCTTAGTCGCCTCCATAGCTACCCTACCTACATTTATTTCGGACTTTGAGGACGTTTTTTCTGAAAAGGGTTGTCACAAGTTACCACCTCACCGTCCTTATGATTGCCCATTTAACCTGATTCCCGGTGCAAAATTACCCAAGACCAGGTTATATAATCTTTCGGGTCTCGAGAGACAAGCCATTAAAGATTATATCTCCGAGAGTCTGGCTAAGGGACACATCAGACCCTCTTCTTCACCCGTGGCTGCAGGGTTTTTCTTTGTTAAAAAGAAAGATGGGGGCCTGTGTCCTTGCCTAGATTTCCGCGAGCTAAACCGGATAACCATCCGAGACCCATACCCTCTTCCTCTCATTCCTGACCTGTTTAATCAGATTGCGGGTGCTAAGTGGTTCTCCAAACTTGATCTTAGGGGGGCCTACAATCTGATTCGTATCAAGGAAGGGGATGAGTGGAAGACAGCTTTTAACACCCCTGAGGGGCATTATGAAAATTTAGTCATGCCTTTCGGTCTGACCAATGCTCCTGCTGTCTTCCAACATTTCGTTAATGATATTTTTAGTCATCTTATCGGCAGGTTTGTGGTGATATACCTAGATGATATCTTAATTTATTCGGCTGATCTGAAAACACATGAAGTACATGTCAGACAGGTACTGCAGGTCCTACGAACGAATAAATTATATGCGAAAATTGAAAAGTGTGTCTTCGCCGTTCAGGAAATACAGTTCCTAGAACATCTATTATCTGCTTCAGGTTTCCGTATGGATCCTAGGAAGGTCCAGGCAATTTTGGATTGGGATCTTCCTGAGAACCTTAAAGCTCTACAACGGTTTTTGGGTTTCGCAAATTTCGATAGAAAGTTCATTAAAAATAATTCAGTGATCGTCAAACCCCTTACTGACATGACTAGGAAGGGGACTGATTTTTCTAAATGGTCTGACGCCGCTAAAATTGCATTTTCCTCTCTAAGGCCTCTTTCACACGACCGTTTTTTTTTTTCCGTTTTGCGGGCCGTTTTTTGCGGTCCGTATACGGTCCGTATACGGAACCATTCATTTCAATGGTTCCGCAAAAAAAACGGAATGTACTCCGTGTGCATTCCGTTTCCGTATTTCCGTTTTTCCGTTCCGTTTAAAGATAGAACATGTCCTATATTTGGCCGCAAATCACGTTCCGTGGCTCCATTAAAGTCTATGGGTCCGCAAAAAAACGGAATGCATACGGAAATGCATCCGTATGTCTTCCGTATCCGTTCCGTTTTTTGCGGAACCATCTATTGAAAATGTTATGCCCAGCCCAATTTTTAATATGAAATTACTGTATACTGTATTTGCCATACGGAAAAACGGAACGGAACAACGGAACGGAAACGGAACCACAACGGAAGCAAAAAACGGAACAACGGATCCGTGAAAAACGGACCGCAAAACACTGAAATGGACATACTGTCGTGTGAAAGAGGCCTTAGGCCTAGTTCACACGAACGTTTTTTTTGCGGGTGTACGGGCCGTTTTTTTGTGTTCCGTATACGGTCCGTATACGGAACCATTCATTTCAATGGTTCCGCAAAAAAAACGGAATGTGTTCCGTATGCCTTCCGTTTCCGTTTTTCCGTTTTTCCGTTCCGTTGAAAGATAGAGCTTGTCCTATATTTGGCCGTAAATCACGGGTCGTGGCTCCATTCAAGTCAATGGATCCGCAAAAAAAACGGAACACATACGGAAATGCATCCGTATGTCTTCCGTTTCCGTTCCGTTTTTTCTGAACCATCTATTGAAAATGTTATGGCCAGCCCAATTTTTCCTATGTAATTACTGTAAACTGTACATGGCATACGGAAAAACGGAACGGAACAACGGAACGGAAACGGAAACACAACGGAACTCAAAAACGGAACAACGGATCCGTGAAAAACGGACCGCAAAAAACTATAAAAGGCCTCTTTCACACGACAGTATGTCCATTTCAGTGTTTTGCGGTCCGTTTTTCACGGATCCGTTGTTCCGTTTTTTGCTTCCGTTGTGGTTCCGTTTCCGTTCCGTTGTTCCGTTCCGTTTTTCCGTATGGCAAATACAGTATACAGTAATTTCATATAAAAAATTGGGCTGGGCATAACATTTTCAATAGATGGTTCCGCAAAAAACGGAACGGATACGGAAGACATACGGATGCATTTCCGTATGCATTCCGTTTTTTTGCGGACCCATAGACTTTAATGGAGCCACGGAACGTGATTTGCGGCCAAATATAGGACATGTTCTATCTTTAAACGGAACGGAAAAACGGAAATACGGAAACGGAATGCACACGGAGTACATTCCGTTTTTTTTGCGGAACCATTGAAATGAATGGTTCCGTATACGGACCGTATACGGACCGCAAAAAACGGCCCGCAAAACGGAAAAAAAAAACGGTCGTGTGAAAGAGGCCAAAGCCATACGTTCGTGTGAACTAGGCCTAAGGCCTAGTTCACACGAACGTTTTTTTTGCGGGTGTACGGGCCGTTTTTTTGTGTTCCGTATACGGTCCGTATACGGAACCATTCATTTCAATGGTTCCGCAAAAAAAACGGAATGTGTTCCGTATGCCTTCCGTTTCCGTTTTTCCGTTCCGTTGAAAGATAGAGCTTGTCCTATATTTGGCCGTAAATCACGGGTCGTGGCTCCATTCAAGTCAATGGATCCGCAAAAAAAACGGAACACATACGGAAATGCATCCGTATGTCTTCCGTTTCCGTTCCGTTTTTTCTGAACCATCTATTGAAAATGTTATGGCCAGCCCAATTTTTCCTATGTAATTACTGTAAACTGTACATGGCATACGGAAAAACGGAACGGAACAACGGAACGGAAACGGAAACACAACGGAACTCAAAAACGGAACAACGGATCCGTGAAAAACGGACCGCAAAAAACTATAAAAGCCATACGTTCGTGTGAACTAGGCCTAAGGCCTCTTTCACACTACAGTTTTTTGCGTTCCGTATACGGTCCGTTTTTTGCGTTCCGTATACGGTCCGTATACGGAACCATTCATTTCAATGGTTCCGCAAAAAAACAGAATGTGTTCCGTATGCATTCCGTTTCCGTATTTCCGTTTTTCCGTTCCGTTGAAAAGATAGAACATGTCCTATATTTGGCTGCAAATCACAGTCCGTGGCTCCATTCAAGTCAATGGGTCCGCAAAAAAAACGGAACACATACGGAAATGCATCCGTATGTCTTCCGTTTCCGTTCCGTTTTTTGCGGAACCATCTATTGAAAATGTTATGCCCAGCCCAATTTTTTATATGAAATTACTGTATACTGTATTTGCCATACGGAAAAACGGAACGGAACAACGGAACGGAAACGGAACCACAACGGAAGCAAAAAACGGAACAACGGATCCGTGAAAAACGGAACGCAAAACACTGAATTCAACATACTGTAGTGTGAAAGAGGCCTAAAAGAGAGATTTACTTCGGCACCTGTTCTAATTCAACCCGATGTCTCCCAGCCTTTTATTGTTGAAGTAGATGCGTTAGAGGTGGGAGTGGGGGCTGTACTGTCTCAGGGTCCGTCTCCTGGCAAATGGCGTCCTTGCGCTTTCTTTTCCCCAAAATTATCTACAGCTGAGAAAAACTATGATATTGGAAATAGGGAACTATTAGCGATTAAACTAGCGTTTGAAGAATGGCGTCACTTCTTAGAGGGAGCAATCCACCCCGTCACGGTGATTACGGATCACAAAAACCTTCTGTACCTCGAATCGGCTAAGCGTCTCACCCCTAGACAAGCTAGGTGGTCGCTATTTTTTTACCAGGTTTAACTTTGTCATCACCTATCGTCCTGGAGCAAAAAATACCAAGGCAGACGCATTATCTCGTAGTTTCCCTGGAGGGGGTAATGTTAGTGATCCGTTACCCATTTTACAAAGAGGGGTGGTTGTCTCTGCTGTACACTCTGTTCTGGAGGGGAAGGTGTTAAGAGGCCCAGGGGGACGCCCCGGTCTCTTGCCCCTCAGAGAAATTGTTTGTACCGTTAAACCTGCGTCTCGAATTATTAAAGGAACATCATAATTCGGCACTTGCTGGGCACCCGGGTAGTAAAGCAACCTTGGAGCTATTGTCTCGTCGTTTTTGGTGGCCAAGGTTGCGTCAGGATGTAATGGATTTTGTGTCTACTTGTTCTACTTGTGCACGCGCGAAAGTCTCTCATACACGTCCTGCAGGGTCTTTATTGCCACTTGTCATTCCCAATAGGCCATGGACACATCTGTCAATAGATTTCATCACTGACTTACTGTTGTCTGCAGGTAAAACGGTTATCTTGGTTGTAGTAGACAGGTTTAGCAAAATGGTACACTTCATTGCGTTACCCGCACTTCCTAATGCTAAGACTCTTGCTCAGGTGTTCATCAGTGAAATCGTGAAGCTTCACGGGGTCCCTTCCGATGTGGTTTCGGATCGGGAAACCCAATTTATTTCTAAGTTTTGGAAAGCTTTTTGTTCCCGTTTGGGGGTACACTTATCTTTTTCCTCAGCTTTCCATCCTCAGTAGAATGGACAGACTGAGCGTACCAACCAAAACCTTGAGACATATCTAAGGTGTTTTGTGTCTGAAAATCAAGAGGTGTGGTCATCATATTTACCGTTAGCCGAGTTTGCCATAAATAATCGCCGTCAGGAATCCACTGGCAAGTCACCATTTCTTGGTGCATATGGTTTTCATCCCCAATTCTGTACTTTCAAAGAGGGGGGGGGCTCTTCTGGGGTTCCCGAAGAGGAACGGTTTTCTTCATCTCTTTCATCTGTATGGCAGAAGGTGCAAGCTAACTTGAAAAATATGGGAGGTAAATATAAATGCATGGCTGATAAGAAACGGTCGCCAGGTCCGGACCTAGGAGTGAATGACTATGTGTGGTTATCTACTAGGAATATTAAGTTGAAGGTTCCCTCTTGGAAACTGGGTCCTAGGTTCATTGGTCCTTACAAAATAGTGGCCGTCATTAACCCCGTGGCTTTTCGCCTGGAGCTACCTCAGACTTTTAAGATCCATAACGTCTTCCATAAGTCGTTACTCAAGAAGTATGTTCCACCTCTAGAACCATCACCACTGCTACCCCCTCCTGTTATTGTGGATAGTAATCTGGAGTTTCAAATATCCAAAATTGTTGATTTTCGTCTGGTCCGCCGCTCTCTTCGGTATCTGGTGCATTGGAGGGGTTACGGCCCCGAGGAAAGAATGTAGGTTCCAGCGTCAGAGGTAAACGCCAACAGGTTAGTTCAGGCTTTCCATGCCTCTCATCCTGAGAGACCTGGTCCTGAGTGTCCGGAGGCCCCTCGTAGAAAGGGGGGTACTGTCACGAGGGTGTCAAGAGCCACGTCTGACTCCGTTATACCTGGGGTCAGGAAGTCGCCGCGGGTGGCTGCGCGCTCTATGTCTAAAGATCATGCTGTTTCTTAATAGTTTTCTGTGTTTGCCTTACTATCCTTTTTGTCTCACTCAGGGATCCGTAGCTTCTCCTCCTCAGCTGTTTCTTGTCTGTCACTCCCAATCTCCTTATATTCTCCTCTCTCACTTCTCTGGTTGCCAGATATAGAGCTTCCTGCCTGGACTTCTATACTGACCCACTGGAGCTGTGAATCCTGGTTGTTGTTCCAGAGTGTTACCCTCCGGATCCCTGTTGGGCTTTTTGTTGTCGCCCACCTGGGATTATATGTTGTCTGTATTGTCTGTCCTCCCCTTGGTGTTTTCCTTTAGAGTTAGTGGTGCGGACTAGTGTTCCCACTGCCCTATTCACTATCTAGGGCTCATCTTAGGGAAAGCCAGGGTTTTAGGCACGTGATCGGCGTACGGGTGAGGAACCCGTCTAGGGACGTCAGGGCAGTCAGGTGCCAGCCTTAAGGTGAGATAGGGGTCACCACCTTTCCCTCTCCCTTGGACAGAGCCTTCCCTTTTCCCTCCCTTTATGTCACATATGTGATAGGCACGCCAGTCGTGATATATGCATTGAATTTGTTACCCATACTTTATGTATTATTTTAACCTCGTGCAACTGGTTAATCCTCAGAAGCAATGAAGGTACTTACGGTACCTAAAAACTGTACGATGGTTGATATATTTGTACCTTTTTTATTTTTGCGAAAATATTTCCATTCCTGTAAAATATTTGCAGCTTGGCATTTTTAAATGTTCTGCTTCAAATTGTAGAAATCCAACTCATTTCTGCCACAGGATAAAAAAGGATTAGCTGTACAGTAGTTGGTAGTAGGAGCAGCTGCCCACTGTCTCCTGCTGTGTCTGTAGAATAGTCAGGAGTTATATAAATCCCCATGGTGGCTCATGGCAAATATAGCAATAATCTCGGTCCAGAACAAACATACAAAAGCAGAATTTCCCAGATGGTGAATAAAATTTGAATTTTATTGTGTCCATTAAAAAAACTGGCAGATATTATCACAGCTATGCACACTCCAGTGACCAGGCATCATTTCACTTAAAAATTACCCAGCGATTCCTGAATCATAGCTCACAAAAAGCTGCATTATGGAGGCCAAGTAATTTATGTGTAGGATCAAAAAGAAAACTAATTGTTTATGGCTATGAATCTATAAAGCTGCTAGTACACTACTAATACAAGGCCTATTACTGTATGTCCAAAGCTACATATAACATATCCAATTAACCCGTTTGAGACCAGGCCATTTACCCCCTCCCTGACCAGGGCCATTTTATTTTGTTTTTTTAGTATATGCATCTTCAAAATCTTCAAAAAAGCCATGACTTCTATTCCATTCGGTTATGTAATCAGTTTTTGTGCGTTTTTGTGATATATGGGACTTTATTTTTATATAGTTTTTTTCAGCATTTCTTTTTTATTGCTGATTTATCCTGTAACTGGGGCTGAAATATTAGCCCCAGTTGCAGAGAGAATACGACCCTCAGAGAGGCTGTATAAGGCTGTACACATCTCTGTAAGACCCAGCACCTGTGCAGATACCTGGTTCCCGTCAATCACATGATCGATACGACTGTAGCAAGAAGAGGCACTGCCACTTCATGATCTGTAGACAGAGCACTTATGAAGCACTCACTTATTTCATACAAACTGGTTAAATTCAAATGTGTGGGTAACTGATTTGAATGGCCTCCAAACCTGCCAAATACAGAGCAAGTACGGTAGTTATGTCAGATTTTTATATATATTTATATATAGCAGATGTGTTATAACGTCCATGTGTTTTAAGTTTACTAAGTTGTAGAATGGATTAGAGATGAGCAAACTTCCTGAAATTTGTTTTGGTTCTGATTCAGAGCTGTGTGTGCTTGATGTGCATACCGCACTGCAGTGTGCTTGTATGTGTATATCATGATCATGGAGAGTAAAAAAAAGCATGATGAGACACTACAGAGCAATGACAGGAAACACATTTTCTTAACTAGCTACCTTTAGGCCTCTTTCACACGGGCGTCATGTTTTTTGCCCGGATAAGAGGCGGGTGCGTTGCGGGAAAATGCGCGATTTTTCCGCGCAAGTGCAAAACATTGTCATGCGTTTTGCACTCGCGTGAGAAAAATCGCGCATGTTTGGTACCCAGACCCGAACTTCTTCACAGAAGTTCGGGCTTGGGATTGATGTTCTGAAGATTGTATTATTTTCCCTTATAACATGGTTATAAGGGAAAATAATAGCATTCTGAATACAGAATGCTTAGTATAATAGTGCTGGAAGGGTTAAAAATAATAAAAAAGTTAACTCACCTTCTCCTCTTGTTCGCGTAGAGGCCGGTCTGTTCTTTAGCTGTGGACTGAATGACCTGAGGTGATGTCAGATCACATGCTCCAATCACATGGTCCATCACCATGGTGATGGAGCATGTGATCTGACGTCATCAAAGGTCCTTCAGCCCACAGCTAAAGAACAGACCGGCCTCTACGCGAACAAGAGGAGAAGGTGAGTTAACTTTTTTATTATTTTTAACCCTTCCAGCACTATTATACTAAGCATTCTGTATTCAGAATGCTATTATTTTCCCTTATAACCATGTTATAAGGGAAAATAATACAGTGAATAGACTGTCACCTAGAACCCATGCGTGAAAATCGCACCGCATCCGCACTTGCTTGCGGATGCATGCGATTTTCACGCAACCCCATTCATTTCTATAGGGCCTGCGTTACGTGAAAAACGCACAAAGAGGAGCATGCTGCGATTTTCACGCAACGCACAAGTGATGCGTGAAAATCACCGCTCGTGTGCACAGTCTCATAGAAATGAATGGGTCAAGATTCAGTGCAGGTGCAATGCGTTCACCGCACGCATCGCACCCGCACGGAAAACTCGCCCGTGTGAAAGGGGCCTTAATGAGGTGACCCTATTTCTGTATGTTTCAATGGTCAGCAGATGACACATTAAAGGGAACCTGTCACCGGGATTTTGTGTATAGAGCTGAGGACATGGGTTGCTAGATGGCCGCTAGCACATCCGCCATTCCCAGTCCCCATAGATTTAAAAAGTAGAAAATATTTTTTAAATTTTCTGTTTACCCGTGTGTCTTATAGTCTGAAAAATATGCTTTGTGATTAAGGTTGGTGTGTTGGGGTGATTTATCTTAATAATAAATTGAGCACTGTCTCTTTAAATGCTGCAGCTCTCAGTAAAATAGGCTTCCAGCATGCCCAAGGCATTCACAATGACACACTGACTCCTGTCCTGTCTCTAAAACCTATCATTGTCAAAGAATCATAAAATCTGACTAGCTATCGTCTTCTCTTCACTGTGAAAGAACCATTCTGACGGTGTTATAAGATCTTTTTCTTGTATCTAACATATGTGTTTTCCCTCTAATGTAAAAGCCCAGAAAAACATGTCAGATCCTGGCTGGGACCTTATATGGTGTCTATGATACCACTGACATAACACGTCGTGATTAGCCCGCCAGGATGGGGCCATGTGAAACATTTTTCCTGGACAAATGTTTAAAACTTCAAATTTTTTGAAAACCACATTTTTGGGGAAATTCGTAAAATCTTCAACTTGTTTAGAATCTATTTGCTCATCTCTACAATGGATCCAATGTCATGGCTTCCATTATTGCACTTCTTTGAACAATAAGCCAATATATGGTTATTCTTGGTACATGTTTCCTTTAAATAGCGCTTGGCTTCAGAATAAAACACAGCAAACAGGTCATAATTGTAAATAGGTTGGACACAAAATGTGAAATGTAGCTGAGCTGCTACAGAATAAAAATCTTACATTATTGCTGTAGGAGACCGAGCAGACCTAAACCTGTATTTTATTCCCAAGGAAAGTGCAGCATATGTAGGCAAAATGGCAGTAAGCTTCTTCATTTATTATGTCCAGGCTGTAAAATCTTGAGTTTACTGTCCCAAGTACATCGTTTCGCTATCAAGGTTGTTAAAAAAGAGATAACAGTATCTTCTTTTTATTTTAGACATTCATAGAGAGGCGAGTATCTGATCTAATATTCTGAGATTACGTGTTCCTGGTTGAGTATTCAAACTAAAAGATTTATAGAAAGGATAGTAAAAATAAAGGATTATATTCATTAAATAAGTTTATGATGGTCGAAATTATTAAGAATGAGCCTAACAGTGTACGAGATCATTTTTCTCCATATGGGAACACAAGGCATCTGTGAAAAGACAGTTTTTGCTCTTACCTACATGTTGGTCGCAGAAAAAAAAACGCATACACTTTTTTGTATTTTCATTTTATGGAGTCAAAATATAACTATAAATTGTAGACACCAGAGCATTACTTATTAACCACAATAATCTTGTCTGACTCATACATGTGGGTACAAAAGGGTACAGAATTATTTATTAAATACAAGTACATTAAATAATATTTGAAGGAGGAAGTCCGTGAAATGCGTTAGCAGCATATAGTTTAGATATGCTATTATTGTCTAGTAAGTGGATGTACGAGCCTTAAGACCCCCACCAAAACCATTGTGCTTTTTTTTTTCTGAAACAATTCCATTTTCAACAGGGACAGAGTGATGCATACCAGGGGGTATGCAAGGGGGCAACAAATTGTTGCCGATGACTATAGTGGATTGGGCACAAAAGATAAACAGGATAATACTTATTATGGTGCATGTCTTGTGACTAGACCTTTAAAATTGTTTTCCAGCTTCCTAGTGTATAGGGGGCACAGAGATACCACAGAAAGTGTCAAGCTAGCAGATTTGAACTGGAGAGACACATAGTACCTGTACTTCGGTGAGACTTCATACACAGATGTAAATTATGATAAATGTACATGTAAAGAACAATTATGGGAATACAAAATGATCCACTGGCTAGAACACAATACCTTTCTGCCTCCATACTGTAGCATATGCAAGTGAAAGGCCCCAAGGTACTGCCTTTTACGGTAGGCCCCTCCATAGTTTAACTACAGTAACTATAAAAAAAAATCCTATATTGAAGTACAAATTGCTTTTCATCCACACATATATTTATACATGTAAATAAGATAAGGCATCTTTACTTCCAAGCTGAACAAACCTGATTGTTCTCAAGCCTCTCATTATAGGAAAACCCTAAAATCCCATTAAAGGCGTTTTCCAGGACTCCTATATTATTGACCCATCCTCAAGATGGGTCATAACTATCTGCTCCTTTGGGGTCTGACTTCCAGCATCCCATCAATCAGCTGTTTGAAGGGGCTGCCGGGCTCTGGTAAGCATTGTGGTCTCCTCGCAGCTAACCAAGCACAGCGCCATATGTTGTATAGTGGCTTGTGCTTGGTAATGCTTGCTATTGCAGCTCAGGCCTATATTGCATTACTGGCCTAGAATAGCGCCTTGGCCTCTCCAAATAGCTGATCGGCGGGCGTGTCGGGTGTTAGGACCTCCACTAGTCAGAGAAAATAGTTTGAAAACCACATCAAGTAATATAGACACCTGCCTTTGAGCCCTTCCCAGCTCTTCTGCAAACTCATTTCTACCAAGTCAGAACCTCCTTTCATCACTGAACACTGTTATTTGCCATTGACCTTATCAAGGTGAGCAGGAGACCTGGAGAGTGTCTGCTGCCATCATGCATAATGCAGAGCCACACAGGACCAACTCCAGGTGTCATGGTGTGGGGGCCCGTTGGCTGCCATGGCTGCTCCCCTCTGGTATTCATGTAGAAAACATTGATCTTGCTTCATTTAATTGATTTTTCTTGTGTCCATTCACTTTGCATTTTGCAAATAAGTTATTAGCCCTTCTATGTTTGAAAGCATTCTTACTTTGCAGCATATTTCCCACACCTGCCTAAAACTTTTCACATGCCTCATTTATCAAAACTGTCTAAAAGAAAGAACATCTTTGTTGTCCATGGCAACCAATCGTAAACTGGAAACCAATCTGGTAACCATGGCAACAATCTCTGGTAAAATGAAAATTGCTTTGTGACTAATTGTTTTGGGCAAAAATTAATTACAATTACATCTGCCCCATTATGTCTATCTATAAATTAAAGGGGCTCTAACTAGATTCACCCTTTTACTGCACCTGTATTAGGACAATATATTCCAAATATTCATGTTGTCCTAAAAATACCCATCACTGTGGCCAACTGTTCACTTGGTGCTAATCACTGAGCTTGGTTTTGGTACTGTGTCTTGCTACTATGGTTGGTTCTGAAACCGTACCAGGTAGTAAAGTTGGTTCTGCTACTATATCTATACACTATACTTGAGTCTGATACTGTACCTGTATACTGAGCCTTGATCTGTTACTACCTCTACATGCAAGACTTGTTTCTGTTGCCTTATGCATGTGCTAGGCTTAGTTCTGGCACCATATCTATGCTCTAAACCTAAAACTTTCTAATTAAAATCAGTATCATTTTTCTTTCTCCATAATAATGTAATAATTGCCATAGTTTAAGAAGTATGGTCACTATACATAGAGCATTTTATTTTCCTAAATAACTTGCAATTGGCTGTGGCACTGTCCCATATACACTTACTAGGTGTATTTAAGTATGTGTATCTACTGTTTGTACTGAATGTTCACATATAGCTATATAAATAATACTTTAGTGTAATTTAGCATGTGTACATAATTATGTATGTATAATTTATTATACACATAGTGTGGCCTATACTGGACGAAGGACCCATACTTCTCATACAGCCCTACTAATCATGTAGACGACATAAATTTAGACAGGCTGTCTAGGCCTACATCAGATTTATTACAGTAGCTGAGGCGGAATGATAAATTTGCTGCATGGTAAGACACAGTTTGGTCAAACTTTATACCACCTATTGTTTGTCTCAGTAGCCAGAACTGTGGGGCAAATCTGGGGCTCCCCTTTCTCACAAAGGCACAGACCTTTCCAGTAAGTCATGCTACTTGCTGTTCTAGGTATAGGATAGTTTCTATAGACCTAGTTGCATCAAATTTGATCCACATTTCAGACCCAAGTCATGCCAACATTAATAAATGCGGGCAGTGGCGACTCTAGGAACAATATATAGGGGGGGCACAAAGATACCACAGTCAAAAATGGGGGGGCAAAAACAAAATAAGTATATAGAAATAAGATTACAAAATACTAGAGAGTTGCGGTATGCAGGGATACATTTATAATAAAACAATTTACTTACAAAAGAAGCTATTCAGTCGTCTGCTGTGCCGTCCTCTGCTTGCTTCCGCGGATTCTTTCCCCTTCTTTCTGTCTCTCGTCAGTGCACAGGCGCACTGTTATGGTGGATCTGTGGAAGACACACTGTTATGGGGGCATCTGTGGATGACACATTATGCCTCTCATTAGCCCTCATTATGCCTCTCATTAGCCCCCATATCAGCCCTTATGCCTCATTAGCCCCCATTATTCTTCATATTAGCCCCATTATGCCTCATTAGCCCACATTATGCCTCATTAGCCCACATTATGCCTCTAATTAGCCCCCATTATGCCTCTTATTAGCCCCCATATGCCTTCAATTAGCCCCCATATGCCTCCTATTAGCCCCCATATGCCTCCTATTAGCCCCCATATGCCTCCTATTAGCCCCCAATTAGCCCCCATATGCCTCCAATTAACCCCATATGCCTCCAATTAGCCCCATAGACCCCATATGCCTCCAATTAGCCCCCATATGGCTCCAATTAGCCCCCATATGCCTCCAATTAGCCCCAATTAGCCCCCATATGCCTCCTATTAGCCCCCAATTAGCCCCTATATGCCTCCAATTAGCCCCTATATGCCTCCAATTAGCCCCCATATGCCTCCAATTAGCCCCCATATGCCTCCAATTAACCCCCATATGCCTCCAATTAGCCCCATAGACCCCATATGCCTCCAATTAGCCCCCATATGCCTCCAATTAGCCACCAATTAGCCCCCATATGCCTCCTATTAGCCCCCAATTAGCCCCTATATGCCTCCAATTAGCCCCTATATGCCTCCAATTAGCCCCCATATGCCTCCAATTAGCCCCATAGACCCCATATGCCTCCAATTAGCCCCTATATGCCTCCAATTAGCCCCCATATGCCTCCAATTAGCCCCATAGACCCCATATGCCTCCAATTAGCCCCCATATGCCTCCTATTAGCCCCCATATGCCTCCTATTAGCCCCATATGCCTCCTTTTAGCCCCCAAATATGCCTCCTATTAGCCCCCAAATATGCCTCCAATTAGCCCCCAAATATGCCTCCAAATGCCCCCATATGCCTCCAATTAGCCCCCAAATATGCTTCCAATTAGCCCCCAAATATGCCTCCAATTAGCCCCATATGCGTCTAAATGCCCCCATATGCCTCCTATTAGCCCCATATGCCTCCTATTAGCCCCCAGCAGCCACATTTTTTATAAAATAAAATAAAAAAACACTTACCTCTCCTGCTCCTGGACGGACGCCGCCTGCCATTTTCTCCCTCCTCAGTCGACTGTGCTCTAAACTGGCGCGCACAGCGTGAGGTCACAGAGCGACCTCACGCTGTGCGCAGCCCTGCACAGCCGACAGCCGAGGACCAGGAAGTGGTGAGTACAGAGCGTTCACCACTTCCTGGTTCTTCGGTACTAATGAGCGCTTCCATAATGGAAGCGCTCATTAGTATTCACTCAGGGGAATCAGCGGGGGGGCACCCGGGGGGGCAAGGAACAACATAGGGGGGGCAATTGCCCCCCCTCGCCCCCCTCTAGCGACGCCACTAAATGCGGGCCACTGTGTCCCATTGCTGGAACCTACAGCCATCAACTATAATCTGCATAGAAACCTGGCAGTAAATGTGCCACTACTGTGGAAATTACTCCTTACACAGTTCTTATTGAACTCATTATGCTGTTCACATAATGCACAGATGTGCTGGGTTGGACTGGCCCACCAGAGTACCAGAGGATTCTGTGGTGAGCCCACGCTCTGACACCATAATGGACCTCAAAAATTCAGAAAAATTGAGTCAATCAGTTGTCATTATGGTCTTTTTCATTGCATGGGCTACAGGAACCCCAGTCTGACACCGAAGGACACTCTTTGTGTCCATTAATCATTATAAATTGGGATCCTGAATGTTAAACCGCCACCTATTTAACAACTCAAGACTTTCTAACAAAAACATATTGAAATGTTTGATGAAGGTTGGATTTATATTTCACGACTTTTTGTCCAGCCGAAAGCTGGCATTTATGGGGATCAATGGGGATCTGGCGGTTCCTGGCATTGTATGGTTGTACCGGTGAACTCCGGCAGAACAGTATGATGGATTTCTAAAGGCTGATGTGAATGTAGCCTCAGCTAAACTATAGAAGTTCTGTCGGGCAGTGTGACACACTTGACTTCAGTAATCTGCTGTAGTTTAGAAATATTGTACATTAGTAGGTAATATAGGATTGGTGCATACACTAACCTATATTACAATATGTTACCTAAATCTGAAATTACAAGGCATGTTTGGCTGTTAATCCTTAGAGGTTTTAAAAAGCTACACTATAAGAAATTTTGTTTCATTAGAATCAACTTTATTAATCCTTAATTATGCGTTCTGTAGCATTTTCAAGGCAGTGGAACATTTGACTCAAACTCTACAATCACATTTTGGAACAGTTGCAGAAAGAGGCAGTCATGAAAGTAAAAAGATGTCAGTCAGCCTCTGTGCTTAGTTATAATATTACAAGCAAAGTTGAATATTTTTTATTTTATTTCCCTTGATTTTGAACAGCAGTCTGACCTGTCAGGTAATAGTCAGTTAGATGTAGGCCTCATCATTTAGTTTAGCATTTTCAAATTTATACCAGATTCCCATCAATCAAGGCAACAATAATTCAGACAAAAAAATAAAATAAGCAAAATATCTGATTTGTGCCATCAGTTGCCACCTTTATGGAGTCAGTTGGTTAGACGTCTGCCCTAATAAAACACGAGCTGTCATAGTCAACTGTTGAGTTCTTTATTGTCTATAACACGAAACCTTAAAGGGAACCCGTCACCATAAAAATGCGAAGTAATCTAACAGTACCAGGAGGAGCTGAGCAGATTGATATATAGTTTTATAGGAAAAGATTCAGTATAACTTGTATTTTATACACTTAAATTCCTGATCATTCTGGGCTTTAAAGTCCACGAGGCGGTCCGATCAGTGATTGACAGTTACCTCTGTATACGCAGTCAGAGAGGACAGGCTGTCCATCACTGAGGAATTTAAATTATTAAAATACTGGTTATACCGAATCTTTTTCCACAAAACTATATATGAATCTGCTCAGCTCCTCCTGCTCTATAACATGAGATCAAACACCATGCTCAACGTGATATTTTCCCTTTAAAAACAACAGGCTACAGAAACCTCACTGGGCAATGTCAGAGTGAAGAATGCGTAAAAATTATTTATTCCCAGTTGCAACATTCATGATTGAATTCCAAAACTGTAGAAGCTGACATTGAATATCCACCCTGAAAAACATTTTGTTTAAAGGGGTTGTCCAGGTTCAGAGCTGAACACCGGACATATCCGCTTCTTCGCCCAGGCAGCCCCTCTGACATGAGCATCAGAGTATTTTATGCTCTGCCTTGCCCTGCCTTGCCCTGCACTGTATCGTTCAGGGCAAGGGCTTTTTTATATACAATATTTACACTGCTAGGCGGATCACTGTTCGTGGTGACATCACAGGCACTAATGGGCAGGCTTAAGCCCTGCCCTAGCCATTTTACAGGCTAGGGCAGCGCTACAGCCTGCCCATTATGGCCTAGCAGAGACCTGGTACGTCACCGGATCTAATAAAAAAGCATGAAATGCTCCGATGCTCAGCTGCCTAGGTGAAAACTCTGTGCTAAATTATTTCTTAATTCAAGTCTCAATTGTGGTTGTGGCCAGAGCTACAAATACCATGCGTGTACACGTAGGAACAGGTTTATTAAGACTGGTATTTCATACCTTAGAATAGTCTAGTGGAGTACCATAGGGTTCAGTTTGGGGCCCTTTAATATATTTATCAGTGCTCTTGTAGAGGGATTGCATGGTAAAATATAATTTTTTTGCTGACGATACTAAACTGTAATTAACACAACAGCAGGCAATATACTGCTCCTGATGGATCGGAGGTTTGGGCAGAGAAGTGGTAAATGAGGTTTAAAGGGGTTGTTTCACTTCAGCAAATAGCATGTATTATGTAGAGAAGGTTAATTATTACAAGCCACTTACTAATGTATTGTAGTTGTCCATATTGCTTCCTGTCCTGTCTTGATTAATTTTTTCATCACATTATACACTGCTCGTTTCCATAGTTATGACCACCCTGTAATAATAATAATAATAATCTTTATATAGCGCCAACATATTTCTTAGCGCTTTACAGTTTGGGGGTTCATGTACAAACAGTCATAAATAACATAGCAACAGACATGTCAATAATTACAAGAGGAAGGAGGACCCTGCTCACAAGAGCCTATAATCTACGAGGAGATAGGGGTGACACAAAAGGTAGAAGTGCTTGTTTTGTACAATGGTCCAGCCATCTTGGGAGAATAGGGGAGCAGATATAAAGCTGCATGAGCTGGTCAGCAGCCAATATATAAAGTGCTTCTGGGTGCGATGGAGGAGTTTGGCGGAAGATCAGGTTCAGGAAATGATAAATGGGCTATATGGACAGGAATTAGATCAAGGGATGTGCCTAAAACTGTGTATGTTGTGTTTTAGCTGGATTTCTTGGGGTAGAGCATTCTAGAGAACTGGTGCGGCTCGGGAGAAGTCTTGGAACCGGGAGTGAGAACGTTCGGCTTATGGTGAATCGTAAGTGAGTCGTAAATCGTTTGCGTAGTTTAGAGCACGGGAAGGGCGGTAGACTAAGATGAGGGAGGAGATGTAAGGGGGTGCAGCACTGTGGAGAGCTTTGTGGGTGAGGACAAGCAGTTTAAATTGGATTCTATAGTGTATGGGCAACCAGTGCAATGAGTGGCACAGGGCGGAGGCATCGGAGTAGCAGGTAGATGATAGGTGATCCTGGCTGCTGCATTAAGAATAGATTGGGAAGGGGAAAGTCTGGTGAGGGACAAACCAATTAATAGTGAGTTACAGTAATAGAGGCAGGAATGGATCAGGGCAACAATGAGAGTTTTTGTTGTTTCCATAGTGAGAAAGAGGCGGATTCTAGAGATATTTTTTAGGTGCAGGCGACATGAGCGGGAGAAAGATTGAATATAGGGGGTGAAAGAAAGATCAGTGTCAAACATCACCCCAAGGCAGCGGGCGTACGGCCTAGGAGTGATGATGGTGTTGCACACTGCAATCCATCAGTGGTGGCTGTGCTTGCACACTATAGGAAAAAGCACTGTAGTGCGGGTCCGCTTTTGCGCAACTTCGTAGCTGACATTCACCTCTCACATTAATGGCTGGTCACTTATGTGCAATGGTGCCATTTGTCCATTTATACCACAACAGCACGCAAACAGTTCCATAAACTGCCCAGTTTCAAAAATATGTCCAACCTTGACTTCTGCTCCATCCCCATTGACTAAAATGGGGGCGGGGCAGAGTTCCGGCGGAGGCACGATGAGAGGCTGCCGGAATAAAACTACGACATGTTCGACATTTATTCCGGCAGCTTCTCGCCGTGCCTCCGCTGGAACTCTGCACCGCCCCCATTATAGTCAATGGGAACGGAGCGGCAGTCCGGGGGCACGCGGTCACTAGCGGCAGGACGGATCCAACAGGCTGTTCACCCGACGAAACATCCTGCCAGAGGTCCGTGTCGCTAGTGTGAAAGTAGCCTTACCTAAAATAGGTTTGAGATAACGGCAAGTCTGAGGGGTCACTTGATCCACATCTATTGACAATGTATGATCCAGAAAAGAAATAGAATATTTATGCAATTGATAAGTAAAAAACAGACCAAAAGGACTGTTATTTAGATACTCATTATATCCCTGTATGGCTGCCACATCGTCCACCCATATGACCAATGTAGCAGCCATACCAGGATAAGCAATCTAAAAAAAGGATTGCAGTCAGTGAACCAAGCAACAAATAAATTGGGGGAGAATTTTCATTCCTATCGATGCCACAGTTTGCTGTTCATAAAAATGGATATTCAATTGCAATCAAAAGGGATTCAATGAGGTCATCGACCTACCCTGAATATTTAACGTAAATGAAAATAAACTTACGGAGTTTAATGCTAGATACCACATTCCCAAAGAGACAACATTTTTGAACAGATTTTTCTCGTATTTGTTTTTTCTTTTGTATTTTTGTACATTTGTTACCAGTTTTATTAATTGCACATGATAAATAGGGGTGGGATGATGCGTTCACTTAAATACTACTCATGTTTGTATTCAGGCTTATCTATGGACTGGGGAGACCATGCTCAGAGGGATCGGAAACACGTCAGATGGTGTGCTTCCTCTGCACTTGGACATAAAGTATCGCATTGGAATGGAATAAATGTTACATTTTATTAAATTTTTCTGGAGTGCTGGATTTGCTCTCTTTTTTTTTTTTTTTATATCCTACAGATAAGCCTTGATTTTTATTTACGGGAATGGGCCTTCACATTTATCTTCTATTAATTATTGTCCAAAAAAGTACTTTGAAACCAACAACACTATGTTGGTAAAAGGCACAGCTGAATTAATAGAGACATCCCTAGTTTCTCATAAAGGAATAGCATGTTTTAGAAGTCAGGAAGTAGCTTTTAGAATTTGGCAGTGCTGCTTATGTGTATACCAGTAATTGTAGTTACAGCTGTTTTTTTTATTCTGCTTTGAAATAATCCTCGATAAAAAAAAGAATTGATGATTCATTTCCTAAACATGGTCCCAAGATAAAATTATCAGGATAAATGTCAAGGTGCAAGTCTTATTTATGTAAGGCACTATTGTTTTAGGGAAATGCCTGGTGGTTCTTATCCTTTTATACTCAGTACAACAACAGCTTTATCATTCCTCTGCAGAATTAGTAAAGGGAAATATTTCTCAGGTTCAAACATAATAAGATGACTAACGAAGCTTGAATTTATTACAAGAATGGTGTGGACTGCAATTTTAATACAAGACTAGACTTCTGTAACAGGTTTACTATACAAATGCCACATTTTAGTGCTGTTTTGTCATTTTATCATACTTCTACACCCCATTCTTTTTCTCCTACATCATAATCTTTGGCACTTGCCTATACCGCTGGTGAGTTTCGGTGGTCTACTGCTTTGTGGATGAGTTAATATTACTCATTGACCCTTTCACTTCACGACATGCTAACCTTTGACCGGGGAAGATTGAGCTGATCAGGAATTTCATGAACTGACTTGTGTCAGACCGGAAATTTTTGGTCACTGTGTTATGGCAGTATTGCATTTTTTTGTGTTCTTTATGCAGCCCCCTTTGAGGCTGGTCACTGTCATGGCCTGCTGTTGGCTGCACACACACCCTCACCTGACAGCAGACCCATGTAATGGGACCTTTACATAAAGTTCAATACCCCTGTCCTAAAGGGATGGTGTGTAAAGTGCTGGTCAGTTCTACAATAAAATAGAAATGTGTATATGGCACAACAATAAAGCATGGGTTATGCAGCACAATTTAAAGCATATATAATCTAGACATTATTATAAAAAATTATCACTACTTACAGTAATAATAAAACATGGAAAGTATAGCTTTGTTCTTAGAGTTTATGACTTCCTACTTCCTTGGAAATTCTTCCAGCGTTATTTAACGTGTCGCTTTAGATTAGTTAGGTACAGAGGAGCTATGAGTTGTATCTGTTGTCGCTATTATTTCTATGATTGGAAAAGGATTAATATATCCCAGCCAGTAATCTGATGTTTCTGTGCATGAATTTCAGCATTTTCAGTGAGTTGATTTCAGTACATAAATTATTCACACAGATAAATAAAAAACAAACTTACTTGCGTCACTGACTACGGATGGCTGTTTCAGCGCACAGCTCTTTTATGTTGCTTCTTGTTTCCCAGTACATTTAATATTTATAGCAGAAGGCTCAAAAAGTGAAGCGAAAAGCTCTCATAATGTATGTGAGCTGATGTCTGCTTTGTTTGACCACGATGTGTAGTCAATAACAGATCCTAACTTGGGGCTTGAAAACCCTATCTTGGTTCTCCAGACTCATATTTTCTTTAATGACTTAGAAGAGATAGAGCTCCTAGATTTCATATTGTTTCAAATAAAAATCAGTCCAGTAAAAGCTTATCACGAAGGGCAAAGTTCTATGGAAATACTTGGAGAACACAGATTTATTATATATAGAAGTAATAGTGTGTACCTATAAAGGATCAATTCTGAATGGAAATACGCTTTGAGAACAAAATGATTAATATGCTCATTTCAACTACAGAGCCGTGGCATGTGGCCGTTTGACCATTAGCCCTATTAAATGAGTCTAAATTAGTGTTGATCGAGTAGAACAATTTTGGGATGCTCGGGTGCTCTACAGAGCACCAGAGCACAATGGAAGTCAATAGGAGAATCCGAGCTTTAAACAAGGCACTCCCTGCTCTTAAGAGGTGAGGGTGTTTGGTTCATAGGAAAAGTTTAGAAATTGATGGAAACACCACAAAAAAATGGTTTGGGAACAGCATGAGGAGGATGTCTGGGTGCATCTTGGACTCCCAGTAGTACGCCACTTTTACAGACTGACAATAATACGCACAAAACCGAAGATAAAATAAATTTTAGAGGAAAAATTGTTAGGAAACATTCTTTCATGTATATTTACTTGTATATAAAGTGCAAGTGCTGCCAAAAATTACAAGGAAGAGGCCCTTCGATACAACCTGTATATCGCATAAAGGAGGGCCTCATTCACATTGTGGTACAATAGTTCAGGTAGTGGGACTTCTACACTCATAAAGCCTATGCACTAAGTGAAAGGGCTGCCAAAAATTACAAGGAACCGCCACTACAATACACCCTTTATTACACATAAAGGAGGGCATCATACACACCTTTGAAAAATTATGATTGATGGCCTGCTGGTGACCCTCAAAAACATTCCTCTGGTGTAGTAGAGAAGTCAGAGGCAATCCAGGCCTTGTTCATTTTGATAAGAGTCAACCTGTCAGCATTTTCAGTTGACAGGCGGATGCGCTTATCAGTTATTATGCCCCCAGCAGCACTAAATACCCGCTTAGACAAAACGCTGGTGGCAGGGCAGGCCAGCACCTCGAATGCATAGAGTGCCAGTTTGTGCCACGTGTCCAGTTTGGACACCCAATAGTTGTAAGGCACAGAGGGATCACTGAGGACGCTGATACGGTCTGCTATGTACTCCTTCACCATCTTCCAAAACTTTTCCCTCCTGGTGACACTAGGCCGCGCATCAGGGTGAGGGGTGCTGGCGAGGTGTCCTGAAACTGTCCCAGGCCTTGGAGAGTGTTTCCCTGCCTCTGGAACACTGTGTGTGTTACCCTCGTCTCCGCTCCTCGGTTGCCCAAGGAACTAGGTACTCTGCCGCCAGCGTTGTCAGCTGGAAATTTTTGGAGCAATTTTTCCACAAGGACATTCTGGTATTTCACCATTTTGCTCGTCCTCTCTACCACAGGAATGAGAGATGACAAGTTCTCTTTGTAGCGGGGGTCGAGAAGTGTGAACAACCAGTAATCAGTGTTGGCCAAAATGCGTATAACGCGTGGGTCACTGGAAAGTCAGCATAACATAAAGTCAGCGCAGGCAATGTCGCTGTCAGCAGCGGCCAAACAATTGCGCTGAATGTCACGGATATTTAGGATGTGCAAATGTTATACAGGAGATGTAGCGCAGGTAATGTCGCTGTCACCAGCGGCAAAACAATTGTGCTGAATGTAACAGATATTTAGGATGCGCAAATGTAGCAACAGATGTAGCAGAGGTTGTGACACTGTCAGCAGTGGCCAAACAATTGCACGCAATTTAGCGCAGGTGGCCAGATAAAACAAGTCCTTAAAAGGACTTTTGGGTCTCTAACACCTTTCAACAGTAAACCCTGCCTAAAAAAAAAAACTATTCCTGTCCCTACACGATCAGTCCTTTCTGCTGCAGCTCTCCCTTACTAAGACTGAGCCGAACCACGTGTCATCGGGTGCTATATAGCATCCGCTTACGCGTTCTGGCCAGCCAATCATTATAATGCCAGTAACCAACATGGCTACAGCATTACATTGAGTGCCAGTACTTCCCCGCACGTTTATTGGCTGCATAGCAGCCAAAAAGCGTGTGGGGAGGAGACTCGAACACCGCGATGTGCCGAGCATTACGATGCCCGAGTCAAAAGGGTGTTCGGCCGAGCATGCTTGCCCAACACTAGTCTAAATCCATGCCATTGAAAAGCAGAATTCCATGGGTCAGCCAGGAATATCTGCTGTGGATTCCACTGTGCATTTTTCGGGTGCCATGTGAACATACTATAGTATAGAATGATACATATGTATAATAAAGGTTATTACAACAACTACCAATTAATGGCATATCCATATGATTTATGTTAAGTGCCTGACCAAAGGGTCCCTGCTGGTCCCCCTCTTATTAGGAGAAGAGGGAATTTGTGACCCCATTGTTCTAGCAAATATGGAACAAAAGCCTCAAAAGTCTCTATAGAATGAAGGAGACAGCAAAGCAGGGCCGTCTTTACCAAGGGGCAAAAGGGGCAGCTGCCCAGGGCCCAGTTGCTCCTGGGGGCCCAAGACAGCTGCCTCTTAAGCCCTGCTAGCTACTGCCCCGGGTGTCAAGCTGGCACTGAGTCCAGGCATCATGATCGTACTGTGTTAACGTTTTGATCTAGGACCTTAATGACATCATCACCATGTGACCAGTAACCTAGCAATTACTGGTCACATGGCTATGAGGTCATCACAGGTCCTGTGGAGTGTTGCACAAGTTAACTGTGGAGCTTTTTTGTGTGAAGATTACATCAGAAAAAGGTGACAGGGGCTGTTATGTTAATATACCTTAAACTACTGTATAGTGGGGTGCTGTATACTGTGTGGGGGCCTGTATACTGTGTGGGGCTGTATATTGTGTGGGGCTGTATACTGTGTGGGACTGTATACTGTGTTGGGGCTGTATACTCTGTGGTGGTCTGTATACTGTGGGGGGCCTGTATAGTGGGGGGGGGGGCTGTATAGTGTGGGGGGCCTGTATAGTGGGGGGGGCTGTATAGTGGGGGGGGGCTATACTGCTGTACTGTATACTGTGGGGGTCTGTATAATGTATACTGTGGCTGCGGTATAGTGTGAAGTGCTATACTGCTGTACTGTATAGTGTGGGGGGCTGTATTGTGTATAGTTTGGGGTGCTGTATACAGTGAGGCGTTGTATACTGTGAGGTGTATACTGTGGCGTGCTGTATACTGTGGGCTGCTATACTGCTCTACTATATACTGTGGGGTACTGTATAGTGTGGGGTGCTATACTGCATACTGTGTGGTGCTGTATACTATAGGGTGCTATACTGCATACTGTGGGGTGCTGGGGTGCACTGTAACACTAGGGTTAGCCGAGCCCTGGTCTCCTTCCTGCAGAGCGGTGCCCACTTCCAGCCTGAGCCCAGCTGCCCAGAGCACTGATCCTGAGCCGCTGGAGTCTTCAGAACTGGAAGTATTTACAGTCATTCACTGGACTCTACCAGATGTGTGGATTTTTTGTGTGTGTGTTGTGGTGGAGGGCGTGATTGCCTGCTAAGGTGTGGGAAGGCGGGATCCAGCGGGCCCAAGTAAATTTTTGCCCAGGGTCCAATCAATATTAAAGACGGCCCTGCAGCAAAGTGAGAGTGTTTGACTGTTCTAGTATTTCCTAAAAGTCCTGTACAAGCCCATAGACTTCAATCTAGCCACTAAATGTGTCATGACAGCCAATATTGAACAGTGTACATTGTGCCTCATAGACTTGTTTCCAGCTGCATAATGACTCTGGCCCATGGGGATCTATAATATACAGTAGGGTCCCATCTAAAAAAGGTCACTTTGCCATTGTAGATAGGTACACATGATTTTGACACCAATCAAAAATATAGGGCTTAAAAATATAATTAAGTGTATGTATATTATAAATCTCCTACATCTCCAACAAAAAAATATAATACACAGAATCAGGCTATATAAAAGTATAACATTTCGTGGACAGAACTGGTGGTCTGTATAGTATAAACACCTTCTCCCTATAACATCATAGATACACATTCATGTACCAGTGCCATATACATTATATTAACAGCAGGCAAAGCACCCCCACTGTAAATACGTCATGGCAAGTTACAATATGCACAGGTATATACCAGAGAGAAGGTAATTCTAGTAGTGTACAATATACCGACCAGTATGGCCCCGTAACCCGACGCGCGTTTCGCTTCTTGCCTCCTCTGAAAATATATCTGGGCCATGTGACATCATGTTCATCGGTCACATGGCCTATGGACAGCTCAGGCCCATTCAAGTGAGTGGGGCTGAGCTGTGATACCAAGCACAGCTGCTATTAAATGGATGGCGCTGTGCTTAGTAAGCTGCAAGGATGCCACAGTGCTCACCAGAGCTTTGGTAAGCATTGCAACTTCCTCAAACAGTTGATTTATGGGGTGCCAGGAGTAAGACCCCTGCAGATCTCATATTGATGACCTGTCCTGAGGATAAGCCATCAATATGAAAATCCCAGAAAACCCTTTTAATCTATGAAACTCAAAGAATGTGCAAAATTTTTATTCTCCTAGGAAACTTATGACAATGAAAGCAAATTTCAAGTCATACATTCCAAAGTGTTTCACTGAATGCCCTGACCCAAATTTAGTTTGCAGTCTAATGTCAGCTACAGTAATTAAATTAATTAACACAAAAGAGGACAATGTACAGTTACAGATGGATCTGGATAGATTGGAGGTTTGGGCAGAGAAGTGTCAGATGAGGTTTATCACTGATAAATGAACATGGGAAGGGAAAGTACAAGTCACCAGTATATACTAAATGGTAAAACACTGGGTAACACTAACATGAAAAAGAACTTAGGAATTTTAGTGGACAGCAAACATAAAGAGGTTGTCTGGATTCAGAGCTGAACCTGGACACATCCCCTTCTTCACCCAGGCAGCCCCTTTGCTCTCCCTTGCCCTGTGCTGAATCGCGCAGGGCAAGGGCTTTTTCTGCAGATCTGGTGATGTACCAGGTCTCTGCTAGGCGGAAGCCTCCGTATAGCGCTGCCCTAGCCTGTAAAACAGGCAGATTAACAGACTGAACTGGATGGATATCTTGTATATCAGCTCATGGCAAACCCATTATCCTGCTTGTAGGCTTACTCTACGATGTCTAATAGTAAATATCACCTCCTCTATCACTGCACTAAGAAATACAGGGACCCAGGGTATCAAAAGAATATATATCAGTGTACAAACCCCTAGGCTAAATTATAACTTTTAGTTTGAGTCAGTGGTGCCGGAAAGATAGATAGGTTGGAATGAGCCTCTGTCTGCCCCTAGAGTAGCTCTGTACTGCCCCTGCCTAAAGACAGAGCACCCACCTTGACAAGGGCGACCCCACATCTCGGTAGTTAAACCCTATTAAAATCTGACAGGACCCTTCCCTTTTAATTCAAAGTCATACCAACACATTTCCCCATAAATTTGTTCATCAGAGAACTTGTGGATTGGTATTCATAAAGTACGATGTTGACACCTTTGATATAGGGCGCCCTATATCAGAGGTGTCAACATCATACTTTATGAATACCAATCCATAAGTCCCCAGAGTTTAATAATAGTGTTTAGCCACCGAGAAGTGGGGTCGCCCTTCTTAGCAGCTAGTTTTCCAGATTAGGCTCCACGTGACTGGTGGAAGAAAGTGGCCTAGGAAGTTTCCCACTTGGCCATATAAGGATGCCTAGGGGGTCAATCTGAATAAGAGTCAACAATAATATTATAAATAGCCAAAATCAGCCCCTTAGTGAAGGTGGTTGGCCTGCATAGTTTCTCAAACGTAGTGGATAGAGATACAGATGTCTCCCCAAATAAAGTAAAGAGATAATGTTTAATCTAAAGGTAATGATAGTAAGCCCTAACAGGAAAATTTAAAATAGAACATAATGTATAAAAGCATAGGGGTTCTAGAGTCGTATGGTCTTTCTGCAGAATAACAATAGGAATAATTTCAAAGAGATAGATTAACTTTGGTGAGATGGTCATCTTGACAGAGGAATGTGGCCAGATAGCGAAAGTAGTAAAGCATTCCATCTGTCAAATGCTTTTTCAAATGTCCATTCATTCCCCCATTCCTCTGTTCTTATTGTATATATATTGCTGTTTCTTCATATATTCTTGCAGTACGCCTGATGAAGAGACTGGTGATGTCTCGAAAGCTCGCTATGTAACATCATTACTTCTATTTTTGTTAGCCATTAAAAGGTATCAAACCTGCAATACTCTTAGTTTAGTGCTCTCATTAAGAGAAACAAAATATCTGTCAAGGAGACATTGAATCTCAGCAAACAAAGGTGGAAAATTGTAGGCATATAAAGTATTATATGTGAGTGTCAAATTTACTGCCAGATAATGGAAAGACATTCTTTCTTAGAGTGGTTTCACATCATGTTTTTGCCAAGTGGATACGTTAAATGGATGCCTCAGTCAGATGCCATACAGTGGCATCTTTTCCCCATAGAGTTTCATTGTAAAAAAAAAATATATATATATATACATTTGTTTTAAGATGGTGTCAAGCATGTGTGGCGGCAACCAGATAAGGGGTACAAAGACAAATGTGTCTTGCCTACAGTCAAGCATGGTGGTGGGAGTGTCATGGTTTATGGCTGCTTGAGCACTGCCGGCTGTGGGGAGCTACAGTTCATTGAGGGAACCATGAATGCCGCCAACATGTGCTGTGACATACTGAAGCAGAGCATGATCCCCTCCCTTCGGAAACTAGGCCGCAGAGCAGTATTCCAACATAATAACAACCACAAACACACCTCCAAGACAACCATTACCTTGCCAAAGAAACTGAGGGTAAAGGTGCTGGACTGGCCAAGCCTGTCTTCAGACCTAAACCCTATTGAGCATTTGTGGGGCATTCTCAAACGGAAGGTGGAGGAGCGCAAAGTCTCTAACATCCACCTGCTCCTTGATGTCGTCATAGAGGAGTGGAAGAGGATTCCATTAGCAACCTGCGAAGCTTTAGTAAACTCCATGCCCAACAGTGCTGGAAGATAATGGTAGCCACACAAAGTATTGACACTTTGGGCACAATTTGGCAATTTTCACTTAGGGGTGTACTCACTTTTGTAGCCAACGGTTTAGACCTTAATGCCTGTGTGGAGTTATACAAGCTGCACACTACTTTACATTGTATCAAATTGTCAGATCTTCAGTGTTGTCTCATGAAAAGATATAATAAAACATTTACAAAAATGTGAGGGGTGTACTCACTTTTGTGACATTGCTAGTACCCAATCAGAATCATTGTTTGCCAACAGTAGAGGCTGATTGCTCGCAAACTAAACTTTTTGCTAATTTATCAGGAAGTTGGTGGCACATTTACACTGCCAGATAATCACTAAAGAGTATAGATGAGTGAATTTATGAAAAGTTTGATTCGGCTAATTTGCAAAATTTTTTAAAAAAATTTGCTTTATGACTTCGTCACGAAGCACATATTTTTGTAAGTAGCGGGTGTAATGACAGGGAGCTGCGATAGCGCCGCCTCCGTCATTGTACCCTTTAGATGCCGCGTTCATACATGATCGAGGCATCTGAATGTAAAAACTGTGTGAAATTAACATTTAAAAAAAATTACATCAAACTTACCGCCTCTATTTGCTTGCAACGGGTCGGCCGCTGACATCTTGCTTGAAGATCTAAAGTGGAATCTCGCGATGCGCGAGATTACGTCATCACGCCGGCTGGCGCACGAGATTTTGTCCAAGATCTTCAATCAAGATGGTGGCTTATAGTTTTTTTACACTATTTTAGGTTAAATCGATTTATTAGCTAACCTGAAGCACAAGGAAATTCGGATTTGAGGAGAATCAAATTTATCCTGAAATTCAGATCGAATTCCACATCGTGGGATTAGATTCACTCATCTCTACTAACGAGCGTTCCTATGAATCCTATCTGTAGGAGTCTTGGCCCATATAAAGGGTTCTAAAGTCAGTGGTAAGTTGGAGACATTTCATCATCTGTCCATTTTATCAGACAAAGACATGATAAAATATCCTCATAAAACTGCTGCAAGGAGTAGATCTGTCCCCTCTGTATTGACATTGGAGAATTATATAACATCCACCAGGATCAGAAATAGAGGAGACCATCGGTACAGGGCAATGTTGTGCTATAAGAATTGCAAACCCTGCTCATTTCACACCTAGAAGCAAGGTGGACTGTAGGAAAGTATTTAAGAGCTTAATTAAATGTGCCTATGGATTCTAAGTGGATTTCTTGGAGAAAGGCAATATCCACTTTCAAAATTATCATCTCATTTAGTGTCATGTGCCTTTTTACATTGGAGTTGAGGTCTTTGACATTAAGGAGACACGTCTTATCAAATTGGAAAATGTCAGGATCATAATTTAGACTCAGGATGGGAGCTTAAAGGGTCACCCAGATTTTAACATCAACCCCCCACTATGCTACTTTGAGCCACAAGGTTACACTAAATCTTCCCCTAGCTATCTGACATCCACATGTAAGGAATATTAGCTGCCACCACTTGTCATATTAAGTGGACAAGATGCCTAAATCTAAGTAACTCACAATTACCCACTCCAGCCCACCAGTCTCTCTAGCATTCACAGGGTTACTACACCAATGTACTTCTTCAGTGGTTGATAACTAATTTAGAACACAAGAAGGCTCTTATTAAAGTGAAGTTTTAATATCTAAAGGACAATGCATACAAATGGTAATATACAATGACCTACAAATACAATGCAGCAAATAACAGTTTGAAAATAGAAGGGATAAAGAAACAGAACTTACCGGTAATATGTAATAAGACAGAAGTCCAGTTGCCTGGGGTAGGAGGAAAGTCATCCAGTTCATCAAGCAATGACATTTACACCTTAAGAAGGTCTGCAGCTGCCCCCCTGCCTGTGAGGTCAGGACTCATGCTAGTGGGTATGCTAATGTCCTTTACAACCAAGTTTTATGTAGTCAATGCTTGGCGCACCATCTGTCCACTAAGATACATTTTCCTGTGGGTATCATAGCGACATCATACCACTTTCATCAAACCTATTATAATGTTCCGCACATGTGCATATCAAACATGGAGGGATTAGAGGCAGTATGGGGTGCGTTATTTAAGTACCACCTCTTGCAGAACCCTTGTTGAGGTGACGTTCACACAGGTAATGCCGGTGGATGGCCTAGTTCCAATCTTGAGCAACACACTGCCAGTATTTCTTTGATGAATCTTCATCTGTATGGTTTTTGATACATGACCCCTACTGCAGGTCATGATATCGTCTACCTGATGTTTTGAATGGCTCCAACAGGACTAGGGTTGAGAGGACATGTCAAATGCGACAATAGTGTTTATGATGGGTAATATATTTTCTGAGTGAAGTTGTTCTGCTCCCCTGGTTTTGTTTAGGCTACTTTCACACTAGCGTTCGGGCGGATCCGTTCTGAACGGATCCGCCCATAATAATGCAGACGGAGGCTCCGTTCAGAACGGATCCGTCTGCATTATATTAGCTAAAAAAAGCTAAGTGTGAAAATAGCCTGGGACGGATCCGTCCAGACTTTCAATGTAAAGTCAATGGGGGACGGATCCGCTTGAAGATTGAGCCACATTGTGGCATCTTCAAACGGATCCGTCCCCATTGACTTACATTGTAAGTCTGGACGGATCCGCACGCCTCCGCACGGCCAGGCGGACACCCGAACGCTGCAAGCAGCGTTCAGCTGTCCGCCTGTCCGTGCGGAGGCGAGCGGAGCGGAGGCTGAACGCCGCCAGACTGATGCAGTCTGAGCGGATCCGCCTCCATTCAGACTGCATCAGGGCTGGACGGCTGCGTTCGGGTCCGCTCGTGAGCTCCTTCAAACGGAGCTCACGAACGGAAACCCGAACGCTAGTGTGAAAGCAGCCTTAGACAGACCTTGTGATTTTATGACCAGCCACAAGCTCTCTGATATCTACAAATGATTGTGCTATCTAAATCACCACAGAAAATAAAAACATAATGATAATGGAAATACTAATGAAGTCTCACCTGCTGGAAATGTACAGGTCACATTCTCACAGGGAGAGCAAACAGAACCCAACTTATCTGCCATATAATGTCCGCCTGCAATGTTCGCAAACAACTCTCTTAATGCAAAGGGAAAAGGAGAGAAGCAAAATGGGAGGGGAAGACAGAAGACACCGTATACATACATTACATATACACCAATGAACAACATATTTAAACATCCAAGAGATAGGCTCTTGGAGAAGGGCAAAAAACTGGTAGACTGCACACCTCTAATAAGAGGGGTGAACAGATAGTGAACACTTAAGATAGGGGTTAGTGACTGTAATTTAATTAATTTAGTGAACTTTTAAAGAGTAACTAAACCTTTATATAAACTTGTAATATGTGCTCCCTAATGTTCAAATAAAACTATCTCTAATATACATTTTATTAATCCATTTTGTATTTTTACTACACTTTTCCCTGCCTAAAGCGCAGTGCGCTTAAAACTCAGTTCTCCATACACCACTGACAGCACAGTGGTGTACAGAGTACACATGTTATCAATGGGGCCGCAGCAGCGCTGTGAGTACGGGCAGGAGCAGCAATATGCTAACTACTGGCTTAACACATGGGTACTACACACTAGAAATAAAAACACACATACGCCAGAAATAAAAAAAACAGGAGAGCAATACAAGACCAAATCACCAGAAGCCAGAAAATGAAGTCACAATACCAGATCCAGAAGACCACAGCCAAAGTAAGCGCAATACCACAAAGAAACAGCAGGGGGAGGGGAACACAAATTCATCAGCATCTGTACACTGCAGATGCCGGCCTTTATACTTGGAAAATGCAGCTCAAGCCTGCGTACCTGCCTGGTCAGAGGAGCTGCCACCAGTGCTGCCCGGGAGCCCCATCGCAAATCCTCATTGGCCAGAGGCTTCGAGGGCCAGCCCGCACTCCTGGTTCCCCCAGCAACCAGACGCTGCTGCGGCACAGAGGCGGTAGCAGCCAGGAGAACCGTGACACATAAATTTCAGCTTTACACGTCTGAAACAAGTGTTTGAAAGTCAGCCAAAGTGGGCAGTTTTTTTTTTAAGTACTTGCGTATGGATTTAGAGCCCTGAGGAGATGTAGTAATGGCTGAATCAGCATCTGAGGGGGAGTCTGATTGGACACCCCATTCATATTGAGGGGTAGCCAAATTAGACAGTGATGAGGTCTCTCCCAGTGAGTCCTCTGGTGGGGCTGCCAGGCAGATGGTACAGGGAGCGGGGTAGATGGTGGTTCTCCTTTTGCTATGGTTTCACTGGAAGAGAAGCAGGTGACATGGTGCTAACCAGAGGACACATGGTGTAAGGTCTAGTAGAGAGTCCGTAGGGGTTCAGAAGGTTCTGCAGGTATAAGTCAAGTCTGTAGTCCTGGTCTGACTTTGGAGGTTGAATGGAATAGACCAGAACCAGATGTCTGAGAGGCTCCCCAAAACTCGAAGGAGGGTTGCAAGAGAACAGTAGGTAACCATCCAAAGTATGCAGAGCCGGTGTTGAAGAGGTTTTAATAAGTGCAGCCATTTATTTTTTTCCTCCATAGGAGCAAGGTTAGGAGACAGCAATCTCTATAATTAAGCAGCAGTAAACAGAAGCTCCCAAATTAAGTGGTCATCTATCTCAAGGTCCAAACATGCCCCACTTTTCCCTATGTAATAGAGACATATGAAAGGTTTTGAATGGTGGGAGTCTGAGTGCTGAGACCACTACTGATTTGTAGAACGGGGAATAGATACATGCGTATCGCGCTGTCTCGTCTGTCTGCATAACACAGGCTCCGTAGAAGTCTATTGGCCCATCTCGATTGGATACTCAGTAGCAAGGGAGATAGAGCACGATGTGCGTATGCTTCTGTCTCATTCTAGAGATCGAATGGGTCTCAGCACTCAGACATCACCAATCTATCTGACATATCAAAAGTTTTTTGAAAGGTTAGTGACTCTTTAGATTTATATATTTTACACTTTGCATAGAGAATTAACCTACAGAAAAAGTTGACTAATTTGTAAATACATTATTATTATGTTTGCATTCATAATTCTGCAGGCTGCAGAGCTGAAATCTTCAACAAGCATTCCCTTTGGGCTCAATGTCTGGATAAGCTACTCTGATGATTTGATACTGTATTTTAAAAAGGTTAGCCTTTGTACCACTGTACCAGGCAATTCCACAATCTTTTGTTGGAAAGTTCTAACCATGCCTCCTATCAGTTCATTTTTCTCTATTGAGTTACTGGTTATTAAGTAGATGTACATTACAAATTCAGTCCAATAGACATTACAATAAGCATGTATCCCAAACCATTATAACAATAACCATGTCTACCAAAGTTACTGTAGATAACGGCAAAGTCTCTTCTCCGTATTTGTAACCAGTATATTATGGTCACATTTTATTGCACCTAATGGTTTTAGTTGTTTCTGTACAATTCCTGTACCATGCACAAGCATAATAACAATAACATATTTCATCTTTATTTTATGCTTGTCTTCATCTGAGAATAAAAATATATATTTTTTAAATAATAATATAGTAGTTTTTGGTGTGTTTTTCGTATTATGTCTGTTCCCATGGCATCAGTTGTAACAGTGGTTGAGATGTAAGTAATTCTACATTTCTACATACTGAAAAACTGTTACAATGCTGATAAGTGGGCACAGACTGTGATTTTATTGCTGTGTCTATTATAGAATTATATAGAGACTAAGACTAAAAAAAGTAAGTCTGTGGGTTGACACAATACTACCCTGTTCAATCCCCTTCCCATCACTGTTCTGGTCGGTCCCTTCCATTCTATGTTCACTGTTCCTGCAGTGATGACATGTGATACATTCATGTCACCTATGAAACAAATCTTTGGCTTCAGCAGTCTTGTGCCCCACATGCTAGCATCTCCACTGGGGTCAGTGACTGGCTGCAGTGGTCATATGCATATATGGAATGTTATCACTGCATGACAAGTCAGCATAGACCAGTAGGGAACCTTAGGGCAGCTGCTCTGGAGTGGAAGAAGATTGAAGAAGTTTTTTTTTATTTATCAACATTCCTGCTCTTATAAAAATTCATTTTTGATCCTGATAACACCTTAAAATTTTGCTGATCAAATTATGTAATGTATTGAAAAGGAAAATAGGCCAGGTAATATGGTAACAGATAGTTAAGATCATTTAATAGCAGGAATATTTTCTATGTGTTCACGTTGGATGGATATGGCTGTTTCAAAGGGTCCCTTAAGAATAAGATGATTACAAGTGTTCCTCTGCTGTGACCCCTCATTGATCAGCTGTAATCTCTGAGGAAACTTGGTGGTAATTGTTCAGTTTCCGTGCAGCGCCACCTCTGGAAAAATGTGGTATTACACAGTGTCCATTCAGATCAATGTGTTGTCTGTGTAAAGTTGGCCATACACATTCAATAGCTGTCAACTGAAGGATCATTTATTCAACAGCTTTCAGTCCCAACTCCCCCATACACATACACGTTCAGTTTAGCCGAATGTGTGTTAAATGGAAAGAGAGAGAAGAAACCTGCTAATAGACACTTTTGGGGATGGCTTATTTCACGGGATAGCAAAAGAAGCAGAAGAAAATATTTACTTTGCCCGATCTAAAAGAGTCGTTAGCTTCGCCCACACATTAGACAATACACTAATGTGTATAGGGGCTTTTACTCAAGTTAGACACCCTAAGGTTTCAAAGAGTGCAAGAGAATTCCTCTATTACAATTCCCTAATAGTGTATATGATAATGTTTTCACTAGACAACTCCTTTAACTTCTTCCTGACCGTCTATGAGAGATGCAATCTAATGATTGCTTGTTCAAGTTTTCTGTAGGCGAACTATTAAAAAGTGTAAAAAGTTTTAAAAATATAAAAAAATATAAGAATTTGAATACCCCCTTTCCCCAAAATGAAAATAAAAATACTTTACAATTAAAAACACAAAAATACAATACAATAAAAAAATAAGATTATAAGCATCACCATATGCGAAAATGCCTGTGTCTATTAAAATATAAAAATATGTAAGTGAATAACATAATGGAAAAAAACATCAAAATCAACAATTCTCCATTTTCTTGTCACTTAACCTGCCCCCAAAAATGTAATAAAAAGTCATACACACTCCAAAATAGTATTGATAAAAACTAAAGATCGTCCCACAAAAAATGGGCTCTACACAGCTACATACACATCATTTTTAGCTGGGCCCTACACAGCTACATACACATATTTTTTTTCAGTATTAAGACACAAGAAAAAATATACCTACATAGAATGAGAATGAAAGTACCAGGAAACACTGTAAAAGCAAAACCCATAAAACTGTGGCGAAATTGTTTTATTTTTAAAAATTCCACCCCATTCGAAATTCTTTCCCGCTTCCCAGCACATTGTATGCAACCGTAAATGGTGCCATTAGAAAGTATAACTTGTCCTGCAAAAAGTCCCATACGGCTATGAGAATGGAAAATTTAAAAAGTTATGGCTCTGGGAAGGCTGGGCGTAAAATATGAAAAAACGCAAAATGGCCTGGTCCCGAAGGAGTTAAGCTTTCCATAGACACTTCACACGGCATGTATGGCTTGGCTTATTGCACGTTATAATCTTACGTTTCTAGGCAAAGTTCTCTGTCCTTGGGACAAAGACAATTTCATCATTGGCTTTCTACTGGGCTCCCAACAGCCAGATTGGCAATAGGCGATCTGCAGTCTATGATTGCATTGCTCTGCCAGACCATCTGTCTCCTCTCAAGGAGCTAAAAGCAGAACAACTTGTAATTTTAACACTGAAAAGTAAAAACTAATGTTGCACATGTATTTAATTATGGAGGTTGCTAATAGTATTATGGCAAGATGTTGTCTTTGTGAATAGGTTATGTGAGCCATGCATTGTTGCTGCTTTCAATGAATGTGATATTTCAGTGGTTGGGATTTAGTAGTGCTCCAAAGTATCTATTATGAAGAGCTGATATTATACTGCTGGAGAAATCAGATGTGAATTTAAGAACAGAGGAGTCCACCATTAGTAATCAGGTGGGGGGAGAAGCTTGCAATAAGGTTCCCTATTGTTATCTTCAAGCTGCAGAAAGCCCTACTGTGCCTCTCCATATGATGTAAATGAAAGTTGTTAGAACACGTATTTCTGCAGTTCATGATTATACTCGATCTCAGACTATTGGACTTGTTTGTCTTCAAGAAGGAAGTTTAAGGTTAGCAAGAGGTTATTTAACATGTTTCCTGTTATCAAGACTTGTTCAGACTGCACTAGATGAATACATAATTTGAAGTATTGTCTGCCTTTGTTCCCACACCTCTGGTAAGTTCTGGCTGGTTAACTTGGACTGACTTGCTATGTGTGTGTATAGATTGGAATCTTTACATTTTCCTCAAAAACCTTGTATTCTGTCTCTTAAATACCCCTCTAGTTTAATTTAGTTGGGTCTTTGCCATATAATGCCACCAGTCCTCAACATAATCCTGCTCCTATATCAAGAGGGCTCAGTTGGTCCATCCATGCTTGTTTGTTTTTTAGGAAATCCCTAAAAACTGGTGGTTTTTTTCCAACATAGTTACCATATTTCCTGAACCATAAAGTGCACCTGACCATAAGACCCACCTATCCTTTAGAGGAGGGAAAAATATGAATGAACTTGCCTCTACTGCTCCGGACGGCGCTGCCACCTGCAGACCCAGCAGGCTCTTCCTTCACTCACTGCTCCCTGGTCTTCTCCCAGAACCACGCTGACCCAGCACAGTGTGCGGAGCCAGCAGAAGACCAGGGAGTGGTGAGTACAGCCAGCACTTGGAGAACTGTATTCACCAATCCTACTGTGTACTAGTGAGTGCATCCATAATGGAACCTCTCATTGGTATTCACTGCATAAAACACACTGCCATTTCCCCCACTTTTGGGGGAATAAAGTACGTCTTATAGTGAGGGAAATATGGTCAATTCTGTCCTGTCATATCTTTTTGTATATGTCAGATAGGTTAAGTCTGTTATTATTCCAGTAGTCCGTGGCTTCTAGCTCAGCAGCAAAACTACTCAATGTCTCTAAATGAATGCAATATGCTGAAGGATGATACCACTAACATGTTATCTAACTGTAACGTGCTATAGTAATCTGTATGTCAGGGCAGGCAGTATGTCTAGAATAACCTTAACGTTGAATAGTACCCTATTATATGAAACATATACATACAACACAGTTCTATTATGGTCAAAATGTGTCAGGCTAAAGATTTTCCTTAAAGGAAAGTGTTTTAACTTATGTGACCTTATACGTGGAATCAAACTGAAGTTGTCTACATTTCTGGCACTGATCACAAAGGCACATTTAGGTCCACAACGTTCATTGAGCATGCATACATTAGTTCAGGTGCCACATTATTGAGGTCCTCAAAGCATGCCTTGTGGAAAAAAAAGTGACAACCACTGCTGCTAGGCTACACAATTTGTTGTCTATTTTTTTTAATATCCAACAAAAAATCCCTTGTGTCTGCTTTTTTGGGGGGGGGGGGATTGTTTACTTATCCTAAACATTAGATCACTTAAATAGGAAGGAGCCATCCCATTGAAGTGAATGGAACAGCTGAGACGTAATTACACGGCTCACCACTGCAGTTGCGATGGTGAGCAGGTAAACAGTGAAGAGAAGGCAGAGCTTGTATGAGGGCTTCTCACTCTTCAAACAGCTGATCAGCGGGGGTGTCGGGGTCGGCCCCCTGCTGATCTGATATTGATGACCCATCCTGGGGATAGATCATCAATATAAAAAAAGTAGACAATCCCTTTAAAGGTTTGTTTGCCTCAGTATACTGCATGTGTGGTAGTTACCTGATAACCTTCTTTTTCTCATTGGTGGTTTAGTAATCTGTACTTGATAATTTTTCTGTCCTTGCAATAATAGAAACCAGCTTCCAATGCTCTCACTTCCTGGTGAACCTGTGATAGACTTCTGTTTGTGCACAACAGTAGATCCGAGGAGGCGGAGCTGCTGGGGGAGGGACAGAATAGTACCCTGAAGCAATGATGAGACAGGAGGTGTGTCTTAGGCTACCTCAGTCTCCCGGTAGGCATTGTCACTAAACTATAGTCACAGATCACAACTTTGTCATAACGGAGCTAAACTAAAAAGCAGCCAAGCAGCATGAGCTAAGGAAAATAAGGTAATCATTCTCTTTAGGTAGAGATGTACATATAATTTTGAGCTGCTGACTGATAGTTACTTTAAAGGGGTTTTCCATGAATAACGATATTTTAAGTGATGCTCGCAGCCTGCCTCTGCTATTGAAAGATTGATACTTACTGTGCTCCCCGCTGCTTCAGTCCTGCATGCTAGATCCCATGAATTCATGTGAAAGTGGCCTTAGTATGTGAAGTGATGCTGCTGTCCATTCATAATATGAATAGTAGCTGTACAATTTCTGTTAATTTTGTCCTGTGACCTTGCTGCATTTTGTGACTCTTTTAACATTGGTAGCCTGGTGAAAACAACAATGGGAGGTCCAGTTGTTACCCTAGGCTGTCCCAACAAGAAAACAAGTTTGATGGCTCTGAAACAGGATTCTGTCCCGGAGCCATCCCCTACCCTAAATGCACACAAGTAGAGCTCCCTTACAAAACCAAAATAAAAGAGAGAGCCCCCCAGTGAAACTAAAATGGCTGATGGCCAGTCATTGAAACCAGTAGGGCCTCCTACCTGTAAAGCATGACAAAGAAATAGCTTCTTCCCACACTTGGCATCTAGTTATATAGTGTCTGCCTCCACCAGGTCTGCCGCTCTAGACAGTGACAACGTCTTTCATACTGAGCCCCGAGTACTCCCAGGGTGATAATCTTTTAGATGCACTTTGGGCAATGGTATTTTCCATAGCACTGGAACAATCATTGTCTGAAGACTGCAATTAAACATAAATTGAACAAACTTCACAAAGCTGGCAGTGCTTACCTTCAGGACCCTTGGCACAATTTTGTCCAGTCCAGCTGATTTGCCCATCTTAACCTTCTGCAACTCTCTTTTTACCATCTGAGTAGTAACTTTTATATTTTCACATTACTTTATCCCTCTTTCCACTCCACATACTCCTTTCTCCCCAAACTCAACACTGACCACTTTATCCACAGGGCTAAATAACCCAGGACTATTAAAATAGTTACTTAACTAATTTAGCCAATTAATATCCATATCCCCATCTCCTGCTTTACCTTAAAACCAGTTATTTACTCTTATACTGGCCCACATTGCCCTGATGTTATTGTTCACCAGCCTACTTCCCAACTTCTTCCTGTACATCTCCTTACCTTCCCTCAACTCTCAACTTAGGTGTTTAGACATTTATGTTATACACCATGGACTATCAGAAAATAGACAAGCATGTTTGCGTCCTGATCGCCGGGGGCCATATAGATGGCACTGCGGGCTGCATGTGGTTCCCTGGTTGCAGGTTGTGCCCTATTGGAAACTGTAAAAATTTGGGATGTCATGTGAAAAATCTCAGCGAAGGTGGCATTTACTTCAAGAAAGGATCCAATGAATGATTGATTGAAAATTGTGAAATGAGCATCAACTTACCAGATATCAAGTACTTAGAAAAGCTTCAAGGAACCAAATGAAGAGTGCTGCCTTTAATGCTTCTCTATTTCCGCAACCTCTGAAATTCTATCCAGACGTTTATTGACTTTACATTATATGAATGGACAGTAATGCATAATGCAGCAGTTGCCTCTTATATTTGATCAATTATTTGCTACATTATTATTTCTATTCTTCCTCTTTTCTGTCAGTTCTCATGCTTGTCCTAGTCACCTATATGTATGGATTATTTGATATGACATCAGATAATCATGCTTCCATAATTGAAATATATACTCTTATACTTTTTAACCTTACATTACCTTTTTAACAGTCCAGTAGCATTCAGGGAATAGACAGACATTTCTCCAATCTGTCATAGTTGTGCAGCTTCTACTCAACTTTTGAGTCTATCATCACATTGGGGCAAATCTGCACAGTATACATCAGCTTTATATACCTCTCCAGTTTCTTATGTGTCCCTCTTCAAAGCAAACCCATAAACTGGTTACCTATTACTCGAATTTTACAGTTCAACCAGATGCAAGTACATTTCCTCCCTAATCTTTATTTCCTATCTTTTTTTAACTTCTGATCGGAAAATAATCTTCATGTGTGCTTGTTTCCTTCCTCTGGAGCACTCTCACACATGCCACCAGAATCCCCAGGACGTGACCTTTCTCAAAATACTCAACCATTTATATTGGCATACAAGGGTTCTGGATAATAACTAATCGTCTAAATTTTAGCCACCTAAATGTAAGTGTGCCCAAAAGAAAATTGCCTGAACCAGATAATTTTGGTGGGACCAGCTGACAATCTAATGTGTATGAGTGACCAGATCCTGGAATTCCATTTTTGGTCCTTTGCTCCTGAGGGAGTTTATTTGTTGCCAGAGGTAACTAGCAGTGGTGTATGCCTTTCTGCAAACATGCAAGATGGTTCTCTTTATTGGTGCATCATATCTAGACATTGAGATAGGTTTACTCAGCCAGCTAAATTTCTGACAGACTTATGTTCTGATAATTCAAAAACAATCCTTAGTACTGTATATATCAAAGGGAGAAACAGAACTGGATCGCACATCCACAATGCTAAGCTTACATCTAATTAAACTCGCTTCTCAGCGCAATATTAAAGTGTACAACCCCCTATATTGCTTGATGTACACTAATGCCTCTTGTAATGCCTGTATTGCGCTGAGAAGCGAGTTTAATTCGATCTAAGCATAGCATTTTGGATGTGCGATCCAGTTCTGTTTTTCTCCCCTTGATATATGCATGTTGAATCTTTCTTCTTTATTTTTTTAATTTAATTTTATTTATCTTTTCTACATCCATATAAAACACATTGCACCAACAACAAGCAAAAAATGTTAACAATTAGTAGTTTCTATTCATTTCTATTTTCTTTCTCCCCTTTACCTTCCCTCCCCCTCGTTCCCCCCTCCCTTTACCATACCCTCCCACCCCTAAAGGGAATGAAGGAGGGGGGCTTGGAAAAAAAAAAAAAAAAAACACATGGCAGATGTCAACCCTGAAGTATCCAATTTTCCCACACTTGGTCGAGATTTAATGACCCTTTAGAATTATTATTCATTACACGTTCTTCTTTAATTAAATTATCTATTGCTTTTCTCCACTGTCCCACCATCGGTGGGTCCGCCTTTATCCATTTTCTGAGAATAAGGAGTCTGGCCTGAAATAGTACTTTATTCAAGACCAATCGTATTTTTTTGTTCAAATTCAAGTGTTCAGTTGCCCCTAGAATACAAATTACCGGATCCCTGGGCAACCGAACCTTCAGGAGCAAATACACGGTTTCCATTATTTCTGTCCAGTATCTATATAGCTTGGGGCATCTCCAAAAACAATGTATCAAATCTGCTCTCTCCTCCCCGCATCTTGAACACTTATCTGTTTCTCTCACTCCCATTCTTTTCAATATCCATGGAGATCGATGAAGTCTATGCACTATGAAAAATTGTGAGATCTTATGTGAACCCCTGTCCGAGATTGTCGCATAATTCCTAAGGGCATCTCTCCATTTTTCTTCCGTAAAGGAGTCTAGATCTTTCTCCCATCTTTTCTCAGCAAGCATTATAGTCCTTTTTCTCTTTACCTCCATCAGAACCTTATATCTCCTTGCAGTTATTCCTCCTCCTTCTATTTCTGCTGTAAACTTATCCAACTTATCTGATTTTTCCCTTCTATACTTGTCTTCCTGTACCACTGTCCGCAATGCATTCCTAAGCTGGAAATATTTATACATATCACTGTGGGGGATCCCAAATTCCGACACCATTTTGTTGAAGTCCTTCAGCTTATCCTCTTCAAAGATCTGATCTAAATATTTCACTCCTTTTTTTCCCCAATCTATATAATCCCTTATTGTTTCTAATTCCTTTAAATTGAAATTTTTCCATATCAGTGTATATTTCAAAAACCCTTTAATCTCCAATATCTTCTTAATTTCCCCCCATACGTATTCTATTAAATTTAATATCCTATTTTCAGTATTTTTTTCCCCAAAAAAACCTGATTCCAACACCTCTAAGTGATTACATTCTTTTTTCCATCCCCATTTATTTAATTCTTGTCTACCCACCTGACTATCTAAACTACCCTTTATATTCCCGTATTGTGTTATTAAAAAATAAAAAAACAAATTAGGGACCGCTAATCCTCCCTCCTGCACTGGAAGCTGAAGGACTTCCTTCTTTATCCGAGGGATCGCACCCTTCCAAATAAAATCCCCCATTAATCTATCAAATAGTTTGAAAATGTTCTGCGGTATTCTCACTGGGGCATTTTGTAATACATAGAGTATCTTCGGGAGGAGGACCATTTTTATTAGATTTACTCTACCTTGTATTGACATTGGTAGTCTTTTCCATATGTGTATTTTAGTTCTTAATTCTTTTATTAAGGGAAGGACATTTAGTTCTTCATATTCTTCTATATTTCTAGAGATTTGTATCCCGAGGTATTTAAAATTTTCATTTTTTTTAAGAACGTGTACCCGTGTATCTCCCTGTAATTGTCCATCTCCTAATAATAACATGTGTGATTTCCCCCAGTTAATGTTTAAACCAGAAAAAAAACCAAACTTATCTATTGTCTCCATCACTTTATTAAACTGATCCCCAGTGTTTTGCAAAAAAAGTAAAATATCATCCGCGTACATTAACACCTTTTCTTCCCCACCCACATATTGAAAACTTTCAATCTCCCTATCATTTCTTATTATATTTGCCAAAGGTTCAATTGCAATAGCAAATAAAAGGGGGGAGAGAGGGCATCCCTGCCTTGTGCCACGAGATAGGGCAAACGGCAGGGACAAGCTTCCATCCACAACCACTCTAGCCCTAGGGTTACAATATATTAACTGTATCCACCCTATAAATCCCTCCCCTATGCCAAACCTCCTTAATACTGCCCATAGATACTCCCATTCAATACAATCAAAAGCCTTTTGGGCATCCAATGAAAGTATCGCTTTCTCCCCTGCATCTGATCTATTAGCTTCAATGTTGAGAAATAACCTTCTTATATTGGAGTATATTGTTCTACCCGGTATAAATCCTGTTTGGTCTTTATTTATTATTACTTTGATAACCCTTGAGAGCCTATCAGCCAAAACTTTCGCCAAAATTTTGACATCCGTGTTCAGCAGGGATATGGGCCTATATGAACCAGGATCTGTTTGTTCTTTTCCTTTTTTTGGAATTAGTGTAATAATTGCTTCCTTCATGGAATTAGGTAAATCGCCTAATTTTCGGGCCTCATCCAATGTTGTTTTTAGTTCTGATACCAAAACCTGAGAGAAGGTTTTGTATATTTCAAAAGGAAGTCCATCTCCTCCTGGAGCCTTCTCGAGTTTAACCTTCCCCAGAGCCAGATTTATTTCTGCCACCGTTATTTCTTTCTCCAGATATTCTCTTTGCATCTCAGATATCCTACTAAAAGCAATCTTATCTAAATATGAATCTAACTCTTGTTTTGAGTATTGCACCCTGGACTTATATAGCTCTAGGAAATACTCCCGAAACACATTTTTAATGCCTTCAGGTATAGTGGTTAATTTACCCGTTTTATCTTTAATTGCGCCGATCCATGATTTCCCTTTTTGATTCTTCACTATATCTGCTAGGATTTTACCAACCTTTTCACCCTCCGAGGCTACCTGGATCCCTTGAAAAAGCAATTCTTTCCTACTTTTTTCTAATTGATATATCTTCAACTTTTCTTGTTCTTCCTCCCATACTCTCTTGTTAACTACAGTAGGGTACCTCATACATGTCATTCCTGCCTCTTGCAATTTTTCCTCCAGTACCTTCCCGTTTTTCCTAGTACTTTTTTTCCAATAATCTACTTTTTTAAACAGTATTCCCCTCAAAAAGGCCTTGAAAGTGTCCCAAACCACCAGTCTACTGACAGAACCGTTATTTTCCATAAAAAAAAGTTTTAACTCCTCAGTTATACTCTCCTTATCCGAGATCAATAATAACCAATGGGGGTTGAACTTGAACAACGGCAAAATATTTTTTTTATTCAAATCCAGCTCAATTACCATTGCATTATGATCTGACAAGGCCATAGGTGTATACTTTATCGTGATCCTATTTTGGGACATTAAATTTTTATTTCCAAAAGTCATATCTATTCTCGACCAAGTTTGGTGTGTTTTTGAATAACAAGAGTACATAACTTCATCCGGGTTCTGGACCCGCCATACATCTACCCAATTAAATTCATGAACTAATTTACATAAGTCTACATTTTGTGCTCCTCCCCCTCTACCAGACATCCTATCCCTGAGTGGATCCATAACCGCATTGTAATCGCCTACCGCAATCAACATACATTCCTGTTTATTCAACATAAATCTATACAGTAGATACAAAACATCTGATTTATATGGTGGTGGAATATATATATTTGCGATCACAGTTTTAATCCCTTCTACATAGCAATGTAAGAAGAGGTATCTGCCATAGCTGTCCGCCTCACATGCCAGACCTTCAAACTTGACTTTGTTATGGATCAAAATTGAGACCCCTCTAGAATAGGTAGTATATACCGAGTGGTATCCCGCCACCATCCATCTCCTCTCTAGCCATCTTACTGATCCCTTATCCAAATGTGTCTCCTGGAGGCAGATGATGGCTGGCAGAAACCTCTTCATCCACTCAAGGATAGCATATCTTTTAACTGTCTCACGGAGCCCTCTCACATTCAATGAAAGGATCTTAACCATCTAACCGAGGGGGAGGAGCAAAAAAAAAATATAAAAATAAAAAATTCCACGTCCCCCCTACCCCATCCCATATCCACCCTCCCATCTATATAGTCCCCCTTTCTGCTAACCAGCAGTCCGGGCGGCTCCTTAACTTAGCATATTGGCTCCTATCCCCTCCCCCCCCCCCCCAGCCTCAAAGTCCCTCTCCATCCGCCCATTCACTAACTTCCGCCGGAGTCTGAAAAAATACAACTTTACCATTATGTTCCACCCTTAATTTTGCCGGAAAAAGTAGGCTATATTTTATACCTGCCTCCCTTAATCTTTTCTTGACCGATATAAATTCTCTTCTTTGTACGTTGGTACTAAATGAATAGTCTGGGAATAGTTTAACCTTTACCCCCTGTATATAGTATCTTTCCGAGGTTCTAGCGTCGGCTAATATTCCATCTCGATCTTTAGATAATAAACATTTCACCAATATCGGTCTAGGAAAATCCCCTGGCACCCTATTTTTTGTGGGGACCCTGTGTGCTCTTTCGATAGAAAATAAGGGGGAGAGAGTACCTTCTTTAATATTTTCTTTTAACCATTTTTCCATAAATTCAGTACAATTTTCTCCCTCCGCTCGCTCTGGGACCCCCACACATCTTATATTAGACCTTCTAGCTCTATCCTCCTGGTCTACCAATTTTTGTTCCATCTTAACATTTTTTTGTTTTAAGAGATCCACTTCTTTCTCTAATTTATACACAACTTTCTCTAGGGTGGGAATCCTTTTTTCCATCTCCTGCAGACGCTGCCTTACTTTTTCCATCTCAGCTCGTATAACCATAACGTCTGTTTGCACTGTCCCAAGCTGGGTTACTAAATTACCCATTAAATTTTCCATCCGTGAGACCGTGCCAAGTATATCCTGCACCATTTTTACATCTGTTTCTGTATATGTCACTGGTGTCCCCCTCTCCCCCTCCGCTAGCGTCACATGTGTCGGACCCTGCAAACTAGCATCCGCATTTTTTTCTTTTTGTGGGGATCTAGCCCCAGGTGAATTTGGGACCAGATATTTATTTAAACCCAATTGTTTAGACCCACTTTCTAAGCCTGATGCTGATCGCCTGGCGGCACTCCCCGTAGGGCCACGCTGTTCCTCCCTTTTTTTTGATGGCATTTTAAATTCTCTTCCCCCTTTCTCTGTTTCTTCCTCTATAGCTTCCTCTCTTCTCTATCCTTTCCTCCAAAGGCAAAAAAAGTCTATAATATTAATCCGACTTTGCAGAAAAACACAAAAAAACAAAAGAAAAATAAATAATAAATAAATAGATCCCTCCAATAATTAGGGCTCAAGGCCCGACAACCATACATATACTAAGTGCAGTCAATTAGTTGGTTAGACAGTCAATAATATTGCTCAAAACCTTAATCCGGAAGGAAAGAGAAAAAATAATAATAATAACGAAGTTAAAGCGCAGGCCTAAGTCCAGACATATATGGAGTGCCGTCAGTTAGTTTATTAGTTCAGGGAAGTCCAATGTCACTGTTCTGGCTTAAGATCCTATGGGGATAAGGTTTTTCCCTCCAAAGTTGTTAAGGATTATACTCCAAAATCCAAACCCCCTCACTCTTTTTCTCTCCACATTCAATTGCAGGTATCACTGCTAGCTATTGTTTAATCTGCGGCGTACTCAAATTAAACTCCCGTATTTGCAGCCATAATGGCAAATAAACCATCTTTCAGCTGCAGTCACAGGGGCATTACACGGCCACGGCAGACACCTGTACACGATGGCCAAATGAAGATCACAATGAAAAACCTGTGCCCCCCACTGTCAGTTTCTTCTATAGATCTTTATCCAAAAAACCTGGGGGGGGCGACCCTTCTGGTACTACAGTTCAATTCGGCCACTCCACCGAGAGCCCACAGGGGTTCCCAGGGTTCAACAGAACAAAACAGAACCTCAAAAACAGACGATTACACCCTCAGGCGTCGTCTCTATAGAGTCCAGTCACCCACAGACATCGTTCAGCCGGCGCTCTCCTTTAGTAATGAAAATTAGTGTGCATGCCTTAATCCGACTCCACCGGGCTTCAGCACACCTGCAGTTATTCTCAATCCTCCCCCACGATGTGGGTACTGGGAGTAACTCACCACCCGGCACTTCTTGGTAGCGCAGGACAAGGTTCAGAGTCCAGGCATCCACATCGGCACTTCTTGGTAGCGCAGGACAAGGTTCAGAGTCCAGGCATCCACATCGGCATCTCAGACAGTTTTAGGGCGGCCTCGGCATTCCAGCAGACTCACGGAGGTCAGATGTCCCGAGCAGCAAACAAGCGGCAGGCGGCCAGCGTGCAGGGGAGGGCGAGGGGGGCGGAGCCCTAGCGTCTCACATCAGACGCTCTCATGCGTCATTCCTTATGGGGTTTGTCTACCCATGCTTTCTTCTTTATTACTGGTATCAGTACTCCTCCCATTCGGCACAGATGGTTTTATTTTCGCAGAAGTCTGCATATAAGTGGTAATTGACCTGCAGTTCCTGATAGCAATGGACATGTTGTGTTAGACAACTGTTCACATAGTGTAGTACTAGGTGGTGGCCTTTGTTTTTGTGGCGCTGGGGTGGTGGGACCCAGTGCCATGGGTGGCATTGTCGGACAGCAGGGTTGCTGTTTGACTCCTGGGTCCCGTCGCCTACTAGGGCAGTGCCACTTTGTCACAGCATTGTGCTGCGCCTTTTTGTCAGAGTAGGTCCCACTCAAAGAGGCGACCTTGGCGTGGTGAGTGGGCTTATGCCTTTTGATCAAAATGTACACTATTGCCTCTTGTACAGCATGTAATATGAGGGGCTCTACATTTCAATATTGCGCTGAGAAGCGAGTTTAATTAGATCTAAGCATAGCATTGTGCATGCGCGATCCAGTTCTGTTTTTCTCCCCTTGATATAATCATTAGTACTGTTCATGAGCACTTTGAGAAATAGTCCAAACTGAAACTAATCCTTCTATTTCCCAAGAAGTCATGCAGTGGCTGTAGTTATAAGGTTTATTTTTGCATCTAATGTAACCAATATTTTATTGTCCATACTTGTAATGATTACTATTATCATCAGACATTTAGGATGGCTCATATAAAGCAGGTGGCACAATCTGCCGGCAGGGACCACATGCAGCCCACAGCCATCAGGACACAAACAAGCTTGTCTATTTTCTGATAGTCGACAGTGTATAACATAAATGTCTCAAATGTGTGGCATCCCAAGGAGAAGGAGGTAGAGAGGTGGCCATATATGGGTGCAGCTCTCTTCATTTCTCTTTCCATGACTCCATAAACTACATTGGAGCTAGTCATGTGTGGTCACCTTGTCTTCTCTTCCCTGAAATGATAACCCCCAGCTTAGAAAGGAGCTGTAGGACTATGGACAGGAGAATACTTTTTTTAAATGTTGCACATATGTGGACAGGGGTTAGGTTGGATTCTAGGCTGGATAACCCCTTCAAAGATGCTCTCCCACCAGTATGGGGTATTCGTTTTAACTTAATATTCATAGAAAACCATTTGTATTAAAAAAAAAAAAACTTTTTTTTTTAGAATTGTTGCTTGCTTTTCACTTCTATCAGGTCCAGTGCTCTTTTTGAGATTTAGATAGTTATAGCTCCTCTGTATATCCAGTTTTTTACATTAGCATTTATTGGTAATTCCATCCCCTAATAATCAAACACCAGTCACTATTGAGGCTTCTACATCTTTCATAAAGTTCTACTTTATTTTTTCTTGGAAAGCTGTGTGACAACTCCTATATTAAAACTCCCTCAGGAGTTGTCACTCAGCTTCCTCACATTCCTGAATATCAATGACAAAATTCGTAATGCGTTTTTCTCACAGGGATTCAAAGCGCGGGGAAAGTTGTGTGACCAGGGTGACTCCCTGAGAAGTCAGTGGCTGCCATATAGGTGCTCAACCCCAACAAAAAAACAACACTAGGGTCAGTTTCATAGGAAGCCAATTTGCCTATTTTTGGAGTGTGGGAAGAAACCAGAATACCCGGCAGAAACCCACGCAAACATGGGGAGAACATACAAAATCCATGCAGATGTTTTCCTTGGTTGCATTCGAAGGCACCAGTGCTAACAACTGAGCCGCCGATTGAGCAGGAATAGAAGATGTATTTATATAACTATAAAGAATTGAAAATTAGAAGCCTAAAAAAGACGGTTGAGAACCCTGTAGATGCAGTAATCGGTGCTGGCCTGGGTGTGAAACCTGCTCTGCCACACTGTTGCGTTGGCTGCCCTGCTGAAGGAGGCACTACCAATAGCCTGGCACACAATGTTTCCTGTGCAGCCACACTGGTCACACTGACTTCACCTGCTGAAGGGGGCACCACCAGTGGCCTGGCACACAAGATGACCTATGCAACCACACTGGTCACATTGACTTCCCATGCTGAAGGGTGCACCACCAGTAGCCTGGCACACAAGATGACCTTGTGCAACCACACTGGTCACACTGACTTACCCTGCTGAAGGGGGCACCACCAATAGCCTAGCACACATGATGACCTGTGTAGCCACACTGGTTGCATTGGTTGCCCCTGCTGACAGTGGTGCCACCAATGGCTTGGCACCTTAGACTTGCTATCGCCTCACATTTTTATATTAAGTATAAATCTGTATTTTTAACATTGTATTCAGTTGATACTAGATTACTTATAGCTGATAACTGTCTCATTGTTATTTTTGTATTTGAACACTGTATAATGGTATTTCCTTCAGCATGAAGTGGCACTTCTACTTAGGTACTGTACATTGTATAATTTTGCAGTGTATAGCATTGCTATTTTGGTAACTTTATGGAAGGGCTATTTATCCACCATACTGCATGTGCTTGTAATAAGGCACTGTATATTATAGTTATCTGTACACTGAATAAAGGCATGCCATATGGGGGCGCTAACAAAACCTACTGTAGAGGACACTGTCTAGATTTTTATAACATGATAAAAGAGACAATGTCAAGAGCTTATACTTTGGAGGGAAAGTTCCTTAACCAATGTCTTACCCTAGTTTTACCCAGCCTTCTACAATGTGGCTTATATTAACACAGACCTATGAGAAAATGTCAAGGACCTCACACATTTGAGAGATGTAAGAAATATGGAAATGATTTAGAAGTGCGTAGCATTAATAAACCGTTTCCGCATGCCCTGGCAGATTTGAATGTACCATTCATTTCCCCATTTCCAGCTATGATGATGCATTGTTATGTTAATATCATATCCGCTGATGAGGCTACATTTCTGTTCTCATAACTGCAATGTAACACATCTGTTGTTCATATCTGGCTACATTAAAGAGCTAAAAAATATCATTAATATATTTTCACTGAATCACAGTATCTTCAGTTAAGTTCGGCACTTTCTAGTGTACAAGAAAAATAGTTTTTTGATATTGATACAAAGGACCAGGTCGTGATCTCAGCAGTTGGATCCCTACTGATCAGACACTTTGTTGATAACTTTAAATATTAGACCTTCACATTTAATGAACCATGTTACTGTGTCAGTTAGACATGATCAGACCACTGTTTGTATTCAGTGTCAGCAAGCAGAGAAGCAGAGGAGCAGTGTGGCAGCTGACAAACAAAAATGGCAGTGAAAGTGGTTGGCAAGTAGAATGAAGTACCATGAGAAGAACTGAAACACCCAGGCCCAGATATAGTAATGTGTGCATAAAATCTGTGTAAAAAGTGGTGCATATTGGGGTAATTTTGTCACAGTTTGCTCTTTATTCTGACTTGCCTGGTAAGTGAGGGGCGCTTAGCAAGATGGGGCATGTCCTAAGATACACCATTTTGTGCAAACATTGCAGTACAATTCTGGCATAAAAGTTTGTAAGCCAGCCAATAGTTGGTAAAGAGTTGGACAAAAATGTCTGTCCCTGCATCAGATTTATCATCCAGCCTTAGCCCCTAATGGTGGTTTACACCATATACGGGATTAGTAAATCTGTGCCAAAGTATATTCAAAAGTTAGATATTTTTATAATACTTAAAGGGAACCTGTCACCAGTTTTATGGTGTCCTAACTAAGGGCAACATAAATAAGTGACTGATTCGCTTAGCAAAATGCTGGGTCACTTTCTTTAATTGACCCGGTCAATCTGCCATTATCTTGTATTGAAAAGCTCCAGCTGATAATGATGAGTCCTGAATATTCATGAGCTCCTGACTCTCTCCGCCTACCTGCTGCTGAGTGACAGTTTGTTTCCATAGGAATCAGCAGCAGGTGGGCAGGGGAGTGGCTATAGCTCTGAATTAAATATACGCTGGACTCAATGACATCACGCTGGACTCGAATCAGCTCATTAGCATGCGGCATGTGGCATCTTTGTATGTATATTATGAGGTAACCATCTGTCACACCAGTAAGTGAATACATCTAAGGTACTTTTTAGTAGTTAATGTTTGTATATAATTAGTTCGATTATAATCAAATATCCACATGACAGGTTCCTTTTAAGTATGTTATATTTACCTAAAGTTAAATCTCCTCTCCATGTATACATGACACTGTGATCACTGGTGAGGAGTATGGAAGAAGCATTCGGGCTCATGAATACAGTGAGCTTATTTTTGGTGCTTTTTGGGTCAATCATACAGTAGATGTGTTCCTATAACAGTGCAACATATTATGGTGACGGATGTGATTTAGGGTAGTTTCACACTAGCATTAAACTCTTCCTACCGGAACAGCTTGACGGAGTTCATCGTATCTTACAATGGTGCCGGGATTCAGCTGGACAGGTGTTTTTTTCCGGCCGAATCCGGCACTAATGCTGGTAACTGGCTAGATCCCCGCCAGGTCCCATTATAGTCAGTGGGCTCCGGGGGGAACAAGCAGTATTTGGCTATGCCACATACAATGAACTCCAGTAGCCTGTCCTCTGCTGGATTTTAGCACTAGTGTGAAACTTGCCTTAAAGGGCATCTGTCAGTAGATTTGTATCTATGAAACTGGCTGACCTGTTACATGTGCGCTTGGCAGCTGAAGGCATCTGTGCTGGTCCCATGTTCATATGTGCCCGTATCGCTGAGAAAAATTATGTTTTACTGTATGCAAACGATCCTGTAGGAGCAATGGGGGTGTTACTGTTACACCTAGAGGCTCAGCTCTCTCTGCAACTGCCACGCCCTCTGCACTTTGATTCACAGGGCCAGGTTGTGAAAACATCATCACACCTTTCCCTGTCAATCAAAGTGCAGAGGGTGCAGCAGTTGCAGAGAGAGCAGAGCCTCTAGGTGTAACAGTAATGCCGTTGTTACTCCTAGAGATTAATTTGCATATATTAAAGCATCATTTTTCTCAGTGATGTGGGCACATATAAACATGGGACCAACACAGATGCCTTCAGCTGCCAAGTGCACATGTAACAGGTAAGCCAGTTTCTTTAAAGGGCTTGTGTCACTTCAGCAAAGTGGCATTTATCATGTAGATAAAGTAAATCCAAGGCACTTACTAATGTATTGTGACTGTCCATATTCCTTCCTTTGCTGGCTGGATTCATTTTTCCATCACATTATACAGTCGTGGCCAAAAGTTTTGAGAATTACATAAATATTGGAAATTGGAAAAGTTGCTGCTTAAGTTTTTATAATAGCAATTTGCATATACTCCAGAATGTTATGAAGAGTGATCAAATAGTCCTTCTTTGCCATGAAAATTAACTTAATCCCAAAAAAAACTTTCCACTGCATTTCATTGCTGTCATTAAAGGACCTGCTAAGATTGTACCTCAATCAACAATTTATAGGATCATCAAGAACTTCAAGGAAAGAGGTTCAATTCTTGTTAAGAAGGCTTCAGGGCGTCCAAGAAAGTCCAGCAAGCGCCAGGATCGTCTCCTAAAGAGGATTCAGCTGCGGGATCGGAGTACCACCAGTGCAGAGCTTGCTCAGGAATGGCAGCAGGCAGGTGTGAGCGCATCTGCACGCACAGTGAGGCGAAGACTTTTGGAAGATGGCCTGGTGTCAAAAAGGACAGCAAAGAAGCCACTTCTCTCCAAAAAAAACATCAGGGACAGATTGATCTTCTGCAGAAAATATGGTGAATTGACTGCTGAGGACTGGGGCAAAGTCATGTTCTCCGATGAAGACCATTCATGTGTGGGGTTGCTTCTCATCCAAGGGAGTGGGCTCACTCACAATTTTGCCCAAAAACACAGCCATGAATAAAGAATGGTACCAAAACACCCTCCAACAGCAACTTCTTCCAACAATCCAACAACAGTTTGGTGAAGAACAATGCATTTTCCAGCACGATGGAGCACCGTGCCATAAGGCAAAAGTGATAACTAAGTGGCTATGGGACCAAAACGTTGACATTTTGGGTCCATGGCCTGGAAACTCCCCAGATCTTAATCCCATTGAAAACCTGTGGTCAATCCTCAAGAGGCGGGTGGACAAACAAAAACCCACTAATTCTGACAAACTCCAAGAAGTGATTATGAAAGAATGGGTTGCTATCAGTCAGGAATTGGCCCAGAAGTTGATTGAGAGCATGCCCAGTCGAATTGCAGAGGTCCTGAAAAAGAAGGGCCAACACTGCAAATACCAACTCTTTGCATAAATGTCATGTCATTGTCGATAAAAGCCTTTGAAACGTATGAAGTGCGTGTAATTATATTTCACTACATCACAGAAACAACTGAAACAAAGATCTAAAAGCAGTTTAGCAGCAAACTTTGTGAAAACTAATATTTGTGTCATTCTCAAAACTTTTGGCCACGACTGTACACTGCTGTTTTTCATGGTTATGACCACCCTGCAATCCAGCAGTGGTGGTCATGCTTACACACTATAGGAAAAAGCACCAACCTCTCTGGTGGTCGGGACCGTGGGAGTGTGCATAGTGTGCAAGCACGGCCACTGCTGATGGATTACAGGGTGGTCGTAACCATGGAAGTGAGCAGTGTATAATGAGATGGAAAAATGAATCCAGCCAGCAAAGGAAGCAATATGGATAATAACAATACATTAGTAAGTGTCTTGTATTAACTTTCTCTACATAATAAATGCTATTTATCCAGTATATGATAGGCACTCCTCTCTCTGGATTGTATGTAAACCAACAGATATTTATTAGAATACAATTATATCAATAAAAAATAAAATAATAAAATGCATATAGAATCAATAAACCATGATTGAATACTATGTAAGTGAATATTGCATACTGTAGTTGTTTTAAAGTATAAAATGGTATAGATACAGCGAGGAACAGAAGTATTTAAACACCCTGCGATTTTGCAAGTTCTCCCGCTTAGAAATCATGGAGGGGTCTGAAATTCACATTGTAGGTGCATTCCCACTCTGAGAGACAGAATAGAAAAAAAAATCTGGAAATCACATTGTATAATTTTCAAAGAATTTATTTGTCTTGCACTGCTGAACATAAGTATTTGAACACCTGAGAAACAGCAAGAATTCTGGCTCTCAAAGACCTGTTACTGTGCCTTTAAATATTCCACCTCTACTCCACTCATTAATCTAACTTAGTAGCACCTGTCCGAGCTCTTTAAAGACACGTGTCCACCCCACAGTCAGTCAGACGCCATCTACTACCATGGGCAAGACCAAAGAGCTTTCAAAAGACACCAGAGATAAAATTGTGGACCTACACAAGGCTGAAAAGGGCTACGGGGCAATTGTCAAGCAGCTTGGTAAAAATAGATCAACTGTTGGAGCAATTGTTAGAAAATGGAAGAGGCTAAAGACGACTGTCAGTCTCCCTCGGACTGGGGCTCCATGCAAGATCTCACCTCGTGGGGTATCACTGATGATAAGAAAGGTGGGGAATCAGCCCAGAACTACAAGGGAGGAGCTGGTCAATGACATGAAGAGAGCTGGGACCACAGTTTCAAAGGTCACTGTCGGTAGAACTCTACGCGTCATGGTTTCAAATCATGCATTGCACGGAAGGTTCCCCTGCTCAAGTCATCACATGTCCAGGCCCGTCTGAAGTTTGCCAATGACCATCTGGATGACCCAGAGGAGGCATGGGAGAAAGTCATGTGGTCAGATGAGACCAAAGTAGAACTTTTTGGTCTAAACTTCACTCGTCGTGTTTGGAGGAAAAAGGATGAGTTGCATCCCAAGAACACCATCCCTACTGTGAAGCATGGGGGCTGGTAACATCATGCTTTGGGGCAGGGGCGTAGCTAGAAATGACTGGGCCCCATAGCAAAAAAAATTATGGGCCCCCCCTCCCGGATCTCCCACCCCCACATACCTATTGGACCTCCCACCCCTTCCAGAGCTCCCACCCAAACACCCCTCCAGGACCTCCCACCCCAACATCCCCCCAAGTGTCATCCACAGATCCCCCCCTTAAGTGTCGTCCACAGATTCCCCCCCCCTTCAGTGTCGTCCACAGATCCCCCCTTTAGTGTTCTCCACAGATCCCCCCTTTAGTGTCGTCCACAGATCCCCCCTTTAATGTCGTCCACAGATCCCCCCTTTAGTGTCGTCCACAGATCCCCCCTTTAGTGTCGTCCACAGATCCCCCCTTTAGTGTCGTCCACAGATCCCCCCTTTAGTGTCGTCCACAGATCCCCCCTTTAGTGTCGTCCACAGATCCCCCTTTAGTGTCGTCCACAGATCCCCCCTTTAGTGTCGTCCACAGATCCCCCCTTTAGTGTCGTCCACAGATCCCCCCTTTAGTGTCGTCCACAGATCCCCCCTTTAGTGTCGTCCACAGATCCCCCCTTTAGTGTCGTCCACAGATCCCCCCTTTAGTGTCGTCCACAGATCCCCCTTTAGTGTCGTCCACAGATCCCCCCCTTTAGTGTCGTCCACAGATCCCCCCTTTAGTGTCGTCCACAGATCCCCCCTTTAGTGTCGTCCACAGATCCCCCTTTAGTGTCGTCCACAGATCCCCCCTTTAGTGTCGTCCACAGATCCCCCCTTTAGTGTCCTCCACAGATCCCCCCTTTAGTGTCCTCCACAGATCCCCCCTTTAGTGTCCTCCACAGATCCCCCCTTCAGTGTCCTCCACAGATCCCCCCCCCCTTCAGTGTCCTCCACAGATCCCCCCCCCTTCAGTGTCCTCCACAGATCCCCCCCCTTCAGTGTCCTCCACAGATCCCCCCCCCTTTCAGTGTCCTCCACAGATCCCCCCCCAGTGTCCTCCACAGATCCCCCCCCCCGTGTCCTCCACAGATCCCCCCTTCACTGGCCTACCTCATCTTCTGCTCGTGCAGCAGTGCGCCTCGGGCCCGCCTACTCCAGTCCTGACCTGACTACTCCTCTGCTTCCTTGGCTTCCCCCCCAGCCAGGCCCGAGCCGCGGACCGCCCAAGCCCCGCCCACTACAGCCGCGGCCCGCCCAAGCCCCGCCCACCTGGCTGCCCGGCTGTGTAAAAAAAATAAAAAAATAATAATAATTAATGCAGTCCGGGACGGGCCCCCAGTGGCGTAGGGCCCCATAGCCACTGCTATGGTTGCTATGGCTATCCCTACGCCACTGCTTTGGGGGTGCTTTTCTGCAAAGGGGACAGGACGACTGCACTGTATTAAAGAGAGGATGTATGGGGCCATTCATTGTGACATTTTGAGCAACAACCCATTGAAGATGGGTCGTGGCTGGGTCTTCCCACATGACAACGACCTGAAGCACACAGTCAGGATAACCAAGGACTGGCTCCATAAGAAGCAAATCAAGAGAACATCTTTGGAGGGAGCTGAAACTCTGTGTTGCTCAGTGACAGCCCCGAAACCTGACAGATCTAGAGGAGATCTGTGTGGAGGAGTGGGCCAAAATCCCTGTTGCAGTGTGTGCAAAGCTGTTCAAGAACTACTGGAAACGTTTGACCTCTGTAATTGCAAACAAAGGCTTCTGTAACAAATCTTAACACTGATTTTCTCAGGTGTTCAAATACTTATGTTCAGCAGTGCAAGACAAATACATTATTAAAAAATCATATAATGTGATTTCCAGTCTCTCAGAGTGGGAATGCACCTACAATGTGAATTTCAAATACTTCTGTTCCACACTGTATATCACACCTATTTCATAATCTTGGGGCCCCAAATATTTATTTTATTTAAATTTTTATTTATATTATTGTATTCTAATAAATATCTGTTGGTTTACATACAATCCAGAGAGAGGAGTGCCTTTCATATGCTAGACATATTCATTACTACTACACACTGGCATTGGGTGGTCCAGTGGACAGTGAATCCCCCAATATCCAAAGCACTAACATGAGAGCCTCCTGACCTACTGATATAATATATGCTATTTGCTGAAGTGAGACAACCCCATTAAGTACTGCCAACTGGAAGGAATTAAAGTGTCATAAATAAGATAAACTGAAAAAAAGCTAAAACTTTTTTAGATGCTGTTGGGGGAAATTATGTCAACTATTATTATTAGAAAAAAAATAATCTGATTTGATAAATATATATTATGTAATGGAAAAATAGTTATTTTTTTCTAAATCATCATAACATTTTTCTTTTGTTTAGATATGGATGCCAAGCAATGCAGCCTGTGGATGTTTCTACCTCTGGTTATGTCTCTTTTCACTACAGTTGGTTTATGGATAGTGTAAGTATATATAGTTTGGCTACTGATTTGGATATCTCATATCTTTTCTTTCACGTAGACTTTACGTGGGCGTCTGTCACCCCACTAAAGTCTTTATTTTATTTTTTGGGGTACTTATAATCCCTATACTGCGATATATCAATACATAATGTTATTAATCATTTTGGTTCAGTAGATAATGCAAAAAACTGACTTTTATCATATGCAAATTACCTGTCTACCATCAAGTAGGGTGGTTACTTGCTGGTAGCAGCCGCATCCTCCTTTCATAAAGACGCCCCCTCCTCATGTTTATTGACAGGGCCAGCGAACGCGCTCGTCCTCTGCTGGCCCTGTCTGCATTCAAAATCTGGCACCTGCGCCGTACCTGTCTTCAGTCGGTGCAGGCACACTGAGGGGAGGACGCTTACTCGGCCACTCCTTCCTCAGTGCGCCTGCGCCTGGTGTAGATGTGACGTCATCGGCGCAGGCGCATTGAGGATGGCGCGGCCGAGCGAGTGTCCTCCCCTCAATGCGCCTGCGCCGACTGAAGACAGGTACGGCACAGGTGCCAGATTTTGAATGCAGACAGGGCCAGCCAGAGGACAAGCTGTGAACAGCACAACTAAGATCTATTAAAGTGAAAATGCTTATGTTTCACTGTCAGGAGCACTATGGCCCCTTCATTTTAGAAAATGATGGAAGTCCGAGCTGTCAGATTTCAACAGATCAGCAATTTATGTCGTAACCTAGCCACATGCTTTCACTTACTTCTGTGGAAAAATGCTCTTAGCATTTATCATGGTAGTGTAAGAGTTCAATGGATGTATTCAAAACCATTTGCTTTATTGTATTTGGTGTCTTCAGGGACCAATGTGGGCTGAAGGAGGATGTCTGTCCCTGTTACACAGCATCCATCAACTTGATAAAAGGCCATTTGTGTCTGAATCATCAATTTCTGTTTGTGCAACTTAGGGCTCATGCACACGAACTTATATTCTTTCCGTGTCCGATCCGTGTTTTTTTGCGGACCGTATACAGAGCCATTCATTTCAATGGGTCTGCAAAAAAAGTTATTCCGTGTGCATTCTGTTTCCGTATGTCCGTATGGCTACATGCACACGACCGTTGTTTTGGTCCGCATCCAAGCTGCAGTTTTTGCGGCTTGGATGCGGATCCATTCACTGCAATGGGGCCACAAAAGATGCAGACAGCATTCCGTGTGCTGTCCGCATCCGTTGCTCCATTCCATGGTCCGCAAAAAAAATATAACCTGTCCTGTTCTTGTCCGTTTTGCGGACAAGAATAGACAGTTATATCAATGGCTGTCCGTGCCGTTCTGCAAATTGAGGAATGCCGTGTTTTGCGGATCCGCAATTTGCAGACCGCAAAACACACAACGGTCGTGTGCATGAGACCTATTTCTGTTCCTCACAAAAAATAGAACATGTCCTATTATTGTCCGCATTACAGACAAGGTTAGGACTGTTCTATCAGGGGCCAGCTGCTCCATTCCGCAAAATACGGAATGCACACGGACGTCCTCTATATTTTTTGCAGATTGCAAAATACATACTGCTGTGTCCACATCACGTTTTTCTCCCACAGTTAACATATACACATGATGTATATGTTAAACGGATGCCCTGGATGGATGCCACACAGTGCCATTTATCACTGTAAGTAGTGTTGAGCGAAGTTATGGAAAATTCGATTCGCTGCTTCGCCGAATTTTACCAAAAAATTGCTTTGTGACTAATTACTTCAAGTCATGAAGCACATGTCTTTGTGCCGCTCCCCTGTCATTGTGCGCCTCAGATGCCATGTTCATCGCTGATCGTGGCATCTGACATAAGTCTGTAATAAAAATAAATAAAATCATACTTACCTCATGCAGCCCACTGCCATCTTGATTGGAAATCCACTGCAAAATCTTACGCAGCCTGTGATGACGTCATCAGGCCGGTGGGCAGCGTGGTGACGTCATACATCACCGTGCACAGAATTTTACATAGAATCTTCAATCAAGATGGCAAAGGCAGGCTCTGTGCTCAAATGGATGAGGTAAAGATTTTTTTATATTTTACTGACATTTAAGGGAAAAACAGATACTTACCACAAAATACGAGGAAATTTAGCTTTGCGGCTAATCGAATTTTACCTTAAATTCGTATCGTCGTCCACTTCGCGAACTTCGATTCGCTCAATGCTAACCATAAGGTTCCATTGTAAAAAATATATATATCTGTTTAAGGGCAGGTTCACATCTGAGTTATTGAATAAGTTCCGTTATAACAAAAGACTACTTTTTCTGTCATGTTTAATGGAAACAAACGGAACCAGTATTTGGCCCCATAGGGTTTCATATGAATAGCGATGAGGGGCCTGGGCACCGTCCGCTTGAACGCCATCCCTGGGCACCTTCAGACAAAATTTGCATATTGAATAATTTTTTATATTTTTTTATAAGCGACGGACAGCTAAACAGTAAGTAGCATTCACATATGGGGACTATATGCGGATAATGGAGTTAGTGTTATATAATGGTCAGTATAGGTGAAAGACTCCTTTTAAATGGCTGCCATTTTGCATTCCATCCTAGAATTTCGTTATATTTCGTTATCATTCTGCTATAATGGAATTCAATAACGCCGAGGCGAACCTGCCCTAACGTACATTTTTTGTTGAACTCTGCAGGATGGAAATTTGTGTACTACACTGTACACTTTTGCATCCTTTTTTTCCCAATGTATATGTTAAAACGTGGGACAAAAATATTATTTGAACGCAGCCTGAGGCTACATGCACACGAACGTTGTTTGTTTCCGTGTCCGTTACATTATTTTTTTTTTGCAGATAGGATGCGGATCCATTCATTTAAATGGGTCCACAAAAAACACAGACAGCACACCATGTGCTGTCCGCATCAGTATGTCCGTAACGTTGCTCTGCAAAAAAAATAGTGCATGTCCTATTTTTTTCTAGTTTGCAGACAAAGATAGGCATTATTACAATAAATCCGCCCAAAAAATGGATCCGCAAAAAAAACGGAACGTCATCTTTTTTTGCGGATCCGCAATTTGCGGACGGCAAAACACATACGGTCGTGTGCATGTAGCCTTACTTGCATACCAGTTTCCGTGTGCTCTCCGGATTACTTGGAGCCGCTAACAGTGGATGCACCCGGACGTGCACCATATTTCATACAAATGATAGAGAGAAAAAATTGTTGGCTGCAGGCAATGGTCAATGAGTTCTTAATATTACTGATACAGTGGAATTTAAATGTTCACTTTGATTTTCTGTCGCAGGTACTTCATTGCTATAGAAGATAATAAGATTTTTCCTTTGACCCTAGACAGGTAAGTACATTAGCTTAAGATTTGCTAATGTGTGTGTGTACCTATAATGCCTTTAATCCAGGCTCTAGTATTAAGTTAAAAACTATGCTTATATGAAGTATTAACCCCTTTAGGATGCCTATTTTTTCTTGCTCTCCTTCCAAGGGCCATAACTTTATGTTACCGTTGACATTGTTGTTTTTTTGTATTTTTTTGTGGCACAAGTACTTTTTAATGGCACCATTTAACACCTTCCCTATCACAACACTAAGCGCAGTGAGTTGACTCAGTGCTGTAATAGTCCTTAAGTAGTTAATGTTCCATATAATTTATTACAAAACTGCAAAAAATTGAAATTCCACCATTGTTATTTGAGTTTTGTTAATTTGGGGGTTTACAGCATTCACTATATAGTAAAAATGACGAGACAACCTCATTCTGCGCATTCAATTATGATGATACCAAATTGATATAGTTTCTATTATATTTTACTACTAGTGAATAAATAAAGCAAAAAAGTTTCAAACATTAAAATCCTTTTCTAGAAAGAAATTGTGTTGTGCTGCCATATTCTGATACCCATGACTTTTTTATTTCACCAGAGGTATACGAGGGCTCTTTCTTTCGAGGGGAACTGTAGTATTTATGGCATTGAGTGTTTTTTTTTTTCACGTTCACCGTATGTGATAAATAACATGGTATTTGAATATTTTGGATATTTAGATGTGGCTATACCAATAATATTTATATATTTTTATATCAGAAGTTGGAAATGGGGGGTGTTTTAATTTTTATAAGCTTTTTCTATAAACATTTCTTTTTCAATTTTCCTTGAGGATTGAACTTGCGATTGTTTGTATCATTTGTAGCAGGAAATTTAATAGGAGCCATAACATGGCAGACCTGGGGCCCTCAGCAGCTATAGCAACCGATTGCGGTGGTGCTGATTAGAGGACAGAGGGCGTGTCCTCCTGTCTAAACACTCAGATGCTACAGTCAATATTAGCCACCACATCTGAGGAGGTTAAGAGGCTGGGATCAGAGTTATCTCCCATCTCAGCTGCTGCAGGCAGGTCTCAGATGAGGCCTCATTCACACGACCATGTTTTTGGTACTGGTTAATAAAGGTATCCTTTTTTCTAGTGATATTAAAACATCTGATTACATTTTTGATAGGTAACAATACATTTTTATAAAACTGCAAAAGTGAAGCACAAACTAGCAAGCTACCACAAAGAAACAAACTACCGTATTTTCTTTGTTATTCTTTTCTAAGTAAGTCTTTACTTTTTGAGGTTGAAGGAAACGTAGATTATTGAAGGGGTTCTCCAGGATTTATATATATTGATTCCCTATCCCCAGGACAGGTCATTAATATTAGATTAGCAGGGGTCCGACTCCGAGGAGCAGGGGTCCGACTCCGACTCCATGAGCACTTAGACCTCGTGATGTCACGGTCATTGGTCACATGGCCTTGGTGCAGCTTAGCCCCATTCAAATGAATAGGGCTAAGCTCCATTGCCAAGCACAGCCTGTATTCAGTGTGTGACGCTGTGCTTGATAAGCTGCGAGTAGGCCGCTGCGCTCACCGGGAGTCAGACCCCGCCAATCTTATATTGATGACCTATCTTGAGGATAGCAATATGTAAATCCGGGAGGACCCTTTAAACTGCTAACAGCATTTTTATAAGTGAAGGGGAGAGCAGTGCAGACATAGCTAGAGTGATGGTCAATCAGGTTACATGATCGAGGAATTTATTGTTACATAAGTTTTCACGCCCATGGTGCCAAATCCAAAAGAACCCAGGAAGAGGTCCCTTTCATGTTTACTGCTTTGGGCTCTCTGCACCGAATACTTCCCAGGCCTTACATCTGATTGACAGCTCTGACGCTGGGTTCAGACCTGAGCGTTTGGGATGTCGCGCTCTGTATGCGCGATTGTACGGGCGTTTGCAATCGCGCATACAGAGACAAGCGAACGCCCATTGTCGCGCGTTCCCAGAAGTCTATGTACGGGAACGCACGAAAAGACGCCCCAAAGAAGCTCATGTACTTCTTGGGGCGTCGGGCGTTTTACAGCGCGATCGTACGCGCTGTAAAATGCTCAGGTGAGAACCATTCCCATAGGGAATCATTGGTTCTTGCCTGTTGAGCGTTTTACAGCGCGTAGGAACGCGCTGTAAAATGCTCAGGTCTGAACCCAGCCTAAGAGTCTCCTGATGGGAGGCTAGAGATGCAGAGGGGTGAGGCAGAAAAGCACTCAGTGCATAGAGCCCAGGGCACTGAACATGAAGGGAGCACCTCCTAGCCACTTGTGGGATGGAAACTTTGATTTCTCAATTATGTAACATGAATGATCACTCTAGGTATGTCTGCACTATCACCTATATAGTGCTGTCGGCAGTTTAAAGTGCTTAACACTGCTGATAGTTCTGATTTAAATAAAACACTGCTTTTCCAACCCCCTGTCAATCAATTATTTGAGGGGAGCCAATAATAATCGTATATAGAGCATATGGCCGGGACATCTTATCGAGAGACCACCCTTTTAAATTGAGGAGAGGGGTGGGCGGAATAAAAGATTTAATGTAAATTATTCACTTATTAAAATAAGTGAATATAGCAAGTCATAAAACCTTACGATGGCAGATAATATTATTATATTTAATCACTCAGATAAAAAGTTTTAACAGTTGCAAAAGTAGTGAATTTTAACCGCTTAAGGACCGGGCCCTTTTTTGTTTTTGCATTTTAATTTTTTCCTCCCCACATTCCAATAGCCATAACTTTTTTTATTTTTCCATTGATATAAGGGATTATTTTTTGCAGGATAAGTTGTATTTTTAATGGCACCTTTTAATTTACCATGTCTTATATTGGAAAACAGGAAAAAAAAAATATATATTTATGGGGTGAAATTGAAAACACCCAGAAATCCGACAAGGTTTTGGGGGTTTTGCTTATTATGGCGTTCATTGTGCACTAAAAATAACATGAAGTCCTTATTATGTGGGTAAATACCAAATTTGTGTAGCTTATATTTTAATAGTCCAGGCATTTTCAGACATGGCGATACCTGTTATGTTTATTAATTCTTTTTATATGTAAAATTGGGAAAGGGGTGTGATTTGAGTTTTTAAATCTGCCTCCACAGATGCTGCGGTACAGGTGTGTCACTGTGGTTCAAGGGGTTATGGTATTACCTAAGACTGCCTATACACAATGTGACCTGCAGCGGGATTTGCATGCAGATCTGCACTAATTGCTGTGCTGCACCAGTACTTCTACTTTGTTTTAAATAGCATATACAGACATGTCACAGCAAGTACAGATGCGGCTCAGCAATTAGCAGCCATCCACATGCAGATCCAGCTGCCAGGCTACATTATATACCGTCAGCCCTACTTAGATTTCCATATCAGTTGGAATGTACCAATACAGGTTTTTTTTTGCCAGTAATTTCAGTTCCTTCAATTCCTAAATTCTAGTCATTAATGCCACAGGAAGTCTGTATTTCATGAAATAGTTGAATTCTTGCTTTGCTAAAATCTTGGCAACCAGAATAACAATTTATGTCAGAATAATTTTAACTCCAGCCTTACTTTCTGCCTTTTCTTTTAAGACTAGATCTACCAAGAAGGCCTCCTTATATAAGGTAAATATTCTCAAGTTTATTGCATGGTAGAACCATAGTACATATTACTTGTATCATGCTATAAGGCCTCATGCACACGACCGTATTTTGTTTCCGTGTCCGTTGCGTTTTTTTAGCGGATAGGATGCGGACCCATTTATTTCAAAGGGTCCGCAAAAAACGCGGACAGCACACCGTGTGCTCTCCGCATCAGTATGTCCGTTCTGTTGCTCTGCCAAAAAAATAGTGCATGTCCTATTTTTTTCTAGTTTGCGGACAAGGATAGTCATTGTTACAATGGATCCGCAAAAAAACGGATCCGCAAAAAAAACTGATGCCATACGGAACGTCATCCTTTTTTTTTTGCGGACCACAAAACACATACGGTCGTGTGCATGTAGCCTAACTGTGAGAACCATGGTACATATGACTTGTATCCATTATAAAGTTTATAACATGGGAGAACCGTGGTACATATGATTTGTATCAGTTATAATGTTTATAGCATGGTAGAACCGTGGTACATATGACTTGTATCAGTTATAATGTTTATAGCATGGAAGGACTGTGGTACATGTGGCTTGTATCCATTATAAAGTTTATAACGTGGGAGAACCGTGGTACATATGATTTGTATCAGTTATAATGTTTATAGCATGGTAGAACCGTGGTACATATGACTTGTATCAGTTATAATGTTTATAGCATGGAAGGACTGTGGTACATGTGGCTTGTATCCATTATAAAGTTTATAACATGGGATAACCGTGGTACATATGACTTGTATCAGTTTTAATGTTTATAGCATGGTAGAACCGTGGTACATATGACTTGTATAAGTTATAATGTTTATAGCATGGAAGGACTGTGGTACATGTGGCTTGTATCCATTATAAAGTTTATAACATGGGAGAACCGTGGTACATATGACTTGTATCAGTTATAATGTTTATAGCATGGAAGGACTGTGGTACATGTGGCTTGTATCCATTATAACGTTTATAACATGGGATAACCGTGGTACATATGATTTGTATCAGTTATAATGTTTATAGCATGGTAGAACCGTGGTACATATGACTTGTATAAGTTATAATGTTTATAGCATGGAAGGACTGTGGTACATGTGGCTTGTATCCATTATAAAGTTTATAACATGGGAGAACCGTGGTACATATGACTTGTATCAGTTATGTTTATAGCATGGGAGAGCCATGGCATATATATGATGTATTAATTAAAACGATCTGTTCTGTATTTTTAAAGTGTTGCAGGTGATGTGCCCCCCGCAAGCTGTGTGTTTAGTCAAGTCATGAATATGGCAGCTTTTCTAGGTAGGTGGCGTTAAAAGTGTGGTTTGGGAGGTGGTGAAATATAATGAAATACATATAACATTAAGAACAGTGTAAAGTATACAATAATCAAAATTTATATTGATGTTCTATATAAAAATGAGACAATTGTAAATTATAATTTTTTTGCGTTTTGATGGAATGTTCATCATTTTCTACTGTAAAAAAAACTAGACATTCTGTTTGGAATTTTTAAGGGACGTTCCAATTTGAAGATCTATAAATTCTAGTTTTGCTATGGTCTGGTTCATTTTGACATGTCTGGGGCCCCAAACACATTATGTCTGTGGGATACTGTCATACCTCCAAGTTCCTTCCGGTCACACCTCTAAGCTCCATCTCCTGTGTATTGCTAAGCCCTGTCCCTTCACATCACTAAGCTTCACTCACTCGCCCTGCTAAGCCTCGCTCTTAGCTTAGCAGTGCAGCCTGGGTATTTCTCCTACTGCTCCACAGATGGGAAGTGTACACCTTGGCCCCTGTGTAGCTGAACCAAATACACAAGTGGTATATCCACCCCATTAGTTGTTTTCGGCAGCTAACCGCTTGTGAGCAGCAGAGTCCCCTTGATCTCCAGGGGACCCAAGCATTTGCTTAGTTTGTGTGGTGGTATAGTCCACCCCTTGTTCTTTGTAGTAAGGCTGTCAAAGCAAAGACATTTTATTGGACCCAGAGCAGTGGCTTAACTATATTGGTTGCAGCTGTCGCAGTTAACACTGCGTCCACAAGCCAAGCAGGCTCCACAGGTCCCTTTCACCCCACTAAGGCTGACTGTACTTCTTTAATGTCTGGCTATCTGTGTGTATCATTAATCTTTTGGTGCACTGAAATGCTGGTGTGGAGAAGGTGGAAAAGATTTTGTCTGGGGCTACACAACAACACGAAGATCCAATGTCACATTTTGACATCAGATCTATTGATTGTCAATGGGGTCCTGATGCAACATACATCACACTGCAACAGTTGCACAAAATCCAGCACTGTTAGATTTTTGGTCTCAGGGCACAAGCCGCACATGACTTTGCTATCACAGACCACAATGCAAGTCACGCACGACTAACAATGCAAGTCACACACGACTAGGACTTTTCTGTGATTGATTTATATTTTTACAGCAAAGTCACATCTCTAAGGCTGGGTTTACATCATGTTTTTGCCTTCCGTTTAATGTATACAAAAAACATATATGTTAACGGTTGCCTCATACTGATACCATAGAGAGGCATCTGTTCACCATAGAGTTCCATTGTAAATTTTTTTATAAAAACTAACGTTAATGTCTACTTTTTTTTTTACTGGACTCGGCTACACTTTTGTATCCTTCTTTTCTTCAATGTATACATTAAACAATGGCAAAAACATATGAGCTCATCCTAAAACAGTTATGCGACAGCAAGTTGCAGTCAAGTCTCACACATTTGACTGTTGCATGATAAATGTTGCTTTGTAGCTCCAAACTGCCGGATATTCCCTAATCTCAGAAATGAGATCATTACCTTTTTAATGGCAAAAGTCACAGCATAGAGTCAAGCTAGGAAAGCTGTGGAGAAGAATGCAGACAGGTGGCTGCACGGGTATAGTCCATATCTGAACCTACAGCCTAAGTAAGAGTAGATGTAACCGCACTGTACTAACATTTCAATTTGTAGATTACCGTATCTGGTGATTGCACTATAGAGAGGTATACTTCCATGCATAGAGCTCAGCCATTGTATCCAAGCCTGCTATATACTGCTGTCTTCAGTATATACATACTTTTGAAGAGAAGGGAGTCAAACCATGTGTCTTGAGGCTTGTGCCCCTGATTGCTTAAAAGGTACAGAAAGACTTCAGCTGACGAGTGTGGTGCAAGTTGCACAGGACGCCCCGGCAAATATTTAGCACTGGGCCTATGAGCCTTTCGTTATGCCCCTGACCCAAAAGCTATTAAACACATTGAATTACAGTGGCAGTGACTTTCCTTTTTGGGCACTGACATTTTCTAGATTTGTAACGAGTCAAGGCAGACCTTGCACATATACAGTTGAGAGTAAGTAAATCTAGCCTCATTCATGGAGCTCACTAGGAATTCTATATCCCTCATAAAAGCATGTACATTTTTACTAAAGGAGTTATTCCATGAGTGGAAATGAAAATCAGCCATCATATAGTACATGATAGTCTCTTTCTAAAAAAAAAAAACAGAACCAGTCCTGTACCTCACATGGATCCAGAGATCTGCCCATTTATTGGGAAAAGGGAACAAATCCTATGAAGCTCCACAGATACAAGGGTCAAATGTGTCACTGCTTTAGATCGTTTCTGCCGCTTTCACGTGTAGTAGTGCAGTGCAGGCATGATGTTATTTTACAATTCATATGATTCTGGCAATAGATGAATGGATGTTAATGGATTACATTGGAAGCCAGAGAGCAAGATAATAGCAAGATGTCTTTTCTTTCAGCCTTAATTATTGCTGTCCTGCGTTTCATACAACTGAAGCCAAAGACAATCAGCCCTTGGCTAAGCATCAGCGGACTTATTGCCTTATGCCTGACGTCGTTTGGAATGACTTTGCTGGGCAACTTTCAGGTACTTGATGGCCAACGTCTTTGTTTCCGTGACTTTTTTTAAACCTTTTTGGAATCTATCACATAAAATTCATCTGAATTATCAAGAATGTATTCAAAGTCTTAAATTCATAGTCTTCTGGAATGATATTTCTTGTAATATTGAAAACAAGGAAACGAGAGAGCCTGAAGCAGATGGTGAGAACACCATAAATAGGTAGATATAAACATACTTTATGCCAAACTATACAAAAGGTACCATACTGCCTTAAGACAATTAAAAATGTACACAAGGTATACAGAAAGTGAACAAGGGAGGACTTACAATAAGTACCCACTCCCATCCCCCCCTCATGATAGAAAGACCAACAAAAAGAAACAGTTCTCAGTCCCTAGTAAAGTCAATAATAATAAATGTGAGAATCGATAATAATGAAAATGAATATCACCAGAAAATGTAGTAATGGAGGAGTAGTCTTAGCTCCAGTGCTTCACAGTTACCTATCCCTAGGTGTTTAACCACTTCATTACTGCAGTATTTACCTCCTTCCTTACCAGGCCAATTTTTCTATTTTATTAATGGGCCTTTCTAACTGCAAATAACTATTACATTTTTGAGCCAACCTACGTGTATGTGATAATATTTTTCATGGGGCACCTTTCTTTTGTGCCATTAGATGACAGATATAATACTTTCAAAAGATATTAAAGGAAAAACTGTGAAAATTTTAAAAAAAAGTTACAAAAGATCTCAAGACAAAACTTTTCTAAAACCATTACCCTATGTTTGTACTGTGCAAATGGACACTGTGTCGCAATCACAAGATTTCAAAGGACTGGAGGGCATTTTGCATTTTGGTAGCTTATTTTTTTCTATTGCTGGTTCTATGACACCGTCCTTCCAGAACAGATGCTGGAGAGCGCCAAAAATAGATTAAAAACTCCTTCAAAGTTGCTATTTTTTATGGTATTATTCTTAGGCAAATTTAGACATTTTAAGCTTTTGACTTAAAAACAAAACAAAAAAAAACAAGACATATGTTTGTACATTTTAGGCCTCATGCACACGACAGTATTGCTTTTTCAGTGTTTTGCGGTCCGTTTTTTACGGATCCGTTGTTACGTTTTTTGTTTCCGTTGTGCTTCCGTTTCCTTTCCGTTTTTCCGTTCCGTTTTTCCGTATGCCATATACAGTATACAGTAATTACATAGAAAAAATTGGGCTGGGCATAACATTTTCAATAGATGGTTCAGCAAAAACGGAACGGATACGGAAGACATACGGATGCATTTCCGTATGTGTTCAGTTTTTTTGGCGGACCCATTGACTTGAATGGAGCCACGGACCGTGATTTGCGGACAAGAATAGGACATGTTCTATCTTTTCACGGCACGGAAATACTGAAATACTGAAACGGAATGCACACTGAGACACTTCAGTATTTTTTGCTGAACCATTGAAATGAATGGTTCAGTATATGTTCCGCATACTGAGCTAAAAAAACGTCCAGTATACTGAACGCAAAATACTGTCGTGTGCATGAGCCCTTACACACAGAAAAAAAACCTCTATCCTAAAAATAGCTCAAACTAATACCTATATTTTAAAGATTTTTTATGAAAGAAAAAGGAAAGGTGTAGGTTTGTATATTTTAGACACAAAGTCCACTATACTATTGCTAAAACTGATGTAATGGGTACAGCCAACTTAAGTGGACCATTAGAGGTACTCTTCCATGATAGGAACCACGCCTGACTTGTCTGTTATAGTAGATAGTTGTATGAAATGACAATTCTGGAGCATTAATTCCTATTACTGTGCCATTCCTCTTTGATTCCTACTAGAAATTTATGAATAAGGGTACCATGGGGAATGCAAGTAGTTAATAAAACACATGTCCGGACATGTGACAGGGCAGCTTTAAAGGGATCGTATATGCTCCCTACCTCAGAATTTTACCAGCTTGAAATTATATTACGATTGACTTTAGGTTTGTACAGGGTAGCCCGCCTCCAGCGATAGCAGGACAAGATGAATTAACCACAATTAACAAATGATGCTGAAAGAGGTCCCCGTTCATGTCTATACATCTTTGGGCAGGTCGGATTACGTTGTGTTGTAGAAATATTGATAGTTGTAATCAGCTTGCATCAAAGTTTATGTAAGGAAAAGGGTAAATCCCTTTTCCCTCAGCTGCAGTCAGAGACAGACCCAAGTGCTACCATCTTGATTGAATTCTTGCTGAGCACTCCTCCCTCCCGCCTTGCTCAGTCTGAGTCTTTTATTTACTAACAAAAGGTGTAAAAGGGGCTGGCCCAAGACAAGGATACAGGAAGTGAGGGCATATCAAAGGACAGGGAGGGGCAATCAATGTGGCTGGCCAGACAATGCACACACCCCATCCCTGTATAAGGAAGGATGAGTCATGCCCATTGCCCGACCAGCCAGGTGGCCGCCCACCCCCCATCACTGTCGGCATGGACCTCATTCAATACTGCTCCAAAGTGATCAGTATCTAATAAAGATCATTCTACTGGTTCTCATAGGTTTGAGATTATCTGCGAGACATTGCTACGGCTATTGTCAGTATACGGTACGAGTATACCGACAAGGCAGATATGCATGTCTTAAAAGCAGATATGTATCCAGAAATGGATAGCGAAGCCGCAGCAGAGGTATATCTCTCATTATGCAGACTTCACTTCTCTAATGTGTATAGACATTTGAAGGGAAGAAGCCCAGTGCTTGCACTTAGTGCTCACAAACCAGCAAACGCCCCCCTACACACTGAAAAGACGTCTCCAAGCTCATGAGAAGGTTTTCATACTGACGGTTTTACCACTGGTCCCGATTCAGCCAAAGTACCCTCTGCTAGAGCGTTCTTTGGCTAAATCCGACACAGGGAGACAGATGACAATCTATAAAAACACACACACATCCTAAAGTAAAATGTCCGCATAATAAAATTTCCACAAGAGTTGGCACATACCACTTGTGATGCTGCGGATGGTGTTTGTGATGTTTTCCTTGAGTTCATCTAGGGGATGTGGATGGTTAGCTGACACTTTCTGAGACTGAGAAAATTGGATGAGGACAAGCCTGGAGAATGTGGTGGCCATAACCCCTTGCTCACAGTTCGCTCCTCTGTAAACAGTACATAAACCCGTGTCAGGGGATTCCGTGAGGTTTGGCATATTGCCCCATCTTATTGGAAAAAGCAGGACATTTTTTTTCTTCTGGTGTAAGGCTACTTTCACACTAGTGTTTCTATTTTACGGTTTTGAGATCCATCATAGGCTCCAAAATGCATTCCGCTCGTTCTCATACCAGAGAGCAAACCGCAGCATGCTGCGGTTTGCTTTCCGTCCTGAAATGCGGAGCAAGACGGATCCTTCATGACCCATAATGCAAGCTAATGGGGACGGATCAGTTTTCTCTTACACAATCTGACGCAATGGAACACGGATCCATCCCACATTTACTTTCAATGGAGTTCATGACTGATCCGTCTTGGCTATGGTAAAGATAATACAACCGTATCTGTTTATAACAGATGCAGATGGTTGTATTATTATTAACGGAAGCGTTTTTTCTGAGCCCTGCCGGATCCAGCAAAAGCACTAGTGTGAAAGTAGCCTTAATTTATTGTAAAACTGTTCAAAGATGTCCAGGTAAGGGTGCATTCACATCAAAGTTTAGCTTTCCATTCTTTTGATCCATAAGAGGAAGAGAGAGTGAAAAAAAACAAGATGCAGTAAAAAAAAACTGATCCTGTTGCATCAGTTGTCATCCATTTGAGCCATGTCCATCTGAGATGCAGGACTTTTTTTCCCTGTCTAAAAAACAGATCCAGAAATGGCTCAAACGGATGAAAACTGATACAACAGGGTCCGTTTTTTTTTTATAGGATCCTGTTTTTTTTTCTCTCTCTCTCTTCTGCTGACGGATCCGAAGAATGGAAAGCTAAATGGTGATGTGAACTCAACCTAAATTATGCTGCTCACTAAATGCCAATTTTCTGGTCGTGAAGTGGTGTTTCGTGAGTCAAATGGGATTTTCAGCGGACCAGTACTTTGTATTCTGGGAATTTACGTGACCTGATAAATTAAACCAATCTTCGTCCGTCATGAAGTACAGCAATGGGTCCAAATGTCTATAAGCAATCCTAGTCAGCAACTAGGTCCAGTAATTTACAGTTTAGCTTTGTCAGACTCTTTCAGATCCTGCACACACATTATTCGGCACGGTTGAAGGCAGGCTGCTTTTTCGTCAGCCACCCTGTATTTTCATCCACTTATTGAAATCTTTAATCCTTCTGTTTCCAGACTAAATATGTGCATACCATTTACATACAGTACATGCAACAATGGTAGATTACAAGTCTAGTTTTTATTTTGAGCAAACTAATTTGTGTAATAAATTAAAGATTGTATATTCAATGTGAATTATTCTGTTCAATGCAGATTGTTATTGAGAATATGTGATTTTTATCCTCTCTTTCTAAAGGCAATTACTGAAGTTTAATGTTCAGATGTTTTTCTTCCTTTTACCAGTTAAAGAGCAATGAACTTATCCATAATGTTGGCACATCGATGACCTTTGGATTTGGCACAATAGCCTGCTGGATTCAGTCCATCCTGACCTTCAAAATAAACATAAAGAATGAAGGGAAAAAAACTGGAATCCCCAGAGTTATATTATCTGCCACAATAACACTCTGCGTTATCATCTGTATCCTTTCCAATCACACGGACAATGCATTGTGCGTGATGTGTGTACAGTATGTGTGTGTTCCTGCAGAGCTGATGCCAAGTGCACAGTGGAAGACACATGCCCAGATTTACTAATCCTATAAATGGCGTAAGCTTAGATACAGGGGCTCAGGCTGGATGATGAATCTGGTGCAGGTGTAGACAATTTTCTCTAACACTATATTATGGGCTTACTTTGAAATAGAATCTTACACCAGAATTGTTGAGCAGTTTGGTGCAAAAAGGGAATGGCCCTTTCCAGTGAAGCTCCACCACTTTCTGATAAGCTCAAACTCCTTTTTGATAAAGTCAGACAAAAGTGTTGAAATTTTAGGCTTGGACCGGATCCAAAGAACTCTGGCAGAGTCTAAGTTCTCCAGATCTGGCATAGCCGGACCCCGTTGACTATAGTGGGATGAGGAGGGGATCGCGCCACTCTCCAGCATATGAGCCGGGATTCAGATGGACAAAAATTGTTGCTTGCAACACTATCTGGCTCTACCAGATCCAAGGAACTTTGGCAGGGTGTTCTCTGCCAGAACAGCCTGCTGGATTCCTATGCCTCATTTGTAAAGTAGCCTAAGGCAGTCTGAAGTATAATATCTGACACAATGCACCACGAGATGCCTATGTCCTACACTATGCACCATCGGCTTTATGCTATCAAAATTCCACTCCACTTTTTAGACCGCCTTTGAGCTAGTATAGTTCGTGAGCACAAGATGCACTAAAAACTCTCTAAGACTGCAACTAAAGAAGGTAAAAATTTGGCAGAAAATTGACTCAGTCGTGTCTAGCATGTCTCAATGGGAACAAATTCTTGTTGTATGCACAAATTCTGCCACAAATAAACTTTTAGGTGCACATATTGTACATTAATATATCTCCCCGAGGGTGCAAACAATGGTTCCTAACTATTGTACATTTTTGATTCTCAGATTTCCTTTACATCAACTTTGCAGATTTTATCTTCGAGTGGAAGAAACTTAACATCTACGCACCAAGAGTTCAGTGGGTCCTTGTCATGTGTTTTATAACCTTTTTTGGCACTTTGGCTGTAGAGTTTAGACACTGCAGGTTTGAAATTATTTGTGTTGAGAACCAGCAGCACCAAGAGATCTTAAACAGCTTGTCTGAAAACATGTCTGATGTCTCTGAGTATCAAACTGACCAATTGTAATATGAACCCACCCAAGACTAACAAAAGAATATGGACAATATGGAGTCTTGTTTCTACAACTGATATGAAATGTGAAATAACTAAAGACTATAAAAGACAATTTACTTGGTTCTAATGCATCAGTGTTACCCAAATGATTTTTTGAGAGAATTCTATTTTGGTCTTGGAAAATCAAGTTGCTTCAATTATTGTTTGAAACAGTAAAGAGAACCCAATAGCAAGGTTGGAACAATAATTCTTATGGGGAAATGGCATACCTACCAAAAAAGCTTGGTACACCACTGTTATGGAACTTGTAAAGGGTCGAGGCCTGCTGCCATACTTATCCTTTCCCTCCCCATCCTCCTTAGTCTGGAGTCTCTTATCTCAATAACTGGGGCCAGAAAGTCACCTTGTGCTTGGCTCACACCTCCATATTGCATTACAATGTCAATCTTGCGTTGCTCTAGACACCTTTTGCTGTTAGTGCACATAGTTTGACACCTGTAAGTAATGATGGTGTTAGACTCAGTTCATGTTTCTCTTGGAGGCTTTTTTAGGAGCCTCCATCATAAATTCCTTTATTTATTTGTCCTGTCGTAATGATGGACACCATGACTGAAACTCTATAGACCTATTCATCATTAAGTCAATGGGTTCAGTCATCTGCCATTGCTGTCCATCAAAGGACAGATCCAGCACTCCATTACTTTTATTTTTCTGCCCCTTTGATGGAGCAGAAAATAAACATTTTAGTGGAAATGTAAACAGAACCTACCAGAGCATTTCCAACTTTTTTTTTTTGTTAACCATGAAATTTATAACGGCAATGAAGGCTACTTCACATCCATCACATGGTGGTCCCTCTGCAAACTTACTCCCCATGTATAGGATGCCATCAATCACATGCCATACATTTCTAGCCCCTTTAACTAATTATGGGGTATTTATTGGCTGTGGTTTAGGACAGATACCAAGTTGAGGATTTAAGTGTCCATTTTGAACCTGCACTACAATATTAACAGCTTTTAACTGAATGACTTGCTTTGATTGTCCAGGATTTTCATAAATTAAGACTAATATGTGCAAGTAGATTAACAGCTTACCTGCTCACAGACTATAAGCAAAAACAATGTGATTTAACATAATGTATTACAGGAAATGCTTTCCTTGTTCTCTGGGAACGCCATGTTCTAGAATGTTAATGGCAGTGTTACACGCTGGTGGAATTGCCGATATTCTGCTATTTCTAAGATGGAAATCATGTTTTACTTTATTATAGCAGGCACTCTTACAGGAAACAGTACATATAGTTACAGTCTAACAAATTGCTAGATGTGAAGGAGCTGTGCTTTCTTCGGTTTAAGTCGTGAGGTTGCTGTTTTTGCCCTCTATTTGTGGAGATATATGTTATTGTTAGACCTAAGCTGCATAATTAATTTTAAGTCGTGATTTGGAAAGTTTATATGTGCTGCCTTTTCCTAGAAAATGACAAAATTGTATTAAATTAATTAATTAATATTAAATTCATATTTTTTTGTAATGTTATGACAAAGTCTATAAGTCAGTGGAGTCCATTGGGGCCCAGTGGTATGTCATGCTGTGAATGAGGCAGTGCATTGTGAACATACATAGCTTGCTAGAAGTAGTCCTATAAAATACATTCAAGCTCAGACAGGAACCCACTGGGAGGTAAATCACAGGCATTTTACATCAAGTATGACATAGCACGTTATACTGCTTTGAGCTAATGAATGTAGCGTATTCTAGTTTACTTCCTTAACATTGGTATACCCCATTAAAGAGTATGATCATCGAATTATCCATCTCCACTGGGCAGCACTAATTTCCAAAGAAACCAATTCATTGTGTGGCACAACTGTGCTACTAAAAATTACTCATACAGCTTAGGTATTATGCTTTTTTTTTTTTACACTAACTTTAAATATCCAAATGGCAGCTTTAACATAGGAGATATTTTATATTAACATATTGTATATTTGCATAAAATATATAAGTGCTAAAGGCATATATACTGTATAGCCATTAGAGTTCTACTGCACATCCAGGCAGCTAACATGTCCATGCTAGTTTCAGTATTCTGCAAGATAATTATTTGTATTGTATACACTCTAAAAAAAATCTCACGTAAAAGTTAGCCATAAAGTGTTGCATTGTGTAGTGGGTAGTGATTTTCTTAATTTTTCATTATTTTATGACTTAGGTATTTTATTTTCCTGCAGAAAAGTAAAATCTACTGGTTTTATCCCTTTAAAGGGGATGTCCCTTTAAGAGAATCAACCTAAAAGGGGTTGGCTCACCTGGAACATTGGTGGCATATTGCTAGGATATGCCACCAGTGTCAGTATCCCACCTCTGAGACCAGTACCTATCTCTGGAACAAAGCTCCCAAAGAGAAAGAGCGCACTGTGAACGAGTGCCTGTCCTCCATTCGTTTCTATTGGAGCACTGAAAATTGGAGAGCATTTTTGGAAGACCCATAGAAATTAACGGAGAGCGCACTGCTCAAATACGGGCACCACTGCATTCACTCCTATGGAATTTGCCGAAATAGGCTAGCCAGTGCTCAGCCATTTTCAGCACTCCCACAGAAATGAATGGAGGTCGGTCACACATACATACGCAGTGCTCACTCGTTCTTTTTGGGGGCCCCCTTCTAGAGATAAGTGCGGGTCCCAGACGTGGTCCCACACCTATCTGACATTGGTGGCATATCCTCGCGATATGCCACCAATGTTCTAGGTGAGACAACCCCTTTAACTCTCTCATTCCAATGAATTAGCTTTAGGACTCATGCACTTAGCCATTACTATGGATCTCTGGATAGCTCTGATAGTTTGCTATGGGACCATAGACACTCAGAAAATTATGCTCATTTGTACGATTATTATTCACATTTTGTTTAGCTTAATCTTCTCTAAATGTCAAGCTGATTCATCCTGAAGATGAAACGTAAAAGGATTGTCTCGTAACCTCCTAATAGGGCATATGGTTGTCATAGAGGAGGGTTCCCTACTCATGACTACTTTTCGGGCAGGTTCATCCATGTTTTATATGGACAGCCATTCATTTGGAAATGTCTGACTAGAGGTGGCTTACTCTCACGGTAACAGCTGATCACCAGTGGTTAGAGAAGTTGGACATGCTCCCCTGGATTCTATTAAAAATAAAATGGGTTGCCTACTGAGACAGTTCCTTTGAAGAGAATCTTGCACCCCCCGATATATCTGTTTTAGTAACTACTTGCATTCCCCATGAAATAGGGATTCAGGAGCATCCTTCCTTTACCTCATTTCTTCTGTTATGCCTCTTGAATAATTATGAATACATTAACAACTGGATGTTAATATTCCCCTTATCAAATGGGTGAGTCTGACATTCTCATTGATTGGAGAGCGTCACAGTATAGCAACATACCCCCAACTGCACAACAACCATTTGTCAATTTATTCATAAATTTCTAGGAGGAATAACAGAGGAATAGCACAGTGCACAGCTATGAGAAAAGATGCTCCAAATTAGCTTTTTAATGAAGAACACAAGTATTCACTAAGATGGTTATCTCAATAGACATCAGAACGTGTCAGAATGACCCAAATCCAGGCTCAGGCATAGTAAGTGTTACACTCATATGTGGGAGGAAAACACCACACCAAGCATAGGAGGGAAAGGTGATACCGGAATAAGGCCTGGAAACTAGGGAAGGAAGATGGACACCTCCTAGAGAAAACCCTAACTCCAGTCCTGACAGACTACCAGTATAAACAGGCCCCAAAGGTAGAAAAGTTCATACACCGTATACCTAGAATCCTATCTCACCCTATAGGACCTTGGAACTAATGTCAGGACTGAGTCTACCTGTTCCTCCAAATGGAAGGACGAACAGGAGTCTCCCTCAGGCCTTATGACAAACAGCAGGGAAAGGCAACACACACATATATATAAACAAAATACAAAAAAGAAAGGAAACACTTATCTTAAATGAAGCTTTGGTAGCACCAGGAGCTCAGCCGAGAACCAACCACAAGCTAACCACAAGTTCAACAGAAGCTATAAACTGCATAGCATAGTGGGAGAAACAGCAATAAATAGAGAAGGTAAAATGACCACAATAGCCACACCTGGGGAAAGAAGCTGTGGCAAGCACCAGAAACAACACAGACGTCATTTGATCCAAAAGGAAAACATGTCAGATCAAGCCACATGTTGCCAGTCTCACAGATCTCCAGCCACCTGTCGCGGGAAAGTCTGAATGTCTCGGTATGTCCCTGACAGTAAGGCTGATTGGTTAGTACCTGCCGTTGCAGTCACTCAGTATCTTAGTGGTATATGTGAGTATTCTAGAGTAATTGTGCCACGTAGCATAAGGTGTCCTGTGGTGGAGATTCTGTACATTTTCATCTAAATTGTATAGAGACTGCAGTAAGTTTTCTAACGGCACCTCATCCTGATTACGCAGTGTAGAACACAGCCGACTTTACATGCTCCATACTACCCCCTGTGTCATGCGTTACACGACTCTGCTGTGTACATGACCACTTACACACATCAATATATCTACCTACTAATACAGGAAATAGCAGATTTGCCACTAGTGAGCGATGACCTGTTGGAGCCATAATAGTTGTCACCAGCTTTGATTTAAGATAGAGTAAGAAATTTCAGCTTGAAGAGGATAACACATATTCAAAGTATTAAAAAAAAAAATTTACTAGGGGGTGTTCTTGACAAAACCAATTTTAAACCAGTCATTAACATGTCTTATGTTCTATAGATCCTTCACTCAAATGCATACACAGGTGGCTATTAAACACTGTACAGTAAAATATAGTCTTATTTTATATATACATTAGATTATGGACAAAATATAGAAATGCATTTTGAAATTTATAAGAAGCACAATAATTTTTATTTTTATTTTAAATGTATCATGTTAAACTGTGAAAGTTTACATTTAGGACACTAATTTTTGTGCAGCTGAATTTCTGTGATGATTTTTTACACTCTAATATTATTGTCTGTCATAGTTTTTTCTTTATTTTGCACAATCACATTGGACGGTGTAGCATATAACATTTGTAATATACATCACATTATGATGCCCTCGCCAATTTTTATGAAAAGAGGGCATGGTGTGGGCGGGGCCACCAGCCCTGGCTCATTCAACATTATTCACTCCAGAAAGTGCCGTAGATTTCTTTCGAGGTACATGGACTGTCGGAGGAGCCATGTAAGTGCACCTTGTCATAAGTTACATGGCTCCTTCAGCAGCACATTCCTTATCAGATGACTCAAGGCCTGTGTGTTTACCAAAAGTATAGAGATATATATATACACACACCGATAATCCATAGTACTGGAGGAGATTTCCTGTACTTTAATATTGGTGACTTGTATCTAATGAGCGGGTCTGATACCCTGCTGATCAAATGTTCTGCAGTAGATGTGTTGCCTCCTGCACTGGGGCTATACAGCTCTACACAGGCTGGTCATTAACTTCAAAGGTAGCTGCAGAACAGCTGGTCAGCAGGAGTGTAGGGCACCAAACCCCTGCCGATCAGGTATTGATGGTCTATCCTGAGAACAGGTCATCGATAATAAAGTACTGGAATACCCCTTAAAATCCCCCGCCTAATGTTGTGTGTTATAAAGCTAAAACAACTAAGACTGTCAAGGCATAGACTGCACAAGACATCTGAAAATGTCCTGTGGTTTCTGGCTCAAAGACATTAGCCGCAGAACCTTTAAGTCTTCTAAGTTGTGGGGTTCTGCCTCCATGGATGGGACTTGCTTTAGTTATGGCCGATTGTTGGTGTGTATAGATTGTGTCTATCTATCTGTCCGCTCTATCTGATCATCTATCTATCTCCTATCTATCCTTCCTATCTGTGTCTATCTATCTAATCGATCATTTCTATCTATCTATCTATTATGTATCTCTCATATCTATCTAAAGATCCTTCCTATCTATCTGATCTATTTATCTATCATCTATCTAATACAGTTGTAATATATAAATGTAGTCAACTACGCTTTTCATTACAGTTATGTCACATATATCTCAGCAAAAGTTGTGCCCAGAAGTATACTACATACATAGTGTACCAGAAATGTTTGGGAAAGCCACTTTCATGGCCATATCCAGCTATGGTTACAGACAGAAAACAAATCCAGTGTGTAGTGATGGTGGAGTCATAAATCTTGTGCCCATTCTTCCAGCTAAAGTAAATTAGCAAGAAGTAGTGGAGGCTTCCCTGTTCTCTGCCTTAGGCCTCATGCACACAACAGTTGTTTTTTGTGTCCGCAAATTATGCGTCCGCCCAAAAAAAAGATGCGGCATCTGTTTTTTTGGGAGGATCTGTTTTTTTCCACAGATCCCTTGTAATAAATGCCTATCCTTGTCCGCAAATGTGAAAAAAGTAGGACATGCACTATATTTTTGCTGAAGGGAAACACGGACAACGGATGAACTATCAGCATTTTTTTGCTGACCCATTGAAATGAATGGGACCCCATCCTATCTGCAAAAAAAACGGAAAGGAAGCCGAGAAAAACATCTGTCGTGTGCATGAGGCCTTAAGGAAAGTATGCCAGTCTGGTATGTACAGTAGATCTATAGTGAAGCTGCACAGAACTGCATGCCCTTTCATTGGTGGGAGGGTGTAAAATATTTTGCACAGAGGTCCAAGGAGCATTAAACTACCCCTCTGTAATAACACAGTTATTAGTACAACTCAGACATAACAAATGGGCTTTAAAGGATAACTGTCACACTTAGACCCTAATTTCAATTTTCATATATGTAGTTACTAATAACATGATATTCCAGAATCAGTTACTATTAGACTGACTTACCCCATATTTAATAACATTCAGCCCTTAGCAACCAGTCTGCATAAACTGCAATTTCACTATTCAGTTAAGATGGCCGTCACTGCCCTCACCCTGAGGCTAATCCCGCCTGCCCTCACTAGCCAGTAACAATAGCCCCCCAAAAGTGTCAGTAACCAGAGCCCTCCCCCAAAGGGGTCCTCTTACCACATTGTGCTTTCATTTATACACTGAGCAGACGGCAGATCTCCCTTCCCTGGTCTGCGCTGCTCCAACTCTGCATTCTCCAGCTCTGCTGAGTGAGGGAGTGTCTGCCAAGCGCAGGGACAGGGAGAAGTGCACACAGCCCACTCTGCTGGGGAGGACCTGGCTTTAATAATTTACTTACAGTCCATGGCTGTCAGGAATGTGACCTTGCACGCTGTGTGCTTCTGCGTCCTCCGTCCATCAACACATAGACGGACCATGCCTAGCAACCCTATTTTAAGCACAGGTAAAAGTAGGCAGTACAGGGAACTAAACTGTGGAATTAAGGGGTAATTGAGTACATAGTGAAAAGTTGAAATAGGGCCACCAAGGAGATATTAATCACCACAATCCAATACTCCCAAAAAAATATATATGACAGTTATACTTTAAGTATATTTTCAGAATCCGAACAACATAACCTGAACATCTCCAGACAGATGAGGAAAAGCACAATTTTAACCACTTCCTGCAGATTTTTCAGAACCCCAAATGTGTGCCCCCTGTTACAATCATTTTTCCTAAGCTCTTGCTTCAGTTGAGTCATTTTGATACATTTGTATTTTGCTTTTTATTTTCCTGTGAAGTTCAAAAAGCTCAAAGCTAGAATTTTTTTTTGCAAGAGATGTATAATGGAGTCTTAGCGCCACCAAGTGATCAAACTAATAGATGAATTTAGTGGGTAAACTGTGAAACACTGGGGTTTCTATATATAAAATTGTAGATTTTTTTCTGATTTAACTGACAGTTAAAGGGGTTTAATGGGAGTAGAATATTGTTGACCTATTCTCAGGTCATTAATATCTGATCATTGTGGGGTCCAACACCCCGCACCTCCACCAACCAGCTGTTTGAAGAAGCAATAGCCCCCTCACAGACTACCAAGCACAGCGTCGTCCATTTCATAGTGGCTGCATATGGTATTGCATAGAATACTAGAATGAGACTGAGCTGCTCCTATCCCATGTGACCGATGAATCTGATGTCACTGGCCTAAGAAGAGGCTGCAGCGTACATCCTTAAACTGGTTGTCAGACCCCCACAATTAGATTTTGATGACCTATCTGTGCATTTGATATTAATGACTCCTCAGGACTGGTCATCAATATCAGATTGTCGGGGGTCCCAGGAGTCACAATCAGCTGTTTGAAGATGACACAGCATTCTGTAAGCAGTTAAAGGCTATGTACACCTTCAGGGTAAACATTTTTATGATTGCATGTTACTCATTTTTGGCTAAAAATCTTTTTTCAATTGGTGTTTACTAAAAATAGTGAGCTGTTCTTTCACAAAAGATTACCAGTTTTTCAACCTGTGACTGGTACTTTCACTATCACTTTGTGACCAACCTTATCTCTAAACTACCAAGAGGTCATAAACACTTATTTAAGCTACATTCAGTAAGATAAGAACTGAGCTATAATGAGTGTTTATAATGTCAGAGAGCAGAGATAAGGAGTCCGTCTGCTCCTGGTCTGATGGAAAATCCACAGGCAGCTCTGTACTGGAAAAAAGGACTCAATTTTCCTAATAAAGACCAATAAAAAAATAAAAAAAATTAACCCCAAAGGTGTACATAGCCTTTAAGGCCCCTTTACAAGGGGCGATACAGCAGCAGATTGTCGAGAAGAAAGCGTTCCTTCCCAACAAGGAAGGGATCTCCTCCACAGTATGGAGAGGAGTGATCACTAATGTCATCGCTTATCCCCATTCAGACTCATTGTTTGCCGGCAGCCGATCGTATTTACACAGCACAATCTGCTGCGGGCGACAACGATTTTTGCGTCCACGTGAATGATCTATTACACGATGAATGAGCGTTTCACTCGTTTGTCGGGTAATCACTGGCGCTTTTACACCGCCACCTAATTGCTAACAAACGTTCTTATAAATGCTCTTTAGTGATTATCTTCCAAATTCTCAGTCCATGTAAAGGGCCCTTTAGGCCTTTTCCTTGGCACAGTTCAGTTTTATACAAGTGAATGGGGCTGAGCTGCAATACCAAGCACAGCCGCTATACAATGTACATTGCTGCTGTTGGTAAGCTGTTAAGACACCACAGAGATCACCAGAGCTCCAGTGACCGCAGCAGCCTCTTCAAACAGCTGAGCGGCAGGGGTGCTGGGTTGGAGCCCCCCCAATCAGATATTGATGACCTATCCTGAGAATAGGACAGTAATATCAAATTCCTAAATAACCCCTTTAAAGCAAGTGCATGCAATACCAAGTGCACTTAAAATACAAGTCAAGCAATAGTAGCAGCCATACTGTGTGTGGCGCAAATCCTGGCTACCAAGAGTCAGACTGCTCATTCTAAAACTTCTTTTACAGTATGGAAGGGGTGGGAAGGTTGATAAGTTAGCTGGCAAGAACAACTGCCATGAATGAGTCAGGAATCTGATGCACAGAAAAAATGTCCTGTCATTTTTTTTTTAAATAGATGTTGTTAAAAGGGTCTCCAGGACTAGAAAAAGATGGCTGCTTTCTTCCAAAAACCGTACCATACCCAGGTTGTGGGTGGTATTACAGCTCATCCCCATTGACTTCAATACCAGACACAACCCAAGGACAATTGATGGTGCTGTTTTTGAAAGAAAGCAGCCATGTTTTTCTAATCTTGGAGAACACCTTTAAAATGTTGCATATAGTGGGCCTCTGGTCTTGTTGCCTATTGCAACCAGTTTTTCCATTTGAATAAAAAAAAAAATTAAAGGTGATATTTGGTTGCTGTGGGCAAAGAATCCATGAGGCTTAGGCTACTTTCACACTAGCATTTTTGCTGGATCCGGCAGGGTCCAGCAAAAACGTTTCCGTTACTGATAATACAACATGAAGGGATCCGGTTGTATTATCTTTAACATACCCAAGATGGATCCGTCATGAACTCTATTGAAAGTCAGTTGGGGACGGATCAGTTTTCTATTGTGTCAGATAAAACGGATCCGTCTTTCTCCGCATCCCAGGACAGAAAGCAAACCGCAGCATGCTGCGGTTTGCTCTCCGGTATGAGAACAGAATGCATTTTGGAGCATTCCGTTCTGTTCAGTTACATTTTGTCCCCATTGACAATGAATGGGGACAAAACTGAAGCGTTTTTTTTACTGGTATTGAGACCCTATGATGGCTCTCATAGTCGTAAAATATTAACGTTAGTGTGAAAGTAGCCTTAGGCCTCTTGCACACGACTGTATGTATTTTGCGGTCCACAAAAAACAGATCCACAAAAATACGGATGACATCCATGTGCATTCCGTATTTTGCAGAACGGAACAGCTGCCCCCTAATAGAACAGTACTATCCTTGTCGGTAATGCGGACAATAATAGGACATGTTCTATTTTTTTGCGGAACGGAAATACGTACATACGGAAACAGAATGCACACGGAGTAACTTCCATTTTTTTGTGGACCCATTGAAGTGAATGATTCCATATACGGTCCGCAAAAAAAACGGAATGACACGGAAAGAAAATACGTTCGTGTGCAAGAGGCCTTAGTCAGTGTTGGAAGCCTTGTTTGCCAGATTAGGCTTTATTACTATATTACACAGAGGTACTTACATATCTTGCCACATTTTTTATTATTTGTGGTGAATATTGATTTGTATTGCTTGTACTCTTTTGTTGTAAATATTTTAAATACTTTCTTTTTTATATTTTTATAGTTTACAGCATTGTTGCAACATGTTATTTTATATTCTCATATTGATTATGAATTGTCATTCGGAATGTCATTTAATAAGTGTTTGAACACTTCTCGATATTATTCAGCTATACAATAAAATAAAATTTCTTGACAATCTGCCTTTATAGTGTTATATGTAGTCTGTGTCTATGCTATTTTCAGTTTTAAATTAAAATATATATTTCAGTTATTGAAAGCATAAAGAAAAAAACACTACAGAAAAAGGATACAAGAAGACAAAATGGCTTAATTTTGCAGGGTACACTTATCTATTTTCTTGATAATACAGAACCCACCACAATTATTTTATATAGTAGTAACAGTCCTGTTCACTTGTCCTTTCACAAAACCTTTGACATTACATAGTGACAGGTCAGAGGTTTTGATTAGTGGGGGTCAGCAGGGCAGCTGTAACCAAAGGGCGAATGGTGCAACTGCAAAGGGCCCAGGCTCACCAGCACGTGACTCTTGCCTCCCAACCATGCCGGATCTGGCAGGACGGATGGGAGGATGCGGCATGTCCTAAAGTGACATCATTGTCCCTGCTGCACTGAGCATGCAAAAGAAAAAGCTGGCAAGAATGCGCTCCGTTCATCAGTGGAGCGGGGCTAGGTGAGTAGTACTCACTTTATTAATACTACAGTGGATTCACTATTGGAGCACTAAGGGGGCAGCATTATTGTGAGGGGCATTAAATCTTAAGGGTACTAAAGGAACAGCAATATTGTGAGGGGGCCACTTAGGGAGCATAACTAATGTGAGGGGGCACTGAGGAGGCATAACTACTGTAAGGGGGCAGTAAGGGTCATAACTGCTGTGTGAGGGCACTAAGGGGGCATATTTAATGTGAGGGGGCACAAAAGTGGCATAACTACTGTGATGGGGCACTAAGGGACATAAACTCCTGTGTGGGGGCGCTAAGGGGGAATATCTACTGTGTGGAAGCACTATGGATAGCATAACTCCTGTGTAGAGGCACTAAGGAAAAATTGGGTCATGAAGGGGGCATAGATAATCTGATGGGGCACTTGTAACATAGTTTATAAGGCTGACAAAATACATCTGTCCGTTCAGTTCGGCCTGTTATCCTGCAAGTTGATCCAGAGGAAAGCAAAAAAAAAAAAAAAAGTGTGAGGTAGAAACTAATTTTCCTCACTTTAGGGGGAATAAAATTCCTTCCCGAATCCAATCAGAATAACTCCTTGGACCAACGACCCCTCTCTAGTAGCTATAGCCTGTAATATTATTACACTCCAGAAATACATCCAGGCCCCTCTTGAACTCTTTTAGTGAACTCACCATCACCACCTCCTCAGGCAGAGAGTTCCATAGTCTCACTGCTCTCACCGTAAAGAATCCTCTTCTATGTTTGTGTACAAACCTTTTTTCCTCCAGACGCAGATGTCCCCTTGTCACAGTCACAATAAGGAAGCATACTTACAGTGTGGTGGCACTAAGGGAGCATTCTACTATGTTGGGTCACTAAAGGGGGCCCACCAATGTATTAAAACGGCCCTGCCTTTTTTTGTTTTCACACTTTCCCAATTTCCATATCCCACTGTTATTAAAAAAGCTTACACATGGGATAGAGCAGATGTAGACACTCTTAGCAGGTGGATTATTTACATATCCAGCATTACTATACCTTTGAAATAAAGCCGTGTACACTTTCTAACTTAAAAAATATCAAGCACGGTTTACATTGTGTGTGAACTTGTGGATGCATAATGCATGGACTAGTCAACATTGGTAGCGACAGTAAGACTTCTTGCAAATTTGTGTTTATTCATCAATATAAAAACATAGCGGAGCTAAGCTACCAGTATAAGAATCAGTGCAAGCATAGCGCCAGTTAATAGAGAAGATATATGAAATACGTAACAACAGGGACTATTTACAAAGTCGACAAAAAATATCCAATCAGAAGGTAGAGAATAGAGGGATTGCTCACCTGCAAATTTAAAAAATGTTTGGAAAACCCTTTCAAGAGGTGTAGGAAGTGAATGACTGGGGTGGTAAAGTCTATCTTCCTATAGGATTGGAAGAATATCCTTGTGTCCCATATGGTTTTAGCATGTGCATGTTTCCTTGGTTCCCAACTGGCTAGCTCTTCCTTGCTACATACTGTCATTTTTTGGATGGTGGTTCAAGGGATCTCTAAATAGGAATAGTAAGGATTTTGCTACTTTCAATGATGCGGATAGCAAAAAAAAAATTCTTTGTACTTTGATCATAAATCATGAATACTTGCTCATGCTGCAGTTTGTTTGGTTCTATCCAGACCATGTGGCTTCTACCGCTGGCAACCTTTCTTCTAGCAGGCATCTTACACAAAACAAACAACAAAGAGTGCACACCAGACAATATGTGCCGAAGCCAATTACTGGCGAAATGTACTTGAACAAGTAGGTGAAAAAGTAATAAATATTCCACCATTCTGGAGCCAACTGTTGCTAGTAATAAATTGGAATGGTCTTACCAGTTAGTAGTAGCTGCTTGAAGTCCTCCAATAACTGATATTGCCCCAAACAACTATCTACAAAGGGGCCAGGATGGATAAAACTTGCCTTAGTATGTCCTGCCAAGGTTAGTACACCCTAATGACTTAATAAAAACTGAGTCATCGGCCTGACAAGGCCAGTCACCTCTGAAGCCTCTTCCTAGTGTGAATGCCCTGGACGTCCCTACCTTAGGGTGAAAATAATGTCCCTATGGGTAGGGTGAACATAGAAAACGTGCCAATGCGTTTCGTCCAATCATTTATGCCCCACCAGGCTCATCAGGGGAACGAGAGGCTATTGGTGTGCCTAAACACTTATAAGGGATAAGCCACAGATGACACACCAAGAGGGGAGAACAGAATGGTAATTCATCCAAAAACAAACAGAGAGGGAGGGATAAAGGACTTAGCCAACATCGTAAATGATATCTGCTTTGGTGATATCACTGGGGCTGCTGGAGGAGAGGAGGGACACGCGCCTTTTCTTCAGGTACTTGAGCGGGTATGGCAGCACTCCACGCTTTCTCTACTCTGCACATTTCAGATCGCCATGCGTGCTCACTGCACAACAGTGGATTTGCCAAAAAATTTCACTGCTTTTGGGAAACAACTACATGGTTTCCCTCTTGCGATATGCTCTGTTATAGGGGGTTGGCTACCCACTTTATGCTTCCCTCTCTGTTTTGTTTTTTGGATGCATTACCATTTTGTCCTCCCCTCATCTGTGGCTTAACCCCTGTAAATGTTTAGGCACACCAACAGCCCCTCGTCCTCTGAGTCTGGGGCACAAAGCAAAGGACGAAAGTTTTCTAAGTTCACCCTACCCATAGGGACATTATTATCACCCTGAGGTAGGGACGTCCAGGGCCTCCACAATAGGGAGAGGTTCCGTACAGGCCGCCCTTTTCAGAGTGATGCCTCCATATATAGACAGACAGATGATTATTATTGTACCATTATTTTCATTTCAGATAACTATGCTATATCCAAAACAGTATGCAAAAATCTGTGGATGTCATCAAGGACACAGATTTTAAGGGTAAGTACAATATTGAACCCTGAAGATGCCACGTTCATCACTGATCGCGGGATCTGACATCAATAGTAAAGCATTATAGTGGTTGCTAAAAAAAAAAATGTCATTGTTAAATTGTACTTGCCTCCATCTATTTGCTCGTGACGAGGCCACTGCTGCCAGATTGCTTCAAGATCCAGTGCAAAATCTCACACAGTGTGTGATGATGTCATCATGAACGAGATTTTGCGTGAGATCTTCAAACAAGATGGCCGCGGCAGCCTCTTTGTGCTCAAATGTATGAGGTAAGTATGATTTCAGGGAAAATCGATTCGTTGTCACAAAGTACAAGGAAATTCGGCTTCGCAACTAATCTAACTTTTCCTGAAATTCGGATCTCTGTTAACTTCAATTTGATAAACACTAGATATAACACGTGCTATAATATTAAATATAAATGTATTACAAACTCCAAAACAACAATGCCACACATTTCAAAGTATGCAGCAAATCTTTATTGGTTAATCCAAAAAAGGACATACATAGCAACAATGATAATATGATGACAGATAAAAACTCCATGCGAGAAGTGCTGAGATGTAGCGTTAGCCCCCCCCCCCCCCCCCCCCACACACACAAAACACCAGAGTCAGATAATTAATGTGATGCAACAATCCTAGCAAGGACTAGAAGGTGTAATAGATAGGGAAATCATAGGTGTTAGGCATATCCAAATGATTGTCTGTTGGCTCCCCAAAAAGAGCTCAAAGGCATAACAGCATGAGCAAACGCCACAATGTGCATTCAATTATAGGGGCCAATACACCTATGTAACCCGCCTATACAGTACCCTGTAAGGTCCCTTTCACACGGGCGAGATTTCCACACGGGTGCAATGCGTGAGTTGAACGCATTGCACCCGCACTGAATCACGACCCATTCATTTCTATGGGACTGTTCACATGAGCGGTGATTTTCACGCATCACTTGTGCGTTGCGTGAAAATCGCAGCTACCTCTATTTCATGCGTTTTTCACGCAATGCAGGCCCCATAGAAGTGAATGGGGCTGCGTGAAAATCGCAAGCATCCGCAAGCAAGTGCGGATGCGGTGCGATTTTCACGCACGGTTGCTAGGTGACGATCGGGATGGGGGCCCGATCTTTATTATTTTCCCTTATAACATGGTTATAAGGGAAAATAATAGCATTCTGAATACAGAATGCACAGTACAATAGGGCTGGAGGGGTTCTTTGCTGTGTACAGGAAAAGGACCTGTGGTGACGTCACTCCGGTCATCACATGATCCATCACAATGGTAAAAGATCATGTGATGGACCATGTGATCACTGGAGTGACGTCACCACAGGTCCTTTTCCTGTACACAGCAAAGAAGAGATGTCGGCTGCGCGATCAAGTGGATTAAGGTGAGTTAAATTATTTTTTATTTTTTTATAACCCTTCTAGCGCTGTTTTACTATGCATTCTGTATCCAGAATGCTATTATTTTCCCTTATAACCATGTTATAAGGGAAAATAATACAATCTACAGAACACCGATCCCAAGCCCGAACTTCTGTGAAGAAGTTCGGGTTTGGGTACCAAACATGCCGATTTTTCTCACGCGAGTGCAAAACGCATTACAATGTTTTGCACTCACGGGGAAAAATCGCGCATGTTCCCGCAATGCACCCGCACCTTTTCCCGCAACGCCCGTGTGAAAGAGGCCTAATACATGGTAAGAAAAAGAAAAATGCGCTGAGTATACCAAGTATATAATAGTCTCAAGTGAGGGCAAATTCAAAATACATGCATAAAATAAAGTGCTAAACCACCATTGCATACACTGGAAGTCCCGGAGCAAACAATGATAAGGCATAAAATTCTGACTAGGTAGAGGGGGCAAAAGCCTGACGTACTTTTCACGAATGCGCTTCCTCTGGGGGCGTGTCATACCATCCCCTATCTCTTGTGCAGTTATCATAATTTCCCAATCTAGGGATCCTCAATAACTCCTTACACACCAATTGAACAAAAAGTTCAATATTTGGGAATAACGAAAGGTGTGGGAATTAATTTGATTTGGGTATTAACCCACAGGGGAACTCACCGAATTTGTCCAAAGTGTCCTGTTCTTCCAAAAGTGCTGTCAATGTAGTCAGGGCCTCTTGTTCTATAGCTGTTGGAAAATTTTAATCTCGTTTCTGATTAAAAATCTTCTTGAATATAAGTTTGCATGTGAAGAGATGTAAATCTTTTACTATTGAAAATGATTTGTTGGTGAGAATGACAGTCCCTTCCCCAGGATGGATAATTGGTCATGGGTAAGATTATGCTCAGATAAATTAATTACCTGTAAGGTACCTGGGACTGTCTCCTGACGTCTCTTCCCTGCTGGTTGTTGTGATTCACCATATATACGTTTATTGAATCTATTCGGGTATCTTCTTCCTCCCTGAGCTGGGGTATTGCCGCCCTCACTTCAAGATGTAGTTGATGAGACAGATGCTGATCTTAATCTCATTTTTGGGTCCCTACTCTTCCATTGGTATACCTTATCATTCTCCATATCAAGAAGATCACGTTGACATTTTTTTGCCTTGATTGTCTTAATCTGCTTTTCCCAGTTCAAGAATGTCTCCTCCATTTCGTTCTTAAACGTTTCCGATTCACCAGAGGAGAATTTTTGTGTTAATTGATGTTCTATAGTTGTAATATCAACTTCCAACTGTGCCATAGTTTGAGTATTGAGCGCAATAATTTACTGCATCAGGTTCAGTGAGCATACATTACATGCTCCTTCCCATTTCTTGCAGTATTCCTCGTCCTCTCTACCATAGGATGGAAAGGTCTGCACCGGTAGTCCCCTAGGGATTAGGCCCTTCTGGATATATTTTTCCAATCTTGCTTTATTCCACCAGGTTTTCATGCGTTTATGCAATACATTTTTTAGCCCCAACATCAGATCCCTCATGCTCCTCTTAGATGGATCATCTCTACACCCAGCACCGCCTGCAAAGCCTGTATCCACCTGGGATGACCAGGTCAGATCATGTGATCGAAAATCCATGTTCACACTACGAAGGAATTCTTCTATAAAAATACAGAAATATAATAAAAAATAACATAACATATGTGTGGGGCCCTAACCGAAAACTCCAAAACAACAATGCCACACATTTCAAAGTATACAGCAAATCTTTATTAGTTAATCCAAAAAAGGACATACATAGCAACAATGATAATATGATTACAGATAAAAACTCCATGCGAGAAGTGCTGAGATGTAGAGTAAGCCTCCCCCCACAAAACATGAGTCAGATAATTAATGTAATGCTACAATCCTAGCAAGGACTAGAAGCAGAGGCGTACATAGGAATCACTGGGCCCCATAGCAAAAATCTGAATTGGGCCCCTTAACCCCGCCCACTACCCACCATGGCCCCTCCCACTTCCTGACTTTGCTCCTCCCATGCCACACCCCCATTAAATAAATTTATACATGACCTACAGAAACTGTTAGGGGTTTCCTGGGGGTGACCTGTCACATGGGATATCTGCTGCAGCCTGCAGGTCTCCTTATTTGGGGTGCCATGTTAGGCTACTTTCACACTTGCGTTCGGGTCTCCGCTTGTGAGTTCCGTTTGAAGGCTCTCACAAGCGGCACCGAACGGATCCGTCCAGCCCTAATGCATTCTGAGTGGATGCGGATCCGCTCAGAATGCATCAGTATGGCTCCGTCTGTCCTCCGCTCAGCAGGCGGACACTTAAACGCTGCTTGCAGCGTTCGGGTGTCCGCCTGGCCGTGCGGAGGCAAACGGATCTGTCCAGACTTACAATGTAAGTCAATGGGGACGGATCCGTTTGAAGTTGACACAGTATGGCTCAATTTTCAAACGGATCCGTCCCCCATTGACTTTCAATGTAAAGTCAAAACGGATCCGTTTGCACTATCATGAACAAAAAAAAAAAAATGTTTTTTTTTTTTTTGTTCATGTTAATGCAAACGGATCCGTTCTGAACGGATCTAAGCGTTTGCATTATAGGTGCGGATCCGTCTGTGCAGACACCAGACGGATCCGCTCTGAACGCAAGCGTGAAAGTAGCCTTAAAGGGAATCTGTCACTAGCAATTTACCCCCAATTTTTTTATCATGAATCCATGTTTAACAGAGTACCTGTTTTCCATCTGTCTTGTTCTTTTGATTGTGAGTCTTGTCATGTCTTCAAAAAATCGATTCTTATGATATGTAAATGAAGCTGTAAGGAGCCCAGAGGGGCGTTATTCTTTCTCCACGGTGCCCAGGAACGCCCCTCTGAAGTGCCGTGCCCGGCTAAGTTTGAAAACTAATAACGCCTCCAAGTTCATCTAAATCGCCTCCCAGAGGCGCGGCTAAGTGCTCAACACCCCCCCTCCTCAGTGCCGCGCTCTGCGGCAAACACCCCGATCCTCCTCTCGCCGGCATCCCAAATCCCGCGCAGGCGCAGTGCCGTCAGTCATCTTATCATAGCGCAGGCAATCGCCGGCACTGCACCTGCGCGGGATTTGGGATGCCAGCGAGAGGAGGATCAGATTTGGGAGGCAATTTAGATGAACTTGGAGGCGTTATTAGTTTTCAAATTTAGCCGGGCACGGCACTTCAGAGGGGCGTTCCTGGGCACAGTGGAGAAAGAATAACGCCCCTCTGGGCTCCTTACAGCGTCATTTACATATCATAAGAATCGATTTTTTGAAGAAATGACAAGACTCACAATCCAAAGAACAAGACAGATGGAAAAAAGGTACTCATGGATCCATGTTTAATAAAGTACCTTTTTTCCATCTGTGTTCTTCTTTTCCGTGTCAGTCTTGTCCTTTCTTCTAAAAATCGATTCTTAGGACATGCAAATGACGCTGTAAGGACTGGAGCCCAGAGGGGCGTTTTTCTTTCTCCACGGTGCCCCTCTGATTAGTGCCGTGCCCGCCTAAATATGAAAACTACTAACGCCTCCATCATTTAGCTGAATCGCCTCCCAGAGGCGCGGCTAAGTCCTCAACACCCGCCCCCCTCCTCAGCGCCGCGCTCTGCAAACACCCGATCCTCCTCTCGTCGGCGTCCCAAATCCCGCGCAGGCGCAGTGCCGGCGATTGCCTGCGCTCTGATAATACGGCTGAGGGCAACAGCTTCAACATCGTCACTGGGCTCGGCGCATGCCCAGTGACGATGTTGAAGCTGTTGCCCTCAGCCGTATTATCAGAGCGCAGGCGCAGGCAATCGCCGGCACTGCGCCTGCGCGGGATTTGGGACGCCGACGAGAGGCGGATCGGGTGTTTCAGAGCGCAGCGCTAAGGAGGGGGGCGGGTGTTGAGGACTTAGCCGCGCCTCTGGGAGGCGATTCAGCTAAACATGGGGGGGGGGGGCCCTAGGGAGAAAAGCAGCCGCATAGCCGGCTGCAGGTCATCAGTGGGCGGGGCCTTATCTGCGCTACGGGCCCCCCAGTGCCGCGGGCCCCATAGCAGTGGCGTGGTCTGCCTCTATGGGCGGTACGCCACTGACTAGAAGGTATAATAGACAGAGAATCCTGGGTTAGCTATCATGTGGAGCTATGCTGCCCATTTCCAATATGGCGCATATTGTCTGGTTCTAGGCAGTGACATATATTCGTGCCTAGGAAAAATGCAGCTATCGCGCTAGTAGGCGTGTCACCCACTTTTAAATCTAATCATGTGATTATGTCATGTGACAGCAGTCACGTGACCACAATGGTAGTATTGCCAGATTTGATCGCTACTCGGTTATACTGATATCAATAAAAAGTGGCCGTTCCTGCACAGGTGTCCTTAGAGCCTCATTATTGGGAGGGGTCAGGGCCGGCGCTACCATAAGGCAGACCAAGCGGCCACCTTAGGGCGCGCCCTGCGCAGGGCGGAAGAATGGATGAATCTTTTTTTTTTTTTTTTTTTTTTTTTTTTATATGACTGACTTGACTTACTTATTTGAACCTGCCGCGGCGGCCGCGGCACTCGTCAAGTAGTCAGGGACTCTAGTCTCAGGGCAACATCAACCCCCCCCCCCCAGCCTGTGTGCGACAGTGCGAGTGCGGCTGTGTTGGGCCGCCCGGCCGGACCCGTAGTCAGGGCAAGTGCAACATAGCAGCAGCAGCAGCTAGGCAGGCACTCCAGGCAGAGCTAGACGATCACAGACAGTCACAGATGAATGATAGATAGTCATTCATCATTGGCTCAGCAGCGCGCCGCTCTGGCTGCCACTGGCATTGCCAGGCTGTGGCTGCTGCAGGCAGTGAGGAAGGAGCCGCCGAGCTAAGGCTCATGCATCGCAGGGCTCCGGGAATGCCCGATTTGCACTCAGGCGTGTGAAGCAGATGGAGGCACCGGGGTCGGCATGGGAGTGATGAGCTGCCCCTGGCTCAGCGCCCTGCTGTTGCCCTTTTTGCACCTGGCACTGGGTAAGTGGCCCCGCACAGGGCGCTATGTGCAGCCCGTACTTTAACTGTCCTGCCACTGCTGGAAATAGAGATAACTATCAGCCTCTTTATATGTCCTGCACCCCAAAGTGTGCGCACCCCTGGATCTCCCTGTGCCCATACCGAATACATGTCAGTAACCTGTGCCTGTGTGGGTGACCCCTACATGCCTGTACCCCTGCATACATCTGTGTGCACCCCTACATGCCTGTACCCCTGCATATGTCTGTGTGCACCCCTACATGCCTGTACCCCTGCATACGTCTGTGTGCACCCCTACATGCCTGTACGCCTGCATACGTCTGTGTGCACCCCTACATGCCTGTACCCCTGCATACGTCTGTGTGCACCCCTACATGCCTGTACCCCTGCATACGTCTGTGTGCACCCCTACATGCCTGTACGCCTGCATACGTCTGTGTGCACCCCTACATGCCTGTACGCCTGCATACGTCTGTGTGCACCCCTACATGCCTGTACCCCTGCATACGTCTGTGTGCACCCCTACATGCCTGTACGCCTGCATACGTCTGTGTGCACCCCTACATGCCTGTACCCCTGCATACGTCTGTGTGCACCCCTACATGCCTGTACGCCTGCATACGTCTGTGTGCACCCCTACATGCCTGTACGCCTGCATACGTCTGTGTGCACCCCTACATGCCTGTACGCCTGCATACGTCTGTGTGCACCCCTACATGCCTGTACGCCTGCATACGTCTGTGTGCACCCCTACATGCCTGACATGGGTCGCTGATGGCTGACATGGGTCGCTGATGGCTGACATGGGTCGCTGATGGCTGACATGGGTCGCTGATGGCTGACATGGGTCGCTAATGGCTGACATGGGTCGCTGATGGCTGACATGGGTCGCTGATGGCTGACATGGGTCGCTGATGGCTGACATGGGTCGCTGATGGCTGACATGGGGGTCTGATCTGAGGTCTGATTAACATTGGGGGTCTGATTGCTGGTCTGACCTGAGGTGGGCGCCCCCCTTCGCAGGTGAGCTGCGAGGGGGGGGCGCCAAAATGTAGCTTCGCTTGTGTTGGCAAAAATCCTTGCACCGGCCCTGGGAGGGGTATATATAGGAGAGATAGGGGATGGGATGACGCACACCCTGAGGAAGCGTGTTTGTGTAAAGTACGTCAGGCTGGTCAGTATTTTATGCCTTATCATTGTTTGCTCCTGGACTTCCAGTGTATGCAATGGTGGTTTTGCACTTTATTTTATGCATGTATATTGAATTTCCCCTCACTTAAACTATTATATACTCGGTATACTCAGCGCATTTTTCTTTTTCTCACCACGTATTACAGGGCACTGTATAGGCGGGTTACATAGGGTTATTGGCCCCTATAATTGAATGCACATTGTGGCGTTTGCTCATGCTGTTATGCCTTTGAGCTCTTTTTGGGGAGCCAACAGACAATCATTTGGATATGCCTAACACCTATGATTTCCCTATCTATTACACCTTCTAGTCCTTGCTAGGATTGTTGCATCACATTAATTATCTGACTATGTTTTGTGTGGGGGGGGGGGCTAACGCTACATCTCAGCACTTCTCGCATTGAGTTTTTATCTGTCATCATATTATTGTTGCTATGTATGGATTAACCAATAAAGATTTGCTGTATACTTTAAAAAGTGTGGCATTGTTGCTTTGGAGTTTTTGGTTAGGGTCCCACACATATGTTATATTTTATTATTATATTTGTGAATGTATAAATGTATTACACACAGGCCTCATATAGTAATACTAATGGAGACAGCCACCAATCAGATCACTGTTATCTCCATTGTCAACCAATCAGAAGCAGGCATCTGATGGGTTGCAAATTGTTTGCACTAGATGCTGCTGCACGCTATAGAGGGCCCAGACCATACTGGAGCAGCTCAGAGATTTCTGTCAATGGAAATCTCCAACACAGCGATCAACACAGAGACACTGACATCATGTAATAATAAGGAAAGACAGAGATTAGACGTTTCCGAGTCGGACAATGGTCAGTAATTACTTCTTTCTTATCGATTTCTCGGGTGAAGACCACTGTGGTAAGTATATTTTATACCAGGTTTCAGCTTCATGTGATTATTATTTTGTATAACATTGGAAGGTTATAACACAGGTGTATTTCCCCAGGATAAATGGTGCAAACGTATACCATCTGTAGGACCTGCATTGAGGAGAAGGTTGTCTGTGTCGGGGCCCTTCAAAAAACTAAGGTATGGTATAAGATTTCTATTATAGGTCAGAGAAAGTAGGATTACATTAGATTACATAGTTATGGACTTTTACCATCCATGCATGTGCCTATTATACAGAGGTGAGCAGCACTACACTGTACAGTACACCCGCTGACTATTATATGATGTCTCCTCTTTTTCACAGACTATTTGGAGAGATGCAGCTACCTGTGCACCTCCAACAGATGTTTTAGTAAAGTCGAAGCTTCTATTCTTACCTCTAAATTCATATAGTATATCAGTACAAATATAGGTCCCCACTTAATATCCCAATCGCTTCCAATAGTCCATAGTTCATGGCAGAAAATAAGACTTCCTGAAGCGAGAGTACATTTACATTAATATGATTCAGTCCATAAACAGACCACTAAGGTGATCTGTGGCAGCCTGTACAGGATATTGTCCATGTTCTAGTGACAGAGGGGCGATAGATATTCGCACATGATTATTATATTTATTCTGATTATAAAGTGTCTCATATTTCATTTCTTTCTTATTTTATCAGATCTGAAAACTGGACTGTCCTGCTCTCCTTGTAAAGCCCAAAAGTCTCATCTAGCAGAAACAGTAAGCGGTGGAGGTGAGGGGATAGCATAATATAACCAGTTACTATCAGTCCCCTCTAAGATGCTCATATTTCCTATTAGATTTAATAGAGGTTGCAATGTTATTAAGACAACCCTTTTAAATGCAGGCTGGAATATCTACACAATTACTTCTATAATATCTTCTTTCATTTTCCTTTTTTTTTTCAGAGAGAATTATAAAAGTTAGAGGATGAAGACCTAATCCTGGACTGTAGCTTTGAATGGTTTGTGATGCTGGAGGACTCCTATAAGAACGTGTTTATCATGGATATTCCCAAGAAAGTAAGTGTGAAACTGGGATATTGTTCAAATTAAGTTATACGACAATCATGTTAAGGCAGCCTCGCCCTACACTTCCTGATGTGCTTGGCATCACAGCGCCTGAGCCGCCACTTACAATAATTCTCTCATACCAATATTTGTGGCCAGCATCATCACCATCATGTTGATTGCTGGCATATAGTAGGTAGCATTTATATGATACTCTATGGAGCACATATATTATTGCTGCTTAATATTTACACACTGTAAACTTAGTCCAAGCAGTCACAAGATGCGCCAGATTTATCACAGTGCTGAAGGCTCATTACAAGGCCAGACGTTATAATGTAGCAAGAAAACATCAGAGGATCTGTGCACACATTTCATTCAGAGCTCGCATGTAAATGGCAGATATCAAATAACTGATTTATTTTAGTTTTTTTCAGCATCTGCATGTTCTGGAGGAGGAAAATGAAAAAAAGCCAGTGTACAGGCAAACAGTCAAGCACCATCTCCCTTCCATTTCCTTCCCCTTCTTCCCCTAATACCACTCCATAAAAATAATAAAAAATAATAATATTTCCAAAATAAAATGTATAAATAATCTTCTCTTCCCCATTTCTTCCCTCCCCTTTACCCCCCCCCCCCCCAGACCACCATGATGATTTATTTCAGCTGTATGGCCGATTTACAATTTTTTCATAGCTTCTCTTACCCCTAAAAACTGAATAAAAAGTGATCAAAAAGACACACACACACTCAAAAATGGAATGAATGAAAACTATAGATCATCCCTCAAAAAATGAGCCACCACACAGCTCAGTAGACATAACTATAAAAAAAAGTTATGGTGCTCAGAATATGGTGATGTAAAAATATATTTTCTTTAAGTTTTAATAAAAATTCTCAGTATTTAAACATATAAAACCTATACATGTGTGGTATTGTTGTAATTGTACTGACCGAGAGAATAAAGGGCACAGGTCAGTTTTGCCACATAAGGAACGCTGTAGGGAAAAAACCTGTAAAACTGTTGAGGAATTGCGTTGTTTTTTTTCAATTCTACCCAATTTGGAATTATTTTCCTACTACCAACTACATTGAATGCCATATTAAATGGTGGCATTAGAAAGTGCAACTTGACCCGCAAAAATCAAGCTCTGATATGGATATGTGAATGGAAAAATAAAAATGTTATGGCTCCAGGAAGACGGAAGAAAAATGAAAATGCAAAAACAAAAAAACCTTGGGTATCCTAAGCGGATATGAACCTTAAAAAAAAATTATAATTATGATATGTCATAGAGACATATCAAAAGTTAAGATTGGTGGGGGTCTGACAGGTGAGACCACCAATGAAATCTAGAACAAGGGGAGAATAGTGTGCGCATAAGGCTCTCTCCTCTCTGCAGAATACAGAATCCAGGTGGGGCCACAGACTTTTATGGAACTCGTCTCAAACAGCACAGAAAGAGAGTGCGATATACATGCTCTTCTCTTCACTCATTCTAGATATCGTGGGGGTCTCAGAACTAAGATCTAAACTTTTGATATATCTCTATGGCATAAAAAAAACGTTTTTTGAACAATTATTGACCCTTTAACCCTTTTTGGGAAGTAGCAACAGCTTTGGTGGTATTTTGAATAAAACATATGTAATCTTAGAACGTGAAGAAGTAATGGGTTTTTCTAAAAGCCGAAAAAACGTATCCCTATTTTTGGAGCAGTTTCATGTTTGTTATAATGTGCAAGGTAGGGTTCTCAGCAACAGCAGTGCAGCATAGAACATAACGGACAAGGCAGGAGTTGTACAGCTGTGTAGGAGGAGGAGGAGTTGCAGCAGCAGTACAGTGTTGAGCAGGCATCCTCAAACTGCGGCCCTCCAGCTGTTGCAAAACTACAACTCCCAGCATGCCCGAACAGCCTACAGGTATCAACCTACAGCAGGGCATTGTGAGAGTTGTAGTTTTACAACAGCTGGAGGGCCGCAGTTTGAGGATGCCTGGTGTTGAATATAATGGATGAGGCAGGAGTCATACAGCTGTGTAGGAGGAGGAGGAGTTGCAGCAGCAGTACAGTGTTGAACATAATGGATGAGGCAGGAGTTGTACAGCTGTGTAGGAGGAGGAGTTGCAGCAGCAGTACAGTGTTGAACATAATGGATGAGGCAGGAGTTGTACAGCTGTGTAGGAGGAGTTGCAGCAGCAGTACAGTGTTGAACATAATGGATGAGGCAGGAGTTGTACAGCTGTGTAGGAGGAGGAGGAGTTGCAGCAGCAGTACAGTATTGAACATAATGGATGAGGCAGGAGATGTCCAACTGTGTAGTGGCAGTTGTATCTGCAGCAGCACAATAAGGAACATGATGGACAAGGCAAATGTGCATCTGTATAGCGTTAGTATAAGCAGGAGTTTATTGTTTGCTGCACACACATTCTGTTATGGATGACTAACGATGGAGCTGAGGAGGAGGAGTTGGAGCAGGAGAAGCAGTTGCTGATATTGCTGACGGTGAAGATAACAACAATGACCATTTACTGTGGTTGTGGCCTGACTACTAGAATGACGATATGGAGGAGGAGGGTGGTCTTGCTTACATTGCTGGTCAGTTCAATTTTCCGATGTGAGCATGTGATGCAGTTTTATGTGCTGAAGCAGAGCTGTTGTTTCTACATTTGTGTCTAAATGTCCATATCTTATACACACCCTACAGAACTTGCACACTGTGATGGTTTTTGGCAGCCAGTAACGTAGAGAAAAATGTCAACATGGGAGATGCTTGCACGCTGCCTCCACCACCTGCTCTGATGTCCTCAACTCCTTGTCACCCTGATCTAGTACCCAATCATTGTCATCACTCTGGACACTTTTCTCAGATGCCATTGAAAGTTAATTCTCTTTACTTAACGCGTTAACCATCAAGTTTAGCTCGGCTGCATCTGTATTATAGCACGGTCGTTTGAATGCAACCTTAGCAACTTTGGTGCTGTCTCTTGGGTTAGTTAAGACAGGGGTAGCAGAAAAATGCTTTTACCAGGTGTCAAATTAACTGGTATGGAGAAGGAGGGAGATGAAGTTACTGAACACTGCCTCAAAGCCACATTGTCAGACTCCACATCATTCTGCTGAAACTGAGATGATGAGCAAGCCATCAAGTCCCCAGTGTCATTTGCTTCCTCTGTATTAATAATCTGTTGACTGCTAGAGAGGAGAAACAACTATTGCACAGGTGTTTCATTTTACATTACCCCATCCATTGCTACTCTGTTTTCCTTCATAAAGAGGTTTACAAATAAAATGTCTAGTAAACGACAATCAGAAGTCAAACAGTCTATCCACTAAAAGGATCTCACCATAATGTAGAATATGTCAGGCTGCTCAATGACAGGATTTATTTAAATAACTATAAGGCTTCTTTCACACAAGGGCGTCGCGTGTGAGGCCCGGATAGGATGCAGGTGCGTCGCAGGAAAATGCGCGATTTTTCCACATGAGTGCAAATCGTTTTAATGCGTTTTGTAAGCGCGTGAGAAAAATCTCCATGTTTGGTACCCAGACCTGAACCAGTACTTCTTCACAGAAGTTCATGTGATGGACCATGTGATGAGAGCAGTGACGTCACCAAAGGTCCTTTTCTCCCAGGTCATCAAAGAAGAAGAAAGAAGAGAAGCTTGGCAGCGTGAACAAGTGGATGAGGTGAGTTTTATTTTTTTATTTTTTTTTATTTAACCCCTCCATCCCTAATTTACTTAGCATTCTGTATTAAGAATGCTATTATTTTCCCTTATAACCATGTTATAAGGGAAAATAATAAAGATCAGGTCCCCTTCCCGATTATCTCCTAGCAACCATGCGTGAAAATTGCACCGCATCCGCACTTGCTTGCTTGTATAATTGTAGTGCATCAGGCATAGGCCTCATGCACACGACCGTTGTTTGTTTCCGCGTCCGTGCCACCGATTTTAGTGTTGAAAATGCGGATAGAGCACCATTTGTTTTCCGCGTCCGTGGTCTGTGATTCCAGTCCATCAAAAAAATATAACCTATAACCTGTCCTATTCTTGTCCGTGAAGAATGGTTAATGGACCCATTCAAGTCAATGGGACCGCTAAATAGCGCGGATGTACCACGGAAGCCATCGGTAGAAACCACCCAAAAAATGACCCCATTCTAGGAACTACGCCCCTCAAGGTATTCAAAACTGATTTTACCAACTTTGTTAACCCTTTAGGTGTTTCACAAGAATGAATGGAAATTAAAGATACAATTTAAAAATTTAACTTTTTTTTGGCACCGTTTTTTTATTTACAACATTCATCTGACAAGTTAGATCATGTGTTTTTTTTATAGAGCAGGTTGTCACGGACGCGGCGATACCCAATATGTATACAATTTTTTTATTTATGTAAGTTTTACACAATGATTTCATTTATCTTAGGTAGGGTCTCATATTTTGTGGGATGAGATGACGGTTTGATTGGAACTATTTTGGGGTGCATATGACTTTTTGATCGCTTGCTATTACACATTTTGTGACGTAAGATGACAAAAAATTGTTTTTTTTACACCGTTTTTCTTTTTCTGTTTTTTACGGTGTTCACCTGAGGTGTTAGGTCAAGTGATATTTTTATAGAGCCGGTCGATACGGACGCGTTGATACATAATATGTATACTTTTATTTTATTTATGTACGTTTTACACAATAATATCATTTTTGAAACAAAAAAAAAATCATGTTATAGTGTCTCCATAGTCTGAAACCCATAGTTTTTTTTTATTTTTTGGGTCATTGTTTCATGTAGGGGTTCATTTTTTGCAGGATGAGGTGACTGTTTGATTGGTACTATTTTGGCGTATATGCAACTTTTTTGATCACTTTTATTACCTCATAGTTTTTTATTTTTATGGCGTTCACCGTGCGGGGAAAGTAACATGACCGTTTTATAGATCAAGTCGTTACGGACGCGGCGATACCTAATATGTGTAGTGTATTTTACTTTTTTAATTTTTAGTCAGTGATAAATGTGTTTTTTTTATCTTTACTTTACTTTACCCAGACCCACTTGGTTCTTGAAGATCCAGTGGGTCTGATGTCTGTATAATACAGTACAGTACACTATATAGGGAATTGTACTGTATTTTACTTGCACTTTGTATGAACAGATCTATGCCTTTAGCACAGATCTGTTCAGCACCATGGACAGCAGGATGCCTGAGAAGGAGTCCTGTTGCCATGGGAACCTTCCTCGTCTGCCACAACTGAGCAGACGGGGAAGGGGAAGGAGGCGGGCTCCCTCCCTCTGTGACACCATCCTGTCTGGGGGCTGCAAAGGCACAGCAGCCCCCCCGATGGGAGAGGGAGGGAGCTCCCTTACTGTTAACCTCTTCCATACAGCGGTCCGTACGGACCGCGGTATGGAAAGGGTTAAACGGCTGACATCACAGCACAGATGTCAGCCTTTTATACCAGAGTGTCAGCAAATGTGCTGACACTCTGGTATACCCACTGGACGCCAATGAATATCCAAGAGGAGGCGGGCGGGGGATCGCGATCCCGCCTGCCGCACCGCCCGCCTCCCGCACCGCCCGCACCGCCTGCAATCCTTCCTATGCACCACCCGCCAGCATAAAATCATTCAGGGGTGCAGGGGGGGTGAAAAAATCTTTATTTTCGGCATTTTAAAGTTTCTGATCCCCGCGGTCAGGGACCGCAGGGATCAGAAACTGCAGGAAGCGCTGCAAACCGCAGGTCTGAATTTCTCTATTTCTGAATGGACGTTCCAGAACATCCATTCAGAAACTGCAGCTGCACCCTAATCGTGCAGCTGCTGATCTGGTTGCCCGCTGTCAGTGACAGCAGGGCAACCCAGAGAGAAGGCAGGGACAGTGCCCAGGTGTCCCTGCCTTCTGGATCGCTGCATACACAGCGCTCGCCGAGCACTGTGTATACAGAGCAGGAAGCGCTATGCGCTTCATGTTCCGGACAGGCGGTCATGTGATCGCCGGGACCGGATAGTGCAGGAGCTATGAGGTATTTCAGAGACCTCGATCAGCCCTGCACTGAGGCTGTACAGCACTGTATTGCGCTGTACAGCCTCTCTGGGTGGGTGTATTTCTCCTGTAACTGGGGCTACTATGTCAGCCCCAGTTACAGGAGAAATCAGCAGTGAAAAAAAAAAAAAGAGTGAAGTAAATGTCCCCCAGAGGTCTTGTATGACCTTATGGGGTCCGAAAAGTGTAAAATAAAAAATAAAATAAAAGTGTTACAAAAATAAAATAAAAGGTTTCACATGTAAAAAAAATTCCCAAGTAAGGAATAAAAAAAAAGTAAAAAATAGAAAAAATGTAATAAAATAGACATATTTGGTATTGCCGCGTCCATGACGGTCGGCTCTATAAATATTTCACATGATCGACCCAGTCCGATTAACACCATAAAAAAATAATAATAAATAACTGTCAAAAAAAGCCATTTTTGTCACCTTACATCACAAAAAGTGCAACACCAAGTGATCAAAAAGCGTATGTCCGACAAAATGGTACCAATAAAACCGTCGCCTTATCCCGCAAAAATGAGCCCCTACATAAGAAAATCTCTCAAAAAATAAATAAAAACTATAGCTCTCAGAACATGGAGACACTAAAGCATAATTTTTTTTGGTTTCTAAAATGCTATTATTGTGTTAAAGCGAAATAAATAAAAAAAAGTATACATATTAGGTATTGCCATGTCCGTAACAACCAGCTCTATAAAAATATCACATGACCTAACCCCTCGGGTGAACACCATAAAAAAAAAATGTGTCAAAACAAGCAATTTTTGTCACCTTACATCACAAAAAGTGCAACACCAAGTGATCAAAAAGGCGTATGTCCCACAAAATGGTACCAATAAAACCTCATCCCGCAAAAAATGAGCCCCTACATAAGAAAATCTCTAAAAAATAAAAATAAAACTATAGCTTTCAGAACATGGACACATTAAAACATATTTTTTTTGTTTCAAAAATGCTATTATTGTGTAAAACTTAAATAAATAAATAAAAGTATACATATTAGGTATCGCCACATCCGTAACAATCAGCTCTATAAAAATGTTAATTGACCGAACCCCTCAGGTGAACGCTGTAAAAATAAATAAATAAAAAAACAATTTTTTTGTCACCTTGCCCCATAAAGTGTTATAATGAATTATCAAAAAATCATATGTACCCAAAAATAGTACCAATAAAACTGGCACCTTATCCCCTAGTTTCCAAAATTGGGGCACTTCTTGGGAGTTTCTACTGTAAGGGTGCATCAGGGGGGCTTCAAATGGGACATGGCATCTAAAAACCATGTTGAGTTCCTTTTCTTCTGTGCCCTGCCGTGTGCCCATACAGCAGTTTATGACCATATGTGGGGTGTTTCTGTAAACCGCAGAATCTGGGTAATAAATATTGAGTTTTGTTTGGCTGTTAACCATCGATGTGTTAAAGAAAAAATTGGATTAAAATGGAAAATCTGCCAAAAAAGTGAAATTAAAAAATTTGATCTTCATTTTCCTTTAATTCTTGTGGAACGCCTAAAGGGTTAACAAAGTTTGTAAAATCGGTTTTAAGTAACTTGAGGGGTGTAGTTTCTACAATGGGGTCATTTATGGGGGTATCCACAATGCAGGCCCCACAAAGTGACTTCAGACCTGAACTGGTCCTTAAAAAGAGGGTTTGGGCAATTTTCTTAAATTTGAAAAATTGCTTCTAAACTTCTAAGACTTCTAACGTCCTAAAAAAATAAAATTAAATTTCCAAAATGATGCCAACATAAAGTAGACATATAGGGAATGTTAAGTAATAAATATTTTATGAGGTATCACTTTTTGTTTTAAAAGAGAAAGCAGAGAAATTGAAATTTAGAAAATTGCAAATTTTTCCAAATTTTTGGTAAATTTGGGATTTTATCATAAATAAAGGTGAAATATATTGATTCAAATTTATGACTATCATGAAGTACAATGTGTGACGAGAAAACAATCTCAGAATGACTTGGATAAGTAAAGGCGTTCCAAAGTTATTACCACATAAAGGCCTGGTTAGGAAGGGGGCAAATGGCCCAGATGGGAAGTGGTTAAAAAAGGCTACGGCCCGTTGCAGATGAGCGTTCATCCCGCAGCGAGTCTACTATGGAACTTCCGCACTGACCTTCCATCACTGACGGGGTCACATACCATTTAATACATTTATGATGCTCTGTTAACCCTTTACACTTCTGTAATTTATAGTAGAACCCTGGCATAATAATGCTGGAAGTCTGATCCCATACATTCATGAACTGTTAAGGGTTACCTACCATCATAAATCAATAGAATGCTATGTGACCACGGCAGTGCTGGGAGGTCATGGCGGAAGCTCCGTTGCGGATTTGCTGCGTCAGGAACGCACCTTTGCAAGGGCCCTAATCTATTTTTGGGGTAAATTTCCCTCATAACATGGTTAGAGTAGAAAATCATAGCTTTTCAAATATATAATGTTTTTAATTTAATGTGTATTGCTGTTTTATATAACTATATGTGGAAAAAACAACACTTTAACTTGATTGCGTAGACGGTCTATTCTTTTAGCTTATTCTTGGAGAACTTTGCAAAGGACATTCATTGAGATAATTGCGCTCACCACCTGGTGAGTGGAATTATGTCAACAAAGGTTGTTTGTCAGCTCTTCAAAGAAGAAGTATGATGACGATGTAGGATGCCTCATCAAGTGGTTGTTTTTTTTATGTATCCCTTCACTGCACATTGTAGTAAGCAGTCTGTTTTAAGAATGCAATTATTGAACCTTCTAACCCTGTTATAAGGTGAAAATAATGAAATAGAGCCTACATGGAAACCAAACCCCAACTTCTTTAGTGAAGATGTCAGTATTTTGGGGTCTGGCTCAAACATATAGTTTCTTAACAAGGAAACACAATCGCAGTCCAAACACACCTAAATTGCGTGGCCACTCACACGACTTACCACCAATGCACCCGGGAATCATCTGGCCCCAATGCGCAAAACCAGTGTGAATCCTGCCAATCTTTAAATGACTGGTTCCAAACAGGGGCGTACATAGAAATCACTGGGCCCCATAACAAGAATCTGAATTGGGCCCCCTAACCCTGCCCACCTCCTGGTCCATCCCACCTCCTGTCCTGGCTCCACCCTCATTTGCCAATAAACAAATGTATACATACGTTCGTACGTATTCATACTGACCCAGAGAATGAAGGGCACAGGTCAGTTTTGTGGCAAAGGGAATGCCGTAGGAACAAAACCCTGTGGTATCTGACTCTGTGGGACTCCTGTGGATATTCCATAAAATTTTTATCTGCAGTCCTATGTAACACCACAAATAACACAGTGATAACTCTCTGAATACAGATAACACAGTGCTCTCTGATTACCGAAAATGTAGTAGTGTTACCTGCAGTCCTATGTAAAACCACAGATAACACTAGTGTAGATCATGTGGTAGTGTTACCTGTGTCCTTAGTGTGCCTCCCTGTCCCTCTCCCACTGACTCCATGCTGGCGTCTCTGCCTCCTTTTCCTTCTTCTTTCTCTTGCCCCGCACAGAACATCCTGATGCAGCTGCGTCAAGACATAGGAACACTGTGGGCGTGGGGATGGTAACACAAACACAGACACAGGGACAGACACACACACATACATACAATAAATATGATTATATCACACATCACTGCTGCTGCCTGTCTGCTTCGGTAAAGCCGGGCATAGATGGGCTATGTCAGGTTTTAGCAGAGTGGGCACAGGACAGTGGACACAGGGCACGATATGTATGTGAGCACAGCTGAACGAGTGCAAGGCAGGAGCCCGCATACACATTGCACCTCCTTCCTGTGTCCACTGTGCTAAAGCCAGACATAGGCCATCCCCCACATCTTAACCCCTTTGCTACCAGCACCATTTTGTCATCACTTCTCTTACCCCAAACCCTTTTAACTCCTTTCTGCTGATGCTGGGTGTGCACATAGCCACCAATCATATCCCCCCCCCCCCAAAGGTGACTGATGTGTTGGTGGGTTGGGGGAATATTATTGGTGGCTATGTGTACACTCAGCATCAGCATCAAGGAGTTAGAAGGGTTATCCAACCCCTAATGCCCCCCAAATGCTCTTGGTGGAGGAGTAGGAGGAAAGCACACTGTCCTCTATGAGCCCCCCGAGTCCTCTATGAGCCTCTAAGAGCCCCTCCAACCCCTAATGCCCCCCAAAATGCTCAGGACAGTTTGCTTTCCTCCTACTACTCCACCCCCCTTTTGGGCATTTTGGGGGGGGGCATTAAGGGTTGGGGGGCTCATAGAGGACTCGGGGGGGGGGGACTCAGAGAGAACAGTGTGCTTGTCTCCTACTCCTCCCCCCTGGGCATTTTTGGGGTAATGGGGGAATTAGGGGGGCTCATGGCTCATAGAAGATTCAGGGGGGCTCATACAGGACAGAGTAGGAGGAAAGCAGGTTAATACAAAACGGGGGTGGGGGGACGGTCCCGTCGATCAAAGACAAGTGCCGTGCCACAGTGAGTGTACAGTACTGGCTAAAAAAAATGGAGGGGGCGGGGCTGTGCTGTGCTGTGGGCCCCATAGCAACGGCGTGGTCTGCCTATATTGGCGGTACACCACTGGTTCCAAACTATTTCAAAGAATGACAATCTACTTCTGCCTTTTGTGAGATACAACATGGAAGCTCAACGTGCGTCCTTCCAGCTGTTGCAAACGTGCAGCTCCCACCATGCACTTTGGTAGGCTGATAGATGTAGCTTGTCTGGGAATGATGTGAGTAGGACTTTAGCAACAGCTTGATGGCTGCAGGTTGAGCTGGCTAGATATACATGGACTTGAAATCAGCACTTGGTTAGCTCCAAGATGTGTCAAAGCAGGCTTTGGATTTTTGCGTTGGATATTTGCACAGTGTCCCAAGCAACAGTCCCAAAATAGTTGGTTCATGCTAGGTGTACTTAATGTTTAAAGGTGTAACTTTATGATTAGGCTCCCGTTTGAAATAAATGCTGCCTCACCTTATACAATAGGCGTACAGCAGTTTGTTTGCAGTAAGGATTTAGTGGGTTTGTTAAGAATATTTGACCAATACATTAATATATTGTTTGTTTAAATTAATCTATACAGTACTGTGGACAGCCTGGAAGAACCGGAGGACTCCGATGTTGGTGGAGATGAAACTCCACTTGTGTTTTCACCCGAACCAAGTCCGGCACCCACGCCAGCTGCAGAGCCCTCTCAACCGGCCATGCCAAGTGGAGTGCAGACAGAAGGGAGTCCTCAGACATCACCGTAGCGTCCTGCCAGGACAAGGAGGAGTGGCCACCAGTCTTCCTCTGGGCTAGTAACTAGGGAAATGATTGATGCCCGGGTTATTGAGTTCCTAGCCAAGAGGAGGAGTGAGTGCCAAGAGGAAGCATTGCGCCCTTATTGCGTGGTGAACCAAAATCAAGACATAATTTATGTGTAGCCGGAGTGGCAATAGTCTTTGAACTGTTTTCTGTGGAAAACCCAGGAGATATACTCTCCCAATTAAATCATTTGCGTCTGCAAAACATGCTGCAACACTCCCACCATGCCACCAGCTACCTACCACAACCACCCCATGGCCAACCTAGTTCTGGCCATCCTTTTCGCTGGTCCACAGATCCAAAACAAGCAGCAGCCCATTCTTCTTCTGTGGGCCCTTTTCCATCAGAGGCCCAACGACCTGAGGCACGACAGGCCATCACATTTTCTAAACCCGGCCCGTTCAGTCGGGAATTGTTCGATTTGTGAAAAAATATGAATATACTGCAATAAGTATTTCTGTTCTTTTATGATCATTTTTGGAATACCAGATTCATGTGTATTATTGGTTTCTTTGTCAACTTTAAGAATAGTGGGTCTCCCTAAAAATTTAAAAAAAGAAACAGCCCTCTACACACAAATCAACCTTTTTGGTTGTGAAGAATGAATTAAGATTATATAGTAAAAACTAATGGGGGCCACGACAAAGATGTGTCTGTACCTAGATCAATATAACATCATATTATTCAAAAAAAAACTACAGAATTTTTACCAAAAATAAAAAGTTGGAGTCTAATATAAATAACCGACTGGTCTTTACATTATCCAACTTTGTATGGAATAATATGTTTGCACCAAACAATCTGATGTTCTAGGGATCCATGTGGAAGGCAATATTTACAGTGTGTGATGTTATTGCTTGTGAGACACATTCTAAAATTACAAATTAGTTCTACGTAACAGAGATACACACCATACTTCAAGTAATATCACTTTATTTTTAAACATTTCATAGGAAAAATCATAATCTTTACTTGAGGTATTAGAAGGATTTTGGAACCATATACCAAAAAGAATAAATATGTTTATCAAAGAGTACTTTCATAAACATATTTTTCCATGATATTTTCCTTTAATAATTTTCGGGTCCCAAAAACCTCAGCCCGCAAGCCTACGTCAAGTGTCCTCATTCTCTTGGGAATCCCTACACTCAACTACAACATAAATTCAATTAGCTATCTGACAAAATAGTGAGCACAGGAGAAATTTAACACTGCCATAAATAGCGTCCATCTGCCATGGCAAGGACCCCTCTGGGCTGAAAAAGCAGTCTGCATAGAGTTCACGAACTGCAATGCCTGCAGTCCCAGGTCGTCTATGCAGGGTCCTATCCAATCCCTAAACTGCTGACGACAGAAAATCTTCCATGTCAACAGAAGAGGAAGCCTCGTGAATCCTGGTGAAATTGTGTAGAACAACACAACCTTGAATCACCAGAGTAGCATTCTCCGGATCCATCACTATGGATGACAAAAACACCCTCCAGACATCAAGAGGAAGCCTCCTGACATCAAAACCACGCTTTGGGAAGGGCCGCATAACATGGTGAGTCAATGGAGACCCTTCATCCGCCACGATGACAAATGGAGCCGGCAGACCTGCATATCCGGGCAGTCTTCTGGACTCGGGCAGGGCAAGCTGGTTGGCATGAAGTTGCTCACCCATTCTAGAAGCACTAAAGATGCGAGCATCCGCAGTGCTTCCATAGGAACCCTATATCAACCATTATAAACCGGTAGTTACTGTCAGCAACAGCCATAAGCACTACCGAAAAATATTGTTTATAATTGAAAAAACGTGTCCCTGAGTGTGGCGGCTTCTTCACACGGATGTGCTTGCCATCCATTGCCCCGATACAGTTTGGAAACTGGGAAGAAATATTGAAGCCCTCAGCAATCCGAACCCAATCATCCGCCTTGGGCTGTGGCATCACCGTCTCTCGGAGTTGATGCCATGGCAAGTGTGACGCACAATCTGAGAAATTGTTGAGGTTCCCAATAGAAACTCAAAATGCAGGGATGCAAAAGAGTTGCCAGTTGCAAGGAATCTGTAGAGGGGAAAAAAAAACTGTAAGCAGCTAAAAAAAAGGAACATACAATACATGATTCCTCTAATGTTTTATAAGACACGTGTTTAAACAATGTCCATTCATAAATAACAACATTTCCAATATGATTTTGTGTGTATGAACAAAACACTAGCAGCAATTGGGGTGCTATGTTACCCCAACTGTGCTTACGCCATTTCCCTGCAGAATGTATGGCCAAATTAAGGATGATTTAAACAGTCTGCATGATGATTAAGTTAGGCAAACCCAAAAGGAAAACCTGTTTTAAATACACGACTACCTTTCATCTTGCCATCTTAGGTCTCAGGGATTTACAAAAAGTTTTTTTTAAAAAGGTCATTGATACATACATATTATGGACAAAGAAAGGTAACTTCTAAAATCATTAGCACATGTGTAACACCAGCCATTTTCGCTAACATGGTCCTCATGACAGAAGCACTGCACATTACTGTTTGAACTATAAAAGTACAATACTGCTTACCTCAACGTGACGATGAGCCTTTCCTCAGGAGTAATGCTGCGCCTCATATTGGTATCCATAAAGGTAAGGACAATACGTAGAGACGACAGCAAGCTATCAAATGTAGACACTGACATCCGACAGAACGAAAAGAACTTCTCTGGATGCTGACAAAGATCTTGGTAGCGTTGGGAAACAATGAGATGCACCCAAAATCGCCGCCTTTTAATCGGTTCCTCGTCCAACAAAAGGGAGCGCTGTCCCCATCTACGAGAAATAAGCCAGTGCAGTATGACCTCTCCCTCAGAGTCATCCGCCATGGTGAACCCAAGACGCAAACTGTGAATCAAAGATCAGCAAAGCCAACAACACTCTGTACCCTGTAAAGACTACAGAAAATTGCCACCAAACACTCAGGTGAATAGCATTATATACCTGTATCCTGGGTGGGGATAATAAAATTACATTTTTTTTCCTTCCTTTTTTATTTGTGGTTCGCGGTTAGCGGTCCGCCAAAAAACGGAAGACACACGGGAACACAACGGAAACAAAAAAGGCAACGGGCAACGGAACAACTGATCACCAATTTGCGGGACTGAAACAAACAATGGTCGTGTGCATGAGGCCATAGTCTGAACAACAGAAATCATGTAATTAACGTTGAAAAATATTTCTGAATTTTAAAAAAAAGGTCACTTGGACAGAGTCCCATAATTGCTATATTACTGTGATGCAGAACAATATGTCTGGCAAACGCTTAACAACAAAATGTATTTAACTTTGAAAAATGTTTGAAAGAAACAATCGCTTGGACAGTCAAGTATACTTGTTGTTTAACCCCTTCACGTCTGCAATCTGTATATATACGTGATAGCTGCACATACCCCGTGCAGCTACCACGTATATAAACGTTCTGGCAGCTCTTTAATCCAAGCGCTGCAAAGCGCTTGGATTAAAGCTTCTGCTACTGCCCTGCTGCCGTCACGGACAGCATACAGTGCAGAAATGCCGGCAAGGGACCAATCAGAGTGGTCCCTTGCCGGCAATCGATCCGATTGGTTAGTCTGTGCAGACTAACCAATCGGATCGCGTCAGTGTTAAAATGCCGGTTTCAGGCTCTGATCTGCGCTCTGCAGATCAGAGCCTGAAATCGGTAATGTGTCCTGAAGCCCCCGATCTGTGCCCCCTTGAAGCCCCCGATCTGTGCTCCTTGTTCTTGATCTGCCCCCCGATGCGGTCCGCCCCTTCTGCCGCGATCTGTGCCCCCTTCTTGTCATTATTCTTATGCTGACCCCCCGATACGGTCCGCCCCCTCCTGCCCCCATCTGTAAGTAAAATGCTGTCCCCCTATCCCCGTTTCCAGCGCTCTCCGCTGTCCCCTGCCCCCGATGCGGTCCCCCTTGTGTGTGTGATGGCGGCGGCTCCATTCCTGAGCCGCCGCCATCAGCAGCATGTGTCTGCTCTATGCTGACACTGCTGTAACCCCATAGATGCCGCAGTAGCGGCATCCATGAGGTTAATAGAGGGAGGGGGCTCCCTCTCTCTCAACCATCAGGGCTGCTGCGATCGCAGCGCCCGATGGTTGCCATGGCAACCGGACGCTTTGCAAAGGCGTCCGGTTGCCATGGTATAGGCGTCCAGTGCTGCCACCTACAGGCATCTGATTGTATTTTACTTTGCAATGCAAGAGCATTGCAAAGTATAGTACAACCATCAGCCTCAATGGATCTTCAAGATCCAAGAGGGAACTGATAAAAAAAAAAGTGAAAATAATAAAAGTAAAAAAATAAAAAATAAAAATGTAAAAAATAAATTTACTTTTCCTATAAAAAAAAACAAAAAAACAAACAAAAACCACACATATTAGGTGTCACCGCGTCCGTAACGACCATCTCTATAAATATATCACATCATCAACCCCGTCCAATAAACACCATAAAAAATAAAAAATAAAAACGGTGTAAAAAATAAGCCATTTTTGTCATCTTACATCACAAAAAGTGCAACACCAAGCGATCAAAAAAGGCGACTATACCCCAAAATAGTACCAATCAAACCGTTACCTCATCCCGCAAAAAATGAGCCCATATTTAAGACAATCACCCAAAAAATAAAAAAGCTATGGCTCTCAGACTATAGAGACACTAAAACATCATTTTTTTGGTTTCAGAAATGCTATTATTGTGTAAAACTTAAATAAATAAGAAAAAGTATACATATTGGGTATTGCCACGTCCGTAACGATCTGCTCTATAAAGCTGTCACATTACCTAACCCCTCAGATGAACGCTGTAAAAAAAACTAAAAAAACTGTTCCAAAACAGCCAATTTTTTGGCCACCTTGTCCCATAAAGTGTAATAATGAATGATCAAAAAATCCTATGTACCCAAAAATGGTACCAATAAAAACTTCAACTCTTTCTGCAAAAAATGAGCCACTGCACAAGACGATCGGTATAAAAATAAAAAACATATGGCGTTCAGAAAACCAATCCAGCAAAATCTGCCTTCCAAAAACCATACAGTGTTCCTTTCCTTCTGCGCCCTGCCGTGTGCCCGTACATCAGTTTACGACCACATGTGGGTGTGTCTGTAAACCGCAGAATCAGAGTAATAAATATTGAGTTTTGTTTGGCTGTTAACCCTTAATGTGTTAAAGAAAAAAATGTAATAAAATAGAAAATCTGCTAAAAAAGTGAGATTTAGAAATTTCATCTCCATTTTCCTTTAATTCTTGTGGAACACCTAAAGGGTTAATAACGTTTGTAAAATTGGTTTTAAGTAACTTGAGGGGTGTAGTTTCTACAATGGGGTCATTTATGGGGGGTTTCCACTATGTAAGCCCCACAAAGTGACTTCAGACCTGCACTGGTCCTTAAAAAGTGGGTTTTGGAAATTTTCTTAAAAATGTTAAGAATTGCTTCTAAACTTCTAAACCTTGTAATGTCCTAAACAATTTAAAGAACGTTTCCAAAATGATGCCAACATAAAGTAGACATGTGGGGAATGTTATGTAATACATTTTTTATGAGGTAACACTTTCTGTTTTAGAAGCAGAGAAATTGAAATTTAGAAAATTGCTAATTTTTACAATTTTTTGGTAAATTTGGGATTTTTTCCAAAAAAAAGGAGATATATATTGACTCAAATTTATGACTGTCATGAAGTACAATGTGTCACGAGAAAACAATCTCAGAATGGCGTGGATAAGTAAAAGTGTTCCAAAGCTATTACCACTTAAAGTGACGCATGTCACATTTGTAAATTTTGACCTGGACACTGGGGCATCAATGACCCTTGGTCATGAAAGGGTTAACTGTGATGCAAACCAATATCTCAAAAACAACATTTTTTTTTAACTAACTGAAATTTTAATATTTTTTTTTTAACTGGTCAATTGGACAGAGTCCTGCACACCATAACTCAGTGTCGGACTGGGTTGCCTAGGGCCGCCAGTATAATTTATTTTGGGGGCCCTCCATTGGGATACATTCAAATATTTCCTGCTCCCACAGCTGCAGACGGCAGCAAGGCGCTACAAGATGATTGATTATGAGGGTCCCTACAGCGACTTTGAGAAGATGGGTCACTGGGAAAAGAGGATATTGGCAGGGCCAGTGCAAGGATTTTTGCCGCCCTAGGCAAAGATCCATATTCTGCCGCCCCCTCATGTCACTCACTCACTGACAGACACACACACTGACAGACAGACACGCACTCAGACACTCACTGAATGACGTACACAGAAACTCACTGTGTTTGAGCACCGAGAGATGGGTTTGAATCCTTTGAGCACTGCCTTATAACACCCCCTATGCTCTGCACACGCCCCCCCCCCCCCCCCGATTGACATGGCTAGACTGAGAGCAGAGCTGTGTTCTAGTATCTACATATTATATACACTATGTACTATAGCTTTACCACAGTGATATATGTTCAGAAAGCTAATCTACATATTACTGCTTTATTCATAAGCACAATATATGATTACAAAGACACCAGTAATCATCAGGGGCGGGGGGGCAGAGCTAGCCACAGAGCTGTCTAGAAGCGCTTCCCTGCAGCTCCTGCCTCAAGTCAAAAAATCCACTACCACCCGGCTAGCTAAACCCCCTTTTAAGACTCCATTATAGAGTATCTGCCATCCGCACACTCAGGGGAGGCAGAATCTGCTGCCACAAAGGCTCCAGTGCCACTTCAATAAGTACGAACTACCTCACGGTGGAGCCGAGGGCAAAATTTTCTCCTCAACCCTGGTGAGTGTGCCTCTGGATTGCACCGCTGGTTGGATGCCCAGTCCTGTGACCTTGCAGGCCTTCCCATCTTCAAGAGCCGACATCACCCTGCCCAAGACTAGAGATTCAGCTCCGCACCTATCAGAGCTTACTGCAGGCATATGTATGCATATAGCCTGAAAGAGCAGCCATATTGAGACATCAGAGACTGCTGCTAGCTGGAGTCCACAACCAGGAGGCTCCCCACAAACCTTCTATAACTGGAGCCACTACACTCAAGTCAGAAGCTCTGACCATACACTTAGAGGAGGAGCTCTCCCACCAGACAACTAGCAAGGTGGTGATGTTACAGCACCAGGACCACCAAACATCTTTTTATCTCCTAATAATGAAAAGCCATGATTAGGTTATTGGGGAATTCCCTCGGGTCCGATATTCTCTCCCCATTATCCTCACACTCCCCTACCCTACCTAGTTACCATAACCCCTGCTAAAAATGACACAGAGCCGAATATTGGAATTAAATGGCCACAGCAGCCTTTTATTAATACAAACATAACATGTAACATATACAGTGGGATGCGAAAGTTTGGACAACCTTGTTAATCGTCATGATTTTCCTGTATAAATCGTTGGTTGTTACTATAAAAAATGTCAGTTAAATATATCATATAGGAGACACACACAGTGATATTTGAGAAGTGAAATGAAGTTTATTGGATTTACAGAAAGTGTGCTATAATTGTTTAAACAAAATTAGGCAGGTGCATAAATTTGGGCACTGTTGTCATTTTATTGATTCCAAAACCTTTAGAACTCAAATTGGCTTGGTAAGCTCAGTGACCCCTGACCTACATGCACAGGTGAATCCAATTATGAGAAAGAGTATTTAAGGCGGTCAGTTGTAAGTTTTCTCAAAACAACAATGATCTGAAGACAAAGATTGTTCACCATCATGGTTTAGGGGAAGGATACAGAAAGCTGTCTCAGAGATTTCCGCAGTCTGTTTCCACAGTTAGGAACATATTGAGGAAAAGGAAGACCACAGGCTCAGTTCAAGTTAAGGCTCGAATTGTCAGACCAAGAAAAATCTCGGATAGACAGAAGCAACGAATGGTGAGAGTCAGAGTCAACCCACAGACCAGCACCAAAGACCTACAACATCATCTTGCTGCAGATGGAGTCACTGTGCATCATTCAACCATTCGGCGCACTTTACACAAGGAGATGCTGTATGCGAGAGTGATGCAGAGGAAGCCTTTTCTCCGCCCACAGCACAAAAAGTGCCGCTTTTCGGTGGGCTAAAGCACATTTGGCCAAGCCAGCTTCATTTTGGAATAAGGTGCTGTGGACTGATAAAACTAAAATTGAGTTATTTGGCCATAACAAGGGGCGTTATGCATGGAGGAAAAAGAACACAGCATTCCAAGAAAAACACCTGCTACCTACAGTAAAATATGGTGGTGGTTCCATCATGCTTTGGGGCTGTGTGGCCAGTGCAGGGACTGAGAATCTTGTCAAAGTTGAGGGACGCATGGATTCCACTCAGTATCAGCAGATTCTGGAGACCAATGTCCAAGAATCAGTGACAAAGCTGGATCTTTCAACAAGACAACGACCCTAAACACTCACTGCTCAAAATCCACTAAGGCATTTATGCAGAGGAACAAGTACAACATTATGGAATGGCCATCTCAGTCCCCAGACCTGAATATAATTAAAAATCTGTGGTGTGACTTAAAGAGAGCTGTCTATGCTCGGAAGCCATCAAACCTGAATGAACTAAAGATGTTTTGTAAAGAGGAATGGTCCAAAATACCTTCAACCAGAAACCAGACTCTCATTGGAACCTACAGGAAGCGTTTAGAGGCTGTAATTTCTGCAAAAGGAGGATCTACTAAATATTGATTTAATTTCTTTTTTGTGGTGCCCAAATTTATGCACCAGCCTAATTTTGTTTAAACAATTATAGCACACTTTCTGTAAATCCAATAAACTTCATTTCACTTCTCAAATATCACTGTGTGTGTCTCCTATACGATATATTTAACTGACATTTTTTATCGTAACAACCAACAATTTATACAGGAAAATCATGACGATTAACAAGGTTGCCCAAACTTTCGCATCCCACTGTATGTATTAAGCAAATATATTCCTGCATTTGTGGGAGGGGAGGCTAATTACAAGGCCAATTATACGCACCTGTGGGCCCAGGCTGGCTGATTACTAGACTATTTATAGGCACCTGTGGGCCCAGGCTGACGCTGATTCAGCTGATTTCACCCACCCACCCACACCATCTTACAGTCACTTCACATTAGGGTGGCCCCCTTTAGGCTGCCCTACCACGGCAGTTATGGCATAACTCCACTGCTGGTTGTAGATAGGGTTAGATAGGTTAGGTTCACCTTTCTGACAGCTGATCCGACCACAAATATACCTAGACCTCACGAAGGAGGTCCTAGAAGCCCCAATTCCAACTGGTGCACCAGACACCCGGCTCAATCCACCTTGCCTCCAGCCGTATCACTCCAGCTCGGAGACACTGAGTGATGGACACCCCACTGAAACAACCAACTTTCCAACCCTAGTAGTGCAGCCCCACCAATTGAGGCCCTCCCATCCACAAACACCAAGCCCTACCACCGTCTTCCAGGACCTCCTACCGCCTGACTGCTATGACAAAAAACCCAGTCCCCAAAAACTCTCCCAATAATAACCTACCCAAACCCCTTCTGCCCCCCCCCCCTCGCAGCTACCCAAAAAGGGGGAGGGTGGGTGAGAGCTTTTTCTACCTAAAATGGCGCCTGGGTTCCCGCTTCACTCCCTTAAAAACCCTACAGCTCCACCCCTTTTCCTTAACCCAACCTCCTCCCCACTTAACCTCACACTGCCCTCATCTAGCCTGCGACTTCCCCTGACGTCCCCTCGTCCCCAAAACCTATCATGGCAGCCTCCCTTTAGCCTGTCGCTCTAGTACAGCTGCACTGGAGGAAGACTATTTAACATAGTCCACACCTCCCTTCTACATTACATATGAGAGGCAGGAGGCGAAATAGCAATGAGGGGGGGGGGGGGGAGGAATACACGGATGAATAGAGACTGCTGTGACATATAGCCTGACATATACCCCAAAAAAACAATTCCAAGATTCTGAAGGTACCAATAAATATCATATTAAAACTTACATTAACTGTAATACATCAGGAATTATATACATTATTGAATGCGAGGAATGCCGGCTAATATATGTGGGTTGTTCAACCAGAAAATTTAAAGTGAGGCTGTTGGAGCACATTAATTATATATTAAATCCTGCATATGTTAATATCTCAAGTGCGGCAAAACACTTTATCACGGCTCATAATAGAAGTCTATCTTCATTTACAGCCTATGCTATAGAAAGAGTGTTTTTGCCCACAAGAGGCGGAGATTTCAAAAAGCTTGTATATCAAAGAGAAGCTTTCTGGATTTTAAAACTAAATTCCAGAAGCCCTGCAGGACTAAACCAGAGAAAGGAACTTATGTATATTTACTGATAGCATTAACAACTACACCATGTTGCAACTTTGAAGGATATTATTGTATAGCCTAATTGAACTAAAATGGATTGCACCCAGCAGATACAGAGGAGTGTTCAGACAGGGCGTTTCCAGATGCAGAGGAGTGTTCAGCCAGAGCGTTTTTAGATGCAGAGGAGTGTTCAGACAGAGCTTCTTTAGATGCAGAGGAGTGTTCAGACAGAGCTTTTTCAGATTTTTTCATATATTTGTTCATTTTTTATATCTCGTGACTGCACTCTTATTTCTCTCCTTCCTACCTGCTGGATGCAATAATATTATAGAATGTTTGTTCATAATGGCTCATTTTGGATTTTAATTTTTAATTCTGAATGTGTTTTTGTGCACTTAAATTTCTGTTAGCACTTTTAATTACAACACCTGAGATAACCAGCACCGCCCTGCTAGTTTAATGGGGGAGGGATTTCTGTGTTCACCTCTCTATATATACACTGTGTTGGAAATTTACTGTGGAGGTCATGATTAAGAACCATCTGGTTCGAAACATGTAGACCGTACTGGGGCTTATTTTTGGAGGTTTCTATCACCGCTGTACATTTGGTTTGTGGAATAAACGTCAAGCAAGAAAAACAAGGTGCTGGATCTTTCTTCCTTTCCGTTCAAGTTTATATGCTTGGGTCTCATCCCATCCGTGCACTCTTAAAACTGTTGATGCAGGTGAGCTGGACTTTTACTATTATTTATATAGCCTGGCAGCCTGGCAGCGATTGTGGGACCCACAAGGCAGTGTGGTTGGAAATTACATAACCCAGTTTCAGAAATGTAAACATTCCGTGGGGAAGAAGAAGTGCTGAAAATATTGAAAACCAACAGGGGGACATTGAAACTGCTAGATAAGGTGATATTGCATGTTTAAAAAATGTGTTTGATCCTGGACAACCCCTTTAAGTATGGGGCTGTATCTCATTTTTAATCCTCTGCCGCCATCTAGTGTCCTCTTTAGAATTACACCTCCTGTACTTTATGCGAAAAACATCTTTTCTTATTTAGTGACCTCCAGCTCCACCTATTTCATCTTCAGTGTATCTACCTACAGGACTGATCTTTCTACTAGCTGACAAACACTGAAGATACAATGACCCCTCCTTAGAAATGTGATTAAAACATACACTTTTAATGACCAACATCTTTAATAATGCAATCAACGCATAACTAATGGTGAAAATAGGCAAGCAAGTGCTGCCCATAATTATTCATACCCCTGGCAAATTTTGACTTAAAGTTACTTTTATTCAATCAGCAAGTAATTTTTTGACAGGAAATGACATAGGTGTCTCCCAAAAGATAATAAGACGATGTACAAGAGGTATTATTGTGGGGGGAAAAAACATTTCTCAGCTTTTATTTACATTTGAGCAAAAAATACAGGATGTCACTGTGGAAAATCTCAGAGGACGTGGTCGGAAGCCAAACGTGACACCTGTGCTGGACAGTAGGGTAGTTTCAAAGGTGAAAAAGAATCCAGTACTATGCCTTTCCCCCCACAAAACCTCCTCATCTTCTCCATCCAGTCCCTGTAATATATATAACATCTGAAGAACACAGAAATGCTTCCCTTAACAAGAGCCTTTTTTTTTCCACAAAAACTATCCAGAATCATCCAGACAGTAATGGAAGAGCTCTTTGAAATTAAAAGAGATGTTCGCCAGATAGGCAATAGTTGACTCATTGGATATGACACAAGCCGACATAATATTATTCACTAAAGTGACCTCAGACAACATTTCCAGCTGCCAAGTGCACCTAAATAGACTTTATGACTATATAGAAGACCAAGACAACCGAGGACGCAGAAACAATATGAGGTTTAGGGGGATACCAGAAATCTTTGCTAATGAGGTGTCTTTCAAAGCAGTAACAACAATTTGCCTAAAACTATTAGGCCCAGACTACGTTGAACCAATTGTGATCGAAAGAGCTCACAGGGCACTTCGCCCAGTACCCCGGCACACCAACCCCCCCAGAGATATAATATGCAGATTCCTCAACTTTCAACAAAAGGAACTAATAATGTCAAAAGCAAGAGAAGCTAACAATATGAAGGTCACCATTTTTCGAGATCTTGCGCCTGTAAGAAAGAAAGCGCCGGAAAAAAGAAAGCGCCGGAAAAACTGTGCGCTGCATAGGCACATATGACATCAAACATCAAGAGGTCAGCAATATTCTGAAGAAATATTGGAACATTTTAAGAATGGATGAGGATATACAGAAAGTGATCACACAATATCCCACAATCACTTATAGAAGAGGACCAAACCTCAGAGAACAGCTTGTACATAGTCATTTCCAGTGGAATTATCAACAAACAGAAAAAAACACATGGCTCACCACAAAAGGATCTTACCCATGCGGAGATTGCCAATTCTGCAGTAAAATGCAAGCTTGTAAAGAATTTGAAAATCCAGTTGATCACAAAAAGTATAAAATTTCCCAGTATATAAACTGTAAGACAACAGGGGTGGTCTATGCCATACAATGTAGCTGCCCCAAAATACACGTGGGAAAAACAATACAACAACTCCGCAGGAGAGTATCAAAACACTTTAGTGACATCAACCTCAAAACAGAGACTACACTATCTAGACATATACAAGCTGTACATGGCGGTAAAAGCGGCAGTTTAAAAATATGGGGGATAACTAAAATGAAATCTGGCCCGAGACAAGGCGACATAGACAAAAAACTACAGCAAGAAGAAACCCGCTGGATATACAGATTAAAGAGCCTATCACCACAAGGCCTAAATGAAGGCTTCACTTACGCATCATTCCAGTAAAAATTGTAAAAATTAATTTAAAGACCAAGTAATTGAATAAATCATACTTATACTTAAAAGAAACAAAATTTGACCTTCTTTAATCAAAACACAGAGCGGTGGCGAAAAATAAATAAACTAATCACAAATTATTAAAAAAACTCATTTGAAAAAAGTAAAATACCTCCCATTGGATCTGGAATTGTAAATACATCTATAAGGCAAATAAATAATAAAAATCATAATCATAAGGCAAATAAATAATAAAAATAAAAATACATTGGTTCATATAATAGATTTATAAGGTAAATAAATAACAAAATTATCGTTATATATAACATCAAAATTATAATAGTCAAAATCATTAAATATCCACAAATAATTTAGAAAGGGGCACTTACACTTAAAAAGCAAATTATAAATATGATCACTCCAGTTAAAATAATTTAAAATAAACAAATAATCAATAAAAAATAAAAAAATGTAAAAAACTTAAGCACAAAAATAAAAGTTAAAGTAATAATATATTAACAAAGGAATGCACATATTTTAAAAATAAAAATATCATAATAAATTACATATTAACACCATATTAATATTAATGAAGTTACACAAACACAGCTCCCTGTTATATATTAGTAAATAGATAAATAGATAATATGTTATATACTAAAAAAATATATAAACAATACAAAAAAATCCCCCAACTTTTTTTAATACAAAAAAATATATATATTAAAAAGCACTCATCAATAATAAATAATAAAAAATACATACAAACAAAGAATCTAGTTAATATAGAATATAATAAAAAAAAATAGAACATCTGACTTAGTACAGGACTAATAAATTAGAAAAAAACAATAAATAACTAATAATTAAGCAACAAAGAAAATAATAAAAAATGTATAATAAACAAAAGGTATTCTATGTATAGATTAACTTAATCCACAAGTTTGATAGACAGATGCAGAATTTATAATCATGTCAAATCAATTTATATATATATATATATGCAGTATTTACTATCATGCTAAACAAATATATATACAGTGTTTAATCTTAATAATAAAAAATAGCAGTAATCAAATTTCATTATGTAATCAGCGATGAACCCCTTATTCAGCCAACACATTACTTATAGAATGACAGTGCTATACATATCCATAATGTAATCACTATAGATCGCAAGTCCTTCAGAATAGTAATGAGTTAAGTCATAGGCAGAAAGTCGGATCACGGATCTAAGTCCTAAGACATGCGCGTGACCACAAGAAGTATCGCGAGAAGATACGCGTCAGGACTAGCTGGACCAACCAGCCACTTAGAGCAAAGGTAACAAGGACTCATTATACTACGATCTCAGCGGTTGGTCAGTATACTAACACGTCATCAAATGGGAGGCTATAAATAACCCAGCCACGTCCGAACTCTGTACAGACTGCCCGATCCCCTGAAGACGCCATGTATATGGCGAAACATGTCGGAGGGCAGCATTTAGGGTTTTAGACTTTAGTGCATCCCAGTGTGCAATTCCATCTGGCCAGTCAACAGGCAGCTAAGACAGCTAGGGTGCCGCAATAATAAATTATAGTAGCTCACAGAAAGAGCAGTGCTGACCAAATTAGGCAGCAAACACAGCAGATGATCGCTGCCAGTAATAGCCAGAAGGAACGGCAACAGTGTCACAGAATCAGTGATAGCCGATGAATCACTAACAGGAAGCAGACAAAATAATTGCAGAAGCTACAAAATAGCAGCATATACACCAATATATGTAACCATATAGCTATTGGCAATTGAGTGTTGCAACTATATGGCCATAGCCAAAGAAGCCTGACAAGTAGTAGCAAGCAGGCAGCTGAATAGTGAACTCAAACTGCCTCAGATCTTCAACATCTGCAATAACCAACAGTCCACAGTAATAAGGTCACTAATGCAGCACTCATATAGCCATTAGAAATAGTTATCAACGGCCAGCCATAAGAGAATATCTGCAATTAATACACTGCTACTGTAATAATAGTGTGAAAAGCTAACAAATCAAATAAAAATTGCACACACTGGAGCACTGGAGATAGTTTTAATTTAGCAGGTTAGATATCAATAAAATATTCACCATTTATTTTTGAAAAAGCAACTAATAAAAGTTAAATTTTAAATAAATAAAAACACATAATATGCACCTGTCAAGAGTAGGCAATCAATAGTCTATGACTAAATGTAAATATAACTTGCGCCTGTAACTCTCCGTAAACGCAAAATGCTCAAGCCGCTCACCGACCTTCTCAAGCAAAAGAGAATGCCATTTCGCTGGTTATTCCCTTTTGGGATGCTGAGATCCCTTCAAAGCTGCAAGCTAGTGATCAGGTCACCTGGAGACCTAAAAGAAATCTACTCTGCATTGGACATTCAAGATCTGGATATCCCAGACTGGTCAAATGCCACAGATATGACTACTATGAAATAGAACTATATGAAATAACCCCATCGACCCCCTGGGAGATAGTAGGCTCGAACCGCCCAACCAAATCCAAGAAGAAAACTAATAGGACCCCAAGATGTCTTATCTCAGAAGCAGAATGATCAAATACCGCACTCTCAGAAAATACATCCGTTTCTCTGACTCCCAACTCTGGACTAGCTGACGTCCTCATGATATCTAAATATCAAGTTATTTGAGATCTTAATCTCTGCTTGCCTTATCGTTTATATCTAACAATGTTTAATTTTAGCTTACATGACAAGCTCAAAGTTACATTTCTTTCAAAATGTTGATTGCATATAATATGCACTATTTTTCTATAGTTGGTCTGTTTAGACAAATGTTCTCTTTACCTGACCTCAAGTGGCCTCTCACTTCGGTCTTATTCAGGGGCTTTCACCCTCGTAAGGTCCTATGTAGTATTATTTTGTGCCTGCTCATACTCTTTTCTCATTAGAGATGTAATACCTATATGTTCAGAAATATTAAAACCCTCTTCCCGGCTGCTGTTCCTGGGACGTAATCCCTCCAACAATCCTCCTTTCCAGAGACCTGAGAAAATTCCCTCTGCTCTATCTGGAGATTGTCAACTGGTATGTTTACCAGCACTTCATACTCACACACTTTAGACCACCAAGATGACCCTAAGTAAAATAGTATCATATAATGTTAGGGGCTTCAAATCTCCCACTAAGCGAGGTCAGATTATACACCATTTTCATAAAGAGAGAGTACAGATATGCTTCATAAAGAAAACACAAGGAAGCATACCCCACCCTCACACGTACAAAATACCCTACTTGGTACCATAGCCACTCCCAATCACCAGTGAGTAGGGGTGTAAGCATTGGTATTCACAAGGACATACAGTTAGACATCAAAGATATAAAAACTGACGATCAGGGTAGGTTCCGTCTCATGAAAGGCTCTATAGACAATCAACTATTCACATTATGAAACCTGTATGCCCTGAATTCTACCCAACACTTATGGCTAGAAGAGACCTTTAAGAAAATAGGGAGGGCATCCTGATTTTGACCGGTGATTTGAATGTCTCACTGTAACCACCTTTAGATTCATCAACAGGTTCCTCCTCCATTCCCTCTAACACACTTATGAAAATGAAACTCCTCTTTCACAACTCATTCCTTATAGATGCCTGGAGATCTCTACATCCTTCCCAAAAAGACTATACTCACTTTTAAAAACCAAACTAATCAACAAAGAAAAAATATCTGGAGATTAAATGAAACCCTCTTTAGCCATAAACTAGTAAAGGATTAAATAAACATTCGCCTTAATCAATGCTTGGTTGAGAATGTCTCCTTAGCTATCTCCCCCATCTACTCTGGGAATCCCACAAAGCAGTAGTCAGGGGTGAATTAATTGCCCTAGCAGCCCTTATCAAGAAACAAAAAAACAAAGGAAGCTGAGGAGATATTCGGACAAATTAAAATACTTGAATTAGCGCATAGAAACTCCTCTAACAACTCTTAATTGGCACAACTTACCAAACTCAGAGAACATCTCAAATCACTTCTAAATTCCTATTCAGCTAAGCTAGACCTCTCAAAAGTTTTTTGCCCATGGTAATAAACCTTCTAGATTTTTATTATCAAAGATGAGACACAAAAAACATAAAGCTAGACTCTCATCTATTAGAGACAATACTAAGGGAATTAAGTAATGTCATAGCCAGACCCTTATTTCTGATATTTGCAGACTCTATACTGACAGGGAATGTCCCACAGGATTGGCGTATGGCAAATGTGGTGGCAATATTCAAAAAGGGGCCAAAAACAGAGCCTGGAAACTATAGGCCGATAAGTTTAACATCTGTTGTGGGTAAACTGTTTTGAAGGTTTTTTGAGAGATGCTATCTTAGAGCATCTCAACGGAAATAAGCAAATAACGCCATATCAGCATGGCTTCGTGAGGGATCGGTCATGCCAAACTAATTTAATCAGTTTCTTAGAGGAGGTAAGTTCTAGACTTGACAGCGGCGAATCAATGGATGTCGTATATCTGGACTTCTCCAAAGCATTTGACACTGTACCACACAAAAAGTTAGTATATAAAATGAGAATGCTCGGACTGGGAGGAAACGTCTGTAAGGGGATAAGTAACTGGCTCAATGATAGAAAACAGAGGGTGGTTATTAACGGTACACACTCAGATTTGGTCACTGTCACTAGTGGGGTACATCAGGGGTCAGTATTGGGCCCTATTCTCTTCAATATATTTATTAATGATCTTGTAGAAGGCTTGCATAGTAAAGTATAAATTTTCGCAGATAACACTAAACTGTGTAAAGTAATTTACACTGAAGAGGACAGTATACTACTACAGAGGGATCTGGATAGATTGGAGGCTTGGGCAGATAAGTGGCAGATGAGGTTTAACACTGATAAATGTAAAGTTATGCACATGGGAAGGAAAAATGCAAGTCACCCGTACATACTAAATGGTAAAACACTCGGTAACACTGACATGGAAAAGGATTTAGGAATTTTAATAAACGGCAAACTAAGCTGCAAAAACCAGTGTCAGGCAGCTGCTGCCAAGGCCAATAAGATAATGGGTTGCATCAGAAGGGGCATAGATGCCCGTGATAAGAACATAGTCCTACCACTTTACAAATCGCTAGTCAGACCACACATGGAGTACTGTGTACAGTTCTGGGCTCCTGTAAACAAGGCAGACATAGCAGAGCTGGAGAAGGTCCAGAGGAGGGCAACTAAAGTAATAACTGGAATGGGGTAACTACAGTACCCTGAAAGATTATCAAAATTAGGGTTATTCACTTTAGAAAAAAGACAACTGAGGGGAGATCTAATTAATATGTATAAATATATCAGGGGTCAGTACAGAGATCTATCCCATCATCTATTTATCCCCAGGACTGTGACTGTGACGAGGGGACATCCTCTGCGTCTGGAGGAAAGAAGGTTTGTACACAAACATAGAAGAGGATTCTTTACGGTAAGAGCAGTGAGACTCTGGAACTCTCTGCCTGAGGAGGTGGTGATGGTGAGTGCAATAATGGAATTCAAGAGGGGCCTGGGTGTATTTCTGGAGCGTAATAATATTACAGGCTATAGCTACTAGAGAGGGGTCGTTGATCCAGGGAGTTATTCTGATTGCCTGATTGGAGTCGGGAAGGAATTTTTTATTCCCCTAAAGTGGGGAAAATTAGCTTCTACCTCACAGGGTTTTTTTTTTTTTTTGCCTTCCTCTGGATCAACTTGCAGGATAACAGGCCAAACTGGACCTGGACTATACAGATGACCAACAGATTGCCAAAGCCTTCCATCAATTTTATAGCTCTCTCTATAGCCTGAACGTACTTGATGACCTAGATACCGTCAACAAATGGGCCCAGTCCTTCGTCTCCTTTCTACAATCACTCCATCTGCCAAAAATAAACACAGAACAGGCCGATACCTATTACTCTCCCTGAATTAGAAAAAGCTATAAGCACTAGTTCAATAGGTAAACCCGCAGGCCCAGAAAGATTGTGTGTATTACACCACATTCCAGAAACTCCTGACCCCTCATCTCCTGAATTCTATGAACTATGCCCTACAAGGCAATCACTTCCTATGCCAGACGGTTTCTGCACATATCACTCTAATACACAAACAAGGGAAAGATCCCACCAACTGTGCAAGCTCTCGCCCAATCTCCTTGCTAAATCTAGATGTGAAACTATACGCCAAAATCCTCACACTTAGGCTACAACCCCTACTCCCTAATTTGATCCACTCAGATAAAACAGGGTTTGTCTCAGGCAGAGAGGGTAGAGATAATGCATACAAAATAATTAATGCGATTTCTCTTTCCCAGAAATATCAACAACCATTATTATTATTAGGAACTGATGCAGAAAACGCCTTTGACAGGGTCTACTGGTCATACATGGAAATCACTTCAGCCAAATTTAGCACTGAGAAGAGTTGACAATTTGGAAAAGAGTTTGCTGCTGACTGAGCAAGCACTTTATTGGGTAGATGTGGGGGAGGATGTTAGCGACGGGGCTCTGGAAAGTGAGGTAGCTAGCTGAATAACAGAAAGCGGGATAGAGAGGAGAGTGCCAGGGAGGCTAGCCCTGGTCTGACACACACCAACAAGTTTGCAAGTTTGGCAGATGAGGGGGATGTCAGTCCAGGGACGGCACTGCTGCAGCCGGACCCTTCCTCTGCCAGTCAGTGGAATGTCGGCTTCAATAAGCAGGGGACCAGGAGAGCAGGGCAGGCCAGACAGGTGCTGGTAGTGGGAGACTCAATTATTAGGGGTACAGATAAGGCGATCTGTCACAAAGACCCAGATCATCGAACGGTGTGTTGTCTTCCTGGCGCTCGATTTTGACATATCGCAGATCGGGTTGACAGATTACTGGGAGGGGCTGGAGAAGATCCAGCAGTCATAGTCCATATTAAAACGAATGACAAAGTTAGAAGTATGTGGAGCATCCTTAAAAATGATTTTAGGGATTTAGGTCACAAGCTTAGGGCAAGGACCTCAAAGCTAGTGTTTTCCGAAATACTACCTGTACCACGAGCCACAAAAGAAAGGCAGCAGGAGATTAGTGAGGTTAACACGTGGCTCAAGAACTGGTGTAGGAAGGAGGGGTTTGGGTTCATATCGCAGATATAAAAAAAAAACAGTTTCCTAGGGCTCATCCAGGAGACAGCGCCCCCCTCTCCTCCCCTATCACCCCTCCCCCTTAAGTCTCTTATCCCTTCCTTCCCTACTCTCTGTAGTTACGGATTTCTAGTGTTCTACTAGTTCTACAGGTGAAACTCGAAAAATTAGAATATCGTGCAAAGTTCATTTATTTCAGTAATGCAACGTAAAAGGTGAAACTAACATATGAGACAGACGCATTACATGCAAAGTGAGATATTTCAGGCATTTATTTGTTATAATTTGGATGGTTATGGCTTACAGCTTATGAAACCCCAAAGTCACATTTTTGAGGTCCCCTTTGCTCAGGGGGTATGGATTAATTAACTGACTAGACTGTGACACTTTGAGCCTAGAATATTGAACCTTTTCACAAAATTCTAATTTTAAGCTGCATTAATGCAATTCCTTTTAATTTGCATTACTGAAATTTTTCGAGTTTCACCTGTAGAGTGTCGAGACCTGTTACAACGAAATTTCCGTAACACCGCTTACTTTAATTGAGCATTGTAACAATTGATTAATGTACCAATTTGCACTATTTTTGGCTTTATTCTGCCGTGATGACATTATGCACTGACACCATGAGTTTATTTCCTCTGTTGCGCTGTTTGTTCTACCTTACTTTGAAAACAATAAACAGATTTTGAAAAGAAAGAAAGAAAGACACGAGTAATATGTGTTAGCTTATAAGCATAGAAAAACATCTTTCTCTGTGTGTTAATGCTATAAGCTTGGTCTTAAGTGCATGGTTTTGCATGAACAGATCCCAGGTTTGAATCCTGGGAGAGACATAAACTTATTTTTCAGTTATTTTTTTTTCTTTCTCATTTAACCCATAATAAAAGTCTATACAACTATAATAATAATAATTATACTATAACAACAATAAAAGGCCTTACTATATTGAGTGGTTTTTTTTTTAAACCTGAAAACTATTACTGGTTTAATCACAGGCGCAATATATGATTATAAAGAAACCATCAATATTTATTAGTTTTTTAAACTTAAAAACATTATTCTCAATCAATATCAGGGGCATAGTTAAAGGCTCATTGACCCTGGTGCAAGAGTTCAGCTTGCCCCCCCCTGTCCCCCCCCCCCCCCCCCCCCCCCCGTCTCCCTTCACTCAATGCTGGTGCACCTAGTTTTTCTGCTGCCCAAGGCAAATATTGAAATGTCCCCCCCCCCTTCCCTCCAGTCCTACTGTTAAAGGGGTTGTCTTCTTTTTACTACTGATGACCTATCCTCAGGATAGGTCATCAATATCAGATCAGCCGGGGTCCTCCACCACCCCCGACGATCAGCTATTTGAAGAGAGGGCAGCGCTCGTATGAGAGCTGCTTTCTCTGTTCTGTTCACCTGCTCACCGTAGCATTTGCAGTAATGAGCAGGTAAACAGAGCAGAGAAGTCAGCGCTCATACAAAAAAAAAATAAACTAAAGCAGACAACCCCTTTAAAGACATACTTGGAAAACATTACATACAGCGCTACAGAACATACCGGTTCATGCAGCGCCACATACCTCTTACATCCAGTGACTTCTCTTCTGATGTAGATATTCTCTTTCCTCTTCTTCTCCTGTCAGACCAGACCTCCATGGTGACTTTCAGGCATGGTCAGACCTCAGATAAGAGCCCCATTAGACCTCCAGACCCCCATATCCGACCTCCAGAACCCCATTAGACCCCTAGACCCCCATATCTGACCCCCATTAGACCTCCAGACCCCCAGTCAGACCTCTCCAGACCCCCAGTCAGACATCCACCCCCCCCATTAGACCACTTCAGACCCCCAGTCAGACTTCCAGACCCCCCATTAGACCTCTCTAGACCCCCCATTAGACCTCAATATCAGACCTCAGATCAGACTGTAAAATAATAAGGTAACTTACCTCTCCTGCTTTCACTCTCCTTGTCCTGGCTGTCTTCTCTTCTCAGGACCTGCGCTGCAGCCAGCTGACCTCCTGCAGCGTCAGGTCAGAGTGCACACTGTCAGTCCTGACGCTGCAGGCAGCCAGGACACAGCATTGCAGGCCCTGAGAAGAGCAAGCAGGAGGAGGGGTAAGTACTGTACAGCGCTTCTCTCCCCCTCCTCATGCAGACTAGTGAGCGCTTCCATTATGGAAACGCTCGCTAGTATTCCCTTTATAAGATGCACTGCATTTTATAAAGGGAAAAGTACAGTACCACTGGCAAGGTGGGCCCTCAGGGCCCCCCTGGCTTAGAGGCCCGATCGCAACCGTGACCGCTGCGACCCCTATAGTTACGCCAGTGCTCAATATGATAAGGAAATAGGCGGTCATTTATTATTTGTTTTATGCCACTTTGTCGTGTATTAAGGTCGCAAATTTCGTTGCAACAGTGTTTTGTGAAAAAATCTGTGCCTTTACCCCGCTCACTGCATTTTTCTGAAGTGGCAGAACGAAGTGGCGTGGGCAAGGACGAGAGCGGGCGCCTAGCCCATCTCATTCAACATTTTCAATAGTAGTTTATGTCGTGAAAAATGGCCTTAAGCTACGCCAGCAAGTGAGCTGGCGTAAACTGAAACATGTTGCGTAGCTGGCGGCAGCAAGATCCGAAGTTATGTAGAGGCCTGTGCCTCTATATAACTTTGGCACATCCACTGGCAGTGTAAGGACCGGCATATAAATCGCTAGTCTTAATAAATGAGCCCCATAAACTTTTATCATGGGTTAAAAGTAGAAGAAAAAAGCCTGAATGATTCTCTCAGAATTCAAACCTGGAATCTCTACATGCAAAACCATGTACTTACCATCAAACTATAGCATTACCACATAGAGAAGCATGTTTGTTCTATGCCTTTAAGCTAACACATATTACTGGTGTTTTTATAATCATGTATTGTGAATACAGAAGTAATATGTAGTACTGTAAATAAAGCAGTGATATGTAGTACTGTGAATAAAGCAGTGATATGTAGATTAGCTTTCTAAGCATATCTCAATGTGGTAAAGCTATAGTACATAGTGTATATAATATGTAGATACTAGGACACAGCTCTGCCCTCAGCATGTCTAGCCCTGTCAATCAAGGGGAGAGGGAGTGTGCAGAGCACAGGGGGGTTTACAAGGGAGTGCTCAAAGGATTCAGCTCCGTCTCCTGGTTCTCGAAACATCTAATTTGCGTACGAATTAAAATGCAGATTTCTCTGCAGCTGTTTAGCATACAGACAAACGAAAGGTACAATTTTAACCCTTTCAGGACCGGGTCATTTTACACCTTTCTGCCTAGGCCATTTTTTGCAAATCTGACATGTGTCACTTTATGTGGTAATAACTTTAAAACACTTTCATTTATCCAGGCCATTCTGAGATCGTTTTTTCCTCACATATTGTACTTCATGACAGTGGTAAAACATTTTTTTTATAATAAAATACCAAATTTACCCAAAATTTTGAAAAATTTGCAGATTTCAATTTCTCTACTTTTATAATAGATAGTAATAACTCCAAAAATAGTTATTACTTTACATTTCCCATATGCCTTCTTCACGTTTGGATCATTTTGTGAATGCCATTTTATTTTTTGGGGATGTTAGAAGGGTTAGAAGTTTAGAAGCAAATCTGGAAATTTTTCTGAAAATTTCCAAAACCCACTTTTTAAGGACCAGTTCAGGTCTGAAGTCACTTTGTGAGGCTTACATAATAGAAACCACACACAAATGACACAATTTTAGAAAATACACTCCTCAAGGTATTCAAAACTGATTTTACAAACTTTGCTAACCCTTTAGGTGTTCCACAAAAATTTATGGAAAATGGAGATGAAATTTCAGAATTTCACTTTTTTTGGCAGATTTTCTTTAATCATTTTTTTCCGCTAACAAAGCAAGGGTTAACAACCAAACAAAACTCAATATTTATTGCCCTGATTCTGTAGTTTACAGAAACACCCCATATGTGGTCGTAAACTGCTGTACGGACACACGGAAGGGCACAGAAGGAAAGGAATGCCATATGGTTTTTGGAAGGCAGATTTCACTGGGATAATTTTAAGCTGCCACGTCACATTTAAAGACCCCCTGATTCATGCTAGAGTAGAAACTCCCCAAAAATGACCCCATTTTGGAAACTATGGGATAAGGTGGCAGATTTGTTGGTAGTATTTTAGGGTACATATGATTTTTGGTTGCTCTATATTACACTTTTTGTGAAGTAAGGTAACAAAAAATAGCTTTTTTGGCACAGTTTTTATTTTTTGTTATTTACAGTGTTCATCTGAAAGGTTAGATAATGTGGTATTTCTATAGAGCAGGTTGTTACGGATGCAACAATACCAAATATGATTTTTTTTAGTGTCTCCATTTTATTTTTATTTTTTACGGTATTCACCTGAGGGGTCAGGTCATGTGGTATTTTTATACAGCAGGTTCTTATGGACACGGCGATACCTAATATGTATACTTACTTTTATTTATTGAAGTTTTACACAATAACAGCATTTAAAAAAAACAAACATGTTTTTGTGTCCATAGTGTCATATTCTTAGAGCCATAGTTTATTTTGTTTTTTTTGGGCGATTGTCTTAAGTAGGGTCTATTTTGGGGGGGATGAGATGATGGTTTGATTGGTATGATTTTGGGGTGCTTATGACTTTATCGCTTGCTATTACACTTTTTGTGATGTAAGGTGACAAAAAAATGGCTTTTTGACACCGTTTTTATTTTTTTATCATGTTCACCTGAGGGGTTAGGTAATGTGATCTTTTTATAGAGCAGGTCGTTACAGATGTGGCAATACCAAAATGTTTTATTTTTTTTAGTATCTCTAGTGTCTAGTGGTATTTTTATACAGCAGGTTCTTATGGACACGGCGATACCTAATATGTATACTGACCATCATCGGGCGTTAAGGGGTTGATCAGCATGATTTGTATTTATTTATTTATTGCACTTATATATTGCTACTATATTCAGCATCGCTTTACAGACATTTTCATCGGGCTGTCCCCAATGGGGCTCACAATCTAAGTTGAGCCCTTACCAGCCAGTGCCATAGCCACCGGGTTTCTGCTGTTTCGAACAGCAGAGGTTTAGGCTAATGTCTATGATCAGCATTAATGCAGATTTCAGACATTTAACCCTTCAGATGCCGTGGTTGAATATGACCATGGCATCTGAAGTCTGAAAACCTGGAAGTGCTCCCCAGTGATTGGGGAGCTGTGTGTTAGCTCTGATGAGCTGGGTCTCGCTGAAGAAACCTAGCGTACCAAAGCTGTAGTTCCTATTGAGGCCTGCAGGTGGCAGGGCTCCATAGGATAGCAGCAAATAGGGCTTAAAATGCAGTGCTATTGCAGTGCATTGTAAGCTAAAAGTGACATGAACACCACATATTGTAGCATACTAGTGAGAGCTAAAAAAAAAAAAGTAAAAAAGAAAAGTTTTAAAAGTAAAATGAAAAAATATCAAATCACTCCCATTTCCTCAGAATTAAAATAAAAATAAACAATAAAAAACATAAACATCATAGGCATTACCATGTCCCAAAATGGCCAAACTAAATGGATTTATCCTGTACGATGAACGCCATAAGACAACAATAAGTAAAAATGGCCGATTCAACATTTTTTCATCGCTTCACTCCTCCCCCCCCAAAAAAAAGAGCTTGGACAGTGAGCTCTTGACTTTGATGGATATAAATAATGATTGGTTCCCTGAGTCTTATCTCCTTAATGCCTCTGGGTGATTAGACAAATATACTGATGACCTATCCCAAGTATAAAATACTCAGAACTTACCAATCACATTGGGAGACTGGCATTTTTAGTTCTTATTTCTTACCAGCACCCGATTAGAATATCTGAATTTGGTTTAGTGTTTAAAGGTAGTCTGTCAGCAGTTTTTACCATGCTAAACTGCTGATAGTACTAGGCAGGAGCTGGGGAGAGCAGTCCAAACATGTCTTTTGTGGATCTTTTTTTCATAAAGAGTAATGATAATATGAACCTTTATTTTGCCAGTGGGGGATAAAGGGGTAATGTCCAGGTTCAGAGGGAACATAACCCCTTTAAGGCCTCATGCACACGACCGTTGTTTTGGTCCGCATCCGAGCCGCCGTTTTTGTGGCTCGGATGCAGACCAGTGATGTCCCAAACTATTCGCCGGCGAACAGTTCCTGGCGAACATAGCTTGTTCGCGTTCGCCACGGCGGGTGAACATATGCGATGTTCGGTTCGCCCCCTATACATCATCATTGAGTAAACTTTGACCCTCTACCTCACAGTCAGCAGACACATTCCAGCCAATCAGCAGCAGACCCTTCCTCCCAGACCCTCCCACCTCCTGGACAGCATCCATTTTAGATTCATTCGGAAGCTGCATTCTCAGTGAGAGGAGGGACAGTGCTGCTGTTGCTGATTCAATAGGGAAAGCGTTAGCTAGGGCATTGTTCTGTGTCCATAGACTCATCTGCTGTAAGGACAGCGTCCAGACAGCACCCCAAAAAGCCCTTTTCAGGGCTGGTACATCAGTGTGCTTTTTTTTTATTTTATATCCATATATATATATATATATATATATACATATATATATTGCAGTTGCCTGGCTGCCCGTGTGTGAGAGGCTGCAGGCTCAGTCACAGACAGCACTGTGTGCACACCATTCATACAGGGTGTGCCAGAAAATACCTCCCAGATAAAAAAAAAATTATATTTAATATTTTTCTGTGATATAATCCCAGTTGCAAGCCAGTGTGTTTCAGGCCCACACAGACTGTATTGTGGCCACTTGCTAGTGGCTAGGCCTCCACTCATACCGTTACAGGGTGTCACTCACTCAAATACCTTGCAGATAAAAAAAATTATATTTAATATTTTTCTGTGATATAATCACACTTGCAAGCCCGTGTGTGTCAGGCCCACACAGACTGTACTGTGCCCACTGCCCACCATTTATATAGGGTGGCACAGTACCTTGCACGCATAGTACCACTTATCTAAAAAAAAAGATGACAGGCAGAGGCAGGCCACCCCGCAGGGGCCGTCGTGGTTGTGGTGCTGTGATTTCCACTGGCCCTGGAATAATGCGCAGTGTTCAGAGGCCACGTACCCTGAACCCAAAAAATTTGGAGAAAATAGTTGACTGGCTTACACAGGACACCCAATCTTCAACAGCTTCCGCTAAGAACCTTGACGCACCATCCTCCTCCAGCTCAGCTTTGGTCACCTGCTCTCAAGTTATTACTCTCTCGCCCACCGCCACCACCACCACTACCACCACAGCCACCACAGCCACTTCACTTGATCCCTCAGAGGAGCTATTTACACATAAGTTGGATGAAATTAGTGATGCGCAACCATTATTGCCAGAGGATGTAGATAACAGGTATATGTCTCAGTTAGGCAGCATTACACACATGGACGTACAGTGTGATGATGATGATGTTGTACCCGCTGCTGCTTCCTTTGCTGAGGTGTCAAATACAAGTGAAGTGATTGATGATGACAATGTGTCCGTGGATGCCACGTGGGTGCCTGCTCAAAGAGAAGAAGAAGAGGGGGAAAGTTCAGAAGGGGAGACAGAGAGAAGGAGGAGACGAGTTGGAAGCAGGGGGAGGTCGTCGCAAGGAGCTAGTGGCACAGTCAGACAGCATGTATTGGCACCCGGGGTCAGCCAGACAGCACGCCAATCAACGCATGCTGTTGCCACCACCAGAATGCTGTCATTGCAAAGCTCAGCAGTGTGGCATTTTTTTTGTGTGTCTGCCTCTGATAACAGCAATGCCATTTGCAACCTGTGCCAAAAGAAACTGAGTCGTGGGAAGTCCAACACCCACCTCGGTACAACTGCTTTCCGAAGGCACATGATCTCACATCACAAACGCCAATGGGATAAACACATGAGTACAAGCAGCACGCAAACTCAAAGCCACCATCCTCCTCCTGGTCCAGCATCTTCAGCCACGTCAACCACTGCTGTCCTCCTTGCCCCCTCTCAACCACCCGCCACTCCGCCTCTCGCCTTCAGCAGTTCCATCTCATCTGCCCACAGTCAGGTGTCTGTAAAGCAAATGTTTGAGTGTAAGAAGCCAATGTCACAGAGTCACCCCCTTGCCCGGCGTCTGACAGCTGGCTTGACGGAACTCTTAGCCCGCCAGCTTTTACCATACCAGCTGGTGGAGTCTGAGGCCTTCAAAAAATTTGTCGCTATTGGGACACCACAGTGGAAGGTACCCGGACGAATTTTTTTTCAAAAAAGGCAATCCCAAACCTTTATTCAGTGATTAAAAAGGAAGTCATGGCATCTCTGGCATACAGTGTTGGGGCAAGGGTCCATCTGACCACTGATACCTGGTCTGCAAAGCACGGTCAGGGCAGGCATATCACCTACACTGCGCCTTGGGTCAACCTGCTGACGGCTGCCAAGCATGGAATGCGTGGCTCTGCAGCGGAGTTAGTAACACCGCCACGACTTGCAGGCAGGCCTACTGCCACCTCCTCTACTCCTCCTACTCCATCCTCTTCCATAACCTCCTCAGCTGAGTCCTCTTCTGCTGCGGCGTCTGGCTGCACATCAACTGAATCCCCCCAGCTCCCCAGGGGCTATTCCACATCCCGGATACGACAGTGTCACGCTGTCTTGGGGTTGACTTGCCTAAAAGCAGAGAGCCACACCGGACCAGCACTCCTGTCCGCCCTGAATGCACAGGTGGATCAGTGGCTGACCCCCCACCAACTGGAAATCGGCAAAGTGGTATGTGACAATGGAAGCAATTTGTTGGCGGCATTGAATTTGGGCAAGTTGTCACATGTGCCGTGCATGGCACATGTGTTGAATCTCATCGTACAACGCTTTGTGTCTAAGTACCCAGGCTTACAGGACGTCCTCAAGCAGACCAGGAAGGTGTGTGGCCATTTCAGGCGTTCCTACACGGCCATGGCGCACTTTTCAGACATTCAGCGCCGAAACAACATGCCAGTGAGGCGCTTGATTTGCGACAGCCCGACACATTGGAATTCAACACTCCTAATGTTCGACCGCCTGCTCCAACAAGAAAAAGCCATCAACGAGTATTTGTATGACCGGGGTGCTAGGACAGCCTCTGCGGAGCTGGGAATTTTTTTGCCACGTTACTGGACGCTCATGCGCAATGCCTGTAGGCTCATGCGTCCTTTTGAGGAGGTGACAAACCTAGTCAACGCTGGAAGAGGAGTATGAGGAAGAGGAGTCAAAGGAGAAATGTGGCTTTGAGGAGGAGGAAGACCAACCACAGCAGGCATCCCAGGGTGCTCGTTGTTGTCACCTATCTGGGACCCGTGGTGTTGTACGTGGCTGGGGGGAAGAACAGACCATCAATGACATCAGTGAGGACGAGGAACGGGAAATGAGTAGCTCGGCATCCAACCTTTTGCAAATGGGGTCTTTCATGCTGTCATGTCTGTTGAGGGACCCTCGTATAAAAAGGATGAAGGAGAACGATCTGTACTGGGTGGCCACGCTACTAGACCCCCGGTAAAAGCAGAAAGTGGCGGAAATGTTACCAAATTACTGAAAGTCAGAAAGGATGCAGCACTTCAAAACCAAACTAAAAAATGTGCTTTACACAGCTTATAAGGGGGATGTCACAGCACAACAGGAATCTAACAGGGGAAGAGGTTAATGTAATCATCCTCCTACCACGACCACGGCGGCAAGTACAGGACGCTTTACAGATGTGTTGTTGATGGAGGACATGCGGAGCTTTTTCAGTCCTACACATCGCCACAGCCCTTTGGGATCCAGCCTTAGAGAACGACTCGACCGACAGGTAGCAGACTACCTCGCCTTAACTGCAGATATCGACACTCTGAGGAGCGATGAACCCCTTGACTACTGGGTGTGCAGGCTTGACCTGTGACCTGAACTGTCCCAGTTTGCAATAGAACTTCTGGCCTGCCCCGCTTCAAGTGTCCTGTCAGAAAGGACCTTCAGTGCAGCAGGAGGCATTGTCACTAACAAAAGAAGTCTCCACGGTCAAAAAAGCGTTGATTACCTCACCTTCATTAAGATGAATGAGGCATGGATCCCGAAGGGACTGACAGTGGGGGATACGTTTGACTAACAAAAGGCCTGATGACATGCCTCAGCCTCAAAATGGTCCCCACGCTGCTGTATTTAATGTCTGCATACCGGATGACTTTCATGAATTCTCCGCCACCAACTAGGGTTCAAGCCGCAATGTTTTAGTCACCTTTCTGCCTGGAAAACATTGATTTTTCCGGCCGCAGCTACAGCAGCGACTGCAACAATACCTCATTTTTCAGACATGTGTACATGCCTAATTTTTATGGCCTCTAGTGCTGCACTGTGGCTGCAAAAACAAAGTAAAAAAAAAGGCACATACATGTGTCAATTCCCCTTCGTGATCGGTACCTTGTTTTGGTGAAGGGGCTTGCGTATCACAATGAAACGATCATCACCTCAATGTTGCCACACCCCAGATAAGGCCGTTGCTTCATTATGATCAGACTAAAAGTGATCGGCTGGATAATTTTTCATAGAAAAAACATTATTTTTCTTTTTTTTTTAAGTTGTATGGGTTTTTAATACATAAAATAAAAAAATCATAATAAAGTCTCTTAATAGTTTATTAGAAATAATGCAGACAATTTAAATCCCATAAATTCCAATACAAAGCAAGTACAGAGCTCAGAACAAAATTATTTCAGGATGTCGTTAATTCGACAATGATTAATCAATTCGACATACGTCCCCGGATAGGGGACGTAACAGGGATTAAACTGATAGGAATAGTACTAGTTAAGACACCACTCATATAGGGTGTCACAGCACATTGCTCCGTGCACGCGCAGTGCCCCAACTTGGGAGTAAGAGGACCGACCAAGCTGCTTTTTCCATCTCTCTGATTATTACACTGTGAACTAAGTATACAGACCTGTAGAGCGGCGCCCGGGGATCTCACTGCACTTACTATTATCCCCGGGCGCCGCTCCGTTCTCCTGCTATACCCCCCCCGGTATCTCCGCTAAGTTATAGTAGGCGGAGTCTGCCCTTGTTCTTCTGTAGCGCTGGCCAATCACATTGCAGAGCTCACAGCCTGGGAGAAAATAACCTCCCAGGCTGTGAGCTCTGCGCTACGATTGGCCAGCGCTAGAGCAGAACAAGGGCAGACTCCGCCTACCATAACTTAGAGACTGAAATCTCCGCCTACTATAACTTAGTGAGCAGAGATACCGGAGGGCATAGTGGGAGAACGGAGCGGAGCCCGGGGATAATAGTAAGTGCAGTGAGATCCCCGGGCGCCGCTCTACATGTCTGTATACTTAGTTCACATGGTCATAATCGGTGAAAGGTCCTCTTTAAATAAAGGTGTCTTAATATTTTGTTTTTTATATCCTATTGATCATGGATTTTTAGTCAAGGTTCTTTGTGCTTTGTCTGATTCAACTATGATCTTTTTTTCATGATATTCCTCTTTAGGTTCTCCTGAACTATTCACCTTCCAGTGTTTCCATAGCAATTAATCACTACTTGTTTCCACGACAACGACTCACTGCTCTGAGAGCCCTCACCACCCCATAATTCTTGCTGCCGTTGATAACAGTATTCCTTGTCACTTTCACCACCAGGAAGAATCACTGAAATGAATGGGCGCAGGAAACCTCACAGCTTCTCTTCAAAGTGACTACCAACAGGTCGTTTATAAAAGTGCAAAATGCATTTGCAGCAAAGTAATTACATTTTTGCTTCTTTTTGTTAAAAGACGTAAAGTCCCAGATATGTCCTGGGAATTAAAGACGAGGCCGTTTGCAGCAGGTTCTAGTGTAGTACAGGCTTGCAAAAAATATTCATAAATGGAATAAATGATTCAAAGATGGTTTTCTATGACATAGCGTTAAAACCACAGGCAAAGTGAATACCATGGATAATCTGTAGTACTCAAATATGCAATATAAATAAGAAAAAGCAGTGCTTCATGTGCAGGATCCTACTACAGGTAGAGTGGTAGATATAGGTAATACTTCTAGAGCAACTGCAGCCAGTATTCCGAAAAGTGGAAGATTCGGGATGTGTTTTCTGGCACAGCCTTATGGCTCATGCACACGACCAATTTTATTTATTTTTTGGTCCGCAAATTGCGGATCTGCATAACAGATTCCAGCTGTGAACATTCCTCATTTTGCGGAATGGAACGTCTTGCCCTCTACAGAACAGTCCTATCCTTGTCCGTAAAACGGCCAAGAATAGGACATTTCTTTGCAGGTCCCCATTGAAGTGAATTCATCTGCATCTGACCAGCAAAAAATCCAGATCAGATGCGGACAAAAACCAATGTTGTGCGCATGAGCCCTTACAAGGAGCACATTTTCACATTCCCTCATTAAAGTCACACAACCGTAAATTTATTTCCACATTCGATCCACTGACCCCTTCTTCAAGTGAAATTAACAGAATGCTTAGATACATACAGTCACTTTTAATCCTCTAGTGACCAGCCTGTTTTGGGCCTTAGTTACCAGCAATTTTTTGCATTTTTTTTTAAATTCAACGAGCTATAATATTTTTATTTTTCCATCGATATAGACATATAAGGGCTTGTTTTTCTTTTTCGCAAGAAAAGTTGTAGTTTTTAATGGCACCATTTTGGGGTACACATAGCTCATTGATTAAATTTGATTAATCTTTCTGGGGGATGGGGGGGAAAAAAACTGCATTCAGTTTTTATGTTATACATTTTCTAACGTTCACTGTGTGGCATAATTAACATGATAACATGATAATTAATATGATAACACTATTCTTTGGGTCAGGATTATTGGAGCAGATCCAGGCCATAAAGCTGTAAATAAGGCGGTAGCCTAGCCTAAGGCCCCTTAGTGGCTGCCATAAGAAGGTATATTGGCGGTTATAAGGGGTTAAAAGTTAATTGGCGGTAAAATAGATACGAGGGAGTCAAAAGTTAAAAACCACATAAATAAAATGTACATTTGTGAGAAATCTGGAGAGTCAGCTTTGCATTCTGTGTTGCCTAGGAGTGTATGATATACAGGTCCTTCTCAAAAAATTAGCATATTGTGATAAAGTTCATTATTTTCTGTAATGTACTGATAAACATTAGACTTTCATATATTTTAGATTCATTACACACCAACTGAAGTAGTTCAAGCCTTTTATTGTTTTAATATTGATGATTTTGGCATACAGCTCATGAAAACCCAAAATTCCTATCTCAAAAAATTAGCATATCATGAAAAGGTTCTCTAAACGAGCTATTAACCTAATCATCTGAATCAACTAATTAACTCTAAACACCTGCAAAAGATTCCTGAGGCTTTTAAAAACTCCCAGCCTGGTTCATTACTCAAAACCGCAATCATGGGTAAGACTGCCGACCTGACTGCTGTCCTGAAGGCCATCATTGACACCCTCAAGCAAGAGGGTAAGACACAGAAAGACATTTCTGAACGAATAGGCTGTTCCCAGAGTGCTGTATCAAGGCACCTCAGTGGGAAGTCTGTGGGAAGGAAAAAGTGTGGCAGAAAACGCTGCACAACGAGAAGAGGTGACCGGACCCTGAGGAAGATTGTGGAGAAGGACCGATTCCAGACCTTGGGGGACCTGCGGAAGCAGTGGACTGAGTCTGGAGTAGAAACATCCAGAGCCACCGTGTACAGGCGTGTGCAGGAAATGGGCTACAGGTGCCGCATTCCCCAGGTCAAGCCACTTTTGAACCAGAAACAGCGGCAGAAGCGCCTGACCTGGGCTACAGAGAAGCAGCACTGGACTGTTGCATGTCATTCGGAAATCAAGGTGCCAGAGTCTGGAGGAAGACTGGGGAGAGGGAAATGCCAAAATGCCTGAAGTCCAGTGTCAAGTACCCACAGTCAGTGATGGTCTGGGGTGCCATGTCAGCTGCTCGTGTTGGTCCACTGTGTTTTATCAAGGGCAGGGTCAATGCAGCTAGCTATCAGGAGATTTTGGAGCACTTTATGCCTCCATCTGTTGAAAAGCTTTATGGAGATGAAGATGTCATTTTTCAGCACGACCTGGCACCTGCTCACAGTGCAAAAACCACTGGTAAATGGTTTACTGACCATGGTATTACTGTGCTCAATTGGCCTGCCAACTCTCCTGACCTGAACCCCATAGAGAATCTGTGGGATATTGGGAAGAGAAAGTTGAGAGACGCAAGACCCAACACTCTGGATGAGCTTAAGGCCGCTATCGAAGCATCCTGGGCCTCCATAACACCTCAGCAGTGCCACAGGCTGATTGCCTCCATGCCACGCCGCATTGAAGCAGTGATTTCTGCAAAAGGATTCCCCACCAAGTATTGAGTGCAGAACTGAACATAATTATTTGAAGGTTGACCTTTTTTTGTATTAAAAACACTTTTCTTTTATTGGTCGGATGAAATATGCTAATTTTTTTAGATAGGAAATTTGGGTTTTCATGAGCTGTATGCCAAAATCATCAATATTAAAACAATAAAAGGCTTGAACTACTTCAGTTGGTGTGTAATGAATCTAAAATATATGAAAGTCTAATGTTTATCAGTACATTACAGAAAATAATGAACTTTATCACAATATGCTAATTTTTTGAGAAGGACCTGTACATGGCTTACTGGGAAACTTGGTGGGGCAGTAAGGCCCATACTAATATTTGCTATGGGGCCCTATGAGATCTGTGTATGCCCCTGGTACCCAGCATTCCTCTGATCAGAAAATAAGAGAAGCAAATTTCTTAGCATTGTTGCTTAACTTTCCCATAGTTGATAAAATGGAGGGGCATCACAAAGCATTAGTGGAAAGAGTAAACATTGCTTAGGCTACTTTCACACAATATTTTCCGGTATTGAGGTCCGTCATAGGGTCTTAATACCGTGAAAAAGCGCTTCCGTTTTGTCCCCATTCATTGTCAATGAGGACAAAATGTAACTGAACAGAACGTAATGCTTAAAAATGCATTCTGTTCCGTTCTCATACAAGAGAGCAAACCGCAGCATGCTGCGGTTTGCTTTCCGTCATGGGATGCGGAGCAAGACGGATCCGTCATGACCCACAATGCAAGTCAATGGGGATAGATCCGTTTTCTCTGTCACAATCTGACACAATAGAAAACGGATCCGTCCCCCATTGACTTTCAATGCAGTTCATGACTGATCCATTTTGGCTATGTTAAAGATAATACACCCGGATCCATTTATAACAGATGTAGACGGTTGTATTATCAGTAGAGTTGAGCGAACACCTGGATGTTCGGGTTCGAGAAGTTCGGCCGAACTTCCCGAAAATGTTTGGGTTCGGGATCCGAACCCGATCCGAACTTCGTCCCGAACCCGAACCCCATTGAAGTCAATGGGGACCCGAACTTTTCGGCACTAAAAAGGCTGTAAAACAGCCCAGGAAAGGGCTAGAGGGCTGCAAAAGGCAGCAACATGTAGGTAAATCCCCTGCAAACAAATGTGGATAGGGAAATGAATTAAAATAAAAATTAAATAAATAAAAATTAACCAAAATCAATTGGAGAGAGGTCCCATAGCAGAGAATCTGGCTTCCCGTCACCCACCACTGGAACAGTCCATTCTCAGATATTTAGGCCCCGGAACCCAGGCAGAGGAGAGAGGTCCCGTAACAGACAATTTGGCTTCATGTCAGCAGAGAATCAGTCTTCATGTCATAGCAGAGAATCAGGCTTCACGTCAGCCACCAATGCAACAGTCCATTGGCATATATTTTGGCCCAGCACCCAGGCAGAGGAGAGAGGTCCCGTAACAGAGAATCTGGCTTCATGTCAGCAGAGAATTAGTCTGCATGTCATAGCAGAGAATGAGGCTTCACGTCAGCCACCACTGCAACAGTCCATTGGCATATATTTAGGCCCAGCACCCAGGCAGAGGAGAGAGGTCCCGTAACAGACAATCTGGCTTCATGTCAGCAGAGAATCAGTCTGCATGTCATAGCAGAGAATCAGGCTTCACGTCACCCACCACTGCAACAGTCCATTGTCATAAGTTTAGGCCAAGCACCCAGGCAGAGGAGAGAGGTCCCGTAACAGACAATCTGGCTTCATGTCAGCAGAGAATCAGTCTTCATATCATAGCAGAGAATCAGGCTTCACGTCACCCACCACTGTAAGAGTCCATTTTCATAAATTTAGGCCCAGCACCCAGGCAGAGGAGAGAGGTCCCGTAACAGAGGATCTGGCTTCATGTCAGCAGAGAATCATTCTGCATGTCATAGCAGAGAATCAGGCTTCACGTCACCCAACATTGGAACAGTCCATTGGCATATATTTAGGCCCCGGCACCCAGACAGAGGAGAGGTTCATTCAACTTTGGGTAGCCTCGCAATATAATGGTAAAATGAAAATAAAAATAGGATTGAATGAGGAAGTGCCCTGGAGTCCAATAATATATGGTTAAGGGGAGGTAGTTAATGTCTAATCTGGACAAGGGACGGACAGATCCTGTGGGATCCATGCCTGGTTCATTTTTATGAACGTCAGCTTGTCCACATTGGCTGTAGACAGGCGGCTGCGTTTGTCTGTAATGACGCCCCCTGCCGTGCTGAATACACGTTCAGACAAAACGCTGGCCGCCGGGCAGGCCAGCACCTCCAAGGCATAAAAGGCTAGCTCTGGCCACGTGGACAATTTAGAGACCCAGAAGTTGAATGGGGCCGAACCATCAGTCAGTACGTGGAGGGGTGTGCACATGTACTGTTCCACCATGTTAGTGAAATGTTGCCTCCTGCTAACACGTTGCGTATCAGGTGGTGGTGCAGTTAGCTGTGGCGTGTTGACAAAAGTTTTCCACATCTCTGCCATGCTAACCCTGCCCTCAAAGGAGCTGGCATTGACACAGCTGCCTTGGCGACCTCTTGCTCCTCCTCTGCCTTGGCCTTGGGCTTCCACTTGTTCCCCTGTGACATTTGGGAATGCTCTCAGTAGCGCGTCTACCAACGTGCGCTTGTACTCGCGCATCTTCCTATCACGCTCCAGTGCAGGAAGTAAGGTGGGCACATTGTCTTTGTAGCGTGGATCCAGCAGGGTGGCAACCCAGTAGTCCGCACAGGTTAAAATGTGGGCAACTCTGCTGTCGTTGCGCAGGCACTGCAGCATGTAGTCGCTCATGTGTGCCAGGCTGCCCAGGGGTAAGGACAAGCTGTCCTCTGTGGGAGGCGTATCGTCATCGTCCTGCCTTTCCCCCCAGCCACGCACCAGTGATGGACCCGAGCTGCGTTGGGTGCCACCCCGCTGTGACCATGCTTCATCCTCATCCTCCTCCACCTCCTCCTCATCCTCCTCGTCCTCCAGTAGTGGGCCCTGTCTGGCCACATTTGTACCTGGCCTCTGCTGTTGCCAAAAACCTCCCTCTGAGTCACTTCGAAGAGACTGGCCTGAAAGTGCTAAAAATGACCCCTCTTCCTCCTCCTCCTCCTCCTCCTCCTGGGCCACCTCCTCTTGCATCATCGCCCTAAGTGTTTTCTCAAGGAGACATAGAAGTGGTATTGTAACGCTGATAACGGCGTCATCGCCACTGGCCATGTTGGTGGAGTACTCGAAACAGCGCAACAGGGCACACAGGTCTCGCATGGAGGCCCAGTCATTGGTGGTGAAGTGGTGCTGTTCTGTAGTGCGACTGACCCGTGCGTGCTGCAGCTGAAACTCCACTATGGCCTGCTGCTGCTCGCACAGTCTGTCCAGCATGTGCAAGGTGGAGTTCCACCTGGTGGGCACGTCGCATATGAGGCGGTGAGCGGGAAGGCCGAAGTTACGCTGTAGCGCAGACAGGCGAGCAGCAGCAGGATGTGAACGCCGGAAGCGCGAACAGACGGCCCGCACTTTATGCAGCAGCTCTGACATGTCGGGGTAGTTGTGAATGAACTTCTGCACCACCAAATTCAGCACATGCGCCAAGCAAGGGATGTGCGTCAAATTGGCTAGTCCCAGAGCTGCAACGAGATTTCGCCCATTATCACACACCACCAGGCCGGGCTTGAGGCTCACCGGCAGCAACCACTCGTCGGTCTGTTGTTCTATACCCCGCCACAACTCCTGTGCGGTGTGGGGCCTGTCCCCCAAACATATGAGTTTCAGAATGGCCTGCTGACGTTTACCCCGGGCTGTGCTGAAGTTGGTGGTGAAGGTGTGTGGCTGACTGGATGAGCAGGTGGAAGAAGAGGAGGAGGAAGCCGAGAAGGAGGAGGTGGCAACAGGAGGCAAAGAATGTTGCCCTGCGATCCTTGGCGGTGGAAGGACGTGCGCCAAACAGCTCTCCGCCTGGGGCCCAGCTGCCACTACATTTACCCAGTGTGCAGTTAGGGAGATATAGCGTCCCTGGCCGTGCTTACTGGTCCACGTATCTGTGGTTAGGTGGACCTTGCCACAGATGGCGTTGCGCAGTGCACACTTGATTTTATCGGATACTTGGTTGTGCAGGGAAGGCACGGCTCTCTTGGAGAAGTAGTGGCGGCTGGGAACAACATACTGTGGGACAGCAAGCGACATGAGCTGTTTGAAGCTGTCTGTGTCCACCAGCCTAAATGACAGCATTTCATAGGCCAGTAGTTTAGAAATGCTGGCATTCAGGGCCAGGGATCGAGGGTGGCTAGGTGGGAATTTACGCTTTCTCTCAAATGTTTGTGAGATGGAGAGCTGAACGCTGCCGTGTGACATGGTTGAGACGCTTGGTGACGGAGGTGGTGGTGGTGGTGTTGGTGGTACATCCCCTGTTTGCTGGGCGGCAGGTGCCAACGTTCCTCCAGAGGCGGAGGAAGAGGCCGAGGCGGCAGCAGCAGAAGAGGCCGAGGCGGCAGCAGCAGAAGAGGTAGCAGGGGGAGCCTGAGTGACTTCCTTGGTTTTAAGGTGTTTACTCCACTGCAGTTCATGCTTTGCATGCAGGTGCCTGGTCATGCAGGTTGTGCTCAGGTTCAGAACGTTAATGCCTCGCTTCAGGCTCTGATGGCACAGCGTGCAAACCACTCGGGTCTTGTCGTCAGCACATTGTTTGAAGAAGTGCCATGCCAGGGAACTCCTTGAAGCTGCCTTTGGGGTGCTCGGTCCCAGATGGCGGCAGTCAGTAGCAGGCGGAGTCTCTTGGCGGCGGGTGTTCTGCTTTTGCCCACTGCTCCCTCTTTTGCTACGCTGTTGGCTCGGTCTCACCACTGCCTCTTCCTCCGAACTGTGAAAGTCAGTGGCACGACCTTCATTCCATGTGGGGTCTAGGACCTCATCGTCCCCTGCATCGTCTTCCACCCAGTCTTGATCCCTGACCTCCTGTTCAGTCTGCACACTGCAGAAAGATGCAGCAGTTGGCACCTGTGTTTCGTCATCATCAGAGACATGCTGAGGTGGTATTCCCATGTCCTCATCATCAGGAAACATAAGTGGTTGTGCGTCAGTGCATTCTATGTCTTTCACCGCAGGGGAAGGGCTAGGTGGATGCCCTTGGGAAACCCTGCCAGCGGAGTCTTCAAACAGCATAAGAGACTGCTGCATAACTTGAGGCTGAGACAGTTTCCCTGGTATGCATGGGGGTGATGTGACAGACTGATGGGGTTGGTTTTCAGGCGCCATCTGTGCGCTTTCTGCAGAAGACTGGGTGGGAGATAATGTGAACGTGCTGGATCCACTGTCGGCCACCCAATTGACTAATGCCTGTACCTTAGAACGGCATTGGGCCCCACCATATATCGCTGTAAATTCTGGCGGCTACTGGGACCTGAGGTAGTTGGTACACTAGGACGTGTGGATGTGGCAGAACGGCCACGTCCTCTCCCAGCACCAGAGGGTCCACTAACACCACCACGACCATGTCCACGTCCGCGTCCCTTACTAGATGTTTTCCTCATTGTTATGGTTCACCACAACAACAAAAATATTATTTGGCCCAATGTATTGTATTCAAATTCAGCGGGATATAAATTTGAGGCCTAGTATTTAGGCGCTGGGTGACCGGTATGGATTTACTAACAGAATTGGACTTGGAAATGCACAGTAGCGTGTGTGTGAAGTTATTCTGAATGACCCTATGTGCACCTTGAATATTATATACCCTTTTAGGGATAGATTTCAAATAGCTCTGATATAGCAGAAACCACTAAATTATGAAATTGCTAAATTGGGAATTGTATTTCAACCCAGAACAAAAAATGTGCTTTGACGGACACTAAATAACTTTCCCAGCCACAACAGGACAGCGGTCACGAGAGATTTAGCGGGATATAAATTTGAGGCCTAGTATTTAGGCGCTGGGTGACCGGTATGGATTTAGTGACAGAATTAGACTGGGATATGCACAGTAGCGTGTGTGTGTGAAGTTATTCTGAATGACCCTATGTGCACCTTGAATATTATATACCCTTTTAGGGATAGATTTCAAATAGCTCTGATATAGCAGAAACCACTAAATTATGAAATTGCTAAATTGGGAATTGTATTTCAACCCAGAACAAAAAATGTGCTTTGACGGACACTAAATAACTTTCCCAGCCACAACAGGACAGCGGTAACGAGAGATTTAGCGGGATATAAATTTGAGGCCTAGTATTTAGGCGCTGGGTGACCGGTATGGATTTAGTGACAGAATTAGACTGGGATATGCACAGTAGCGTGTGTGTGTGAAGTTATTCTGAATGACCCTATGTGCACCTTGAATATTATATACCCTTTTAGGGATAGATTTCAAATAGCTCTGATATAGCAGAAACCACTAAATTATGAAATTGCTAAATTGGGAATTGTATTTCAACCCAGAACAAAAAATGTGCTTTGACGGACACTAAATAACTTTCCCAGCCAAAACAGGACAGCGGTAACGAGAGATTTAGCGGGATATAAATTTGAGGCCTAGTATTTAGGCGCTGGGTGACCGGTATGGATTTAGTGACAGAATTAGACTGGGATATGGCCAAAAAATAACCACACTATTGCTGGTTAAATGCACTTGGTGACGGGCGCAGCTTGCCCCTGATGTAGTATATGGCCAAAAAATGAACAGACTATTGCTGGTTAAATGCACTTGGTGTCACAGCTTGACCAACCACACTACTGAGGGTTAAATGCACTTGGTGACGGGCGCAGCTTGCCCCTGATGTAGTATATGGCCAAAAAATGAATAGACTATTGCTGGTTAAATGCACTTGGTGACAGGCGCAGCTTGCCCCTGATTTAGTATATGGCCAAAAAATGAACAGACTATTGCTGGTTAAATGCACTTGGTGTGATAGCTTGACCAACCACACTACTGAGGGTTAAATGCACTTGGTGACGGGCGCAGCTTGCCCCTGATGTAGTATATGGCCAAAAAATAAACAGACTATTGCTGGTTAAATGCACTTGGTGTGACAGCTTCACCCTGATGTAGGCTTTAGCCAAAAAACAACCACACCATTGAGGGTTAAATGCACTTGGTGACAGCTTGCCCCTGATGTAGTATATGGCCAAAAAATAAACAGACTATTGCTGGTTAAATGCACTTGGTGTGACAGCTTCACCCTGATGTAGGCTTTAGCCAAAAAACAACCACACCATTGAGGGTTAAATGCACTTGGTGACAGCTTGCCCCTGATGTAGTATATGGCCAAAAAATAAACAGACTATTGCTGGTTAAATGCACTTGGTGTGACAGCTTCACCCTGATGTAGGCTTTAGCCAAAAAACAACCACACCATTGAGGGTTAAATGCACTTGGTCGCAGCTTGTGCTGGCGCACCACAAGACACAAAATGGCCGCCGATCACCCCAGAAAAATGTGACTGACAAACGGTCTGGGCAGCCTAAAAACAGTGAGCAATTGAGTATCAGCAGCTCAATGATCCACAGCTGCAGATCGATCAATAATCAAGTCCTTTGGAGGAGTTAATCTGCCTAATCTCGCCCTACTGTCGCAGCCGCAACCTCTCCCTACGCTAATCAGAGCAGAGTGACGGGCGGCGCTATGTGACTCCAGCTTAAATAGAGGCTGGGTCACATGGTGCTCTGGCCAATCACAGCCATGCCAATAGTAGGCATGGCTGTGATGGCCTCTTGGGGCAAGTAGTATGACGCTTGTTGATTGGCTGCTTTGCAGCCTTTCAAAAAGCGCCAAGAAAGCGTCACAAAAGCGCCAAGAAAGCGACGAACACCGAACCCGAACCCGGACTTTTACGAAAATGTCCGGGTTCGGGTCCGTGTCACGGACACCCCAAAATTCGGTACGAACCCGAACTATACAGTTCGAGTTCGCTCATCCCTAATTATCAGTAATGGAAGTGTTTTTGCTGAACCCTACCGGATCCAGCAAAAACGCTAGTGTGAAAGTAGCCTTAGCAGCAGAGCTGAGCTTTCCCAGAACCAGCAAGAACCGCCACTCAGCAAAAGTAGAGCAATGTAAGGCCTTATTTATTGTACTAGAGCTGTATATATTGTGCTTTATGTGATATGTTGGGCCTATATATACATACACAAAATAACGCTCCCCAATTCTACAAGTAGAATGAAGCACGATCCAATATTGCCAAAAACTCCAAAATAAAGACTGCATGTTATTAATAATTTCATTTTTATTTAAAGATATTTAAAGGTCAAATTGCAATAAAAAACATGTATAAGCAGCATAAGGAACAACAAGTCAGCTAGATATCATAACACCCTGGCTCCTATAAAGTGCATAGTGCAATATTACTATCTCTGGTGCCAATTGGCATCCAACATTAAATCTTCAGGGAATGGCCCTAATAAGAACCATAAAAAGCACCATAAGTGCCAAGATCACAAAATCACAAAAATACACAATCAAATATTGCCATGAAATATACATACATTACAGGTACTGCTCTGACCCTAGGGAGATGACTGCACCCCAAAGTACGTTTTGCCCAGCTTCTTCCTGCCCCAGGCTTATTTCACATTAGCGTTAGCATTGTGCGGCAGGCTGTTCTGGCAGGAACAATACTAATGCTAATGTGAAAGAAGCCTCAACTATAAGAAGATATCAATGTGTTTGTTAAATATGGTAACAGGATTGTACAACACAAATAGCAAATGATAAACTAATATACTAGGACATTAGGTAAGCAAAAACACAATGCAACAGCACTTTAAAAAAAAAAAAAAAATATATATATATATATATATATATATACATACATATACAGGGAGTGCAGAATTATTAGGCAAGTTGTATTTTTGAGGATTAATTTTATTATTGAACAACAACCATGTTCTCAATGAACCCAAAAAACTCATTAATATCAAAGCTGAATATTTTTGGAAGTAGTTTTTAGTTTGTTTTTAGTTTTAGCTATTTTAGGGGGATATCTGTGTGTGCAGGTGACTATTACTGTACATAGTTATTAGGCAACTTAACAAAAAACAAATATATACCCATTTCAATTATTTATTTTTACCAGTGAAACCAATATAACATCTCAACATTCACAAATATACATTTCTGACATTCAAAAACAAAACAAAAACAAATCAGTGACCAATATAGCCACCTTTGTTTGCAAGGACACTCAAAAGCCTGCCATCCATGGATTCTGTCAGTGTTTTGATCTGTTCACCATCAACATTGCGTGCAGCAGCAACCACAGCCTCCCAGACACTGTTCAGAGAGGTGTACTGTTTTCCCTCCTTGTAAATCTCACATTTGATGATGGACCACAGGTTCTCAATGGGGTTCAGATCAGGTGAACAAGGAGGCCATGTCATTAGATTTTCTTCTTTTATACCCTTTCTTGCCAGCCACGTTGTGGAGTACTTGGACGCGTGTGATGGAGCATTGTCCTGCATGAAAATCATGTTTTTCTTACCTTGCAGACTTCTTCCTGTACCACTGCTTGAAAAAGGTGTCTTCCAGAAACTGGCAGTAGGACTGGGAGTTGAGCTTGACTCCATCCTCAACCCAAAAAGGCCCCACAAGCTCATCTTTGATGATACCAGCCCAAACCAGTACTCCACCTCCACCTCCACCTTGCTGGCGTCTGAGTCGGACTGGAGCTCTCTGCCCTTTACCAATCCAGCCATCTGGCCCATCAAGACTCACTCTCATTTCATCAGTCCATAAAACCTTAGAAAAATCAGTCTTGAGATATTTCTTGGCCCAGTCTTGACGTTTCAGCTTGTGTGTCTTGTTCAGTGGTGGTCGTCTTTCAGCCTTTCTTACCTTGGCCATGTCTCTGAGTATTGCACACCTTGTGCTTTTGGCCACTCCAGTGATGTTGCAGCTCTGAAATATGGCCAAACTGGTGGCAAGTGGCATCTTGGCAGCTGCACGCTTGACTTTTCTCAGTTCATGGGCAGTTATTTTGCGCCTTGGTTTTTCCACACGCTTCTTGCGACCCTGTTGACTATTTTGAATGAAACGCTTGATTGTTCGATGATCACGCTTCAGAAGCTTTGCAATTTTAAGAGTGCTGCATCCCTCTGCAAGATATCTCACTATTTTTGACTTTTCTGAGCCTGTCAAGTCCTTCTTTTGACCCATTTTGCCAAAGTAAAGGAAGTTGCCTAATAATTATGCACACCTGATATAGGGTGTTGATGTCATTAGACCACACCCCTTCTCATTACAGAGATGCACATCACCTAATATGCTTAATTGGTAGTAGGCTTTCGAGCCTATACAGCTTGGAGTAAGACAACATGCATAAAGAGGATGATGTGGTCAAAATACTCATTTGCCTAATAATTCTGCAAGTAGTGTATATATATATATATACATAGTAAATGTAACTAATGCTATATTCACTGTAGAAATGAAGATGAGGTACTTAGCAAATATATTTTAAGCAAACTCATTTGTGCCCATCTACCACAGCAAGGAGACCTCTTTTAGATGGGACCCTCTCCTCGTGCCAGATGACCTCAAATGAATTCATGGACAGAAGATTCCACTACTGCACTAATTAAAAACAACCTTGGAAAGATGGTTGGTTAGGGTGCAAGACCAAAATGAAGGCAACAAGTAGGGTTCCATTTCAAAGAGGTCACCTTGTTGTAGTAGATAGGCACAAATAATATTTGTCAAAATATATTAGCTAAGTACCTCATATTCATTTATATAGTAAAAACAGCATTAGTAAAAGGCATAATCCATATAATCAATGTTTTGAGGGAGTTGTTGCATTGTGTTTTTACTTTTATATTTTCAGCGACAGCGGCATGCACCTGCGCATTTATCTTTTTTTATAGGATGCTGCCTAACTTTGTCTTTTGTTTTTGCAATAGGGCCATTAGGTATATGAAAAATAGTGTTCTAGATTACATTGGGTAATATACTCCTTGCAATCGGAAAGTGGCAAGAACGGTAACATATATTGTAAATAATAAATAATATATATTACATATTTTGTATATTTTTGTTGTAATAGTAATTAAACTAAAATACCTAATTTAGATTGAGTCTCCAATGGCAAATGTGTAGATTTTTGTAGAAATACAAAAGTAGTATCTATGCCACTAGGAGTACTAATAAATGATCCCGTCACTCACGCTTCTCCATTTCATTATACTTTTATTTCCACAACATAAACTTTTACATTAGGATATGTTTTGGGGCATCATGAGCCTTTTTCAACTATAGAAAAAGGCTCAGGATGGGCCAAAAAGTGTCCTAATGTAATGGTTTAGGTTGTAGAAATAAAAGTATATTGAAATGGAGAAATGTGAGTCCGTGGATCATTTGTTACCGCAAAAAAAAGATCAAGAATGCATCCCTTCCATGTGCACTGTCAGCCACAACTGCCAAGCAAACTCTTCTCTTGCTACCTAGGAGTGCTCAGGCTCAGAACATCTTATCAGATGAAAAATACCATGAAGTCATGCTAGAATATCTGTTTCCTGATGGAGAAAAGACTATACAGCCTAATCCAACAAGACCATATGGATCAAATCCTGAGTAAAGATGAGAAAGGCTTTCTTATTATTCCTTTCCCTACCAAATCATACACTGACGAGCAAAAGGGTAAGGTAACAATGTTTTGACTTTCAGGCTCCATATCTTACCATCCACTACAGTTTCGAACGTGAGACTACCATAATTTTATAGACAATCATCTTGGCTATCTTATGCATAAATTGGGCTTGCAGCTATTTAGCATATGATTAGTTATGTAGATTATTTTTTCTTTGTGTACTACAAATTGCAACCTGTTCTTACATTCCCTAATAGCTCAGTGTGTTATTAGGTTGATTCCCAAGTGAAAGGTCACTGGTTCGAATCCAGGAGCAACCATGAAGAAGATTTCCCAAGAAAAGAGAAACAGCATCATCCAGTTCATTGATAGTGGTATCTTGGCCAAGAAAATTGCCAAACTGCATCATGTGAGTGGCATGACAGTTAGAAGGATACAAAATGAAGTCCGTCCATCCATTCCAAAGCGTAGAGGTGGACGTCCAGGCAAAATATCAGAGTCAACAAGTTGGCTCATCACAAGGTCTATCAGTTCTGGCGTGAGAAACACTTATGCTTAGAAATAGTGAGATCACAGACGTCCATGTGACGTGCATTACACAACTCTAGAATGGTGATTACACAACTCTGGAATTGTGGCCCGAAAAAATGGTGAAGAAGCCTCGACTTCAATATTATCATAAGAAGCGTCGGCTCGAGTTTGCAAAGTAGAAGATTGGAAACAGGTGATTTGAAGCGATGAGACAAACGTCAATAGACTGGGCTCTGACGGGTGCAAATGGGTCTGGAAGAAACAATGGAAAAGGGGGCTAATGGATTGAGACATTGAAGGAAATGTCAGGTTTGGTGGAGAAAGCCTGATGATATGGGGTTGTTTCACAGCCAAAGGCACTGGATACTTGAACAGGATCGATGGTGGTCTCAATGCTGAGCTATATGTGAGGATTCGTACACTAGTATTATGGGTATGAAAAGGACAACATAGTGTTCCAGCAGGATAATGACCCTAAGCATACGTCAAGAGTGACAATGAAGTAGAGGTGCTGGATTGGCCCCAACAGTCCCCAGACCTAAACACAATACTTGTTGGTAGAGTTGAAGAAAAAGCTGCATTCGTACCCAAGTGAGTCGACCAGTATGCACCAAAATTGGGAATGTGTAGAAGAGACCTAGGAACAGATTTTGGTTGAGACATGCTTGAATCTGATCGAGAGCATGCCCAGAAGAATCTCAGGCAGTGTTTTAAGCCAAAGGTGAAATAATAAAATATGAAAAATTAAAATTTAGAATTTTAGGAGCAAAACAGTAACAATGCAGTTACATGACAAGAACCTGCATAACTAATCATATACAATATAGTTGCAAGTCCAACTTATGTATGAGATAGACAAGTTAATTGTCTATAAAATTATGGTAGTCTCACGTTCGAAGCTGTAATGGATGGTGAGATATGGAGCCTGAAAGTGAAATGTTCAAAACATTGTTACCTTTGTGCTCATCAGTGTATTTGTACCACTTTCAAAAAATTCACAAAACTATTACTAATCCTCCTGGCCACCCTTTAATGTCAAATACCAATTTAGCGACCAGTCATTTATCCCACTTCACGGATTTATACTCACGGCAATATGTCATCAGTCTCCTGAGTTATCTAAAAGACCCAGGCCAACTAATTGCTTGGGAGCATGACCTATTACTTATCACTATGGATGTAACATCCCTGTACTTAAATATCAAACATGAGTTAGGTATAAAATGTGTGGAAACTTATCTACTAAAAGACATACCATTTGAGCAAAAAATGAAAAGAAAAAACCCTCACTCAATGACATTTAGAATATATCATCTATCACTATCACAAGAAAATGTACCACCAGGACCCTAAATATGAGTACAGATATGGGTACATGGCTAGCTCCAACATCTGCAAACCTCTTTATGAGGGCCTTTGAAAAGAAACACAGATGACAAAATAGGAAATTTAAAGAAAACATAGTGATATACAGAAGATACCTTGATAATTTATTCCTAATACAGAGATGCAATGTCAACTCTGCGAAAGATTTTTGCACATCAATTAATGCTAATAATTGAAGCATAAACTCCACAGAATGCTATAATAAAGAAACAATACAATTTCTAGATGTTTGGTTACACATCAGGACAATATCAGGACAGCTGATCGGCAGGAGTCCCGGGTGTCGGACCCCCGCCGATCAGATATTGATGATCTATCCAGAGGATAGATCATCAGTTTTAAAAAAACTGCAGAACCCCTTTAAACCTTTGCTGAACAGGCAAAAGTCCTAAACCGTCATTTTCAGAAAAACTGGTGAAAGATGCCTTTCAGAAAACACAGATTGAGCCAAATGGGCTGCTTTGAACCCTCTAAGAAGAAAAATAAGTAAAAACCAAGGAGTTATGTTACATATTCGAACAATACTACTCTCAAGTCTATACATGGAAACACTGACCATTGCTGGTGCTGCTCCAAGAGGAGTTTCTTAAACATGCCCTTCCTCCTTTATCAAAGTCTTCTCATCAAATGCAGAAGAGCACCAACAAGTAGCTCCCAGGGCTAAATGTAGTGTCCAGGACCACACAGGAGTTTCATAACAGACATAACGATCACCATCCTAACTTAAGGGTCCATTCACATGGCGAACACAGCCAAAATTCTGTCTGCAGCCACATAGTGTCTGCCTCTCTTTATTTTCAATGGTAGGCAATGCTGCAGTTCACAGGCCGGAGGTTTAATGCCGCGAACACACCAAGGACTGACATATCTCTTCTTGGTGCATTGTCTGGACAAACGCTGCTTGAAGCGACAGCGGGTGTCTGCTGACAGTTTAACTCCTTTCAATGGAGCTAAGTTGCATGCAGGCCTATGGCATTCAAAGTGCACAACTATGCAGGTTTCTGCTGCAGTAGGTAGTGGATTTTGACAGCAGCAAAATCCGCAGTGTGAATGGGCCCTAAAAAGGGCCTTTTAACCCCTTCCCTACAGATGACGTACTATTACGTCATAGAAGTCAGTGTGTTCCCTCATCTTGACGTAATAGTACTCTGGTCACCGCGCTGCTTTGTGCGGGGACCAGAATAAGATGACATCTTATCTGAGGGTGAGCAGGAGTTTTTCCGCCCCTCTGCAGCCCCGATTGCTGCGATTGGCCGGTTACTAAAGACCGGCCCATCGCACCGCCGGCGATGGTATGGTGCTGCAGGGGGGCTTGGATACATCAGCCCATGTCACCTCCTAGGTCAGGGAGGGACACCAGACACCGGTGTCCCCTCCCAGCGCTGCGATTGGCTGGAACAACGCTCCAGTCAATGGCAGCGCTATTCTACAATTAGCCAATCTGTGGTGCTGCTGGTGGCTGGAACGGAGGTGATTGGGGCTGATTACATCAGCCCACATAACCTCTGAGGTCAGGGAGGGGACATCAGACACTGGCGTTCCCTCCCAGCGCTGCGATTGGCTGGAACAACGCTCCAGCCAATGGCAGCGCTATGCAGCTGAAAGAACAGTTGGTGCCTTTCTGTTCCCCACTGTGCTGCTGGTTGTCAGATGGGACTTGTGGTACTACCACATAAATCAGTGCTTTTTACTAAAGAAGAAGTGGTGTTGCCGTATTCAGGGGAAATGGGTTAAAAAATGTGGGGTGCATTTTGTCCTGTTACCCCTTGTAAAAGTTAAAAATGTGAGTGTAAAGCAACTTTTTCTGAAAAAAAAAGTAATTTTTAATTTTCACAGCCAAGTGTTTCCTAATTCTGTGAAAAGCCTGATGGGTCAAAGTGCTCACAAGTCACTACACACCTTGAAATATTCTTTGAGGGGTGTCGTTTCCAGAATGGGGCCACTTTTTGAGGGTTTCCACTCTAGGGGTACTTTAGAGTGTGTTCAATTACGAGATGGGGCCTGTCAATTTTTCCAGTGAAATCTGCCTTCCAGAAGCCATTTGGTGCTCCTTTCCTTCCGACCCCTGTGGTATGCCCATATAGCAGTATACAAGCACATATAGGGTATTGCTGTAATCAGGAGAAAATGGGCAACAAATTAGGGTGTTCATTTTCACCCCTTGTGAAAGTGAAAAATTTGGGCCTAAAATCACTTTTTCTAGAATAAAATTGAATGTTTCATTTTCACAGTCAAATGTTTCCTTATTCTATGAAACACCTTTGGGTCTAAGTGCTCACTACATGCCTTGAAAGATTCCTTGAGGGGTGTAGTTTCCAGAATGGGATCACTTTTTCAGATTTATTATGGTAGGGGTGCATCAGGGTGTCTTCAATAGTGACATGGCGCCTGAAAATTATTCCAGTGAAATCTGCGCTCCAAAATCCATATGTTGCTCTTTGCACCCTGTGCCCTGCCGTGTTCCCATACAGCAGTTCACGGCCACAAATTAGGTGTTTCTATAAACTGCAGAATCAGGGTAATAGATATTGACTTTTGTTTGGATGTCAACCCTTGTTGTGTTACAGGAAAATATATATGAAAATGGAAAATCTGTCTAAAAAAGCTAAATTTAGATTTTTCATCTTCTTTTCATTTTATTCTTGTGAAACACCCAAAGGGTTAACAAAGTTTGTTAAATCAGTTTTGAATAACTTGAGTAGTGTAGTTTCTAAAATGGGGTTATTTATTGTCAGTTTATATCATCTAAACCCCTAAAAGTGACTTAATAACTGAATTGGTTCTGGAAAATTAACAATTTGCATCTAAATTTCAAAGCCATCTGACATCTTAAAAAAATAAAATTACATTTACAAAATGATGCCAACATAAAGTAGACATATGGGGAATGATGATTGATACTATTGTATTAGGTATTACTATGTCTTAAATGTAGAACATTTCAAAAATAGTGAATTTTTCTGTATTTTCTGTAAATTGTGAAGGAAAAAAATATATTGACTCAAATTTATCACTTACATAAAGTACAATGTGTCACGAGAAAACCATCTCAGATAAGTAAAAGCATTCCAAAGTTATTACCACATAAAGTGACACAGGTCAGATTAGCAAAAATAGGCCTGGGCAGGAAGGTGAAAACAGGCCTAGGGTAGAAGGGGTTAAAATGCAGTCTATCTATATATTGTTTACAAGAACATAACAGAAACAGCCATATTATCAAAATGACCCCCTTGACTATAACCCCCTACAATAGGTTTGAAGCTCTGCAGATTTTTTTTTTTTTATGTACAGTTGCAGTTAAATATTCCTGAACCCCCAATCTTTGCTAACATATTAAAAAGAAAAACTAAAATAGACATAAGTATTCAGACCCTCTAGGGTGCCTTCACTCATGGCAGACTTTTGTTACAGAAAATTTCTGCAACTGAAAATCTGTTCCATTCACCTAAATAGGGCTTGCAGAAATCCATGGAACCTATTTTCAGTTGCAGATCTTTTCTTCAACAAAATCTGCTGCACGTGAAAAATCTGCTGCACCCTTACTCAATACTTAGTTGAAGCACCTTTAGCAGGCCAGCTTTTACCACCTTGAATCTTCTTGGGTATGATGCCACAAGCTTTGCATACCTGGATGTGAAGATTTTCTCCATTCTTCTCTGTAGATCTTCTCAAGCTCCGTCAGGTTGAATGGGGACTGTCGATGCACAGCCATTTTCAGGTTTCTCCAGAGATGTTCAGGACATTCACAGAGTTGTCCCTAAGCAACCCCTATTTTGTCTTGGCTGTGTGCTTAGGGTCACTGTCCTGTTGGAGTCTGAGGTCCAGTGCACTCTGGATCAAGTTTTAATTAAAGAGGTTCTCTAAGATTTACATATTGATGACCTATCCTCAGGATTCGTCATCAAAATAAGATAGTTGGGGTCAAACGCCTGGCTCACTGGCTGATCAGATGTTTGAGGAGGCCACACCGCTCCAGTGAGCGTCACTGCCTCCTCGCAGATTACCAAGCACAGTGCTGTAAATTATATAGTGGCTGTGCTTGGTATTGCAGTGCTTGGCCTAGTAAGAGGCCTAAGTGCTCACGGAATGCTGCTATATTGTAAATAGAGATTTTCTATGCTTAGAAAGCTAATACATATTGTTGGTTTATGTAGTATGTAGCACAGAAAACCGCTATTCTCAATATAGTAAGGTTATAACCTTTTATTATGGGTTAAATGAGGGGGGAAAAAAATAACTTTAATTCAGTCCTGGGATTTGAATCGGGGACATCAACATGCAAGGCTGTAGCCTTATCATATAGAGAAGTGTTTTTTTATACTTAGAAAGCTAACACATATTACTGGTGTCTTTATAATCATATACTGTAGATGTGAATAAACCAGTAATATGTATTAGTATATTAGTATTGTATATGATATGCACATGCTATGACACAGCTCTGCCCTCAGCATGCTGATGTCTAGCCCTGTCAAGCAAGAGGAGGGGGTGTGCATAGCACAGGGGTGTTATATAGTGCTTCAAGGATTCAGCTCTGCCTCCAACGTGCTCATTTGCATATGAATACAACACTGATACCTCTGCAGCTGTTTAATATACAGGTGAAACTCGAAAAAATTAAAATATTGTGCAAAGTTCATTTATTTCAGTAATGCAACTTAAAAGGTGAAACTAATATAAGAGACAGACGCATTACATGCAAAGCGAGATATTTCAAGCCTTTATTTGTTATAATTTGGATGATTATGGCTTACAGCTTATGAAAACCCCAAAGTCACAATCTCAGGTCCCCTTTGCTCAGGGGGTATGGATTAATTAACTAACTAGAGTGTGACACTTTGAGCCTAGAATATGGAACCTTTTCACAATATTCTAATTTTAAGTTGCATTAATGCAACTCCTTTTAAGTTGCATTACTGAAATAAATGGACTTTTGCACAATATTCACATTTTTTGAGTTTCACCTGTACAAACAAAAGAAAGACATTTTAATCAACATGATCAACTCTACCCTGCAGTATATCTGGTTTAATAGGGTTGATCATGCTTACAGAGGGTCTTTAAAAGTCTGTGTGTCTATGCATTATAATGATTTTTACCTGAAGAAGGGGCCAGTATGGTCTTGAAATGTGAAACAAAACAAAAGTATTTCTTTTTTTGAATCAGATCATTTTTATTAAAGGTTTTACATACAGCCAATTATTCAGATTAACTGTACATTATATGACAATAGGATATCAATACAGTAAAATCAATCATACTTTATCCAAATCAGCACGTCAATAACACTGCATCAAATAAACCTTTATTAAATCTCCCAGTTCCCCCCAACTCCCTTCCCACCTCCCCCTCTCCGTGTGGTCATCTCCCTTGACATGGACAAAAGAGCTCCAATTCTCTTACATCTTAACTTCCAAATATGCATCAATCTCTGAGACTTCCCACCCAGGTCCAGCCAGCCACACCTGCCATTGCTTCTTAAACTTCTGTACAGTGCCTGTTTTAATATAGATACCACTCTCCATGGATATCATATGATTGACCATATTTATCCACTCTAATTTAGACGGAGAGATCGGCTGTATCCCGTGTTTTGCAATGGATTTACGTGCAATGTACAATAATTTAGCAATTGCTAATTTATAATCATTGGTGGTTGTTAGGTCCTCTACATACCCAAGATACCCCACCAGTGGAGTCTTTGGTAAAATAACAAACAAAAGTATTTCTAACTTCAATATGAAAGACAGTGACAATCTACTCCTTCTAAGACTGCACCAGAAAACAAATTCCCAAATTTGTCCTGGAGTGGGACACACTGGACAACACGTGAACACTCAGTTTGAAATTGATGTGTTGGAAGCAGGATAATAATGAGTAAGCGTAAGGATCTGCGTGACTTGTCAGGTGTTCCCAGTTTATAGTAGTACCCACCAAAAATGGTCCAAGGAAGTATAACCAGTGAACCAGTGGCAGGGTTATGGGGACCCAAGGCTAATTGATGTAATGTATTTAGGGAGACGGGGCAGGCACATCCAGTACAATCCCACAGAACTACTGAGCTGAAACAGTGAATGCTGGCTAAGATACAAAGACGTCAAAAGATTTATCCACACTAGCTCTCCCATACACCACTCTTGACCCCCTGTGTGTCTAATTTAAGGCAGATGGAGCTTAATAAATTAGTTGCATTTTTTGGCCCTTTGTGTGACAGAAACTCAAATTTAAGGACAGGTACAGTCTGGCATGGATTTGAGCTATAAATTATGGCATATATTATAGTATATCTGGTCGGTCATGGATGCTTTCCCTCGGCCTAGCCCCACGCCTTACCTTTAGAAAAGTGGTGAGAAGCTCAAAAAGTCACACATTATGGCGCAAATATCAGGTGCACCATAATGTGCAACTTATAAAGCTCAGTTTACAGCTTGCTGAATATCGGCTGTGTAGCCACAGACCCAATAGAGTTCCCATGTGAAGCCTTGTCTACCACTGACAGCACCTAGACGGAGCACATGAATCAGAACTGAACCATGAGGCAATGGAAGAAGGTAGTCTATTCTGATTAATCACATGGATGTCACCAGGATGCACTATAGGAACAGACAAGCTGGTGGAGGCAGGGTGATGGTCTGGGCAATTTTCTGCTGGTAAACCCTAGGTCCTGTCATATATGTGGATGTTACACTGACATGTACCATCCAACCTCTTCTTGGGAACGGTATTCCATAATGGCAGTTGGATAATGCACCCTGCAAAATGTGTTCGACTTGATAAAAGAGATCACTGTGTTGACTCATCACACAAGACGCAAAGGGAGCAGTTCAGCAGCATGGCCTGCTATTAGCTGCACTTCACCGTCGCAGGATGCTGTGATCCGCATGATGGGGAGATGCAGCGAGGGCCATCCCCTTATCAGTGACCTCCCTCCCACAGCATCCCATCCCCATAACAGTGACCTCCACGGCAACCTGCCCCCTTAACAATGAGCCCCACAGCAGCCCACCTCCTTAACATTGACCTCCACAGCACCCCTTCCCCTTAAAATGTAACCTCCATAACACCCCGCCCCCTTAACAGTCACCTCCACAGCGCCCCGGCCCTATGGAAACCTAGTGTAAAACTGTCAAGACAGAAGGACCTGCAAGCTTCTATTGGCCAATAAGGTTCTTGTGACACTGTGTACGGCAGTTAGGATATGAGTGAAAGACCTGTGAGCTTCTATTGACTAATAAGGGTCATGTGATTATGCCATATTTGCATTCTTTGGGAATATCTCAAGAATGTTATGTCCTAGAAAGCTGAGACCCAGTCTATAGGGATAACCATCACAGGAGATAACCTTTTGGGTTCATGTGTAACAGTATCTGCTCCAGAAGGCAGACAAAAAGGTAGCAGAAGGCATAACCTAACTAGGTTACCTATTCCTGAGCAGTGAGGCAGAGGGGTTTGGCTTGAGAGATTTGTGCTCATGTAATAAGATAGTTCTATGCCAGTTATTGAATTTTCAACCTGGTTCTTGTGTGTCCTAGATTACTGTGCACTTTGTGAGTATTCCTGCTTGCTACAGTGTTTGAGCTAGGACTGTTTAGTGGCTATTCTCCTGCCTTTGCCTCTCTTGGTTCTGACTAGGCTTGTGTCTGTTATTGCTACTAGATGATGTTTTGGCTTTGAAGTTTGTCCGCTCTATTTTTGACCCAGGCTACTATGAAGACTTGACATGTCTACTTCACCTGCCAGCAGCTACCCGGTGAATGCAAGATAGGATTTCACACCACCTGCAAGGACCGATCAGGGTTAACTTGTTAGGTTCCTGAGTGGGATTACCCTTATTGGGGCAGCTATTCCACTGTAGGCAGGGCCCCTTTAGTTGCTCCCGGTAAAGTTTGCCAGCTATTGGTGAACCGGGCAGCTACACCCAAGTCTGACAGTGAATGAATGACATGTTACATGTATCCCGTTGGTTCTGTCACACCGGGTCACCAGAATAGGTCTTCATTTGTTTAATACAGTATACTGAACTGTGCAATTACATAATGTCCTGTAATTCCAAACCTAGGGGGTTAATATTATTAATGGTATATGTGCTACTGGTAGGCTGGTACTTTGTATATACTGGGCTTTTCGCTTTGATTTTGGCACTGAGACAGTCTGCTCTGGTGTGAGAGCTTTCCTAGTATTAGAATAAGCGAGTGATTGGATAGAAGCAGAACATCATCATGTTTTGCTGCAGCACAGCACTCAGCTTGTGATTAGGTCGCCATTCTCGCAGGGCTGCCTGCGGTACACTGAATGGCCTTTAATAAAGAAATGAGAGGCTTTCTCACAGATTGCAACAGCCATTGACCTACTTTACAATAATTTACGTGATGAAGTACAAGCGCCTTCCTTGGATTTGAATACTGTGCACATGTATCTTCTCTGGCCTTTAATCATTTTCTCAATGGTTGCATCTGGCGTTACGTTGATTAAGAAAATATATAAATAATAAATCAGCAGATTAAGATGCACTAATTCAGTAAAAAATGTGATAGAACTGAACTTACATACAGTGCATAGCAAATGACTGCAATCATACTATTACAGATAAACGCGGGGTCACTGTCCTTTTTTGGACATATCAAACTGTTCCATATTCATTCCAGCAAAATTGTTATCCAATAAAAATAAAAATAAATGATAGAAAAAATATGTAATTCATCATCACAGAAGAATATTTAGTTATCCTGATGCAGCCATTTTCTGCTTATTCATTTTCCCTTTTTAGTCCCTGCCTTCCACAAGACATAAAGTTTTTAATTTTTTGTTCACACAGCCAAATGAGAGCTTGAAGGCACTATTAAATATTCCATACGATGTATTGAGTTACTGGAAAAAACACTGTATATTCCTGCGTATAAGACTACTTTTTAACACATGAAAATCTTCTCAAAAGTCGGGGGTCGTCTTGTACGCCGGGTGTCGTCTCATATGCCGGTATACAGCATACTGAAACTTACTTCCTAGCAAGACTGGAGAAGCTGTCCTTCTCCAGCTTCAGGGACAGGCGCCCTCTAGCTGAGCCACCGTGTGCTGCATCCCGGCCAGCCGCTCCTGAAGCAGCCCCCTCTTCCTGCTCTCAGTGGTTTTCTCATGCCGGCAGTATCACATTGAGTACTACCGCTCAGATCGTCTTGAAGACAGGGAGGGCTGGGCAGGCAGGGAGAGCTGACCCACCCAATCCAAGCAGGCTTTGTATTCAGTGTGCACAGAAAATACCGGTACATCGCTTGCTGTGATTGGCTGGTTGTTGTATACTGGGTTGGATTGGCGATTCTGAGGGAAGGCAGGGGGGGAGCAGGAGCATCTGCACTTCAGCCAATTCTAATGTTGGCGGATCTCTAATGAAGTTTGGTGTGCATCTTATCTGTGGTGAAAAAACAGTCTATATGGGGAGCAGATACATGTGGTGGTGAACACAGTACAGCACCAGTATCTGTACCTGTACATACAGTACAGCACCAGTATCTGTACCTGTACATACAGTACAACACCAGTATCTGTACCTGTACATACAGTACAGCACCAGTATCTGTACCTGTACATACAGTACAGCACCAGTATCTGCATCAGTTCATACAGTATAGCGCCAGTACATACAGTACAGTATACAAATGGCTAACAGTCAAGACCCCATCATGGCTCTACCAGCAAGAAGAAAGAAATATGAAGCCAGTTTCAAATTTAAAGTTGTAAACTTTGCCATGGAACATAATAACTGCGCTGCTGCAAGACAATATGGAGTAACAGAAAAGATGGTTTGCGACTGGAAGGCAAATTAAAAGCATTAAAGAGTATGCCAAGGGGTAAGTGTGCATTAAGGAGAGGCACCCCACATTGGCCAGAACTCGAAAAACATGTAGCAGACATGGTGAATGAGCATCGCCAAAACGGTTATGTAGTGACACAAAATAAAATACGTTTCTTTGCACTTCAGTGGGCCAAATCTAACCCAGACCACAGCAACAGATTTAAGGCCACTGCATCCTGGTGTACTAGATTCTTGGAAAGGCATAGTATGGTACTGAGGCAAAAGACGAAAATTGCACAACAATTACCAGCAGATCTTGATGCCAAAGTAAATGTTGTTGGAGGGGTAGTCTTATACGGCGAGTATAGCCCAAACCCTATATTTCAACTGGAAAAGTTGGGGGTCGTCTTATACGCCCAGTCGTCTTATACGCCGGAATATACGGTATATAATTAAGGTAGAATTGGAAAAAAATGCAATTCAGACTTTTTTTCAGGGTTTTGTCTCAGTATTTACTGTGTGGTCAGTATGATTACAGATATACTACATTTATTAAGTTTTTTTCCTAGGTTAATAAGTTTAAAGAAATAATAAAAACAACAACAACTTTGGGGCACATTTATTAAGACCGGCGTTTTAGACACTTCACTTTTTTAGACCTGGCGTGAGCAGGGAAAAGTTGCAGATTGCAGTGCAAAGGCGCCAGAAATACGCCTAATATATTTCTGTTTAATGAATGACCCCCTTTAATTTTTCTTTGCATTGCCATATCCCTGTGATGGCTAACCTCCGGCACTCCAGCTGTGTTAATACTATGACTCCCAAGATGCACAATTGCTTGGCTGTGCACAGAACTCCATAGAAATGAATAGAGCATGCTGGGAGTCGTAGTTTCACCACAGCTGTAGTGCCGGAGGTTAGCCATCACTGCCATGTCCCGACACCCATAGCTTTTTTATATTTTCTTCTATGAATTTGTATAAGGGCCCTTTTTGTGGGGAGCCGTACTGTAGCTGTCTGCTCTTACTAAAGCCATCAAAAAGTATCAGCAGATTCTACATAACTAGCAAGTGTGACCATGAATGCCATATGTTGGTTGGACCTTTAAGCTACTTTCACACCAGTGTTTTTGCTGGATCAGGCAGGATTCAGCAAAAACGCTTCTGTTACTGATAATACAACCGTCTGCATCCATTATGAATGGATCCGTTTGTATTATCTTTAACATAGCCAAGACGGATCCGTCATGAACTTCTTGAAAGTCAATGGGGGACGGATCCGTTTTCTATTGTGTCAGAGTTAAACAGATCCGTCCCCATCGACTTGCATTGTGGGTCATGACGGTCAGTCTCTCCACATCCTATGACGGAAAGCAAACTACAACATGTTGATGTTTGCTCTCCGGTCTGGGAACGCAACCAAACGGAACGGAATGCATTTTGGAGCATTGCGTTCTGTTCAGTTACGTTTTGTCCCCATTGACAATGAATGCGGACAAAACGGAAGCGTTTTTCTCCGGTATTCTCCCTATGACGGATCCCAATACTGGAAAATACAAATGCTAGTTTGAAAGTAGCCTTACAAAACCGTGCTCAATGCTATAAATAAATTAAAGCTGGCTTACTCCTAAGGGTACAACCACACGATCAGATTTTTTTATGCAGTTTGGGAAAACAAAATCAGGAGTGGTTTAAAAAAGGAGAGAAATGATATGGGACAGCTACATCTGGTTTTGACTTCCAAAGTTGCATCAGGAAACCTAAACTTGTGGCCATACCCTAAGATCGTTATCTAAATGGCCGCCACGATTTCTGGAGTACTCTCTGTTTGGTGACAGCTGACCTAGGTGGGTCATGAGACACTGGTGCATGACACCAATGGGACAGGCAAAATCATACTCAATGGGCAATCCAAGGTCAGGGCAGGCATAGTACATTCAAGCCGGATAACAGGCCAAAGATGAGGGCAGGCAGCATAGGTTCAGTACAATAACAGTCCGAGGTCAGGGCAGACAGAACAGGTACAATATGGATAAACAAGCAGAAGTCAGGCATGGGAGATAAGACAGTAACAAACACCTTCACAGTGTTTAGCAAGCAAGGGAACGTTATTGCTCAGGCACCTTCCCGCTGTGGAAGGTTCCTTAAATACCCTTGGAATGATAGCCATAGGCTGGGGCAGATTAGGATGCACATGCTGCCCAAAGCCAGAGGGAGTGTTGCACCCTAAGAGAAGACAGCGGCACCACAGGCAAGGAGAAAGAGGCATGGAGTGGACAGGCAGAACACTTCTTCGGTTGCCTTGTCAGTGAGAAAGGAGCAATATATATATATATATATATATATATATATATATATATATATATATATATATATACAGTCCTGATCAAAAGTTTAAGACCACTTGAAAAATGGCAAAAAATCATATTTTACATTGTTGGATCTTAACAAGGTTCCAAGTAGAGCTTCAACATGCAACAAGAAGAAATGAGAGTGAGACAAAACATTTATGGAGCATTCAATTATTCAAAAATAATGATTAAACTGAAACAGGCTGTTTTTCAGCTGATCCAAATTTTAGGACCACATGCCTTTAAAAGACCAAATCTGTGCAAAGATGTGGATTCATTGTCATTTTCTGTCAGGTAGTCACACGTTGTGATGGCAAAGGCAAAAAAACTCTCCCTTTTTGAACGTGGTTGGGTTATTGAACTGCATAAGCAGGGTCTCTCACAGCGCGCCATCACTGCTGAGGTGGGACGCAGTAAGACAGTCATTTGGAATTTCTGAAATGATCCTGAGGGTTATGGAACAAAACAAAAAAGTGGAAGACCCAAAAAAATGTCATCAGCACTGAGCCGGAGGATCCAATTGGCTGTCTGTCAAGACACTGGATGAACCTCTAGCCCAAATTAAGGCCCTTACTGGTGCTGACTGCAGCCCCATAACCATCAGACGGCATCTGAGACTGAAGGGCTTCAAAAACAAAAAACGCCTTCAAAGACCTCGTCTCCTTGAACGCCACAGAACTGCTCGTTTGGACTTTGGAAGAGAGCACCAAACATGGGACATTCAAAGGTGGAAGAAAGTTTTATTCTCTCATGAGAATTTTTTTTACCTTGATGGTCCTGATTGTTTCCAACATTACTTGCATGACAAGCAGATCCCACCTGAGATGTTTTCTACGCGCCACAGTGGAGGGGGCGCCATAATGGTCTGGAATGCTTTTTCCTTCAGTGGAACAATGGAGCTTCAGGAAGTGCAGGGGCGTCAAACGGCCGCTGGCTATGTCCAGATGTTGCAAAGAGCATTCCTCATGACTGAGGGCCCTCGTCTGTGTGGTAACGACTGGGTTTTTCAACAGGACAACTCTACAGTACACAATGCCCGCAGAGGACAAGGGACTTCTTCCAGGAGAATAACATCACTCTTTTGGCCCATCCTGCATGATCCCCTGATCTAAATCCAATTGAGAACCTTTGGGGAAGGATGGCAAGGGAAGTTTACAAAAATGGACAACAGTTCCAGACAGTAGATGGCCTTTGTGCGGCTGTCTTCACCACTTCGAGAAATGTTCCCACTCACCTCATGGAAATGCTTGCATCAAGCATGCCAAAACGAATTTTGGAAGTGATAAACAATAACGGGGGAGCTACTCATTACTGAGTTCATGTTTGGAAGTTGGATTTCTCTTTTGGGGGGTTTAGTGTTTTTTTTTGGAGGTGTGGTCCTAAACTTTTGATCAGCTGAAAAACAGCCTGTTTCAGTTTATTTGTTGTTTTCATTAAATTGAATGCTCAAAAAATGTTTTGTCTCACTCCCATTTCTTCTTGTTACATGTTGAAGCTCTAATTGGAACCTTTTTAAGATCCAGCCATGCTAAATAGGATTTTTTGCAATTTTTCAAGTGGTCTTAAACTTTTGATCAGGACTGTATATCTATATATATATATATATATATATATATATATATATACACACACACACACACACACACACAGTTATATAATAAATATATGTATACAGCAAATTTTGAATATATACAGTACATATTTAGATACATATATTGCAAAATATATACATATATATTTATAATGCACATAATGTTGTGATTTACATGCATAAACCAAAGGAAGCTAATTTATACTTGCTCTGCTTGATTTGAAAAGATGGAGAAACTATGTGGCTAAGTTTTAGTCCAGATAAAAGTAGACACAGTTTTTTCTTACTTTATTTAGAAGATAAAACAAGAGAGAGCTGTCTATCTGTGTACCAGGTTTATCATCCAGCCCGAGTCATTGTGATAAATTTGGTGCAGCTCTAGCCAGGCTGTCTAAGCTTACACCATTACTATAGTTATTAAATCAGATTCATTGTTCCAGAAGCCTTGTGGTTTGTTCAGAGAAACTTATCATATAGTACATGATAATACCTTTCTAGCAAAGCCAGAACCAGCCCTGTACCACACATGGGTCCAGAGATCTCCATATTCACTGCTCCAGTTGCTTTGCTACATTATCTTCAGCCTGGCAGCTCAGGGGCGTGTCCTTTCTGCTGCAGCTCTCTCCCTGTAACTGCCACAGCTTCTAACAGAACATATGGCTGGTGGCAATTAAAGGGAACCTGTCACCAGTTTTATGGTGTCCTAAGGGCAACATAAATAAGTGACTGATTCTCTTAGCAAAATGCTGGCTCACTTTTTTTAATTGACCCAGTCAATCTGCCAACATCTTGTATTGAAAAGCTCCCGCTCATAATGATGAGTCCTGAATATTCATGAGCTCCTGACTCTCCCCGCCCACCTGCTGCTGATGGACAGTTTTTTTCCATATGAATCAGCAGCAGGTGGGCAGGGGAGTGGTTATATCTCTGAATTAAATAAATGCTGGACTCAAATCAGCTCATTAGCATTGCGGCATCTTTGTGTGTATATTATGAGGTAACCATCTGTCACACCAGTAAGTGAATACAGCTAAGGTACTTTTTAGTAGTTAATGATTGTATATAATTAGTTAGATTATAATCAAATATCCACATGACAGGTTCCTTTTAAAGATTGAAACGAAGCATGTTCGACCAGCTAAGCGAGGACGAAAAATAAAGAAAAAGAACAACAGCAGGTGGCGCTATACGGATACATTTTATTGAATAACTGTCTATACTAAATTTTTTATTACATGTAATTACAAAAGTATTCAGTTCCAGGTGCTGGTTTAAAATATGTAGAATATGTTTTATGACAACCCCTTTAACCCATGCTGCCATATTCTTTTTTAGAAAGAATTGGCTTTTTCCTGGAAACTCTTCCAAGTAAGCTATACTTGTTCAGTTTCATGAACTTTAACATACCACATGAGGCCTAAATAGATGTAGCTGTAGAGTTTTTTTTGTAATTTCTCTGAGCATTGCATTGTCTGACCTTGGGGTGAATTTGCTGGGGCGTCCACTCCTGGAAATGCTGTCTACGGTCTTGAATCTTTCTCACTTTAGAATGATGGGCTTCAAATTGATTGGGAATAGCCTTATAACCCTTTACAGATTGATGGGGAGCAATCTACCAAACACTGCCTGCGCATTTCCAGTTCAACTGAGGGCATCAGCTTCAACTGTTTCACTGTGCAGGCGCCGAGCCCAGTGACATTTTTGGTGCATGCCCAGTGAAACAGTCGAGTTGAACTGGTAGAGCGCAGGCAGTGTTCGGCGCTGCGTCTGTTGGCTTTGCTGAAGGGAAAGTGTGTGCGGGTTTATCGGCTGCTAGTAACGTGGGGTGGGGTTGGGGCAGCAATGGTACTACTGGGGGCGTAATGTATGAGCAAAGGAGAGGCGTGCTTGGGCTCTAGGGGGCCGGGCTGGGCACCTTTGATTGAAAATAATGCCGCTCTGGTCACCTTAATGCCCAGTTATCATATGGACAAAAGTGGATTTTATGAAGATCTAATACCAGCTCCAAGGAAATAGAAAATCATATGGAAAGAAGGTATGAAGTACTTTAAGGACATATCCTTCTGTTTAATATTGATTGTCTAGGTGACAGATTCCCTTTAATTTGGCTGAGTTTTTGTAAATAATGATGGTGTCATTTGTCATGTGTGGTTGTTCATCTGAGTCTCCAGTTACCTAATCGTAAGACCCAGGACCAGTAGTTTTTTCGTTCCACAGAATTCAAAAGGGGTATACTTTGTTTTTCCCCATGACTGTATATGCAAATGTTCTTGTTGTGACGCCCCAAATTGCACTCTCAGTGTTACATAGACAAATTGTATTACCAATAACTAGAATTTGGATTACATTTTGTCTTTTAATGGTGCACTGCCTGTAAATGTAAAACAAACTCTGCATATGTCGGCTGACATAAAAAAGAACAAAACAGTGCCAACAGCTAGCTTTAGTATATGGCCTGACTTTGTGCAGCTCAGTTTTGTTAAGTTGTTGTTCTACAAATCTACATAGCGAACCTCCATAAGTAGAGTGGTCACTGGTGGAGGGGCTGCACCTCCTGGAGATGTAATAGTTAGGGGTGAGCGAATCAACTTTGGATGAAACATAAGTCGATTCACATAAAACTTTGTTAGAATACTGTAGGGAGTGATTGCTCCGTACAGTATTAGAATGTATTGGCTCCTATGAGCCAAACTTATTGCTTTGCAAAGTCTCGCAAGATTTCGGATAATAACTTCAGAAATTAATTTCTACTGTTAAAAACCTTTTACCGAACTCTGTTTCTGTTCCAAGTGGTACCTTGGAATCGAACCCGGTAAAAGTGTTTTTTACAGTAGAAATTAATTTATGAAGTTATTATGCGAAGACTCGGGTGAGACTTTGCAAAGTAATAACTTCGGCTCATAGGAGCCAATACATTCTAATACTGTATGGAGCGCTCACTCCCTACAGTATTCTAACAAAGTTTTATGTGAATCAACTTCGGATGCTTATTCTGAAGTCGATTCGCTCATCCCTAGTAATAGTCTATGAAACTTTTCTATGGGTCATTTCAGGTGTCATTTCAGTCTTTAATAATAATTGGACCCTGGGTAAGAATTTACTTGGGCCCCCTGGATCCCGCCTTCACACACCCTAGCATGCAATCACGCCCTCCACCACAGCACACAGTGAATAGGTCTGCATCCAAGCCGCCAAAACGGCGGCTGGGATGCGGACCCAAACAACGGCCGTGTGCATGAGGCCTAAGCACATGCAGTCTCAGGAGTGGTTCACACCACACCCCCGCCTTGCAGCCTCACAGGAGTACAGAACCAGTATCTGCACACGTATGTATGGCATAATTGGGATGCACATCACACATGACATGACACACGTCTTTACCAGGCTGCAGGCCAGCAGACACATTATTATTGCCACATGTGTCACATGCCACTACTGACTGTACAGCTGTTCAGAGTTCAGACAGTTCACAGTTCCACTTCCTTCAGAAAAGCGAACCTGCCGTGAACTCCAGCGACTTACAGATAGAGGCAGTGACGTTGCTATGGCTGGTGTCACCCTTTTCTCAGGGGGCCCTCATGGAGTGTCACATGGTGTGGTCTGGTCATTTTTACTAAGGAATATAGTTTAACCATTTATGTGCAAAAGAGAAAATAAGAAGTCAGCTCCAATCAGATATCTGCACATAGACCAAGACTCTTGGTCTATGTGCAGATATCTGATTGGAGCTGACTTAGTGACTTCTTATTTTCTCTTTTGCACAAAAATGGTTAAACTATATTCCTTAGTAAAAATGACCAGACCACACCACATCATGAGGGCCCCCCTGAGCAAAGATTAGTAAATGTGGCCGGCCGGGTAGCCCCAGGCCAGGCCACAGTTCAGCAGACAGAGAGAGCCCAACCCCTTATGTCTCCCGTCTCTATAATAATCCCCCTAATGGGGTTATTTAAATTACTGGTGGATTATTAGAGACACGGGAGACATAAGGGATTCTCTGTCTGCTGAACTGTGGCCTGGGGCCACCACTGGCCACCTTTACTAATCTTTGCTCAGGGGGGCCCTCATGGTGTGGTGTGGACTGGTCATTTTTACTAATGAATATAGTTTAACCGTTTATGTGCAAAAGAGAAAAAAAGAGGTCACTATGTCCACACCATGAGGGCCCCCTGAGCAAAGATTAGTAAATGTGGCCCTAGGCCACAGTTCAGCAGCAGACAGAGAGAACCCAACCCAACCCCTTATGTCTCCTGGGGCCGACTGTCTCTATAATAATCCCCCACTAATTTATGAATGGATCTGGGGTTAATTATTAATTTGGTGACCTGACCGGTTTCTAATATAAAACAAAGCTTTTTGCTTTACCCAACGAGTCCTCCCCTCCTGGCAGTGGCAGGTCTGGTCTGGCTGTGTAAGGTAAGGTGAGTGAGTCACTGGTGGTCTGGTCACTTGAGGCAGTGACTCACCACCCAATCCCTTTAGCTTCGGACTGGAGGCGGAGACTTAGTCCCTGCTGCTGGCTGCTCCGCCGTGGCGCCACTCACCAGGCTGTGGTGAGTCACACACCCCCTTTTATCACGTGACAGCGGGGCGCCGACGTGCTTGCTAACTAAGCAGCGCAGTTGTAAGTTGTTCTGAAGACTGCTGCGCTGCTGCCTGCTGCATAAAATTAGTGAATGGATGGGAGTCGGGACTCGGGAAATGGAGCTCCCTTGGGCCCCCAGGAGCAACTGGGCCCGGGGCATCTGCCCCTTTTGCCCTGCGGCAAAGACGGCCCTGGTGCCATACAGCACACATACACCAAGACTGTATATACAGACGATACTGGACAGAAGTCTGTGCCTCCAATATGGCTGCTCTATGGGGGAAAAAAAAAAACGACAAAAAAAACACAACAACAAAAAACAGCTTCAATATTTTACATTATTTTGCTTCTACAGACTTATATGTATTTACTAAAACTAAAATTAAATATTCAAGACATTCCTTTTAATCTTCAGCCATGACATTATCATTTAAAATCAGGCAATATACTAGCTTCTATCTAGAATTAGAGTGGAGAAAAGAATTTTGATCATGATGTCTGAGGTATCCTAGGTCATAGGCAGTTGAAGCTGATGAAACGATGGTATAAGATGGTACTCTGACTTCTCTTCATCTGTCAGAGCAGCGTTTCCAGGCCTTACTGCTAGAGCCACGTGCACACCTGCTGTCCTTGCAGCCTCTGCCTCTGCATTAACATAGAATATGTTAGGACAGGCAAGAAACATAATAACCATTAGCATGAGAATTACAACATTAACCCTCTCCTTGCCAAGGACAAATCTCTTATGTCCTTGATACTGATGGCTGGATCTCAGGCCTTGTTTTAAAGCTGACAATCTAACCAATACATCACGCTTTACAGCTGTTAGAAATCAGCCCCTGTGAGAGCTACATATACCTGCAACTCTTACTCCCAATCCAATTTCTGAAGGCTATATCTCAGGCTGTAAGGAGGCTAAGGAAGGCTTCTTGGTCTTGTTTTAAAGCGTAAAATTGCTCACCTCTGTAGTTGCTACACAGTTTAAGATACCCCTTCAAACAGCTATGATCTCAGCCAGTGTGCAGGAGGAAAGACAAAGATACTCTCTACTTGTGTAACTGTACATTTCCAAGACGGAGGAGAGAGTAACATGGACTTTTGTGCATGTTATCAATCCCCCTTCAGACAGCATACTTGCTCTCTGATTTTAACGCATGAAGGCTGATTTTTGTTTCAGAAAAGGAGTGAGTAGAATCTAATCTCCCTTTGTGTTCAATTAGGCCTTTTATTGACGCCATGACCCAGACATTTACCAGTATCTGCATCACAGTGCCAAATAAGTTGCACCACTCCCACCACAAACATCTTTGGAGTAAAATACGTAGAACATTTCTCTAGCAATACCCTTTACACGCTGCAGTAATAGCGGTAACAATTATCACTATAGAAGAATATCTAATATATTTATGACAGATGGAAACGATTTTCATCAGTCAGAAAATACATTTTCGCTCGCTGACGGTCACAATACATTCTGTGCATCAGTTATGCACGTTCGGCATTCATTTGAGCCATTTCCGTCTGAGATCCCTTTTTTCAGCATTGTTTCGTATGCAGTACTTTTTTTTCTGTCTAAATAAAACGTATCTCGGAAATAGCTCAAACAGATGCCAAAAGTGCATAACTGATGCACAGGATCTGTTTTTTTTTTACAGGATCCTTATTTTTTTCTTTGACGGATCAGAAAAATAACGGTGATGTAAACTCTCACTTATAGCTCTCTGACTGATTTTCAAATGAACTGCAGGAGGTTTAGGTGTCATGTCTACAATACGTGAGCAATTCAGTGATGGCCAGTTTGCAGTGTTTGCCAGCGAACACATGCGAGCTGCCATCTTAACTCACAAGTCAGGCAATGCACAGGTAAGCCCTTACCTGTGCCTGTGCGCGAGCCGGTCTGAAACAAATACGGTCACCGGGAGAAGGCAGTATTGAGAACAGCCCGATAAAGACCCCTGGCGGCTGTTCTCGGAACTGCCTGCTCCCAGTGACCGCATTTGTTTCAGACCGGCTCGCGCACAGGCACAGGTAAGGGCTTACCTGTGCATTGCCGGATTTGTGAGTTAAGATGGCAGCTCGCATGTGTTCGCTGGCCATCACTGTTCGCCATATCATACTCCTCTGAAAGCAGCCTTAGTTAATGTATTATATCAGGTTTAGGGATTTAGAATCAAGATTAGTTTGTATAAGGATATGGAAAATGATATTCTATCTAATTTCCAGTACTTCCCTCCAAAAGTTGGGTGGTATATTCCAGTAGTTTTTGCATTTCATTAACACATGCAAGCACATGTATGGTATATATGAACTCCTCACATCTTAGTTTTTTAAGACTATATTTTATTTGCATAAGTACGCATTTTAGTTGCAGGTTTTAATTTCGTCCAATTTGTGTATAATCACTGTTGGCTGCAATGTGTATTCATTATTAGGTTGTATTTTTATACACAGTATGTTGTGCGCTCTAAGAAAACAGATTTTGGTAACATGGCAGCTGTTTGTTGTGTATAATATACAAGATGATGACATATATTGCATGGCCATGCATGGAGAGGTGCTGCCGATTATCGGCCATCTTTCATCCTGATGAAAGAAGCCAATCAGCCGATGAAAGAGCGTTTGCTCGTTCATCAGATGATCAATTACAGGAATTATCAGGAATAAGCTTTTGTATCCTTGATAATTGGCTGAAACTGTGCAGTCTAATGGGGCCTTAAGGCTATGAAAGAGACGACTATACACTGAATGCATACTGCTAGCATATGTCATCCATATGAGATCACTTCTGGTTAGAACGCCGGGAGCCTCACCAAACACAAAAGTGGTCATACCCCCTACTACAGCAGTGCCAACTGATATTTTTCATTTTTAAAAGTGTATGAATATAAATTGCTCTGTAATATTCACTATTCAATGTGATCCCTGAGCTAAATTACAGATTAAAATATATTATTCAAATACAGTGTATGAAATAAAAATGACTATCTTTCACTTAGGTGAGGTGCGTTCTAAATGACTTTATGACATCCGATGAGGCCTATTTCACAGCAGTTGTCAGGAGCATACACAGGAAACCAAGTCCCGGAATAATGTAATAGTATTTCAAGTTAATTTTCTATAACATGGAAGGGTCTATCCAAACTATTTCATCCATTTCAGTAATCTTTTAAAAATGGACCTCATAAAGGAATACCACTGATGACGTATGTATTCGGTCGACATGACAGTTCACAGTGTTTCAATGCAGAAAAAAACGATTCCATTCATTTCAATGCTGGAAATGTGACATGGCATGACAGATGGAAACACTGATGTGAAAAGTTTCCATCAGTAACATCAGTTATTGGTTCTTGTGCTTAGGGCTGTAGTAAACGATTATTTTAGAAATTAAGTATTTTACCGATTATCTTTTACTATTAATCGAGTACTCTAATAAGAAAAAAAGAATAGACTGTTTTCCTTTATAAAAACTCATCAGACCCCCTGCGATCAGTCTCCAACACCCTTCGTTCCCCCTGTGTGATCAGCTCAAGTGCATCAGCTCCCACCTGTTCCATCAGCTCCGTTCCCCCAGTGCCTTCAGCTCTCCCCCACCCCAGTGCCATCAGCTTGCGCCCTTTGTGGCATCGCTCCGTGGTCACATGACACAAACGAATCCTCGATGCAAACATTTTGAATCGAGGATTTTTTAGTCAAATTACTGGATTCAATCGAGTAATCGCTTCAGCCCTACTTGTGCGTCATCCATAGTTAAAAAACGGAAAAGGTAACACAAGGTATGAGGATATACAAATAAATAGCCATATTGCTTACCTTTAGTAATGTCTGTGAGGAAAAGAATATTCCCAGTGGAGCACCCAATTTTTTCAGCAATTCTTTTATAACTCTCACTTTCCACTTTAGATCCAACGGTAGTATCAAAATGGCCATGAAACAGCTGAAAAATATGTGACACGAGATTAACTAAAGGCAACTGGTAGGTTTGTAAGAAGAGAATGTTGCTCATGCGAGAATACACTGTATTTTAATCCCTTCCTGACAGAAGCCATACATATACAGGACCCCATCCTAAAATCCGCCATGCAGGAGCTGACCCCTTGAGATCAGTAGCAGGTGTCAGCTGTAACAGCCGTGACTAGATGACACTAGAACATGACACTGTTGCCCAGATGAGACTAATGGCCCCTTTACACTGCTCAATGGTGCAGACGATTGTCCTTCTCGACACTGCTTATCAGGGAAAGAGGCAGCTGCTATTACATGCAGTGATCTCCTCCACAGTATGGAGAGAAGGGATTGCTAATGCATTGCTCATCCCCATACAGAATCATTGTTTGATGGCAGCAGAGTGCTGCTTAGACGGCAAAGTCTGCTGCTGGCAAACGATGATTTAAAAGACTGCAAGAACAATCATACTACCCGATAAATGAGCATAATCAACGGTACCTTTACAACATCAGATTTTCGCTAACAAGCGTTTGTTCGTAACATCGTGCAGTTTAAAGGGGACTTAACAAATGAATCAACACTGTGAACTGCAAGATAATTTTTTTAGGCATAAAACACGTAAAGTAATAAAGGACCCATATTGCAAGAGTCCACAGGGTTGGCGCCCAACACGCTTTTCAGCCCAAAGCCTTCATCTGGAAGAGGCACTCACACCTCGCAACCCTCCATTTTAATGTCAGTAAACCAATAAAATCTGCACTGACAAATGTGGCTCCTCTCACTATATTTATCAGTGACACATTTTACCCAAACCTTTGCTCCCCACTTAGTTTATATACTGTGCATAGTATCGGGCCTGGCATTTGTGATAGCTTGGTTATGGCTCTGGGCTCAGAGTGCATACTCATCAACTATCTATGTTCTGAGATGCCAATGCCTATAGTGACATCACGTGGCAGCTTGTGCGTCTGGGTCTGACGCCACAAAACGCAACTGCAGGACACATTAGAGGCATATACACATGGAGCATGGCACCACATCTAGTGAACCAGGTACTTTTATTCCAGCGCGGAATCTATTGGTTACCCGACAACCTAAATGCAGCGTTGTGATGTGTGTGCGCCACTCCCAGAAAACCTTTTGACCCGAAACATGCAGCAGGGTGGACGCCATCTCTATAGTCTCCTGCAATGTAGGCTTGTGATTCATTCAAGAATGTAAAAAATATATATAGTACACTCTAGGTACGAGTCTTATGTGATAAAGGATAAAACATTAAAAAATATAAGACTTGGAGTGACCTAAACAGTTTTTGCGTCTTTTATGCGTTTAATATGAAAGTCTTCTATATATGTTTTTTTTTGCGCTTCATTTATGCCTGAAAAAGTGTATTGCACTTTGGTTCACAATACTGAATATTATTCATCTGGGGTAGCCTGTCATGTGTCCTACTGTTGTGCACTGTAAGTCGTACTATAGACCTCGGTAGTCAGAATCTGTGGCTCCTCCTGCTGCTGTGCCTATACTGTGCATCGGTAGAAAGGTGCCATCAGCAGTGGGGGGAGCCGCAGCTCATGAATACTGAGGACTACACAGCGCTGCTGCAGATAAATAGGGTTTTAGTGATGAAACTAGTTTATGCTGCGCAGGCAGCATACACCTAGTGGCAGATTCCCTTGCCGCCAACATATGCTCCATTATGAATGAAATGATGGAGTGTGGCGGAAAGAACGATCTTCCTTGTGGGATTTCAGCAGATTTTAGTAATGAAAGAGGTCACTTTCCTATACTTTTCCCCCACCTCTGTCATAATGTAGTAAAAGGTCACATATGGATAGTACTGATATACATTGCTTTTGTAGCAGTTTCTGCTTTTCCATGAGAATAAGGCAATAGGTGAAAAGTACCAGTCATGTGTTAATACATAAGGCTACACCTATGTTTAGCCCCCTGTTGTGTGCATATCCTGATGCGCTTGATCCGTCCACATTCGATTTTTACACTAGAATAGCTTGGGCTTTCTCAGTCATTTATAACCCCTTGTGCCCATGGCAATTTTAATGTAAATGAAAGCAATTTATCATGCCCAACAGCTCAGATGGCCAATTCAATAAAATGTGAACAGCACTGTTTTATAAGAACTGACTGGCTATGTTATTGAATATTAAAGAAGAACTTCCCCAAAAACTTTATTCTCTGGCCGATTAGAAAGGTACAGGATGAAAATTGTAGTGAAGGTAGTTTTCTTATTGGTGACTGTAGTTGTGAGTTTTCCTCTCCCTTCTGACTGACACAGTTAGGGCTGCCTGTTTCACACGAGCGGATGCCGTGCATGTCACCCGCTGCGTGAAAGACAGCCAAGCCCCGCTCTGGACAGCAGAGACACGGAGCATTAACATGGTAATGGATCATGTGACGAGCGTAGTGACGTCATCAAAGGTCCTATTCCTCACAAAAGAAGACAGAAGAAATGCCGGCTGCGCGAACAAGTGGATTAAGGGGAGTTACGTTTTTTTTTATATTTTTTTTAACCCCTCCAGCCCTATTGTACTATGCATTCTGTATTCAGAATGCTATTATTTTCCCTTATAACCATGTTATAAGGGAAAATAATACAATCTACACAACCTTGAACCCAAACCTGAACTTATGTGAAGAAGTTCGGGTCTGGGTACCACATTGCACCCGCGCGATAAAAACTGAACAACAAGTCAAAACTGACTGCAATTGCGTACCTACTCGCACAGGTTTGCCGCAATGCACCGGACCTAATCCGGACACGCTCGTCTGCAAGGGGCCTTAGGATACTTTCACACTAGTGGCAAGGAACTCCGGCAAGCTGTTCCAGTGGGTGAACAGCCTGTCGAATCTGTGCTGCCGCTACTGCACGCGTGCCCCTGGACTGCCGCTCCGGCCCCATTGACTATAATAGGGGCGGGCCGGAGTTCCAGCGGCAGCACGGCAAACATGCTGAGAGGCAGCCGGAATAAAACTAGCCGCTAGTGTAAAACTACCCTTAAAGGGATTCTGTCACCTCTTTTTTCCTATAGAGATGCGGACATGCACGGCTAGATCACCGCTAGCATGTCCGCAATATACCTGTCCCATAGCAGGACGCAGAAGGAATGTTTTTTGGAGAGCAGATTTCACAGGGATAATTTTAAGTTGCCATGTCCCATTTGAAGCCCCTCTGATGCACCCATAGAGTAGAAACTCCAAAAAAGTGACCCCATTTTGGAAACTACGGGAGAAGATGGCAATTTTATTGGTACTATTTTAGGGTACATATAATTTTTGGTTGCTCTATATTTAAAAAAAATAGCAGTTTTGGCACAGTTGTTTTTTTTTGTTATTTACAATGTTCATCTGACATAGATTATGTGCTATTTTTATAGAGCATGTTGTTCCAGACGCAACAATACCAAATATGACAGCTTTGGTTGTTTGTTTCAGTTTTACATAATAAAGAATTTTGGAAAAAATATATTTTTGTCTCCATTATCTGAAAGTCATATATATTTTTTTAGGTGACCCTTTTATGTAGGGGCTAATTTTTTTCGGGATGAGATGACTGTTTTATTGGTACTATTTTGGGGTGCATATGACTTGGTATTACACTTTGTGTGATGTAGGGTGACAAAAAAAAAATAATGACATTTGACACAGTTTTTATTTAATTATTTTACAATGTCCATCTGAGGGGTTAGGTCATGTGATATTTTAATAGACCTGGTTGTTATGGACACGGCGATACCTACTATGTCTACTTATTAGCATTTTTGAAACAAAAAAAATCATGTTTTAGTGTCTCCATATTCTGAGAGCCATAGTTTTTTTAATTTTTTGCCCAATTGTTTTATGTAGGGGCTCATTTTTTGCGGGATGAGGTGACTGATTGATTGGCACTATTTTGGGGGGCATAAGGCTTTTTGATCGCTTGGTGTTGCACTTTTTGTGATGTAAGGTTACAAAAAAATGATAGTTTTAGCACAATTATTATTATTCAGGTGAGGGGACGGATCAGGCAATATTTTTATAGAGCCGGTCGTTGCGGCAATAGACCAATATGTCTGGTTTTCTTATATATATATATATATATCAAAGAAAATCCGCAGCACTCCTTGAAGTATAAAAAAATGTGTAGTTTTATTCACACATGTCAAAATAAGACAACGTTTCGGTTCTCTCACAGAACCTTTCTCAAGTCAAGTGAACATAAAAGTGCATAGTGCAAAAATAAATACATCTCTACAACATGACCCAATCCATTATTGGCCAATAGAGTACTAGTGCACTCCCATTCATGGGTGGGCTACAATTCATATAATTAACTCCATCTGTTAACATACACACCAACGACAGTCAGGGCATGTCAGTGATACATTCAATAATAATCCACCATCATATGTGTATACAAGTGCGTATAATAAAGTGAACAGTGCAATTTAAAAAGACCTTGACTGTATTACCGTGCCGCAGGCTTGATAGTGGATCACAACAGTATGGGGAGAAGGCGTCTTTGCTTGTGTCGGAGCGCGCCACTCATCCGCGTCCACTGCTCCTTACTGCGCATGTATCCAACCCCCTTCCTTGACGCAGCATATAACAGTCATGCGTCGCCACTAGGGTGGAAACCAACGTGATGACGCACAGCCGATCATGTCTGAGCGCTACGCACATACAGAGTGTGCGTCAGCACGCAGTCAAATCGTCCGCGCCCCTCCACGAGTCCATGTCCACCATCTTACTTCAGGCACTATTTTTGGGCAATATTATTATGCCTCCATATAACCCCATACTTATTTCGTCCCTATCCAATGCCCGGCACAGGCAGGAGTCAAGGTAATAATCAATACATACAAATATATATTTAGCTTAGACAGATCATTGTAGCTTCCATTTAATTCACCATATACAGAGAGCAGACAACATCAGACTATAAGTCCTGTAGACTGGGTATCTAGCTAACCATTCCTCCTGTCACCCTAAATTCTACATTTAACCCTTTAGGTTTCAGGGTATCCAGCCGAAAGATCCACCTTAGCTCAGTTTTCTTTAGTTTACTTAATCGATCCCCTCCTCTATCCAGTGGTTTAACATGGTCTATAAATCATAAATTTCAAATCGCTTTCTTTATGGTTTTTTTCAGCAAAATGCTTTGATACGGGCAAATCTCTTCTTTTATTCCTGATAGATTGTCTATGGTTATTCAACCTAGTTTTTAGATCGCAAGTGGTTTCACCAACATATAATTTTTTACAAGGGCACCATAGTACATATATCACCCATGACGAATCACAGGTGAGATAATGTCTTATGTCAAAGGTCTCGCCCGTGTCTGGATGTGCGAACACCGATCCCTTGGCCATCTGTTTACAGTTCACACATCCCAGACACGGGAAAGAGCCCGTGCGCCTTGTTTTAAGAAACGTCTGTCTCAATTGTCCTTTGTCTGGTACTTTGGAGTGTACTACCTTATCCCTGATGTTCCCTGCTCTTCTATATGCCATCATAGGCGAATTTTTAAAGGCAGCAATATTAGGGTGTCCACTGCTCAATAAACCCCAATGTCGCCTCACTATCTTTTCAATATCGGGACTCAACTCATTATATGATGATACGAACGGCAATCTGTCACTAGTCTGTCTTTGTTTCGGGGTCAACAACTCATCTCTAGGGATTTTTTTTAGCCCTTTCCGCATGTCTTTTTTACTAACCTTCTAGGGTACCCCCGGTCTATAAAGGATTGTTCCATGTTTTTCATTGCTGAACTCATATTCTCATCTTTGTCAACTATTCTCCGTACTCAAAGCATTTGACTAAACGGCAGAGAATCTACCATCCTTCTTGGATGCCCACTAGTAAAATGCAACAATGTGTTCTTATCTGTGGCCTTACTATTTAAATCCATATGTACCTGTTCATCCTCAATGTATACTTGTGTATCCAAGTATTGCACCCGGTCAGTCGATGTCTAAGCTAAATATATATTTGCATGTATTGATTATTACCTTGACTCCTGCCTGTGCCGGGCATTGGATAGGGACGAAATAAGTATGGGGTTATATGGAGGCATAATAATATTGCCCAAAAATAGTGCCTGAAGTAAGATGGTGGACATGGACTCGTGGAGGGGCGCGGACGATTTGACTGCGTGCTGACGCACACTCTGTATGTGCGTAGCGCTCAGACATGATCGGCTGTGCGTCATCACGTTGGTTTCCACCCTAGTGGCGACGCATGACTGTTATATGCTGCGTCAAGGAAGGGGGTTGGATACATGCGCAGTAAGGAGCAGTGGACGCGGATGAGTGGCGCGCTCCGACACAAGCAAAGACGCCTTCTCCCCATACTGTTGTGATCCACTATCAAGCCTGCGGCACGGTAATACAGTCAAGGTCTTTTTAAATTGCACTGTTCACTTTATTATACGCACTTGTATACACATATGATGGTGGATTATTATTGAATGTATCACTGACATGCCCTGACTGTCGTTGGTGTGTATGTTAACAGATGGAGTTAATTATATGAATTGTAGCCCACCCACGAATGGGAGTGCACTAGTACTCTATTGGCCAATAATGGATTGGGTCATGTTGTAGAGATGTATTTATTTTTGCACTATGCACTTTTATGTTCACTTGACTTGAAAAAGGTCCTGTGAGAGAACCGAAACGTTGTCTTTGCTGACATGTGTGAATAAATTACACACTTTTTTTTACTTGAAGGAGTGCTGCGGATTTTCTTTGTCTACTGATTTCGTCCTATATCGAAGGACCACCGCGGGCACCCATACAGCTACATCTGCATTTGAAGGAGTGCTGCCTGACCTTTTCCATGAATATATATATATATATATATATATATATATATATAAAAGGAAAACAATGGCGGCACCGGAATACAAAAAGGGTGCTATGTCCAGGGATGTAGCAGCTTACCCCATCAATAGGAAACGAAAAAAGGACAGCACTCCAAGTAAAAGTGATGATGATTTAAATCATCATCACTTTTACTTGGAGTGCTGTCCCTTTTTTCGTTTCCTATATATATATATATATATATATATATATATATTATATTTTTTTTTTTTACAATTTTATGTGTTTTATTTGGGGAATTTTTTAATTCTGAAAAACATATATATATTTTTTACTTTCTATTTTTGTCCCACTATGGGAATTCAACTTCTGGGGGTCTAAACCCCTCTGCAATGCATTACAATGCAACCTGTATTGTAATGCATTGGCTGACAGCTTTTATGCTGACAGTATACCTATGAGACCCAGCCTGGGGCTGGATATCACAGGCTTCCGTAGAAGGCAAGCCCCGATGCCTATGGAAGGCATTGGGCTGCCTTCTCTGCCATAGAGTCCCTGTCACTGCAGCGCAGGGACCCGATGGAGATGCTGAGGGAACCTGTACCCTCCCGCAAACCCTCTGCATGCAGCGGTCAGCTTTGACCGTGGCATACAAGGGGTTAATACACCAGCATTGGTGTTTTCACCCATGCTGGCGTATGCAGCAGCGGCCCGGCTGATAGTGACTGCCGGGTACGTGCCGCTGATTTGGCAGGAGCAGCTCCTGCACCCGCCGATCAGCCCGATCCTTAAGTCACGTCCACCAGTGCTGTACATGTACGGCAAGGGTCCTTAAGGGGTTAATATATGCAAATGAGCCTCTAGAAGCAATGGGGGCGTTGCTGTTACACCTAGAGACTCTGCTCTCTCTGTAACTGCCTTTGATTGACAGGACCAGGCAGTGTAAATGTGATGACGCCTGCCTGGCCCTTTCAAATCAAACTACAGAGGATGCGGCAGTTGCAGAGGGAGCAGAGCCTCTAGGAGTAACGGCAACGCCCCCATTTCTCCAAGAAGCTCATTTGCATATATTAAAACATAATTTTTCTCAGTAATGCGGGCACATATGAACATGGGACCAACACAGTTGCCTTCAGCTGTCAAACACTCATTTAACAGGTCAGACAGTTTCATAGGTACAAATCTGCTGACAGATGCCCTTTAACTCTCAAACGGACACAGCGTCTTATGTGTGGATAGTCAGCTTCTCTATTCATTCCTATGATACAATGAGGCTCTCACACAGTGCAAATGAAACTTGTTTTCCTTGTCCCATAGGAGTATGACATCATGAAACTGGTATATTAGGGTTAACAGCAGTCACACATGATCTTAGGGTTAAGACTTTTTGTAAACCTTAAAAGGCTGCTATATATCTTGTACATCTGTATATCTTGTCTCCCGCTGTAAAAAATATAGAAAGTGTACTACGCAGTATTCATTATTTTTATTTTATTTTTATTGAATAAGCTTAGTATTGAATACAATAGTTTACTACTCTATTCCACAACATAGATGTTTACCAGCATATACCAACCCTGTTTTGGCCTTTGTTGTGTGAATGGAGCTCTATGGATATGTTTTGCATATAGGCCGAGAAGATTCCCCATGTATATGCTAAACGGTTAATTGTAATCTGAACAGAACATTATGCAGTGACCAGACGAGTCACCTGGCAGCCTATGACATTGGTTTACAGCATAAACTATGCAGACAAAGGCAACTTGCTAGTAATTATCAGTAGGACAACCAATACCGCCAGTCTCATGATAACTCAAGTATCATAACATCAAGGACATTGTGAGTCCTACGCCAAACACTTATCTGCGGAGAGGGGATAAGTGTCCGATTGGAAGGGGACTGACCTTTGGGGCTATGGCCGAAAATGAAATTAGGGGATCTTTGTTACCCTGTTTTAAGGGAGCGGTGGTCATACATTTGTGCTCTTGTGATTGGCAGGGGACCCAGCAGTCAGATCAGACACTCATGCCCTACCCATAGGGTAAGGGATTTGTTTGTTATTGGACAACCCTTATAAGATGTATTACAGGCTAAATATCCTAATTTAGGTATAAATGGGTGTTATATGTACCTCAAGGAGATCACCTTCAATTGAGTAACCAAATAAGAGTTTCTGTGCTTCAACACTTCCAGAGGAAAATATATACAGCTTCAGGTTTGCTTCTTTCCACTTTTTCAGAGCTGGCACCACGTCATCATATACCCTACAATCAAATGGAAGATTGTGTCATACAGTTGTGCTAAAACCCGAGAAAAAGGAGCAAATTTCTGTCCTGCTAAATACGGTTTCCCCTTCTATCGCCTTCAAATTCCAATATATATCACACTACAGTAGCAAGAGATACACTAGATTTGCTTTCCTGTTAAAACATTTATTCAAACCTTGATTTAAGCTGAGTGACTACCAATACATGTTTTTACAATCACACCAATACTTATGCTAAGCCACAGCCATTTTACAGCAGGTAAGTGTTGCAAGGTCGTCCCGTGCCCGGAGGAGGGCGGCTTGGTTGTCTAAAGACAGCTAGGCTCCTGCGCTAACAGCCAGGGTGCCAGTCGTTTAAGCTCTTCGATGTCACTGTGAACAGCAACCGTGGCATCTAAGTGACTTGAAACAGAGGGAGCTCCCTCAGTCACCCATGAGTCCTTCCCATGGGACCATGGGGTGGAGATGGTTGATATGGCAGCCGGAGGTAATAATCGCCTTTGGGTCTGTCATCTACAGAAATCTAATAGGAAACACCGGAGGCAGAGTTTAATTGGCTGTTAGTGTGAAATAACAGGTATGACAAAGTGCTTTTCCTAAGTTTTCTAAAACTAAATTAATTAAAAAGGTTACAAAAAAAGTCCCAAGTGGGAAAAAAAAAAACAAAAACATTCACATGTCCGCAAAATGGGTCCGGGTCCGTTCCGCAACATTGTGGAACGGATCCAGACCCATTCATTTTCAATAGGGCCGCAAAAGATGCGCAGACACGGACAAGAAAAGGCATTTCTATTTAAAGTGCCAGCCATGCCATGTGCGGCCCGCAAAACACTTGCGGACGTGTGAATGGACCCTAGAAAGAAAATATAAAAAAAATCAACACATACAATTTATTACATCAGTAATGATCATACACTCATCAACATGGAAATTGTTGTACCAAGAAGGACAAGCTGTAAATTGAGGAAGTAGCAGGTGCCGCTAACATCTGCAGACAAAGACATTGTACATTTGGTATCACTCTACGGACTCACTGAATAAAAATATTGTGTTATTCTAAATGTAGAAAAGGGGAAAAAAACAACCTACGAAACAGTGCCAGAAATGATCAGAAAATCATATGTACCCTTAAAATGGTAATACTAAAAGCTACAACTAGTTGTGCAAAAATTATGACCACAGGGTGGTGAGAAAGAGACCAAAAATGCCATAAAGGCCCAAATCACAGAGGAGAGATATTTATAGACTAATTTATTGGAAAAATGAAGCACTTAGGGTGAAATGGAAATTACGCATTTTATCCCAAACCTCTATGGAGCATCATTTGACTGTAGAGCTCAGCGGTGTCCCGATAGACTAAATGTAATATTTATCAATGGAAGGGGTGGGGGGAGGATTCATGAAACAAAAATCTAATAAACATGAACTGCAGCTCCACATAATGTGTTACCCAGCTTTCCTGGGACCTTGAATGACCAATCTGCTTTGTCACAGTACGGAGGATTTGTCACGAGGATTCTTGCTCATATTTTCCAGACTCCTGGCTGGCACATCCAGCTAGGCATTCTACAGTATTGAGGATTTACCAGTTCATGGATAGGTTGATCTGGCAGTCTGCAGTATGGGATAGTGGGGTAACAACCTCTTTGGGGTAGTGACTGACGCATATTGGTTACATGAAACACAAACAATTTTGCTCTGGTATATTATGTGAATCTATCATAGGGTTCCAGGGCAACATAGTCTGCTGTCACCAATGCAGCTGAATAGTGTTGTCACCCATCTTTCCAGGTCCCTGATCAGCAAGTTAGTCTAGCTCAGTGGTCGGCAAAGTGCGGCTCGCGAGCCACAAGCGGCTCTTTTTATCCTTGAATGCAGCTCTTTGGTGCGGGCTGGCGGGTGGGTGGCCGTGCAGCCATATCGCGCCGCTCAAGCTTGCAAAATGTCCGTCATGCGCCTCCTGCCCAGTCTGTCTGCTCCTTCCACTTTATGAATGAAGCAGGCAGGCGGGGCAGGAGGCGCATGACGGAGGGTGAGATGTCATAAGTACGTCACCCACAGTAATCCCCCATAAGTGCGTCATCCACAGATATCCCCCATAAGTGCGTCATCCACAGATATCCCCCATAAGGCGTCATCCACAGAAATCCCCCATAAGTGCGTCATCCACAGATATCCCCCAAAAGTGCGTCACCCACAGTAATCCCCCATAAATGCGTCATCCACAGATATCCCCCATAAATGCGTCATCCACAGATATCCCCCATAAATGCGTCATCCACAGATATCCCCCATAAATGCCTTTCACAGAAATCCCCCATAAGTGCGTCATCTACAGATATCCCCCATAAGTGCGTCATCTACAGATATCCCCCATAAGAGTGTCATCCACAGATATCCCCCATAAGTGCGTCATACACAGATATCCCCCATAAGTGCGTCATCCACAGATATCCCCCATAAGTGCGTCATCCACAGATATCCCCCATAAGTGCGTCATCCACAGATATCCCCCATAAGTGCGTCATCCACAGATATCCCCCATAAGTGCGTCATCCACAGATATCCCCCATAAGGCGTCATCCACAGATATCCCCCATAAGTGCGTCATCCACAGATATCCCCCATAAGTGCGTCATCCACATTACATCCACATCTGCAGACAAGTTTAATAAAAGTAAAAAATGATAAAGATAAAATGAAATAATAATCAAGATCCAAATAAAATAAAGTACATATAAAAGTATGTAAAAACACACTCTGGGCTCATGCCCACGAATGTAAGGGCACCGTGCCTGTGCTGCGGACCGCAAATAGCAGACCGCAATGCACGGACACAGACCATGGGGCAGCTGCATGAGGATCGCAGACCCATTCACTTGAATCAGGTTCGCGATCCGCATCCGACTGCCCGCACCGCAAAAAATGAGCGCATGCTGAAGTGAATGGGTCCACGATGCGGGCTGCACACGGCCGTGTGCAGCCCGCATCATGGACCCATTCACTTCAATGGGTCCAGGATCCGGGATATGAGTGCTACAGTGTGCTTCCGTGGTGCTTCTGGCTGTGCCTCCACACCGCCAGAAGCACCACGGAAGCACTCTGTAGCACTCATATCCCGGATCCTGGACCCATTGAAGTGAATGGGTCCTTGATGCGGGCTGCACACGGCCAGTGCCCGTGTATTGCGGACCCGCCGTATGCGGCCTGCAATATGGTAACGGCGGGCACACGGTCGTGTGCATGAGCCCTAATAGTCCTCACTGGTACTGTTGACACAATATTTTAGGTTTTAAAAATGTGGCTCTCGAAAGAAATTTCAGTCGTGGTTTTGGCGATATTTGGCTCAGTTGACAAAAAAGTTTGCCCACCACTGGTCTAGCTATATGATGTATTTATCACGTCATAACTAGGTACATTTCAACCTTGTCCACCCACAGCAGCCAATGGACGAATTAATTTTAAAGTAATACCTTTGTTAACCCACTAATTTTTCGGCCATTGGCTGCCACCGCACTGCCCAAGTGGAAACCCAGTCTAAAACTGTTCTTATCGATAGAAAATGAATAAGACCACATGGGACCAGATGTAGCAGCCACCCGAAAGTAGCACGAAACTCGTGCGGCCATGCTAGTTACAACTGTATTCTATTGGGCCGATACAAATTGTCAATCGTTCCTTACTGTTAAAGGGGTTGTTCGGGTTCAGAACTGAACCCGGACATACCCATAATCTCACTGAGGCAGCCCCTTCCCCGACTTGAGCATCGGAGCAGTTCATGCTCCGATGTTCTCCCTTGCCCTGCGCAGAGCAAGGGCTCTTTTATTTACTATAACATACTGCTGGGCAGAGGTTTCCGTACGTCAGTGTGTTCGGTGACATCACAGGCTCTGATGGGCGCGCTTTAGCGCTGCCCTAGCGGTTTTACAGGCGAGGACAGCGCTAAAGCCTGCCCATCAGTGACGTAACCGGGCTCACTGCTGGGTGGAAGCCTCCGCCTGGCAGCCCCATGGAGAGCCCGGTATGTCACCGGAACTCCAAAAAATGCCTTTGCCCTGCGCGATTCAGCGCAGAGCAAAGAAGAGCATCGGAGCATGAACTGGGTGAAATTCTGGGTATGTCCGGGTTCAGCTCTGAACCCGGACAACCCCTTTAAAGAGGTTCTCTGGGCTACAGATGTTGATGAGCTATATTTAGGATAGCTCATGAATATCAGCTTGGTGGAGGTCCAACACTTATATAAGGAGCCGAAACAGAAGGCTCCATACACTGTTTAGTTTCTGGCGCCGGCATATAGAAATTCAGCTCCCATTCACTTGAATGGGAGTTTAGCTGCAGTACCGTGGCACAGCTACTACATAGTGTATCAGGCCGTTTGCCTCCAGTTCCCTACACTCTACAGCATTCAATGCCATGGTTGCCCAAAACAGAAAATTAGTGAGGGTGCTGAGTGTCGAACCCCCAACAAGTTGATATTCATGACCTATCATGAGCATTGATCATTAATATCTGTAACCTGGAGAACCTTTTTAATAGTTGTTAAAGGTTTTTGAAGCTAAAATCAGTAGTGAGTTCCAAAATGGAAGTACTACCTGTCATTTATACACTGCCTGTCCAAAAAAAAAAAAAGTCGCCACCTGGATTTAACTAAGCAAATAGTCACGAGCCTCCATTGGATAATTACTGCATGGGCGATTATCTTTAACCCCAACTGATGCAATGAGTTGCTTCTCATTTCTTAAACAACCATGTCGAAAGACATCTCATGGTCGTGGAAAAGATGTTAGTCTGTTTGAGAAGGGTCAAATCATTGGCATGCATCAAGCAGAGAAAAAAAATCTAAGGAGATTGCAGAAACTACTAAAATTGGGTTAAGAACTGTCTAACGCATTATTAAAAACTGGAAGGATAGTGGGGACCCATCGTATTCGAGGAAGAAATGTGGTGGGGAAAAAATCCTGAATGATCGTGATCGGCGATCACTTAAACATTTGGTGAAATCAAATCGAAGAAAAACAACAGTAGAACTCAGGGCTATGTTTAATAGTGAAAGTAAGAGCATTTCCACACGCACAATGCGAAGGGAATTCAAGGGATTGGGACTGAACAGCTGTGTAGCCGTATGAAAACCACTAATCAGTGAGGAAAACCAGAAAAAAAGGCTTCCATTTGCTAGGGAGCATAAAGATTGGACTCTGGAGCAATGGAAGAAGGTCATGTGGTCTGATGAGTCCAGATTTACCCTGTTCCAGAGTGATGGGCGCATCAGGGTAAAAAGAGAGGCGGTTGATGCACCCATCATGCCTAGTGCCTACTGTACAAGCCTGTGGGGCAGTGCTATGATCTGGGGTTGCTGAAGTTGGTCAGGTCTAGGTACAGTATGTGCTCCAAGAATGAGGTTAGTTGACTACCTGAACATACTGAATGACCAGGATATTCCATCAATGGATTTTTTCTTCCCTGATGGCACGGGCATATTCCAAGATGACAATGCCAGGATTCATCGGGCTCAAATTGTGAAAGTGGTTCAGGGAGCATAAGACATCATTTTCACACATGGATTGGCCACCACAGAGTCCAGACCTTAACCCAAAATTAGAATTATTTTTTTGGCGGCCTTTTTTGGGGGGGGGGGACAGGCCATGTACCTTCTCTCCCTATTTGGTCCATTTGAGTTCAAAAACTGCATTAAAAAACCTGAACAAAACCTGATAAAATCATGCTTATAATCACTATACTGAACATACTCTATTTGGACAGGCAGTGATGTGAGGGATTACAATCTGTGTACAGAGCTGAGGAAGGCCTCATAAACCATAGATCCGCAAAATACATCCACCCTCTGTGTGCAATCCGCATTTTTCTCACTCCCATCACTAGAAATGCCTATTCCTGTTTGCGACATGGACAAGAATAGGACATGTTCTATCATTTGCAGAACGTACACACAGATGCAGACAGCACATGGATGACATCTGTGTGGTTTCCGTTTCTTTTGTGGACCCACGGAAATGAATGGGTCCATGTGCAATCTGCAGAAAATGTGGATCAGATACAGATACAAATACAGTCGTGTGCATGAGGCCTAACCATGTTACCTCTTGGCTTTCACAGACTCCTGAATTATGAACATTAAGGAATACATTCAAAATTAAACTTACAAATTAGCTTAAAAAAAGATGTGTATTGCTACCAAGACAATACGGATCAATGATAGACCAAGAGAACATTTTCAGTAACTTGAATATTGATGCAAGGAAAAACTTGGAGATACTAAGCTCAACATTAAGACGGTGCAGGTATGTATCTAAAACACATTAAAAAATAACACACAACACTTACTCTCCCTTCACTTTTCCAGTAGCATATGCAGATCTCCACATGTGGCCCTGGAGCTGCTTAAGAGCTGTGGTCTTCCTATTCAGCGACATCTGCCAACGAACATTATCAACCACACCTCTGATAACCTGTAACTCAGCTTCATGATCTGTACTGCTGGGGATGGGCACAAATCCTTCCAGTCCACTGTCTTTTTCTGCCTTACCAGTAAAAGGACAAAGAGAAGCAACACATATGTTAAAGTTATATTTATTTGCAAAGTGAAACCATATAAAGGCTTGATATGTACAGTCATGTGAAAAAATTAGGACACCCTTTGAAAGCATGTGTTTTTTTGTAACATTTTTAATAAAAGGTTATTTCATCTCCGTTTCAACAATACAGAGAGATTAAAGTAATCCAACTAAACAAAGAAAACTGAAGAAAAGTCTTTTCAAGATCTTCTGTAAATGTCATTCTACAAAAATGCCTATTCTAACTGAGGAAAAAGATAGGACACCCTCACATGTATTCCCTCTTAAATTGGCTCAGATCTCACACAGGTATATCACACCAGGTGCACATAATTAGTAGATCGTTACTCTGCATGTTGAATGAGGCTTGCCCTATTTAAACCTCAGACATTTAGTTTGGTGTGCTCCTGACTGTTGAAGTGAGAGTGAGCACCATGGTGAGAGCAAAAGAGCTGTCAGAGGACTTCAGAAAAAAGATTGTAGCAGCCTATGAGTCTGGGAAGGGATTTAAAAAGATCTCAAAAGATTTTGAAATCAGCCATTCCACTGTCCGGAAGATAGTCTACAAGTGGAGGGCTTTCAAAACAACTGCCAACATGCCCAGGACTGGTCGCCCCAGCAAGTTCACCCCAAGAGCAGATCGCAAGATGCTAAAAGAGGTCTCCAAAAACCCTAAAGTGTCATCTCGAGAACTACAGCAGGCTCTGGCTACTGTTGATGTAGAAGTACATGCCTCTACAATCAGAAAGAGACTGTACAAGTTTAACTTGCATGGGAGGTGTGCAAGGAGGAAACCTTTGCTTTCCAAGAGAAACATCGAGGCCAGACTGACATTTGCCAGAGATAAAGTTGACAAAGACCAGGACTTCTGGAATAATGTTCTTTGGACAGATGAGTCCAAAATTGAATTATTTGGACACAACAGCAGAGGACATGTTTGGCGTAAACCAAACACAGCATTCCAAGAAAAGAACCTCATACCAACTGTGAAGCATGGAGGTGGAAGTGTCATGGTTTGGGGCTGCTTTGCTGCAGCAGGACCTGGTCAGCTCACCATCATAGAATCCACGATGAATTCTACTGTGTATCAGAAGGTGCTTGAAGAACATGTGAGACCATCAGTTAGAAAATTAAAGCTGAAGCGGAACTGGACCATGCAACATGACAATGACCCAAAACATACTAGTAAATCAACCAAAGATTGGCTGAAAAAGAAGAAATGGAGAGTCCTGGAATGGCCAAGTCAAAGTCCAGATTTGAATCCCATTGAGATGCTGTGGGGTGACTTGAAAAGGGCTGTACGTGCAAGAAACCCCTCAAACATCTCACAGCTGAAAAAGTTCTGCATTGAGGAGTGGGGTAAAATTTCCTCAGACCGATGTCGAAGACTGGTAGATGGCTACAAGAACCGTCTCACTGCAGTTATTTCAGCCAAAGGAGGTAACACTCGCTATTAGGGGCAAGGTTGTCCTATCTTTTTCCTCAGTTAGAATAGGCATTTTTGTAGAATGACATTTACAGAAGATCTTGAAAAGACTTTTCTTCAGTTTTCTTTGTTTAGTTGGATTACTTTAATCTCTCTGTATTGTTGAAACGGAGATGAAATAACCTTTTATTAAAAATGTTACAAAAAACCACATGCTTTCAAAGGGTGTCCTAATTTTTTCACATGACTGTATGTGATGGCGTGAATAAAACAAAATGCAACCACAGGTTATGCAGTGGTCAGGTACAATCTACCATTTATGGGACCTGGCAGACTATGACAAGATAGCTAATGTTGGTAAAGTGGCTCTTTACAAATCAGAATCCGCCTTGGGATGTAACAAGAGAATATAGCCAAGTCAGATATCCACCTGTAGACAGCTGTTTTGGGATGCTTGCCCCTTGTCAGTATGGAGTAGGATTCTGGCTGGCTGGGTCTATGCTTTGAATGCAGCTTCGGCAGGGTGCAGAATCTCCTTAAAGAGACCTGTATGGAGACTTACTGGAAGCACTCCATGGTATTGGAGACTTATTGGCAATGCCCCATGGGAAACTAATATGAAAGGGAGCAATCTTGCCACTCCATACGAGTCAAAATCTGACTTTCCAACAAGCCTTGGGATTTGACAGGGGAATATAGCCAAGTCAGATATCCATCCATAGACAGCTGTTTAGGGTGCTTGCCACGTCACTACAGAGTAGGATTCTGTGATTACAGATGGGTATCTGGCTTGTCTGTATATTACCTTGTCAAATCCCAAGGCTTGTTGGAAAGTTGGATTTGACTCATAGGGAGTCTCTTCCACAAAGTGGCACTAGCAAGATCATTCTGTTTCTTGGGAGATACCTCTTTGCATATTTATTTCCCATAGAGAACAAACAATGCGTCTTCATACCTTGGAGCACTGCCAATAAGTCTCCTTACAGGACTGCTCTCTTTAAGGAGATCCTGCACCCTGCCTAAGCTGCACTCAAGGCATTGCACTGATGAGGGGAAAGCCCCAGAAACAGCTGTCTACAGATGGGTATCTGGCTTGTCTGTATATTACCTTGTCAAATCCCAAGGCTTGTTGGAAAGTTGGATTTGACTCATAGGGAGTCTCTTCCACAAAGTGGCACTAGCAAGATGGTTCTGTGTCTTGGGAGATACCTCTTTGCATATTTATTTCCCATGGAGAACAAACAATGCGTCTTCATACCTTGGAGCACTGCCAATAAGTCTCCTTACAGGACTGCTCTCTTTAAGGAGATCCTGCGCCCTGCCTAAGCTGCACTCAAGGCATTGCACTGATGAGGGGAAAGCCCCAGAAACAGCTGTCTACAGATGGGTATCTGGCTTGTCTGTATATTACCTTGTCAAATCCCAAGGCTTGTTGGAAAGTTGGATTTGACTCTTAGGGAGTCTCTTCCACAAAGTGGCACTAGCAAGATGGTTCTGTTTCTTGGGAGATACTTCTTTGCATATTATTTCCCATGGGGCATTGCCAATAAGTCTCCATACTATGGTGTACTTCCAGTATGTCTCCATACGGGACTGGTCTCTTTAAGGAGATTCAGCATGATGTTGAAGGAAAAGAGGTTGTAGAGGAGAGTTATTTACTGTCCAATGAATCCTACTGTCTGTGAGCCACTCATCTGTCACCACTACTAAAACTGCCAGCCATGTGAAGGGGTTGTATTGACTCTACAGTAGCAAAATGGCACAGCATTTTTTAAATGAACAATACTTAGAAAGTTATTTCATTTTGACTTTAGGAAACAAAACAAGAGAAAAAAATCTGCACAAAAGGTGTCCATAACATTTTACAGGGGTTGTCTTACAAATGGCATTTTACAAGGCACTTACTAATGTATTGTGATTGTCCATATTGCCTGCTTTACTGATACATTTTTCCATCACATTATAAACGGCTCATTTCCAGGGTTTACGGCCACTGCTGCAGCAAAGATACGAGGTGGCCTGTATAGAAACTACTGTGCTTCCGTGCCTATGTGCGATCCCACAGTCTCAACTACCAAAGAGGCCAGTGCCTTTTACCTATACTGTGCAAACACGACCACCGCTGCTGGATTGCAGGACGGTCTTAACCCCTGGAAACAAGCAGTGTATAATGAGATGGAAAAATTAACCAAGCCAGCAAAGGAGACAATATGGACAATCACATACATTTAATACAATATTAACCCCTTCTGGCAGGCAGGGACAGGGATAAACCTCCCTAGCATCGCGGGTGACGCTAGGGAGGCTTGCCCTCTGTCTGCCATTGGCTGCTCCCCCCCAACACAGGAAGTTTTCATCAGTGCACGGGGAGAAGCAGCAGCAGGGGTGCGGGGACCAGGAGCGGCGCAGGGAGTGGGGACCCAGGTAAGTATATTCAGTGCCGGGGGAACATTTTATAGGATTGGATAACCCCTTTAACCACTTCAACCCCTGCTAGCTAAAACGCCCTTAATGACCAGGCCACTTTTTACACTTCGGCACTACACTACTTTCACCGTTTATTGCTCGGTCATGCAACTTACCACCCAAATGAATTTTACCTCCTTTTCTTCTCACTAATAGAGCTTTCATTTGGTGGTATTTCATTGCTGCTGACATTTTAACTTTTTTTGTTATTAATCAAAATGTAACGATTTTTTTGCAAAGAAATGAAATTTTAGACTTCCAGTTGCAAAATTTTGCAAAAAAAACGACATCCATATATAAATTTTCCGCTAAATTTATTGTTCTACATGTCTTTGATTAATAAAAAAATTTTGGGTAAAAAAAAAAAATGGTTTGGGTAAAAGTTATAGCATTTACAAACTATGGTACAAAAATGTGAATTTCCGCTTTTTGAAGCAGCTCTGACTTTCTGAGCACCTGTCATGTTTCCTGAGGTTCTACAATGCCCAGACAGTAGAAAAACCCCACAAATGACCCCATTTCGGAAAGTAGACACCCTAAGGTATTCGCTGATGGGCATAGTGAGTTCATAGAACTTTTTATTTTTTGTCACAAGTTAGCGGAAAATGGTGATTTTTATTTTATTTTATTTTTTTCTTACAAAGTCTCATATTCCACTAACTTGTGACAAAAAATAAAAACTTCCATGAACTCACTATGCCCATCACAAAATACCTTGGGGTGTCTTCTTTCCAAAATGGGGTCACTTGTGGGGTAGTTATACTGCCCTGGCATTCTAGGGGCCCAGATGTGTGAGAAGAAGTTTGCAATCAAAATCTGTAAAAAATGACCGGTGAAATCCGAAAGGTGCACTTTGGAATGTGTGCCCCTTTGCCCACCTAGGCTACAAAAAAGTGCCACACATCTGGTATCGCCGTACTCAGGAGAAGTTGGGGAATGTGTTTTGGGGTGTCATTTTACATATACCCATGCTGGGTGAGATAAATATCTTGGTCAAATGCCAACTTTGTATAAAAAAATGGGAAAAGTTGTCTTTTGCCGAGATATTTCTCTCACCCAGCATGGGTATATGTAAAATGACACCCCAAAACACATTCCCCAACTTCTCCTGAGTACGGCGATACCAGATGTGTGGCACTTTTTTGTAGCCTAGGTGGGCAAAGGGGCACACATTCCAAAGTGCACCTTTCGGATTTCACCGGTCATTTTTTACAGATTTTGATTGCAAACTTCTTCTCACACATCTGGGCCCCTAGAATGCCAGGGCAGTATAACTACGCCACAAGTGACCCCATTTTGGAAAGAAGACACCACAAGGTATTCCGTGAGGGGCACAGCGAGTTCCTAGAATTTTTTATTTTTTGTCACAAGTTAGTGGAAAATGATGATTTTTTCTTTATTTTTATTTTTCTTACAAAGTCTCATATTCCACTAACTTGTGACAAAAAATAAAAACTTCCATGAACTCACTATGCCCATCACAAAATATCTTGGGGTGTCTTCTTTCCAAAATGGGGTCACTTGTGGGGTAGTTATACTGCCCTGGCATTCTAGGGGCCCAGATGTGTGAGAAGAAGTTTGCAATCAAAATCTGTAAAAAATGACCGGTGAAATCCGAAAGGTGCACTTTGGAATGTGTGCCCCTTTGCCCACCTAGGCTACAAAAAAGTGTCACACATCTGGTATCGCCGTACTCAGGAGAAGTTGGGGAATGTGTTTTGGGGTGTCATTTTACATATACCCATGCTGGGTGAGATAAATATCTTGGTCAAATGCCAACTTTGTATAAAAAAATGGGAAAAGTTGTCTTTTGCCGAGATATTTCTCTCACCCAGCATGGGTATATGTAAAATGACACCCCAAAACACATTCCCCAACTTCTCCTGAGTACGGCGATACCAGATGTCTGACACTTTTTTGCAGCCAAGGTGGGCAAAGGGGCACATATTCCAAAGTGCACCTTTCAGATTTCGCAGGCCATTTTTTACACATTTTGACTGCAAGGTACTTCTCACGCATTTGGGCCCCTAGAATGCCAGGGCAGTATAACTACGCCACAAGTGACCCCATTTTGGAAAGAAGACACCACAAGGTATTCCGTGAGGGGCACAGCGAGTTCCTAGAATTTTTTATTTTTTGTCACAAGTTAGCGGAAAATGATGATTTTTTCTTTATTTTTATTTTTCTTACAAAGTCTCATATTCCACTAACTTGTGACAAAAAATAAAAACTTCCATGAACTCACTATGCCCATCACAAAATACCTTGGGGTGTCTTCTTTCCAAAATGGGGTCACTTGTGGGGTAGTTATACTGCCCTGGCATTCTAGGGGCCCAAATGCGTGAGAAGTACTTTGCAATCAAAATGTGTAAAAAATGGCCTGCGAAATCCGAAAGGTGCACTTTGGAATATGTGCCCCTTTGCCCACCTTGACTGCAAAAAAGTGTCACACATGTGGTATCGCCATACTCAGGAGAAGTTGGGGAATGTGTTTTGGGGTGTCATTTTACATATACCCATGCTGGGTGAGATAAATATCTTGGTCAAATGCCAACTTTGTATAAAAAAATGGGAAAAGTTGTCTTTTGCCGAGATATTTCTCTCACCCAGCATGGGTATATGTAAAATGACACCCCAAAACACATTCCCCAACTTCTCCTGAGTACGGCGATACCAGATGTGTGACACTTTTTTGCAGACTAGATGCGCAAAGCGGCCCAAATTCCTTTTAGGAGGGCATTTTTAGACATTTGGATCCCAGACTTCTTCTCACGCTTTAGGGCCCCTAAAAAGCCAGGGCAGTATAAATACCCCACATGTGACCCCATTATGGAAAGAAGACACCCCAAGGTATTCAATGAGGGGCATGGCGAGTTCATAGAAATTATTTTTTTTTGCATAAGTTAGCGGAAATTGATTTTTATTTTTATTTTTTTCTCACAAAGTCTCACTTTCCGCTAACTTGGGACAAAAATTTCAATCTTTCATGGACTCAATATGCCCCTCACGGAATACCTTGGGGTGTCTTCTTTCCGAAATGGGGTCACATGTGGGGTATTTATACTGCCCTGGCTTTTTAGGGGCCCTAAAGCGTGAGAAGTAGTCTGGAATACAAATGTCTAAAAATGTTTACGCATTTGGATTCCGTGAGGGGTATGGTGAGTTCATGTGAGATTTTATTTTTTGACACAAGTTAGTGGAATATGAGACTTTGTAAGAAAAAACAAACCAAAAAATATATATATATATTTCCGCTAACTTGGGCCAAAAAAATGTCTGAATGGAGCCTTACAGGGGGGTGATCAATGACAGGGGGGTGATCACCCATATAGACTCCCTGATCACCCCCCTGTCATTGATCACCCCCCTGTCATTGATCACCCCCTTGTAAGGCACCATTCAGACGTCCGTATGATTTTTACGGATCCATGGATCGGATCCGCAAAACACATGCGGACGTCTGAATGGAGCCTTACGGGGGGGTGATCAATGACAGGGGGTGATCAGGGAGTGTATATGGGTTATCACCCCTCTGTCATTGATCACCCCCCTGTAAGGCTCCATTCAGACGTCCGCATGTGTTTTGCGGATCCGATCCATGTATCCGTAAAAATCATACGGACGTCTGAATGGAGCCTTACAGGGGGGTGATCAATGACAGGGGGGTGATCAATGACAGGGAAGTGATCAGGAAGTCTATATGCGTGATCACCCCCTTGTCATTGATCACCCCCCTGTAAGGCTCCATTCAGACGTCCGTATGCGTTTTGCGGATCCGATCCGTGGATCCGTAAAAATCATACGGACGTCTGAATGGAGCCTTACAGGGGGGTGATCAATGACAGGGGGTGATCAGGGAGTGTATATGGGTGATCACCCCTCTGTCATTGATCACCCCCCTGTAAGGCTCCATTCAGACGTCCGCATGTGTTTTGCGGATCCGATCCATGTATCCATGGATCTGTAAAAATCATACGGACGTCTGAATAGAGCCTTACAGGGGGGTGATCAATGACAGGGGGTGATCAATGACAGGGGGTGATCAGGGAGTGTATATGGGTGATCACCCCTCTGTCATTGATCACCCCCCTGTAAGGCTCCATTCAGACGTCCGCATGTGTTTTGCGGATCCGATCCATGTATCCATGGATCCGTAAAAATCATACGGACGTCTGAATGGAGCCTTACAGGGGGGTGATCAATGACAGGGGGGTGATCAGGGAGTCTGTATGGGGTGATCAGTGGTTCATAAAGGGTTAATAAGTGACAGGGGGGGGGGGTGTAGTGTAGTGTAGTGGTGTTTGGTGCTACTTTAGTGAGCTGCCTGAGTCCTCTGGTGGTCGATCCAAACAAAAGGGACCACCAGAGGACCAGGTAGCAGGTATATTAGACGCTGTTATCAAAACAGCGTCTAATATACCTGTTAGGGGTTAAAAAAATCACATCTCCAGCCTGCCAGCGAGCGATCGCCGCTGGCAGGCTGGAGATCCACTCGCTTACCTTCCGTTCCTGTGAGCGCGCGCGCCTGTGTGCGCGCGTTCACAGGAAATCTCGGCTCTCGCGGGAGGACGCGTATATGCGTCCACCCAGAAGAGCAGGGCCGCCGGCAGGATGCAATCCTGCGTACGGCGGTCCTGAGCAGGTTAACATTCCCCATATGTCTACTTTATGTTGGCATCATTTTGTAAATGTCATTTTATTTTTTAGAACTTTAGAAGGCTTAGAATTTTAGAAGCAATTCTTAAAGGGATTCTGTCACCTCGTTTTAGGTTACAGAGCTGCGGACATGCACTGCTAGATCGCCGCTAGCATGTCCACAATATACCTGTCCCATAATGGTGTGTCCTTTTATTGTGTTAAAAAAATGATTTTATAGATATGTAAATGACCCTGGTAAGGAGCCCAAGGGGCTGTACTAACCTTCTTGGTGCCCAGCCATGCCCCCCTGTGTCCTCCGACTCTCCTCCTTGCTCACAGTTAGATTGCTGTAATCTCGCGATGCGAGAGCTCACTCATGCACAGTGCTGGTATAGTGTTCCTTCCCTGTGCTGGCATCAGCCTCAGGGAAGGAACTGCGCATGCGCGAGCTAGCACATCGCGAGATTGTGAGCAAGGAGGAGATTCCTGGATGCAGGCGGTGCTGGGCTCCTTCACAGGGGGGCATGGCTGAGCTCCAAGAAGGTTTGTGCAGCCCCTTGGGCTCCTTACCAGGGTCATTTACACATATATATATATATATATATATAAAAAATAATTTTTTTAACACAATAACACAGCTTTATGGGACAGGTATATTGCGGACATGCTAGCGGCGATCTAGCCATGCATGTCCGCAGCTCTGTAAGCTAAAACGAGGTGACAGAATCTCTTTAAAATGTTAAGAACATTTCCAAAATCCACTTTTAAGGACCAGTTCAGTTCTGAAAAGTCACTTTGTGAGGCTTACATAGTAGAAACCTCCCATAACAACCCCATTTTAGAAACTAAACCCCTCAAGTTATTTAAAGGGTTTCTACCACTTCGGTGTCACTTATTTAGCTGTCAGACACTAGCGATCCGCTAGTGTCTGCTCTGGCCAACCATCCTAATATAATTGCTTTTGGGGCAGCCGTTTTGATAAAAAAACTACTTTTATTAATATGCTAATGAGCCTCTAGGTGCTATGGGGGCGTCATTAGCACCTAGAGGCTCCGTCTACCTTCAGAAACTGCCGCCGCCCAGCGCGTCCCTCCAGCCCGCCCATCTCCTCCTGAATGCGATCCTCCTTGTGAGCGCCTGTATTCGGCGCATGCGCAGTGAATGTCTGACAGCTTCCCTGCTCAGACATCTCCACTGCGCCTGTTCCTCGGAGCACTATGGCGTCATCGCGCAGGCGCAGTGGAGATGTCTGAGCAAGGAAGCGGTCAGACATTCACTGCGCATGCGCAGAATACATACGCTAACAAGGAGGATCGCATTCAGGAGGAGATGGGCGGGCTGGAGGGACGCGCTCGGCGGCGGCAGTTTCTGAAGGTAGACGGAGCCTCTAGGTGCTAATGACGCCCCCATAGCACCTAGAGGCTCATTAGCATATTAATAAAAGTAGTTTTTTTATCAAAACGGCTGCCCCAAAAGCAATTATATTAGGATGGTTGGCCAGAGCAGACACTAGCGGATCGCTAGTGTCTGACAGCTAAATATGTGACACCGAAGTGGTAGAAACCCTTTAAAACAGATTTTACAAAATGTGCTAACCCTTTAGGTGTTCCACAAGAATTAAAGGAAAATGGAGATGACATTTCTAAATTTCACTTTTTTGGCAGATTTTAAATTTTAATCCATTTTTTTCTGTAACACATCAAGGGTTAACAGCCAAACAAAGCCCAATATCTATTACCCTGCTTCTGCAGGTTACAGAAACACTCCACATGTGGTGGTAAACTGCTGCATGGGCACACGGCAGGGCGCAGAAGGAAAGGAGCGCTGTATGGTTTTTGAAAGGCAGATTTTGTTGGACTGGTTTTTAGAAACCATGTTCCATTTGAAGCCCCCTTACAGTAGAAACTCCCAAAAAGTTACCCCATTTTGGAAACTACGGGATAAGGTCACAGTTTTGTTGGTTTTATTTTGGGGTTCATATGGTTTTTGATCGCTCAATATTCGTTTTTTGTGAGGCAAGGTAACAAAAATAAAAAATATGGGTGTTCTGGCAGTTTTAATTTTTTGTTTTTTACACTGTTCCTCTGACAGGGTAGATTATGTGCTATTTTTATAGAACAGGTTGTTACGGATGCAACGATATCAAATATGTCTACTTTCTTTAGTTGTTTGTTTCAGCTTTACATAATAAAGCATTTTTGAAAAAAAAATTATGTTTTTGTGTCATTTTATGAACATATTTTTTTATTTTACTGCCGATCGTCTTGTGCAGGGGCTCGTTTTTTCAGGTACATATGATTTTTTGATCATTCAATATTACATTTTATAGGGCTGTTTATTTTTATTTTTTTAAACAGCATTCACCTGTGGGGGTAGGTCATGTGATATTTTTATAGAGCAGCTCGTTATGTACATGGCAAAACCTAATATATATAAACTGTTTCTTATTTAAATTTTACACAATAAGGGCATTTTTGAAACAAAAAAAGAATGATGTTTTAGGCCTCTTTCACACGGGCGTCAGTTTTTTTGCCCGGATAAGAGCCGGGTGCGTTGCGGGAAAATGCGCGAGTGCAAAACATTGTCATGCGTTGCACTCGCGTGAGAAAAATCGCGCATGTTTGGTACCCAAACCCGAACTTCTTCATAGAAGTTCGGGCTTGGGATTGATGTTCTGAAGATTGTATTATTTTCCCTTATAACATGGTTAGAAGGGAAAATAATAGCATTCTGAATACAGAATGCATAGTAAAACAGCGCTAGAGGGGTTAAAAAAAAAAAAAATCATTTAACTCACCTTAGTCCACTTGCTCGCGAAGCCCGGCATATCCTTGTGTCTCCGCTGCTGATGAACAGGACCTGTGGTGAGCTGCTCCATTAAATACAGGTTAAGGACCTTCGATGACGTCACTCCGGTCATCACATGGTACGTCACATGATCTTTTACCATGGTGATTCACCATGGTAAAAGACCATGTGATGACCGGAGTGACGTCATCGAAGGTCCTTAAGCTCTATTTAACCACCTCCCGACCGCTGTACGCACCGATGCGTCCGGGAGGTGGTTGTTTAGTTCCTCCTGGACGCATCGGCGCGTCCTCTCGCGAGACGCGAGATTACGTCACAGCCGGCCCGCGCATGCGCATCGCGGGCCGGCATTTCGCAGAAGACTATTTAGTCAGCAGCCTGCCGGCCACGATCATTGGCTGGCAGGCTGCTGATTTTTTAAAAAACCAATCAGCAGCCATATAACCCCACATATTAGTAAATATGATGGGGTTATATGGCTGCTGTGCTCCTCTGCTCCTTCTTTTGGTCGGTTGGTTCCAGCAGAGGAGCAGAGGAGAACATCATTACTGTGAGTACCCACCACACCACATTTAGCCCCCAGATCACCCCAATTAACCCTTTGATCACCCCTTTTATCCCCCCCTGTCAATCACTAGTGAAAGGAAAAAAGTGATCAGTGCAAACTGTCACTTTTTTTTTTCACTGTTATTGACCGTTAGGTTTTAGGTATAGTTTAGGTCCCTTGGTTAGGTAGTTAGCGATCAGTTAGCGCCCAGCCCACCGCACCCCGTTATTCGCTGATTAGCGTATCGCTAATCAGCATTTGTACTTTTATAGTATCTGAAAGTGATCAAAACTGATCACGGTCAGATCTATAATAGTACTAGTGTCACTTTAGTTCGCCCTCCACCCAAAACGCAGTGTTTGCCCGATCAGGCCTGATCGGTCGCCCACACGTGCGTTTGCCCACGCCCGCCCCACCGCAGTGCCAAAAAAATTTTTTTTTTTTGATCACTGCACATTCACTTTACACGCACTGCGGCGATAATTATCAACCGCAGCAGCCTCCGGTACTTCGCTAGCCTCCCATTTGTAAGACAGGCTTGCTTTTTTTTTCTTGGGTAGTCTCAGGGAATACCCCGAAATTTAGTTGCCCACATGTCTAACAGGGGGTATTCTTCTGAAGAGGCCTACAGGCTTCTGACCCAGTCGGATGAGGAGTGGGAACCCTCATCTGATGAATCCAGCGGGTCAGAATACGAACCTGTAGAAAGCAGTGGCTCTCTGACCCAAAGTTCGGACGAGGAGGCTGAGGTCCCTGATAGCACCAGGCGTACCCGGCCCCGTGTCGCTAGACCGCAGGTTGCGCAGGATCCGCTTCAAGAGCAGCAGAGTGGGGCTGGTGCTGTCGGATTACGTGGTGAGGCATACACCAGCAGCCCAGCCCTTCCTGGACCTAGTACCAGCACTGCCGTACAACCTGGTGAAGTAGCGAGCACCAGAAGGGCAGTTGAAGCTGGTACGGTGGCACGTGCAGTAGTGACCCCGTCGCAGCCACCGCAAAGACGTGCCCGTAGAGCCCCTAGAATCCTAGAGGTGCTGGCAAACCCTGATTGGCAGTCCCCAACTTCAGCCGCACCCGTAGTTTTCCCTTTCACCGCCCAGTCTGGAGTTCGGGTTGAGACAGCTCAGATCGATTCGGCCCTGGGATTTTTTGAGCTGTTCTTGACTGCGGAGCTTTTAGACTTAGTTGTGGCAGAGACAAACCGGTATGCCACACAATTTATCACCGCTAACCCGGAAAGCTTTTATGCCCAGCCTTTCCGGTGGAAACCAGTCCAAGTTTCCGAATTTAAAACTTTTCTGGGCCTCCTCCTCAACATGGGCCTGACAAAAAAGCATGAATTGAGGTCATATTGGTCCACGAACCCGATTCATCACATGCCCATGTTCTCTGCTGCTATGTCCAGGACACGATTTGAGGTCATCCTGCGTTTCCTGCACTTTAGCGACAACACCGCCTCCCGTCCCAGGGGCCACCCTGCTTTTGACCGGCTCCACAAAATTCGGCCCCTCATAGACCATTTCAACCTGAAATTTGCAGATATTTATACCCCAGAGCAAAACATCTGCATAGACGAGTCCCTAATACATTTTACCGGGCGCCTTGGCTTCAAACAATACATCCCAAGCAAGCGCGCCCGGTATGGGGTCAAATTGTATAAGCTCTGTGAAAGGGCCACAGGCTATACCCACAAATTTCGGGTCTATGAGGGAAAAGATCAGACCCTGGAGCCGGTCGGTTGCCCTGACTACCTGGGGAGCAGTGGGAAGACAGTTTGGGACTTGGTGTCACCCTTATTCGGCAAGGGGTACCATCTTTATGTGGACAATTTCTACACAAGTGTGGCCCTCTTTAGGCATTTGTTTCTAGAACGGATTGGCGCCTGTGGTACCGCGCGAACTAGTCGCGCGGGCTTCCCCCAACGGCTCGTTAGCACCCGTCTTGCAAGGGGGCAGAGGGCCGCACTGTGTAACGAAGAACTGCTCGCGGTGAAATGGAGAGACAAGCGTGACGTTTACATGCTCTCCTCCATTCACGCAGACACGACAATACAAATTGAGCGAGCAACCCGTGTCATTGAAAAGCCCCTCTCAGTCCACGACTATAACCTCCACATGGGAGGGGTCGACTTCAATGACCAGATGTTGGCTCCGTATTTAGTTTCCCGACGCACCAGACGCTGGTATAAGAAGGTGTCTGTATATTTAATTCAATTGGCTCTGTACAATAGTTTTGTTCTCTACAGTAAGGCTGGGAGAACTGGATCCTTCCTCAAATTTCAGGAAGAGATCATCGCGAACCTCCTGTATCCAGGAGGTTCCGTGGCCCCATCCACCAGTGTAGTTAGCCGTCTACACGAGCGACACTTCCCCAGTGTCGTTGCTGGTACCTCAAACCGACCGCCACCCCGAAAAAAATGTTGTGTCTGTAGCAGGAGTGGAATAAGGCGTGACACCCGCTATTTCTGTCCTGACTGTCCCGACCACCCTGCCCTATGCTTAGGGGAGTGTTTCCGAAAGTACCACACACAGGTACACCTAGCATAGGGATCACATCTCACCAGGATAGGCACACAGGGCTATTAGGGCCCATTCACTCACAGCTGCTGCAAACGTCTCCTTTCACATGGGACAAAGTGCATAACGCACTTCGCCACATCTTTGGGCGATTTGCGCTTTGCACATTGACCCATGGGGAAGGAGAGGTTTGTTCTATAAAGGTTAAAAAAAAAAAAAAAAAAAAAAAAACAGGTTAATGTTTAGTTCCAAAAGTTAAAGTTACATGTTCTGTTCCAAAGTTAATAAAATTATTGCGTTGCGGCCTGGTTTTTTCTTTTTTTTTTGTCTTTTTACCTTCCAGGTGGACCAACCGATCTACTAGCTGCAGCACCGATGTGCATTCTGACAGAAGCATTGCGCATTACAGAAGAAAAACTCTCCACTCTACTCTCCAGATCACATCTCACCACCTGTGCACTTGACCCGATCCCATCCCACCTCATCCCTAACCTCACCACAGTGTTTATCCCAGCCCTAACTCATCTCTTCAATCTATCACTAAACTCTGGTGTCTTCCCCTCTGCTTTTAAACATGCTACCATTACACCCATCCTCAAAAAGCCTTCACTTAACCCATCTTCCCTGTCCAGTTATCGCCCCATATCACTTCTTCCGTATGCCTCAAAGCTACTTGAACAACATGTCCATTCTGAACTGTCCTCCCACCTCTCCTCTTGCTCCCTCTTTGACCGCCTACAATCCGGCTTCCGAACCCACCACTCGACCGAGACTGCCCTTACCAAAGTCACCAATGACCTACTGACAGCCAAAACCAAGAAACAATACTCTGTCCTCCTTCTCCTTGACCTGTCCTCTGCCTTCGACACTGTTGACCACACCCTTCTGTTGCAAACTCTCTCATCTCTTGGCATCACTGACCTGGCTCTCTCCTGGATCACATCATACCTCACAGACCGGACGTTTAGCGTCTCCCACTCCCGCACCACCTCCTCGTCTCATGCCCTCTCTGTTGGTGTCCCGCAAGGCTCTGTCCTAGGACCCCTGCTCTTCTCAATCTACACTTTTGGCCTGGGACAGCTCATAGAGTCCCATGGCTTTCAGTATCACTCCTATGCTGATGACACACAAATCTACCTTTCTGGTCCAGACATCACCACCTTACTATCAAGAATCCCACAATGTCTATCTTCTATATCATCCTTCTTCGCCTCTCGCTTTCTTAAACTTAACATGGATAAGACAGAATTCATAATCTTTCCCCCATCTTGTTCAACCCCCCCAACAGACCTATCTATCACGATCAATGGCTGCACATTATCCCCAGTCAAAAAAGCCTGCTGCCTTGGAGTGACCTTAGATTCTGCCCTTTCCTTCCGACCGCACATCCAAGCCCTTTCCACCACCTGCCGCCTCCAACTCAAAAACATCTCCCGCATCCGTGCTTTCCTTAACTTTGAATCTGCGAAAATGCTCGTACATGCCCTCATTATCTCCCGCCTAGACTACTGCAACATTCTCCTCTGTGGCCTTCCATCTAGCACCCTCGCACCCCTCCAATCTATCCTCAACTCCGCTGCCCGACTAATCCACCTCTCACCTTATTACTCCTCTGCCTCTCCCCTCTGCCAATCCCTTCACTGGCTCCCCATTGCCCAACGAATCCACTTCAAAGTACTGACAAACACATACAAGGCCGTCCATAACCTGTCCCCTCCCTACATCTCTGAGCTACTTTCCCGATACATCCCCACACGCACTCTCCGATCCTCACAAGACCTCCTTCTCTCCTCTCCTCTTATCGCCTCTTCCCACAATCGACTCCAAGATTTCTCCCGTGCATCCCCCATACTCTGGAACTCGCTACCCCAACATATCAGACTCTCACCTACAGTGGAATCCTACAAAAGAAACCTGAAAACCCACCTCTTCAGACAAGCCTACAACCAATGACCCTGCTGCCTCTATACCGCCATGACCAACTCAACCCGCACCTACTGTGTCCTTCTCCCATACCATGTAGATTGTAAGCCCTCACGGGCAGGGCCCTCTCTCCTTCTGTACGAGTTTGTAACTCATCTTGTTTATGATTAGTACAATTGTCTGTTATGTATGTGCACCGCTTATCTATGTACAGCGCTATGGAATGAATGGCGCTTAAATAATAAATAATAATAATAATAATTACACGCAAGTCAGTGTATGCGGCGCTGCAAGACGGGATTTTCTCCTCTGCAGTGACAGATACGTTTGCCGAGGCATACGAGCTGAGGAGGAGGCGGCGTTCCTATGCTTTGGCAAGCACTTTGTATATATATATATATATATATATATATAAAAAAAAATCCCGGCAATGATTTATTCATCCACATCGATTGATGCGAATGGAGAAATCTGGTTTGCCAGGGCATACGAGCTAAGTGGGTATGGATGTAGGGCGGAGCTCCTATGTCCTGGCAGACGCCTTTCCCCTCCATTTTTTTTTTTTGGTAGAGATTTTTTCATCCACATTGATCGATGCGAATGAAGAAATCTGTGCCGTTAATTTTTTTCTTTCAGCCCAGAGGCTGAACGGAAAAAAAAATCTCATTACCTGTATGCTCAATATAAGGAGAATAGCAGAAACTCCTAATGCTGGCCATACATGTAATGATTGCGGAGACCCTCAAATGCCAGGGCAGTACAAACACCCCACAACTGACCCCATTTTGGAAAGAAGACACCCCAAGGTATTTGCTGAGGGGCATATTGAGTCCATGAAAGATTGAAATTTTTGTCCTAAGTTAGCGGAAAGTGAGACTTTGTGAGAAAAAACAAAAAAAAATCAATTTCCGCTAACTTATGCGAAAAAAAAAAAAATTCTAGGAACTTGCCAGGCCCCTCATTGGATACCTTGGGGTGTCTTCTTTCCAAAGTGGGGTCACATGTGGGGTATTTATACTGCCCTGGCTTTTTAGGGGCCCTAAAGCGTGAGAAGAAGTCTGGGATCCAAATGTCTAAAAATGCCCTCCTAAAAGGAATTTGGGCCCCTTTGCGCATCTAGGCTGCAAAAAAGTGTTACACATCTGGTATCGCCGTACTCAGGAGAAGTTGGGGAATGTGTTTTGGGGTGTCATTTTACATATACCCATGCTGGGTGAGAAAAATATCTTGGTCAAATGCCAACTTTGTATAAAAAAATGGGAAAAGTTGTCGTTTGCCAAGATATTTCTCTCACCCAGCATGGGTATATGTAAAATGGCACCCCAAAACACATTCCCCAACTTCTCCTGAGTACGGCGATACCAGATGTGTCACACTTTTTTGCTGCCAAGGTGGGCAAAGGGGCACATATTCCAAAGTGCACCTTTCGGATTTTGCAGGCCATTTTATACACATTTTGATTGCAAAGTACTTCTCACACATATGGGCCCCTAAATTGCCAGGGCAGTATAACTACCCCACAAGTGACCCCATTTTGGAAAGAAGACACCCCAAGGTGTTCTGTGAGGGGCATGGTGAGTTCCTAGAATTTTTTATTTTTTGTCGCAAGTTAGTGGAATATGAGACTTTGTAAGAAAAAAAAAAAAAAAAAACATCATCATTTTCCGCTAACTTGTGACAAAAAATAAAAAATTCTAGGAACTCGCCATGCCCCTCACGGAATACCTTAGGGTGTCTTCTTTCCAAAATGGGGTCACTTGTGGCGTAGTTATACTGCCCTGGCAATTTAGGGGCCCAAATGTGTGAGAAGTACCTTGCAATCAAAATGTGTAAAAAATGCCCTGCAAAATCCGAAAGGTGCACTTTGGAATATGTGCCCCTTTGCCCACCTTGGCAGCAAAAAAGTGTGACACATCTGGTATCGCCGTACTCAGGAGAAGTTGGGGAATGTGTTTTGGGGTGTCATTTTACATATACCCATGCTGGGTGAGAGAAATATCTTGGCAAAAGACAACTTTTCCCATTTTTTTATACAAAGTTGGCATTTGACCAAGATATTTTTCTCACCCAGCATGGGTATATGTAAAATGACACCCCAAAACACATTCCCCAACTTCTCCTGAGTACGGCGATACCAGATGTGTGACACTTTTTTGATGCCAAGGTGGGCAAAGGGGCGCATATTCCAAAGTGCACCTTTCGTATTTCACCGGTCATTTTTTACAGATTTTGATTGCAAAGTACTTCTCACACATTTGGGCCCCTAAATTGCCAGGGCAGTATAACTACCCCACAAGTGACCCCATTTTGGAAAGAAGACACCCCAAGGTATTCTGTGAGGGGCATGGTGAGTTCCTAGAATTTTTTATTTTTTGTCGCAAGTTAGTGGAATATGAGACTTTGTAAGAAAAAAAAAAAAAAAAAAATCATCATCATTTTCCGCTAACTTGTGACAAAAAATAAAAAGTTCTATGAACTCACTATGCCCATCAGCGAATACCTTAGGGTGTCTACTTTCCGAAATGGGGTCATTTGTGGGGTAGTTATACTGTTTGGGCATTGTAGAACCTCAGGAAACATGACAGGTGCTCAGAAAATCAGAGCCGTTTCAAAAAGCGGAAATTCACATTTTTGTACCATAGTTTGTAAATGCTATAACTTTTACCCAAACCATTTTTTTTTTTGCCCAAACATTTTTTTTTTATCAAAGACATGTAGAACTATAAATTTAGCGAAAAATTTATATATGGATGTCGTTTTTTTTGCAAAATTTCACAGCTGAAAGTGAAAAATGTCATTTTTTTGCACAAAAATCGTTATATTTTGATTAATAACAAAAAAAGTAAAAATGTCAGCAGCAATAAAATACCACCAAATGAAAGCTCCATTAGTGAGAAGAAAAGGAGGTAAAATTCATTTGGGTGGTAAGTTGCATGACCGAGCGATAAACGGTGAAAGGAGTGTAGTGCCGAAGTGTAAAAAGTGGCCTGGTCATGAAGGGGGTTTCACCTAGCGGGGCTGAAGTGGTTAATGGAGCAGCTCACCCCAGGTCCTGTTCATCAGCAGCGGAGACAGAAGGAGATGCCGGGCTTCGCGAGCAAGTGGACTAAGGTGAGTTAAATTATTTATTTATTTATTTTAACCCCTCTAGCGCTGTTTTACTATGCATTCTGTATTCAGAATGCTATTATTTTCCCTTATAACAATGTTATAAGGGAAAATAATAATGATCGGGTCTCCATCCCGATGGTCTCCTAGCAACCGTGCGTGCAAATCGCACGGCATCCGTACTTGCTTGCGGATGCCAAACGATTTTCACGCACCCCATTCACTTCATGGGGCCTGCGTCACGTCAAAATCGGATAATATAGAGCATGCTGCGATTTCAACTGAACGCACAAGTGATGCGTTAAAAAACATCGCTCATGTGCACAGCCCCATAGAAATGAATGGGTCAGGATTTAGTGCGGGTGCCATACGTTCGCCGCACGGATCGCACCCGCACGGAAAACTCGCCCGTGTGAAAGGGGCCTTAGGCCTCTTTCACACGGGCGTCATGTTTTTTGCCCGGATAAGAGGCGGGTGCGTTGCGGGAAAATGCGCGATTTTTCCGCGCGAGTGCAAAACATTGTCATGCGTTTTGCACTCGCGTGAGAAAAATCGCGCATGTTTGGTACCCAGACCCGAACTTCTTCACAGAAGTTCGGGCTTGGGATTGATGTTCTGAAGATTGTATTATTTTCCCTTATAACATGGTTATAAGGGAAAATAATAGCATTCTGAATACAGAATGCTTAGTATAATAGCGCTGGAGGGGTTAAAAATAATAAAAAAGTTAACTCACCTTCTCCTCTTGTTCGCGTAGATGCCGGTCTGTTCTTTAGCTGTGGGCTGAATGACCTGAGGTGATGTCAGATCACATGCTCCAATCACATGGTCCATCACCATGGTGATGGAGCATGTGATCTGATATCACCACAGGTCCTTTAGCCCACAGATAAAGAACAGACCGGCATCTACGCGAACAAGAGGAGAAGGTGAGTTAACTTTTTTATTATTTTTAACCCTTCTAGCACTATTATACTAAGCATTCTGTATTCAGAATGCTATTATTTTCCCTTATAACCATGTTATAAGGGAAAATAATACAGTGAATAGACTGTCACCTAGAACCCATGCGTGAAAATCGCACCGCATCCGCACTTGCTTGCGGATGCATGCGATTTTCACGCAACCCCATTCATTTCTATAGGGCCTGCGTTACGTAAAAAACGCACAAAGAGGAGCATGCTGCGATTTTCACGCAACGCACAAGTGATGCGTGAAAATCACCGCTCGTGTGCACAGTCTCATAGAAATGAATGGGTCAGGATTCAGTGCGGGTGCAGTGCGTTCACCGCACGCATCGCACCCGCACGGAAAACTCGCCCGTGTGAAAGGGGCCTTAGTGTCTCCATAGTTTTTTTTTGGCCGATTGTCTTATGTAGGGGCTCATTTTTTGCAGGATGAGGTGACTGCTTGATTGGTACTATTTTGTGGTGCGAATGACATTTTGATCGCTTGGTATTACACTTTTTGTGATGTAAGGTGACAAAAAATTGCTTTTTTGCCATTTTGTTTCTTTTTTTTTTACGGTGTTTATCTGACGAGGTAGATTATGTAAAATATTTATAGATCTGGTAGTTATGCATGCGGCGATACCTAATAGGTGTGTTTTTTTCTATTTTTTATTATAAAATCAGGGGAAAGGGCCGTTTTTGCTCTTGTTTTACTTTATTAAACTTAATTTTTTATTATTAAAAACACATTTAGTATTTTTATTTTTTTTACCTTTTTTTAGTCCCACTCTGGGACAACTTTTGGGGGTCTAATCCCCTCTGCAATGCATTACAATAAATCTGTATTGTAATGCATTGCCTGTTAGTGTAAAACAGGTTGTCTAGGAGACCCAGCATTGGGCTGGATCTTGTAGGCCTCCGTGCCTTCTCACCCATTGGGTCCCGTCACCCCAGAGCGGGCACCTGATGGAATCCCTCACCCGCTTTGTCTACATGATAAATGCAATTTGCTGAAGTGAGACAACCCCTTTAACTCAATGTAAAAAACTTGTAGTTTTAATTTTGGCGACCAAAAGAATGGTAATTTCCTCCATAATAGTAATTACTGTTAAAAGTGAAAGAAAGGAGTTCTTCTCCTCCTCCTTGTCTCCCCAATTCTTTTCCCTCCCTATTGTTTCCTCTTGGTTCGTTATTCAATAGTGCCTAGTTCCTGGCACTACGTTTTTTTATGCAGCTCCAGAATATATTAATTAAGTAATTTGAACGGATGTCACAGTTTTTTTCAACTTTTTGCATAGCTATTCTGAACTGTCGGGAAGCTCATGTATATTGCACATGTTTTTTCTCTAGTGCTATGTTATACCATATTTTATGCATTATGTCGATCTTTGCTGGATTGTATTTCCACTTATATACTTTGCAATAATTGTGACATGACTCATATTCTGTATTTCGAAATAAAAAGAAGAAAGAAAGAAAGACCATCCTATAAATAAAATCTCACATCACAAAACATGGGATTTAGGCTACTTTCACAATTGCGGTAGCCTTTTCCGGCAGGCTGTTCTGTCGCGGGGACAGCCTGCCGGATCCGTGCTACCACAAGTCCACCGCACTGGCGGAGGTGTGTTCCGGACTCATTCACCATAATGAAGGGGGGCCGGAGGTCCGGCCGCAGTATGGCAGACATGCACTTTTTATTGCATTTTAACATTTGGAAGGTAAGAATCCAGCCATATAAAGAGTAAGATTGAACCTGTAATCTTAGCTGCCGAACATCTTCCTGACATTCCTCCTCGTGCCAGTGCTTGTGCAAGTATTCTTCAACATTGTCCTGTATGTAAGGGAACAAGATGTCCTAAGGGGAAAAAAACAAGTCATTTACCACAAAACACACATTCACAGTAGTTTTCTAGCATCTGCCAGGACTGTCACTGGTGCACTTATTATATATTATATTGCAGCTCCTGCCTATGCCCCCCGAGGTTGGCTAAATGCTGCTCCCTATAACCATGTGCTATGTCTGGATTAGCTGAGCGGAGTGGGCTCCTGAGTGTGCCTGCTTCCCTAAGCTAAAAGCTGACATGCAGGACTCTTAGCACAGGTAGGAGCCCGCTCCACTAATCCTAGCATAGCGCATTGTTACAGGGTACCCATGTGTACCCATTGTTACAGGGTACCCATGTGCTATGTCAGGATTAGCTGAGTGGGCTCCTGAGTGTGCCTGCTTCCCTAAGCTAAAAGCTGACATGCAGGACTCTTAGCACAGGTAGGAGCCCGCTCCACTAATCCTGGCATAGCGCATTGTTACAGGGTACCCATGTGCTATGTCAGGATTAGCTGAGCGGGCTCCTGAGTGTGCCTGCTTCCCTAAGCTAAAAGCTGACATGCAGGACTCTTAGCACAGGTAGGAGCCCGCTCCACTAATCCTGGCATAGCGCATTGTTACAGGGTACCCATGTGCTATGTCAGGATTAGCTGAGCGGGCTCCTGAGTGTGCCTGCTTTCCTAAACTAAAAGCTGACATGCAGGACTCTTAGCACAGGTAGGAGCCCGCTCCACTAATCCTGGCATAGCGCATTGTTACAGGGTACCCATGTGCTATGTCAGGATTAGCTGAGCGGAGTGGGCTCCTGAGTGTGCCTGCTTCCCTAAGCTAAAAGCTGACATGCAGGACTCTTAGCACAGGTAGGAGCCCGCTCCACTAATCCTGGCATAGCGCATTGTTACAGGGTACCCATGTGCTATGTCAGGATTAGCTGAGCGGAGTGGGCTCCTGAGTGTGCCTGCTTCCCTAAACTAAAAGCCGACATGCAGGACTCTTAGCACAGGTAGGAGCCCGCTCCACTAATCCTAGCATAGCGCATTGTTACAGGGTACCCATGTGCTATGTCAGGATTAGCCGAGTGGGCTCCTGAGTGTGCCTGCTTTCCTAAACTAAAAGCTGACATGCAGGACTCTTAGCACAGGTAGGAGCCCGCTCCACTAATCCTGGCATAGCGCATTGTTACAGGGTACCCATGTGCTATGCCAGGATTTGGTAAACCTCTGGGGGGCACAGGCAGAAGCAGCAATGTGTGTTCCTGCCCGTACTTTCAGCGCTATGGCCCCATTCCTAAAAATGCAGTCTGTAATCCGTACACCGCTGAGAAGTCAGCAGTGTGGAGAATAGTGAATTTAAAGGGGTTATCCGAGAGTATAAAAAGCCTCCCCATATGCCGCTGCCCCACCTGCCATTGGCTGCCATGGTGATGAGTCTAGTCTGTCTGCACGGATATGGTTCCTCTGCTGGATTTCTGACACTGTGAATGTAGCCTACGGGAGAACTGACAGGGAAAAGGACACTCCCAGATCACTATAGAGCTCATCAGCCTGCTCATACCATATTATTACACAAGACACACATGCCAATTTACATGGATCCTAAGGGAAAGTAAATGACAGTCTAATGATTTGCAATGAAAGCAGAATATAACAATTAGGTTTGTACAGTTGGTAAATATCACTGGGATCCTGCAATAAAGACAAGACGACTGGGAATTTCAACAGCTTTAGGTTTCGTGCACACCAGCGTATTTTGCGTTCCGTATACAGGCCGTTTTCTGAGTTCCGCATACGGAACCATTCATTTTAATGGGTCTGCAAAAGATGCAGACAGCACTCCATGTGCTGTCCTGTCCGCATCCGTTGCCCCGCAAAAATTATCCGTTTTGCGGACAAGAATAGGCATCTTTATAGTAGGCCTCCTGTTCCGTTCCGCAAATTGCGGAAGGCACACTGGGCGCCATACGTGTTTTGCGGATCTGGTCGTGTGAACGAGCCCTTACTCGACTCCCATAGTCTAAAGCAGGCATCCTCAAACTGCGGCCCTCCAGCTGTTGTAAAACTACAACTCCCACAATGCCCTGCTGTAGCCTGATACCTGTAAGCTGTTCGGGCATGCTGGGAGTTGTAGTTTTGCAACAGCTGGAGGGCCGCAGTTTGAGGATGCCTGGTCTAAAGCTTCCTTACTTGTGAGTATTTCTCGGTATTATGTTCCCCTAAGTAATTAGTCAAGGCACTGGGTGGCCTTCAGCAATATTCAGGGACAGATGGCACTACAAAAGGACTGATTCTCCTGCACATAGGACTGACAGATTTCAGTGTGTGACCAGAATCTCCTATCTGGCTCATCCTATATATTGATGGGAGTTGTCTGCTTTAGACTGAATTCACACAAAGCGTTTTAACCCATTTTGCTGGGCAGTTTCAATGGGGTCACTGGGATTAAAAAAATAATAATTCACAGGGACATACCAAAAGTTTAATCGGTGGTGGGCTTACAGGGAGTGCAGAATTATTAGGCAAGTTGTATTTTTGAGGATTAATTTTATTATTGAACAACAACCATGTTCTCGATGAACCCAAAAAACTCATTAATATCAAAGCTGAATATTTTTGGAAGTAGTTTTTAGTTTGTTTTTAGTTTTAGCTATTTTAGGGGGATATCTGTGTGTGCAGGTGACTATTACTGTGCATAATTATTAGGCAACTTAACAAAAAACAAATATATACCCATTTCAATTATTAATTTTTACCAGTGAAACCAATATAACATCTCAGCATTCACAAATATACATTTCTGACATTCAAAAACAAAACAAAAACAAAATCAGTGACCAATATAGCCACCTTTCTTTGCAAGGACACTCAAAAGCCTGACATCCATGGATTCTGTCAGTGTTTTGATCTGTTCACCATCAACATTGCGTGCAGCAGCAACCACAGCCTCCCAGACACTGTTCAGAGAGGTGTACTGTTTTCCCTCCTTGTAAATCTCACATTTGATGATGGACCACAGGTTCTCAATGGGGTTCAGATCAGGTGAACAAGGAGGCCATGTCATTAGATTTTCTTCTTTTATACCCTTTCTTGCCAGCCACGCTGTGGAGTACATGGACGTGTGTGATGGAGCATTGTCCTGCCTGCATGAAAATCATGTTTTTCTTGAAGGATGCAGACTTCTTCCTGTACCACTGCTTGAAGAAGGTGTCTTCCAGAAACTGGCAGTAGGACTGGGAGTTGAGCTTGACTCCATCCTCAACCCGAAAAGGCCCCACAAGCTCATCTTTGATGATACCAGCCCAAACCAGTACTCCACCTCCACCTTGCTGGCGTCTGATTCGGACTGGAGCTCTCTGCCCTTTACCAATCCAGCCACGGGCCCATCCATCTGGCCCATCAAGACTCACTCTCATTTCATCAGTCCATAAAACCTTAGAAAAATCAGTCTTGAGATATTTCTTGGCCCAGTCTTGACGTTTCAGCTTGTGTGTCTTGTTCAGTGGTGGTCGTCTTTTAGCCTTTCTTACCTTGGCCATGTCTCTGAGTATTGCACACCTTGTGCTTTTGGGCACTCCAGTGATGTTGCAGCTCTGAAATATGGCCAAACTGGTGGCAAGTGGCATCTTGGCAGCTGCACGCTTGACTTTTCTCAGTTCATGGGCAGTTATTTTGCGCCTTGGTTTTTCCACACGCTTCTTGCGACCCTGTTGACTATTTTGAATGAAACGCTTGATTGTTCGATGATCACGCTTCAGAAGCTTTGCAATTTTAAGAGTGCTGCATCCCTCTGCAAGATATCTCACTATTTTTGACTTTTCTGAGCCTGTCAAGTCCTTCTTTTGACCCATTTTGCCAAAGGAAAGGAAGTTGCCAAATAATTATGCACACCTGATATAGGGTGTTGATGTCATTAGACCACACCCCTTCTCATTACAGAGATGCACATCACCTAATATGCTTAATTGGTAGTAGGCTTTCGAGCCTATACAGCTTGGAGTAAGACAACATGCATAAAGAGGATGATGTGGTCAAAATACTCATTTGCCTAATAATTCTGCACTCCCTGTAGTGCCGAGACCCCCCAGTGATAGCTAGACTTAGCAAACAGAGGTGCTTGAATATCTCTCTCCTCGCTGCAGAGGATGGATTTGAGAAGGCCCATAGACTTTTTATTGAGCCTGTCTCCGGCAGTGAGGAGAGAGTGCAATACACAGCATGGTGGCTCAGTGGGAGAGAGTGCAATACACAGCATGGTGGCTCAGTGGGAGAGAGTGCAATACACAGCATGGTGGCTCAGTGGGAGAGAGTGCAATACACAGCATGGTGACTCAGTGGGAGAGAGTGCAATACACAGCATGGTGGCTCAGTGGGAGAGAGTGCAATACACAGCATGGTGGCTCAGTGGGAGAGAGTGCAATACACAGCATGGTGGCTCAGTGGGAGAGAGTGCAATACACAGCATGGTGGCTCAGTGGGAGAGAGTGCAATACACAGCATGGTGGCTCAGTGGGAGAGAGTGCAATACACAGCATGGTGGCTCAGTGGTTAGTGCTTGTACCTTGAAGCACTGCATGGAGTTTTTATGTTCTCCCTGTGTTTGGGTGGGTTTCCTCCAGGTACTCCGGTTTCCTCCCACAGTCCAAAGCCATACTGATGGGGACCTTAGATTGTGGGCTCCACTGGGGACAATTTTGAGCAATGATAATGTCTGTTGAATATGTCGGTGCTATATAAGTGCAAGCGATTCTCTCGCCTTGTTCTAGGGATCAGTGAGCACCTCAACACTCCAACCCCCACCAATCAAAACTTCTGCTGTGTAGCTATGAAAAGTCAGCGACCCTTTAAATATTGTGACGTCAAGATACATAGCGTTTTAGTTTGAGTGTTTTTGGGGTCAGTAGCATTTGGTATGGTGCTTTTTTTTTTTTACATTTTTCCCATAAGCTTTACTATTGGATGTCAAAAAGACTCCAGCACCTCCACCTCTACATGCGGCAGAAGACCGCTCTTCCAGCACCTCCACCTCTACATGCGGCAGAAGACCGCTCTTCCAGCACCTCCACCTCTACATGCGGCAGAAGACCGCTCTTCCAGCACCTCCACCTCTACATGCGGCAGAAGACCGCTCTTCCAGCACCTCCACCTCTACATGCGGCAGAAGACCGCTCTTCCAGCACCTCCACATGCGGCAGAAGACCACTCTTCCAGCACCTCCACATGCGGCAGAAGACCGCTCTTCCAGCACCTCCACCTCTACATGCGGCAGAAGACCGCTCTTCCAGCACCTCCACCTCTACATGCGGCAGAAGACCGCTCTTCCAGCACCTCCACATGCGGCAGAAGACCGCTCTTCCAGCACCTCCACCTGCGGCAGAAGACCGCTCTTCCAGCACCTCCACCTCTACATGCGGCAGAAGACCGCTCTTCCAGCACCTCCACCTCTACATGCGGCAGAAGACCATTTGTTAGCTATCTATGCATATTATTTTATTTTTCATTTATGTTTTTATTCATGATTTTATGAAAAATGCATTAAAAAAGCATACGCTTTTTTTGTTTGCAACTACTCCGCACCAGGATTTAGATGGACCATCTACCCATCATCCAATGACACGATTGAGTATAAATAGGTTGTACTTCCTGCTTGCTAAACACCACTACTGAGGAAGGCGAGGCACCCCGAAACACATATAGTTTGGTCGGAGTAGCAAGTAATATACCGTCATGGACTGTACCGCATTTGGTTCATAAGAAGGCTTTTTAATAGCGTACTTCTTGATGACCCAGGAACAACAAACATTCTCTTGTGCATTGGCCCATCTGGTAATGCAGAACTAAGTTTTCAATTCCTCCTAGCTACGATCCCCTGACTACGGACTGCAATCACGTGAACGCATATAGTCACGTGAAAAACCGGCATGTCACGTGGGACGCCAGGATCGAAAGACCCCACGGGACGCCATAGTGAGTCCGGACGATTGAGAAAGAGAAAATACCCGGCAATTACCCTCCTACCTGGCGGTAATGTATAGCGCCAGTCCAGGCACTTGACTATTGCTGAATCATCAAATGGTAATGTATTACGTCTGTACCATACAACTCCGCTGAAAGATGGTCGCATTCTATTGGCTTGGGTACATCCATTTTACAAGAGAGAATGTCTGGATGGCATGTTTTCATCTTATCAACTTTTATATGCATATTGCATGAGCTAGTCCGTGGGTCATATCACAGGTGCTACAGATTAAAGTGACTTTCCCGGATCCACCTACGTATGGGATCCCTGTGCATTGTGTCCCCAGATTAGGTGTCACATCATCTATCCTGATCCATAGGGACCTACTAGCCACTCATTTCTATTGAACAGAACTTTATGTGTGGTGCTATTTTATTTTATTTTTATCCTGTTATTATTATGTGCCTTACCTAGGTTTTATTGTTGTCTAATAAATAATTTTAATTTTACACTCACTTTGTTGTCTGGGGCCCCATGATATTTGTGTGCCCCTCCATACAATATATTGGATGTCAAAAATGTCTGTAAAAACGTCTACATTTTGCCAAATAAGTAACCAAACACGCGTAAAAACTCTATAAAAAAAGTGTCTTAAAGCAATAAAAACCATGAAGGAGCCCTATGTGCTGCATAAAACAGAGGGGTCCTTCCATCTGCTGTAAGCGGACAGTCAGCGCATACAGTACACTACATACTCCCTTGTGTCACTTGTCTGCTTCCCTTGGAGAGGACCGCTGAAAGCAAGAGGCATCAGCAAATAATAGGTAGGGAGCGCCCAAACCTTACAACCCCTTTAATTCGGTTTTCCAGGCCACTCACTTTGACACTGGGTGCGGAGTGGCGTAACTGCTTAGTTGGGTTACAGAGGCCAATGAGTATCATGTACAGGTACTATTCTAATGGGACCTGGGTGACAGAGTATGCCAGGACAACCCCTTTAGCCTGCCCATACATATAAGGAAGGTATCTGCTTACCATTCGGCTTGGGCTACGCTGCAACTTTTTGTAGGGCGACTGATTGACTAACTATTGAGCTACAGCTGCGTTCCACAAGACTGCATTTAACTGAATACATTCATTTGGACTGAGGCTACTTTCACACTGGCGTTTTGGTTTCCGTTTATGAGATCCGTTCAGGACTCTCACAAGCGGTCCAAAACGGATAAGGATCCGCTCAGAATGCATCAGTTTGCCTCCGTTCCATCTCCATTCCGCTTTGGAGGCGGACACCAAAACACCGCTTGTCTGATAAAACTGAGCCAAACACAATGTTAGTCAATGGGGACGGATTCGTTTTCTCTGACACAATAGAAAATGGATCCGTCCTCCATTGACTTTCAATGGTGTTCAAGACGGATCCGTCTTGGCCATGTTAAAGAAAGATAATACAAACGGATCCGTTCTGAACGGACACAGACGGCTGTGTTATCTGAACGGATCTGTCCATGACGGATCCGCACAAAACGCGAGTGTGTAAGTAGACTGAGTTGTAGTTCAATAATCAGTCGCGCTACAATACGTGGCAGTGTAGCCCGAGCCTTATTCAACTGACCGATATGTTCCCCAGAAACAGCGCAGTAAGAGAAGAAGCAGTAACGGTCAACCCTCATGCTCACACCTTCACCATGTGCAGAAACCCTAAAATTTAGTAGTACCACCAGCACTCCTGGTCTGTACCGCCAGGGAGAAGAGGGTGGTGGCCAGAACCCAGCAATGCATTGTGAATTTCCTTAGGCCCCTTTCACACGGGCGAGTTTTCCGCGTGGGTGCAATGCGTGAGGTGAATGCATTGCACCCGCACTGAATCCGGACCTATTCATTTATATGGGGCTGTGCACACGAGCAGTGATTCTCACACATCACTTGTGCGTTGTGTGAAAATCGCAGCATGCTCTATATTGTGCGTTTTTTCACGCAACGCAGGCCCCATAGAAGTGAATGGGACTGCGTGAAAATCGCAAGCAAGTGTGAATGCGGTGCGATTTTCACGCACGGTTGCTAGGAGACGATCGGGATGGGGACCCGATCATTATTATTTTCCCTTATAACATGGTTAATAATAGCTTGATCGCGCAGCCCGACTTCTCTTCTGTCTTCGGGACCTGGGTAAAGGACCTGTGATGACGTCACTGCGCTCATCACATCAATCACTGTGGTAAAAGATCATGTGATGGACCATGTGATGAGCACAGTGCCGTCATCACAGGTCCTTTACCAAGGTCCTGAAGAAAGAAGACAGAAGAGAAGCCGGGCTGCTCGATCAAGTGGATTAAGGCGAGTTAAATTATTTTATTTTTTAACCCCTCCAGCGCTATTGTACTTTGCATTCTGTATTAAGAATGCTATTATTTTGTTATAAGGGAAAATAATACAATCTACAGAACACCTAACCCAAACTTCTGTGAAGAAGTTCGGGTTTGGGTACCAAACATGCAGATTTTTCTCACGCGCGTGCAAAACGCATTACAATGTTTTGCACTCGCGCAGAAACAAATTGCATTTTCCCGCAACGCACCCGCCTCTTATCCGAGCAAAAAACATGACGCCCGTGTGAAAGAGGCCTTAGAATTTGGTTCTGAGTCATGGCAATGACACAGAACTTTCTGTCTCCACAGCAGAGACTTTCTCTTCAATGGGTTATCAAACCCTTTACAACTGAAGACCTATACTCAGAGAAGGTTGTTACCACCTGATTGTTGGGGGTCCGACACCCCGCTGATCAGCTGTTCTGTGGATGGAACTGGTTACTGTAGCACCGCTCCCATTCACCTCACAGTGGGTAGCACTGCAAGTAATCAGCTCTATCCACTACTATCTGTATAAGGGCTCATGCACACAAGAGTAATGGCTCAGTGCCCATGCTGCGGGCCGCAGTGGTCCGCAATGCATGGGCACTGGCCATGTGCACTCCATTTGTGGATGGGTCTGCCACAGTTATGGAGAGGCCTGTTCCTCTTTATAACTTCGCCGGACCCTCCGCCAGCGATAGGGCTTTTTTTAAATACTGGCATCTAAAACGCTGGTCTTGATAAACGTGCCCCAGAGGCAGCATGTGTATGGCCAGCTTTCTTTTCAGAGAATCCAATGAATATGTCTGCCACAGATCCTGGAAGTATTGTCAGATCCGTGGACCAGATTTCCATCAGACCAAATTGATCTTTAGGGCACTTGGCCTGAAAACACACCTGCGGTTTTTGAAGCAGTATTTTCAGGTAAAGCCAGAAGTGGATCCAGCAGGAAGGAGAAGTCCTTCCTTTATGGTTCTGATTCCTTCCCAGTCCCCTTCTGGCTTTGACTACATGAAGCCATTGTGAAAAGCGCTGAGGGGGAAATCACCGTACCGGTTACAATGGAGACACAGCTATGGGATCAATGGAGGACGGGCCGCTTTACCTTCACAAACGTGATGGGGGTGGTGGTGCCCTCGATATCTAGCAGGATGGCAGTGACAGAGGGAGGTACGGGAAGCGGCACCATCTTTCCTCGTGCACACCGCTCGGTACAGGGCGGAAGCCGCAGTGGAAGAGGGGGAGGGGACGCCCCGCCATAATAACCGGAGGGGACCTACATGACGCCGCACTTATTACACACTTTATTCTGGCTGTGGGGCCCGTCATGCTCCATACTGTTATTCATAAGCGCAATATATGTCAGTGATTTTTACACACGGCCCCAGCGCCATTTTCCTTTCGCCATGCTGTTCACAAGCCACCATTGTCTGCCTTCTTCCTGAGGTGGCGCAGCTCACAGTTGGGAGCACTTCCGGCCACCGTGCGTTCCACCGCCTCTACAGCCAATAGCGACAGAGCGTCCTCACGTGACGTCACGAGGAACGCGCGATGTCATTGGCTCCGACTCGGAGTATATAAATAGAGGGCGTGCACTGAGCTGATCTTTTCAGTTGGTGACTGCCGTGCGTTCGCTTGTTGGTGTTATCGTGCGCGTAATCGGCCAGCTGAATCATGAGTGGAGTGGAACCTATGGACCAGTACTCCGAGGGCTCGAAGATCAACGCCAGCAAGAATCTGCAGGATGAAGGGTAAGGAGGCCATTAGAATCAAGACGGAGAACGAGGGGGGAGGGGTGCTGTTGCATCCTATGGGTGGCTGATTGGTCGGAAAGCTATGTTGTCTGTTCACGAGTTGTCCACCGGGGGGCGCTGTTGCGCGTCGGTTTATGGTGATCAGGTGCCAGCGTAATTAGCGGCTCGGCAGACTTTTTTCATTGGTTGTGATGTCAGCAGTGGCCGTTATGGATGTGTGCCAAGGCTGGCCACATAATCAATGTAAAGAGGCTGGTAATGAATGGGTTATCTCTGATCTGGGAATTTGTTCTTCCAGGAAGATGTTCATCGGAGGCTTGAGCTGGGACACCAGTAAGAAGGATCTGATGGAATACCTCTCCCGATTTGGAGAAGTTTTAGACTGCACCATCAAGACCGACCCTGTTACTGGCCGCTCACGGGGCTTTGGCTTTGTCCTCTTCAAGGATGCGATAAGTGTGGATAGGGTAAGATCTCCTGCGTGTGCTGCTGCTATTCATGATTGATTGCTTGGCGAGGACTCATCATGTGTATTTTGTAGGTGTTGGAGACCAAGGAACACAAGCTTGATGGAAAACTCATTGACCCTAAAAGAGCAAAGGCCTTAAAGGGGAAGGAGCCTCCTAAGAAAGTGTTTGTTGGTGGCCTGAGCCCAGACACGACGGAGGAGCAGATCAGAGATTATTTTGGAGGCTTTGGAGACGTAAGTAGATTGCCTTTCAAGCCCAATACCTTCCAGATTCATACCCTTGGACCTTAACCTGAAGGGGTTGTCTTTTATTGTATCTACATGCACGAATTGTCATTAAAGGGGTTTTCTATCTTTGGGGGTCTTGATGTGTATGGAAGTGATGAGCTCACTCCACAATGTTAACGCTGCCTTCTTCTGGTGCTGAAACTATTGCCGAACAGCTGATCGCCAGGGGGTCAGACCTTTGCCAGTCAAAGTGATGGCCTATCCTGAAAAGGTTAAGACGGACAACCCCGCTGATGTTGGTGAATCTCCCATTTGCCTCTGTATAATGACTTGTAGCTGAGCCTTTGTCATCTTTTTCCAGATTGAAAGCGTTGAACTTCCAACAGACCCCAAAACTAACGAGAGGAGAGGGTTTTGCTTTATTACATATGTGTATGAAGAGCCAGTGAAGAAGCTTTTGGAAAGCAGATACCACCAAATTGGTTCAGGAAAGGTGGGTTTGGAATAATGCTAAGTCTCTCTAAAACATACATATACCCTTGAAAACTGGCCACTTACAGGGATTTATTTTATTTTAGTGTGAAATCAAAGTTGCACAACCCAAAGAACTCTACAGACAACAGCAGCAGCAAGGAGGAAGAGGGGCATCAAATGGTCGCGGAGGTGGACGAGGGAGAGGCAGAGGAGGTACGTGGTATAGAATTGATCCTTGAATACTATATTGAATGGCAATGCAGTGATTTGCGGCAGCCATGATGTGCTGTTAACCAGAACATCACCGCAGCAGTCTGGAAACGAGCAGCACCACAGATTGATGCTGGAGAAAGGTGGGAGTAGAAGACCATTGCTTATTTTAGGCTATTGCAGGGCTTTTCTGATATTTTTCATAATCGCGGACAACCCTATTAATGGAGATCTAATGCTCTAGAGGGGTATTGGAGTAGCACTCTGCTGCTCCAGTAAACGGTGGGTTGTTTTGGCTGCCATTTCCCCTATATATGACATAAGGTTAATCCACGGCACTCCAATTCATGTGCAAATTTTTTACATTTTATTTTGTTTACAGATTATCATTGTATACATCCAGAGTAAATAGTATGTAGCCACATAAATCATAGTTCCCGGACGTTTCGGTCGAATGTGACCTTCCTCAGCGGGAAATTAGTGGCGGTGCAATAGGTATGCCGCTGGATGTCTAGTGTCATACCTATTGCACCGCCACTAAAAGGTAGGCCGAGGAAGGTCGCATTCGGCCGAAACGTCTGGGAACTAGGATTTATGTGGCTACATACTAATTATTTACTCTGGATGTATACAATGATGATCTGTAAACAAAATGTGAAAATTTGCACATGAATTGGAGTGCCATGGATTAACCTTATATCTGTTCTACAACTCTCACAGGCACCCACAGTGGATTTATGGTGTGCGGAGTACACATCTCTTCAATCCCCTATATAGCACATCACTGATGATGGCTGACTTGCTGTCTCCATCCCCCTTGTCTACTGCACAAACTCCACATCACACATTTGGCCTGTGTGCCGCCCTATGTGTAGCTGCTTCCAAGTGAGGCGTGCACGCACCATGAAAGCCCCTGTTCGTCCACAGGTGCAGGGTGTGAGTTGAGACAGCGCTGGATGAATAAGGGATTTTACATGGCAATGCACATATAGGACAGCACACTGAAGGCAGAGAAGCATTGTCTATACTGCCCGGACAACCAACGCTTGTGGAGTCTATGCAGCAGAAGATAGCCAAGTAGCAAACTCCTTTAAAGCTGACCTCTCGATTAGCGTGGTCTTTTTATAGTGCCTGCCCTGTCCAGTGAATGTGTAAAATCACCTGCTGATTTATTAAATGTGAATTCTGTTTAAGGCCAAGGACAAAGCTGGAATCAAGGGTACAATAATTACTATGATCAAGGATATGGAAACTACAGCAGCGGCGCCTACAGTGATCCTAGCTACAGTAACTATGGCGGATATGACTATTACGGAAGCTATAGTGGTTACAGCAACCCAAGTTACACAGACTACAGTGGTGAGTGGGTTAATATACATAGCGTGATAGCTCAGGCGGCTGAACTCCTATTGAAAATGATGGTAGGCAGTTTCAGCGCAGTTGTCCTGCAGTTTTCTGCTCTGAAACCCATGCCAAAAATCCAACGCGTGAACCTACCGTTGTGATCTCTGGCTGACTTGGGCCATAAGGAACCATAAACGTTATTCAAATTGCTGTTACTTAAATGCAGGTCAACAAAGTACATACGGAAAAGCGTCAAGAGGAGGTGGCAACCACCAGAACAACTACCAGCCATACTGAGGTCTAGGAGCTTCACATAAGGTGTGTATGAAGGAATTTCTGGACGGCTTACACATTTTGGCAGCTATACTTTAAAATAAAGATAACTTAAACAGTGTGTGGCCTCCTTTTTAATAAAAATGTATTTGCTTTGTAAATTGTATGGCTTTTATAGAGCTTTAACTTAAAGACGTGACCTTTAATTGTTTTTCCCTGGTAAATTTATACAGATAACATTTTTTAATTTCTGGCCTTTATGCCAGTCTCTATGGAATAAGTAAGCAATTTTTTAGTAAAATAAATACCAGGTAAAGTACTGAAATGGGTACAACTAAAGGTAAAGAAGAATGTTGTCTTCTAACTCTGACATTATACCTTGTTTGTACCCGCCAGCGGGAACTTCATTGCAGGCCGTGTGTCACCCTGACCACGTCTATCTCTGGGGTCGCACGTTGTGGGCAGAGCGCAAGGCGTACACCAGAAACCGCTGTCCTGTGGTATGGTCTCTTCCAACTTCATGTACCAGATTAAACTGAGGGGAAAACCACTTCACTTTGGCTTCTTTATCTTCTCTAAGTCTTTTTGTTAACGTTCAATTAAAATTTTTTACAGGAGTTTAAAGAGTTAGATGCCTCCTTTTACAGCTTAATTTTGGCTTTGGTTAAATGTTGTGCCTCCTAGGATTTAATGCTTGCTGCTTTTCTTTATAGCTAATAGTGAAGTCTGCAGAGGAACTTAATAAAGTGAGGGTGACATGTTGGCAAGGTCACATGCACATAAAGTAAATGCCACTTCATAGCGGACACCTTGGAAATTAGAGGGGGTAAAAGGTCTTGCCAAGAGAGGAGGATGTCCCTGTGATTTTACTAGAGGATTAATTGTGTAAAGGAGTGCTGCCACCATTGCTGGGGTGTAATGCCTTTCTTTCTCTTATAGGAGCGGAGGACTGGCAACACAAGTCATCCAGGCTGGCGATAGATCTACACATATGTGTGAGGACTTGTGTACAAGGCACGGTGGTGTCTTGCTGTAAATATTACCCCCCACCACCTTTTTTTATGGCTTATTTCCCCATCTGTATACAGTGCTTTTATGTTCATCCACTTGTGTGTAAAACTATTTGTAACCATAAATTGTGACTTTCACTGCATCCAGTGTTTGCCATTTGTAATAAAAGGTTAAAAAACTTGCCTGTGGTTAGTGTAAACGGTCTCTAATCTCATGTTACAGGTAAAGTGAATAAAACACACACACACACATCAGGGTGAATAGGACTTCACACTCTACCTGCTGCCCTGTGCATAGTACACACAGCAGCAGGGAGAGGAGTAGTGTCCGGGCTGCCATGGTATTACAGGATTACACTGCTGGGGCTCCGATCAGAAGCTGCCACCAATGATTTTAATGCTGGGGAGGGTGCACTACGCCACCAATGATTAACAGCCAGCGGCAGAAACACATTGCCAGTACCCGACCTCTATGACGGGAAGCTGCAATCAGCGGCAGTTGCCGCACCTGAGGGGTTAACTGCCACGGATCGCAGCGCCCTGTCAGAGGTTGGGTGCCGGCAATTTGTTTTTGCTGCCTGTATTTGTAATGTATGCATTAGTGGCAGCGGCACAGGGGGGAGGGAGAGGCTGCTTCCTTTTCCCTGTGCTGCTGAGGGAACATGCATGTTCTCTTATACAGCCTGGTGTCGATTGGGCATCAAATTCGATACCTGAAACAACCCTACTTCACACATGGCTGCATAAATACTATATCCTATGTGGTTGAAAAGTGTTAACTATCAAGCAAATGAGCTCTTGGCAAGCTCTGCCTGTAATGCTACCAGATGTCAGGCAGCTATCCTGGAAGTCAATGTTCAACCCTTTTATATAGGTGTTAAGACAGGACACTGATTATTAAGCCAGCCCCTCATCTCCAGGCAGCTGTTTTGGGGTGATTGCCCCTCATCAGAGCAGAGAGAACTGGATGAGAGGTCTAAGTAAGGATTCGGGGGCAACATCTCGCCTTAATCGGCATGTGGAGACTTGTGGGCGCAAGATGCTCCTCTGGAATTCTGGGAAGAAATGACCTTAAATTTGGCATTTGAGGCAGCACTTTAAGAGCTCATTTGCTTCCCTTTGTAACCAGAATTCCAGAGGAGCCTCTTGTGGCCTATGAGTCTCCTGTCGATTAAGGAGAGAGTATGCGCCGCGCCCCCCCTCAAAAATAGCAACATGGCAACCAATCACATTCAATGTCTTATTTTCCAAACCATGAAAGGTGGAATCTTATTAAATGCTTTGGACAACTGGGTGTTTTCCTTTAATCTCCCCCAATGCATTGTAGGGCTAACCCAGCTGAATGTAATGTTACCTTTCACTGAGTGATCCATTGTTTCATGGGATCAGATGCTAAAACAAATATAATAAACACAAACATTGGATAAATAATGCTATGGTATATTTATGGGTTACCAATAAACATTTTAGTACTATAGTAATTACAACTTTACCAGAATAAAGCCAAGTGCTCAGTTTTAGCTGACTCGAGCCCACAACTAGTGCACAATGCATAATCATATAAGACCTAGTCTGTCCACCTTAAACGGGTTGGCCACTTTCTGACTACTGTTGACCAATGTGTTTGTGAGATAATATGGCACTTTCTAATATAGTCTTTGAAATTCTATACCATTTTCTATAGATTTCATACTGTATGCCCCCTTGTTTGCCAAGTCTTTTGTACTGTCCACACAGAGGTCCTGTCCATAAAATGGCTGCTGATGGAGGGTCATGTGAATAGGCAAATCACCTCCATGTGATATCGCCCCCATTCAAATACACTGCACTTGTTCTGTTTAGTGCGGCGTATCTGAATGGAGATGATTTGCCTGGTCACATGACCCTCCATCAGCAGCCATTTTGTGGATAGGACCTCTTTGTGGACTTGGGGGAGATTTATTAAACTGGTGTAAAGTAGAACTGTCTTAGTTCTCTCTAGCAACCAGATTCCACCTTTCATTTTGGACCGCTCCTTTGGCCAACTGAGCCAGTTCTACTTTATGCCAGTTTGGTAAATGACCCAGTTTGTGTACCTTATGAAATATAGAAAATGATGCAGAATTTTAACAAGGGCTATTTTGGTCTCATAACCATCTTATTTACACATTGGTCAACAATACCCAGAAAGTTGCTAACCCCTTTAAAGTGAGCGTTTAACCAGTACTACCGTGATGGTAAGGGCTGTTTCACACGAGCGGATGCTGTCCGTGCGTGTCATCTCCTGCGTGAAAGAGCCAAGCCCCGCATTGGACAGCAGAGACAGAGCATTAACATGATTGATAATGCTTCGTGCCTCTGTGACCTTTTTACTACAAAACCAGTGACAACTTTATCTTACTGTGATTTTGCAGTAAAAAGATTAGAGAGGCTCCGTGTGTCTGCTGTCCAGTGCGGGGCTTGGCTGTCTTTCACGCAGAGGATGACACACATGTGAAACAGCCCTAAGGGAGGGGGCTGCTCCGCATCTTCTCCTCAAGTGGACCCAGGCTCCACTGAAGCACAGACCTAAATCGAGGACTCTTTCCGCCAAAATGCTGCTCTACAACATTACAACCGAATGCATCCATCATGAACGGATCCGGTTGTATTATGTCTTATATTGCCACAACTAATCCATCATGAACACCATTGAAAGTCAATGGGGGACTGATCGGTCCCCATTGACTTACATTGTGTGTAAGGACGGATCCGTCTACTTGCAGCGTTATATTGTCTGTGATGGGAGCGCAACCAAACGGAATGGAATGCATTCTGTTCCCCCGTTCAGTTCATTGACAATGAATGGGGACAAAACTAAAGCGTTTTCCAACGCTGTTGAGATACTATGACATATCTCAATAGCAGAATTGAAAACTCTAGTGTGAAAGTAGCCTTAGGCCCCTGTCACACGAGCGAGAATTCTGTGCGGGTGCAATGCGTGAGGTGAACGCGTTGCACCCGCACTGAATCTGGACCCATTCGCTTCAATGGGGCTGTTCAGATGAGCAGTGATTTTCACGCATCACTTGTGTGTTGCGTGAAAATCTCAGCATGTTCTATATTCTGCGTTTTTCATGCAACGCAGGCCCCATAGAAATGAATGGGTCTGCGTAAAAATAGCAAGCGGATGCGGTGCGATTTTTCACGCATGGTTGCTAGGAGATGATGGGGATGAGCATCCCCATTAAAGTCTAATCGCTATTATTTTCCCTTTTAACATGGTTATAAGGGAAAATAATAGAATTCTTAATACAGAATGCTTAGTAAAATGTCCATTGAAGGGTTAAAAATAAATTAACTCACCTTTTCCACTTGTTCGCGCAGCAGGCATAGTCTTTTCAGGACCTGCAAAAGGTCCTTTCCCTTACGTCCTAACCAGCAGCACAAGTGGGGAGTTCTCCTCTTAGAAACTGGTATTTTTTTTATCTGTCCTGTGGACAGCTATTAAGAGTTCGCCACTTTCGGGTATGTGCCCCTTTTTTCCTATTTCGGCCGGGATGCGGCCTCTGCAGTTAGATGGGGGGGGGGCACTTCTGGCTGCCCGCACCATACCCGGAAGTGCGTCCGATGATGTGTGTCGTCCGCTGTTGTTTTGTGCTGCGCTTTGCCACAGAACTTTGCCACCAGATTCTATTCTATAATCGGGGGTGGGGGGGCAGCCTTCTGTTTTATTTTTATTAATAAATAAAGTAGTGACAGTGGTCACTTCTGGAGGGGTGGGGGCGGAGCTATGCTAGGGGGAGGGTCTGTCAGCTATAAAATCATAGCAGACGCCAGACTCTCCCTTTCTGCTTGCAGTGAATCCATACTAAACTACTTCTCAAAGTTGTTTTGCAGATGGCGTCTCCCAATGTTGACCAGCATGGGAAATTCTCCCATAAACAGAAGCACCTAAACTGTGAGATGCCGATGCCAGATTCCTATGAATATAATAGGTGTCCTTCATGCCGTCCTCCTCCAACGCAACCCACGATGGGTGATGTGTTCGGCTGGATGAAATAATTTATGGGTAATTCCATTATGGAAATCAAGAGTGCTCTTTCTTCTAGGAGGGCCAGAGTTTCATCGCCAGGTCCTGTACCTATGGCTGAAGACATCATTTCGATAGAAGACCAGTTCCAGGCGAATGGTCAGTGAACGTTTTCACCCAGATCACTCTTCGGTGGGGTGTGGGGGAAAATAATAGCATTCTTAAAACAGAATACATAGTACAATAGGGCTGGAGGGGTTAAAAAAATAAAATAATAATAATTTAACTCACCCTAATCTACTTGTTCGCGCAGCCCGGCTTCTCTTCTGCCTTCATCTGTGAGGAAAAGGACCTGTGCTGACGTCACTGCGCTCATCACATGGTCCATCACAAGATCCAGCACCATCCCGATCATCTCCTAGCAACAGTGCGTGAAAATCGCACCGCATCCGCACTTGGTTGCGGATGCTTGCAATTTTTACGCAGCCCCATTCACTTCTATGGGGCCTACGTTGCGTGAAAAATGCACAAAATAGAGCATGCTGCGAATTTCACGCAACGCACAAGTCATGCGTGAAAATCACCGCTCGTGTGCATAGCCCCATAGAAATATACGGGTCCGGATTCAGTGCGGGTGCAATGCGTTCACCTCACGCATTGCACTCGCGCGGAAAACTCGCCCGTGTGAAAGGGGCCTAAGCCTTGTAACGTCTCAAAAAATTAAATTGTATTCCTAAAATGATCCAAACATGAAGTAGACATATGGGGAATGTAAAATAATAACTATTTTTGGAGGTATTACTATCTATTATAAAAGTAGAGAAATTGAAATTTGCTAATTTTTCTATTTTTTTGTAAATGTGGTATTTTTAAAAAAAATAAAAATGCATTTTTTTTACTCTATTTTACCAGTGTCATGAAGTACAATATGTGACTTAAAAACAATCTCAGAATGGCCTGGATAAGTAAAAGCATTTTAAAGTCATCACCACATAAATTGACAGTGGTCAGATTTGTAAAAAATGACCTGGTCCTTAAGGTGAAAATGAGCCCAGTCCCTAAGGGGTTAATGGCCCTGCTAGCCTTACATTCTGGTGAACAAGTACAGAACTGTGTAAATGTTAAGGCTGGCAAAGTGCTTTCAAAAATCCAGGGTGGCCTGTGAAAAATGAACCCACCTCCAATATCTAAATCCCAAACTGCCCAACAGTAAATCTGTCTTAGTTGCCCATAGCAACCAATCAGAGCTCAGCTTTCAGTTCCTACAGGGCTCTGATTGGTTGCTATGGACGACTAAGACAGATCTACTATTAGGCAGTTCGATTTGGATATATTGGAGGCGGGCCACTTTTTTGTGGAAAACAGATCAAGTCTCTCAAAACGTTGTAGGGTACTTATCGGCGCTGCAGATCCACCGCGTGACGTGGGTGCTTTACGAGGAACCACCATTTAGTTTTATGCTTTTATAATTCACTTTCCTGTGAGTATAATAAAAACCCTTGGAATTCTATCTTTGTGGAACTTCACTGTTTTGCGTCAAATTTTCATTACAGCGGTTTGAATGTCCTTCGGTGCATCGACCCCTGAATCTTATTGTGTGGCTGCATTGTGAAGAGCTTGGAAATCCGATATACTTTTTCGTGGGCCACCCTGTAGAAGTGTTACTAGTTAATTTTTTTTTATCAATTAACGAAATGCAATGTGAATGAACAAAATCTAAATAAATTCTTCTAGGTACACTTGCAAACTGTTTTTGAAGGAACTCGGCAGGGAGGTTGTTCTTGGGATAACCACAGATAATTCTGTGGATGTAGGCTTGCTTAAATCGTTCAGTCTCTTCATGTAATCCCAGACAGACTTGATGATGTTGAGATCAGGCCTCCTTTTTCTTCCTTATGTTGAAGATAGTTCTCAATGACATCGGCTATAATTTTGGGGTCATTGCTGCAGAATAAATTTGGAGAGAATCAGACGCCTCCCTGATTGCAGGGTTGCCAACCTAAGGGCTCATGCACACAAACATGTGCCGCCGGTTGTGTGCATTGGGGACTGCAAATTGCGATCCCTAATGCACAGGCAGCGTCCATGTGGCTGGCCGTCCACACCGCACAAAACTAGCACAAGTTCTATTTTTTTGCGGTGTGGAGGCACAGATATAAAACCCATGCCTTCGTGCCGCACCACACCTTTTGGATTCAGGACCCATTCAATTTCTCCAAAAATCACAGACAGACAAATTGGAAAACTATACTGAACGATGATTAATATATAAGTAATACATGTTTATAGGTCAGGTACTAATAATGAGCACATTGCCAGCACTTACTGATGGCTCCAAAATGCTGATAATACCAAAGTGACCTGCTCAAACACTAATATTTTCATGGACACTGGAAAAAAAAGTATAATATTTTTACGGACTGTCCAGAAATTTCTGGATGGTTGGCAATCCTGGTATTCCATGATGGCTAATAATCTTTAACCCCTTAAGGACCCCCGCCGTACACGTACATGTACGGCGGGCTGATCAGGCGGGTGCAGGAGCTGCGCCTGCCCGATCAGCGGCACGGACCAGGCAGTCACTGACAGCCTGGCACCGGCTGTATACGCCGGCATCGGTGAAAACACCGATGCCAACGCATTAACCCGGTCAAAGCTAACTGTGGCATGTGGAGGGTACGTGTGCCCTCCGCATCTCCATCAGGTCCCCGCGCTGCAGTGGCGGAGACCTGATGGCAGAGAAGGCAAGCTTGATGCCTTCAATAGGCATCGGGGCTTGTCTTCTACGGAAGCCTGTGAGATCCAGCCCTTAGGGCTCGTTCACATGAACGTGTTTTAAGCCTGTGCTGTGGACCGCAAATTGCACCGGGCACCGTCCGCAATACGGCAACAGGCATCACACGTTCGTGTAAAGGAGCCCTTAGGCTGAGTCTCACAGGTAGGCTGTCAGCATAAAAGCTGACAGCCAATGCATTACAATATAGGTTGTATTGTAATGCATTCCAGAAGGGATCAGACCCCAGAAGTTGAAGTCACAGAGTGGAACAAAAATAAAGAGTAAAAAAAAAAAGTTTAAGAAAGTGTTTTTCATAATAAAAAAAAATAGTTTCAAGCATAAAATTGTAAAAAAATAGAAAAAAAAGGAAAATCAGACATATTGGGTATTGCCGCATCTGTAACGGCCAGCTCTATAAAATAAATAAATATGTATATATATATATATATATATATATATATATATATATATTAAAAACTGCTAAAATAATCATTTTTTCATCACCAGACATCACTAAAAGTGCATTACCAAACAAACAAAATGGCATAGTTTTATTCCGGCCGCCTCTCGGCATGTTTGCCGTGCTGCCGCCGGAACTCCAGCCCGCCCTTATTATAGTCAATGGGGCCGGAGCGGAAATCCGGCGGCACACGTGCACTAGCGGCAGCACGGATCTGGCAGGCTGTTCACCGTATGAAAGTAGCCTTAGTTAAAGCATTTTAAAGTTATCACCACATAAAGTAATTTGCAAAAAATGGCCTGGTCTTTAAGGTGAAAAATGGCGGGGTCCTAAAGGAGTTAATCCGGCCAAATTCCTAGCTCCATTTGCTGAAATGCAGCCTCAAACTTAGGCCTCATACACACAAACGTATTTTGTTTTTATGCCCTTTCCGTTTTTTGCGGATAGGATGCAAACCCATTAATTTCAATGGGTCTGCAAAAAATGCTGTCTGTATCCGTATGTTCGTTCGGTAGCCCCGCAAAAAAGATAGAACATGTCCTTTTTTTGTCCATTTTGCGGACAAAGATAGGCATTGTTACAATGGATTAGCAAAAAATACGGATGCCAAACAGATGTCATCCGAAAAACTCATACAGTTGTGTGAATGAAGTCTTACAAGGAACCTCCGACTTGCTTCACTGTTGCCTGTGAACACTCATTTCGCTCTCCAGCCCTACTGCCAGCCCCTCCTCCTTCTTGATTGACTGGGTTAGGTTTTCAACATGGCCATCTCGCCTGGCCTTGTCAATCAAAGAGAGAGGTACAGTTAGCTATGTTAATTGAGTATAAGCCAGATTTACCAACTGCAACTTTAAGTGCAATCTTACTTTTAAGTGCAAAAAAAATCCCTAGAAAAGTGTTCTTTGTTCAAATACACTCAATTTATCAGATGTGAGATGTTTGGTAAATGTGATGTAAATTGCAGCTACAAACTCAAGAAAATCAGTTAAAGGGGTTATCGAGTTCAGGAAATGTTTTTTTTACAGTTGTGCTCGGATCGGGTCATGTAAGACACACCCTACCTAACTCTAGCAGCAGGATTATGCCGGAACTGCTGTAGAAGGGCAGCCTAAAGGGGGCAACCCTAATATGAAGTTCCCTAAGAAAAAGGGGGGGGGTTTCGGGAGGGCTGTAATGCCGACGTACTGCACCTGTGGCTGTGTGCCTGCAGGTATAAATAGGCTGTAGGGGCCTGCCTCCCCTCACAAACACGGCATTTGTATTGCCTAACACTTGTGCTCGGTTCGGCTCATGTAAGACACACCCTACCTAACTCTACCTAATAGCAGCAGGATTATGCTGGAACTGCTGTAGAAGGGCAGCCTAAAGGGGCCAAAAATAACAGACCATAGATATAGCAAAGGTATCTTTATGATATACAAACCGGATTCCAAAAAAGTTGGGACACTATACAAATCGTGAATAAAAACTGAATGCAATGATGTGGAGGTGCCAACTTCTAATATTTTATTCAGAATAGAACATAAATCACGGAACAAAAGTTTAAACTGAGAAAATGTACAATTTTAAGGGAAAAATATGTTGAATCAGAATTTCATGGTGTCAACAAATCCCAAAAAAGTTGGGACAAGGCCATTTTCACCACTGTGTGGCATCTCCCCTTCTTCTTACAACATTCACCAGACGTCTGGGGACCGAGGACACCAGTTTCTCAAGTTTAGAAATAGGAATGCTCTCCCATTCTTGTCTAATACAGGCCTCTAACTGTTCAATCGTCTTGGGCCTTCTTTGTTGCACCTTCCTCTTTATGATGCGCCAAATGTTCTCTATAGGTGAAAGATCTGGACTGCAGACTGGCCATTTCAGTACCCGGATCCTTCTCCTATGCAGCCATGATGTTGTGATTGATGCAGAATGTGGTCTGGCATTATCTTGTTGAAAAATGCAGGGTCTTCCCTGAAAGAGATGACGTCTGGATGGGAGCATATGTTGTTCTAGAACCTGAATATATTTTTCTGCATTGATGGTGCCTTTCCAGACATGCAAGCTGCCCATGCCACACGCACTCATGCAACCCCATACCATCAGAGATGCAGGCTTCTGAACTGAGCATGGTAACAACTTGGGTTGTCCTTGTCCTCTTTGGTCCGGATGACATGGCGTCCCAGATTTCCAAAAAGAACTTTGAATCGTGACTCGTCTGACCACAGAACAGTCTTCCATTTTGCCACACTCCATTTTAAATGATCCCTGGCCCAGTGAAAACGCCTGAGCTTGTGGATCTTGCTTAGAAATGGCTTCTTCTTTGCACTGTAGAGTTTCAGCTGGCAACGTCGGATGGCACGTTGGATTGTGTTCACTAACAATGGTTTCTGGAAGTATTCCTGAGCCCATTCTGCGATTTCCTTTACAGTAGCATTCCTGTTTGTGGTGCAGTGTCGTTTAAGGGCCCGAAGATCACGGGCATCCAGTATGGTTTTACGGCCTTGACCCTTACGCACAGAGATTGTTCCAGATTCTCTGAATCTTCGGATGATGTTATGCACAGTTGATGATGATAGATGCAAAGTCTTTGCAATTTTTCGCTGGGTAACACCTTTCTGATATTGCTCCACTATCTTTCTGCGCAACATTGTGGGAATTGGTGATCCTCTACCCATCTTGGCTTCTGAGAGACACTGCCACTCTGAGAAGCTCTTTTTATACCCAATCATGTTGCCAATTGACCTAATTAGTGTTAATTGGTCTTCCAGCTCTTCGTTATGCTCAAATTAACTTTTTCCAGCCTCTTATTGCTACTTGTCCCAACTTTTTGGGGATTTGTTGACACCGTGAAAATTAGAATCAACGTATTTTTCCTTTAAAATGATACATTTACTCGGATTAAACGTTTGATCTGTCATCTACGTTCTATTACAAATAAAATATTGACATTTGCCATCTGCACATCATTGCATTCAGTTTTTATTCACAATTTGTTTAGTGTCCCAACTTTTTTGGAATCCGGTTTGTATAATTACATAACCAAATCTTGAAAAGCAAGTGACAATTCATGATGAGGATTGAGAATATAATGAGTATAGCAAGCAGAACTCCATCGACCCATTTTTTTAATGATATGGCTGCTCCGAAGCAGCTGAAGCTGCGCCAATATGGAAAGAGTGACCAGTAATAGACAAAGGGTTAACTCGCTAATTGGCTAACAATATGCGGATGAACTTGAGGAACGTATTGATATTCAAGGGAGCATCTTCCAACCTGAGCTAGGGGGAATCCGCTGGCTCCGCTTTGATAAACTGCAACCACTAATGCAATACCCTCACCGGGCACCATTTATTACCGGTGGCAAAATACTTGACAATTACAGGTTCCCCTGGGCCGGGTCATCTTAGAGGCTAATAAGGTAAGAATATAGCAAGAGCTACTCCAGCGCAGCTGACTCTTGCGTAAGCAATTTAAAGATGTGCTAGTGCAGGAAAACTCACCCGGCCTGAGGAACCCATAGAAAGCCAAGTACATGGCTGTTTTAATTAGGCTGATGTGCCGACCAAGCGGTTTATTCTGCAACATGTCTGATAAAGACCTAAACATGCTACCAGTAAAAGGCTGTCGAGTGGGTTGTTTCTTGACGGACACCTTCTGAATACCCTTTAATAAGGCCTTAACGGGATGGGCTGAGAATAGAGACAGTTGGTCGGGATACTGGCAATACCAATAATGTTGAATACCAGCCAGGTACAGTTTAATAGTGCTATGGGCCAAGTGTAGATGAGAGTGGCAAAAGACAATAAATGCGAGTATGTAAGTTATAGGCCCCTCTCCCGCAGGGGGGTATGTATGTTGAAATCTACCAAACAATTGCCAGGCCGTTTTAGAAGTCCTAAGGGTATTGGTAGACAATGACTTGGCCATAAAGCTTCTGGCTACAGCGAGATGTGCCCCCTAATGCATCAGCAACTGGAAATGATGAGGAGTTGGCGTCGGCAAACGATCTGCGCCCAGAAAAACCTGAAAAAATAGTTGAATATTAAACCGGGACAGAGCATCCGCTGTAACATTACGCTGCCCACTGATGTGCGTGCAAACGAAGTGAAAATTATGTTGTAAAGACAGCCAAATGAACTTCCTCACAAATGACATTATCTGTTTTGACCCCAATCTACCCTTCATAAGGATGTCAACCACTGTTGCATTGTCGGACAGAAACAACACTGTACGGTTCATCCACTGTTCACCCCAAACGTACGCAGCCCCCACTATAGGATACATTTCAAACAACGGGGAACACTGCGAGAAGCCTGGGATAGTCGCAATCTCTGGGGGCCAAGAACCAGCAAACCAATGCTTATCATAGATGGCGGCAAAACCTACCGCTGGAGATGCATCTGTATACACCACCGGGGATTGATTAGAAACCACCGGAATAAAGAGCGAGACTCCATTCCATTGTGACAGAAACCTATCCCACATTAACAAATCCGCAAGGGCCTCCTGATCCAAATAAACTGGACTGTCTTGACTAGGAGCACCAGGGAGCAATACCAGGAGTCTAGAAATAAAGGACCTTCCTTGGGGAATGAAGTGCATAGCGAAATTGAGCATACCTAAGAGAGACTGGAGATTCGCTTTGGTAGTAACCCGGAACTGTACCAATCTATGTAATTACAGTCACACAATGCATTTATTATGCATCATTATATTCTTTTGTATTTTTTTGTATCATTCATTATTATGCTTTGTATATTTAATATTTAAGAGAGGTGCATATAACTTATGTTACATTTTGCGCAGATGGCCAATTTATATAATGCGGCGTATGTTATTGTTCTCCTCCCCTGTGGTGTGTGCGCGTGGTGCACGGCGCTGCCCCCGGCGCCTCTCGCCTGTGCGTCCTCATGCCGTCATCATCCGATCATGTGGCCTCGTCACGTGATGTGGACGTGTAGGCGGGACACCGGCCGGGAGGTGGCTGGGCACGGTTTGATTGGAGCCCCGTGTGCCCCAGGTGGGGACAAGTACATACAATCAACATCCGATTAGTGGAGAGAGCATGTAAATAGGTGATTCACATTGATGGCGTTACCCCCGGACGAAGGCACGACGAAACGCGCGTTGGGGTAACGCCATCCTGGGTGATATAGCACACAGTCTTTTTCTGGTGAGTCTCTGCCTCCTTTTTTACCTATACGGCATTAGATTCAGGCTATTTGATACCTGGCTACTATTGGGGTTTGCCTCTATCTGGTTTATGCTGCACTTGCATGCAACCCCTGTTCATTTTGCCGTGTAGGTATCTTTTTGATTGTTGACTCAACCGATACCCATGTTTTATTTTTGGTCAATGGCTGGTCACTGTACCATATATATATATATTTCATTGATCATCATGTTTTACATTTGACATGTGTGCTATCCCAGGGGGGGTGTTCTTTTCTCTGCTTCTTTTCATTTTTTAACGGTATATCATTTATCGCTTTATATTTTAATCATGTCATAATAAAATTATATATTTTTATACCCGGTACTATGATGAGCTCTGTTTCCTTGTTTTCTCGCCTGTGCCAATCTATGTACGACCTCCCTGATCCTATCTAATTTGTCTGGCGGGAGACTAGCTTGCACCTAAACAGTATCTAAACAAATACCCAGAAATGTAATTGACGTACTAGTACCTTCGACCTTGTGCGGAGCTATCGGAACCCTAAGATCTTCGAACAGCGCTCAATACCTGTAAGTCTAGAGGCTCCTGTAACAGCGGCTCAATCAAGAGAAAGTCATCTAGGTAATGAATGACATGGTTAACACGAAAGGTGTTTGACAAAAGCCATAGGTCTGATAGAATGGGGAGTAGCTTAAAAGAATCTGTAATATCTGCTTTAGATAACCAGGCTCCTTTACCCAACCTAAGTATGACCTGAATAGCCTCATCAATGGACGCATACTTCATGGAAAATTCTTCTGAGGGGATCAATGAATTCAAACTGGGTATGGGTAAGGAATGTGGGGCCGACAAGTCATAAATCAATCTCTTTTTATTCGAAAATTTGCTGGACACTACCCCAACTGGATTAATCCTCCAACAATCAAAAGGGGGCTGCTTCAATAGGCCAATTAAATAACCCCTATCTAACTCCGTTTGAATTAACTGAGAAATAGCTTTGGGGTCTTTGAATGACGATAATAAATTCTTGCACTCATGTGGGGACTGAGGGAGGGCGAGCATACCTGTGTGAAAGCCGTTGAGTACAAACTGAACCCAACCTGGGTCTGGATGAGCGGCTAACAAACAAGTAAGGAGTTCCACATTCACCATGCTTAGTCACGCAGGAATTTTGCCCTTTTGAGGGCATGCAACTCGGGGGCTGGCCCTAAAGCAAATGGCACATAAATGCAACAATCTGTACTGGCTGTAGTGGCACGCAGAAAAGTTATAATTATTACAAATTTGCGACTTGCCTAGATATTTGATTGGCCGACCCAACTTATCCACTCCAGAGACCACCCTGCTAACTGATGGGTCTGGAACCGCAGCAGGCTGGACAGGTTCCGTTGTGTGACTAGTATTGGATCACCAGCCGGCAGTATGAGTGTAGGAGTTACATACCGTACAGGTTGGGGCCTTAAGACCCGCAAAATGGTGACAAAATAGCTCTGTGTCAAGGATGGACCAGTCGACCGTATGCTGACACTGTGCAAGAGCGGCTGCTGCCTTAGCCGAAAATGAGCGGTAATAGTCATAGAAGGCACTACCAGCATATTTATACCCCAAGTCTACGACTTTATACATATAGAGGTCTAACTCCTCCCTCCTAAGTGGGCTAAGCGTACAAACTACATCCCGATACAAGCTAAAAGCCAAAACAAATTCAGCAATATTGAGCTTCCTATTCAATCTAACGTCCCTAGACCTCACCGCAAGTTATGGTTTTGTTATCTGGGACCTCATGAGTAGCTATGAGAAGAGATGCCAGATTGACATCTCTCCCTGCAAGGATGTCTTGTCGTATGCTGGCAGGTATGAAATGAGATGGTGCAATAACGGGAGTAGGACTGGACCCACCAGGAGCATTAAACTGAGGAATGGTGGCTATTGCCTGTGTCTGCCCCATCAAGCCAGAAGCAGTACTGGCTTTGACTGTGTCCAGTCTAGCCTGAATGTCAGACATTGAAGAAGCCATTGAAGTTAATGACAGCATGTAGCTGAGTTAGTGACGTCTGGATGGTATTCATGGAAACCACTTCCTGGCTTGGTGAAGCAGAATCTGTAGAGAGAAGACTGTAAAGCTCTGCCTTTCTAGCTGAGGCTGAGAACGGAATTCCTCTTTTAGACAATTCTGCCTTCAACTTCGGGATGGTCCATGACCTCAAAGAAGGTATACTGTCTCGTACTAATTGTAGATCACCACTGTCGCGAGAGGAGGACGAGCCCTTGGCGAGAAACTTTTTTTTATTTTGTTTTTACATATGCCTTAATGGAAATGCCATGACAGTGGGCCCGACTGCAGGTACCAACTACCCCCATACGTGAACTGTAGAACTACTAGAAGTGCCAATAGGAAGTGTAGTGCCTGAGGACAAGGTGGAAAAATGGCGCACCCGTGATAAAAAACACAGCCTAACCCCCTGCCCAGCAGCATGCGTCAATAGTATGCAAACAAGGCCCCTACCATACCTACCTTTGATTACAGGTAGACAAGATAGTGATAGGACTGCAGCACACACCTAGTGTAGCTGACTGTACTACGGAAATTAAGGAAAAACCAACTTACTATGCGAAAGTAACAGTCAAGTAACCCCCCCTATCATAACCAAGCCAGAAAACGCACCATTATATAATACACCAATTATTAATAAATTAGCATAGCTTTATATATATATATATATATATATATATACACACTCACCTAAAGAACTATTAGGAACACCATACTAATACGGTGTTGGACCCCCTTTTGCCTTCAGAACTGCCTTAATTCTACGTGGCATTGATTCAACAAGGTGCTGATAGCATTCTTTAGAAATGTTGGCCCATATTGATAGGATAGCATCTTGCAGTTGATGGAGATTTGAGGGATGCACATCCAGGGCACGAATCTCCCGTTCCACCACATCCCAAAGATGCTCTATTGGGTTGAGATCTGGTGACTGTGGGGGTCATTTTAGTACAGTGAACTCATTGTCATGTTCAAGAAACCAATTTGAAATGATTTGAGCTTTGTGACATGGTGCATTATCCTGCTGGAAGTAGCCATTAGAGGATGGGTACATGGTGGTCATGAAGGGATGGACATGGTCAGAAACAATGCTCAGGTAGCCTGTGGCATTTAAACGATGGCCAATTGGCACTAAGGGGCCTAAAGTGTGCCCAGAAAACATCCCCCACACCATTACACCACCACCACCAGCCTGCACAGTGGTAACAAGGCATGATGGATACATGTTCTCATTTTGTTTACGCCAAATTCGGACTCTACCATTTGAATGTCTCAACAGAAATCGAGACTCATCAGACCAGGCAACATTTTTCCAGTCTTCAACAGTCCAATTTTGGTGAGCTCGTACAAATTGTAGCCTCTTTTTCCTATCTGTAGTGGAGATGACTGGTACCCGGTGGGGTCTTCTGCTGTTGTAGCCCATCCGCCTCAAGGTTGTGCATGTTGTGGCTTCACAAATGCTTTGCTGCATACCTCGGTTGTAACGAGTGGTTATTTCAGTCAACGTTGCTTTTCTATCAGCTTGAATCAGTCGGCCCAATCTCCTCTGACCTCTAGCATCCACAAGTCATTTTTGCCCACAGGACTACCGCATACTGGATGATTTTTACCTTTTCACACCATTCTTTGTAAACCCTAGAGATGGTTGTGCGTAAAAAATCCCAGTAACTGAGCAGTAAATTGCTTAAAGGGCTTCTGTCAGCCCACTAAACCCTTTTTTTTTTTTTGGTTAATATTAATCCCTACACTGCAAGCTCCCTGTACATATGCTAAATATTAATTTTCGTTCAGTAGATATTGTTAAAAATCAAGTTTTATCATATGTAAATTACCTTGCTACCAGCAAGTAGGGCGGCTACTTGCTGGTAGCAGCCGCATCCTCCTCTCATCATGACGCCCCCTCCGCCGTTTGATTGACAGGGCCAGGGAACGGGTTCGTTCTCTGCTGGCCCTGTTCAAATTCAAAATATCGCGCCTGCGCCGTACCTTTCTTTAATCGGTGCAGGCGCACTGAGAGGCGGCCTCTCTCCCGGCCGTTCCATCCTCAATGCGCCTGCGCCGGGTGTAGATGTGACGTCATCGGCGCAGGCGCATTGAGGATGGAGCGGCCGGGAGAGAGGCCGCCTCTCAGTGCGCCTGCGCCGATGACGTCACATCCACACCCGGCGCAGGCGCATTGAGGATGGAGCGGCCGGGAGAGAGGCCGCCTCTCAGTGCGCCTGCACCGATTAAAGAAAGGTACGGCGCAGGCGCGATATTTTGAATTCGAACAGGGCCAGCAGAGAACGAACCCGTTCCCTGGCCCTGCCAATCAAACGGCGGATGGGGCGTCATGATGAGAGGAGGATGCGGCTGCTACCAGCAAGTAGCCGCCCTACTTGCTGGTAGCAAGGTAAAAAAAAAAAAAAGGGTTTAGTGGGCTGACAGAAGCCCTTTAAATCACCTATCTTTCCCATTCTGACATTCAGTTTGGAGTTCAGGAGATTGTCTTGACCAGGACCACACCCCTACATGCATTGAAGCAACTGCCATGTGATTGGTTGACTAGATAAAAGCATTAATGAGAAATAGAACAGGTGTTCCTAATAATTCTTTAGGTGAGTGTATATATATATATTTTTTTTAAATCAAAACGGAATTGTGGGCCTAGAGCATCCCAAAAGCCCCCCCCCCCCCCCCCCCCCCGCCCAATCCCCCCAGCAACAACCAGCAAAACATAACGAGCAGCACTTGGATGTGCTGGCGAAGCTGCTGAGCTGTGCAGCGAAAAAATGACCAGCAGATGGCGCCCGCACACCCCGACCGCTGCAACACGCACTGGGAAGGCCCAAGCACGCTCGAGACAGGTACAAAAAAGAAAGTAGCCACCGCCAACCCTGCAAGCCCCAGCAGCCTTTGTCTTACCAGGAGTAGCAGCGCCTTGCTGTGGATAAACGCCTCACCACCGAACCGCCACTAGCGCACCCAGAATCCGATGGTGACCCAGCCGAACCGGAAGTGCTTGTAACGCCGACGTACCGTACCTGTGGCTGTGTGCCTGCAAGTATAAGTACGCTGTAGGGGCCTGCCTCCCCTCTCACAAACAAGGCAATTGTATTGCCTAACACTATAAATCAATTTCTGAAGTTATTATGCGAAGTCTCGTGAGACTTAACAAAGTAATAACTTCGGCTTATTGGAGCCAATAAATTATAATACTGTACGGAGCGCTCGCTCCGTACAGTATTGAAACAGAGTTTTATGCAAATCGACTTTGGATGTTTTATCCGAAGTTGATTCGCTCATCCCTAAATAGAACCAACCCATAAATGACCCCATTTTAGAAACGACACCCCTCAAACTATTCAAAACTGGTTTTAGAAATGTTGTTAACCCTTTAGGTATTCCATAGGAATTAAAGCAAAAATGTCAAAATTTCTTTTTTTTGTACAGATTTTCTATTTTAATAATTTTTTTCCTGGAACACATGAAGGGTTAACAACAAAACAAACCTCAATATTTATTACCGCGATTCTGAAGTTTACAGAAACACCCCATATGTGGTTGTATACTGCTGTATGGGTACACCGCAGGCCACAGAAGGCAAGGAGCGCCATATGGTTTTTGGAGGGCAGATTTTGCTGGAATGGTCTTTGGGCACCATGTTGCATTTGAAGAGACCCTGAGGTATCCCCACAGTGAAACCCCCCAAAAAGTGACCCTATTTTGTAAACTACACCACCCAAGGAATTTTAAAAGGGGGTGGCGAGCACTTCACTCAACAGGTGTTTCATAGAAATTTTAATACTTGGGTGTGAAAATGAAAAATGAATTATTTTTTTACAAGAAAATAGTGCTTTAGGCCCAAACTTTCTTATTCACAAAAGATAAATGAGTATTACAGTGGAAGTCTCCATGACAGCACACTCGGAGATTGACTTCCTCTGATAGGACAAGAAAACACACAGAGGTTTAAAAACCCCACCCCTACCCCTCATCGCCAGTGTATTTTAACGGAGACCAGGATAAAGGGTAAAACCCAAAGAAATTTATAGAAAATAAAAGGGTGATTGACCTCAACCCGATTGAAACGCTGTGGCATTACCTCAAGAAAGCAATTCACACCAGACATCCCAAGAATATTGCTGAACTGAAACAGTTCTGTAAAGAGGAATGGTCAAGAATTACTCCTGACCGTTGTGCACATCTGATCTGCAACTACAGGAAACGTTTGGTTGAAGCTATTTCTGCCAAAGGAGGTTCAACCAGTTATTAAATCCAAAGGTTCACATACTTTTTCCACCTACACTGTGAATGTTTACATGGTGTGTTCAATAAAAACATGATAACATTTAATTCTCTGTGTGTTATTATTTTAAGCAGACTGCGATTGTCTATTGTTGTGATCACATTTTATGACCAATTTGTGCAGAAATCCTTATCATTCCAAAGGGTTCACATACTTTTTCTTGCAACTGTGTGTGCTGTCATGAAGACTTCCAGGAAATCGGATTACCAGAGAGTGTAATACTAATTTCTCCAGTCATCTCCATGACAGCACACTCTGAGAACTAGCAAAGTGAAAACAACTCAGGGAGGGACCATAACACCCAGGGCCATGTCCTCATTGGCAAATACATCAATCCTATAATGTTTGGTAAAAGTATGGGCCCTCTTCCAAGTGGCCGCCCAGCAAATCTGCTCTAGGGAGGCAGAGGCCCTTTCGGCCCAGGAGGTAGACACTGCTCTCACTGAATGGGCTCTGAGAGAAGGAGGAGGCTCTTTACCAGAGGCTGTATATGCTTCTGTAATAGCACTCGTTATCCACCGGGATATGGAGCTCTTAGCTGCTTTCCTACCTCTATTAGGGCCAAAAAACTGCACAATTTTAGCCTATCTGCAGCTTTTAAAAACCTAGAAACCCAGGGGACATCATAAAGACTAGTGATATAGAGGGCACCCAGGGCAGGCACCTGCACCCTTAGAGTGTTTGGGGAGAGACCTATATCCAACCCATCCTGGAGAAAATCCAGAATAAGAGGGATATTGGGAGTGGACTGGTTAAACCTGCCCTCCCAGGAGGCAAACTTTTTCCACATCTTAAGAGTTCAGTAACCAGGCTGAAAGTTTGAGAAGCTTCTGGGCCAAAGGGGGACCACCAGGATTAGGGTACACTTCTCGGTCTCAAATTTCTGCAGGACCTTCTGGATCATCGGGATTGGTGTAAAGGCATAGACGAGACCCGATGTCCAATCCTGGGTGAAGGAACCTTGTGGTTTTTCTTTGAGGCGAACAGATCCAGACTCGGACTGCTGTCTGAGAAAGAGACCTTTTGCCTGGATCTAGTCTCTGCTGTAAGGGATTTTAGATTTTTTTCTGCCCACGAGAATATCTGTCTTTAGAGACTGCTTAGATGACTGTGCCTTATACCCCCTTGATGACGGATGAAAACCACTGCTCTGGTTTCTTGACTGGGTCTGTGTTGCTTTGAGACCTTCCCATATTGCCCAAAGCTCCCTGTAATTGACATCCTTCCCTGAGATTCGGACCAAGTCCCCTGGAAGGAATTTTCGGCTGCTAGGGCGCCCCAGCCCCAGGAGCTGGCATCTGTTGGCAATAAGAAAATTTCCTCCTGGTTCCAGCAGACCCCCGCCTGTAGATTCTTGTCTCTGAGCCACCACTGTAAAGAGTTTTTTATGTCCCTAGGTAGGTATATCTTCTGGTCCAGAGTTAGCTGAGACCTGTTACATTTCCTGAGGATCAGATCTTGCAGGGGTCTCATGTGGTGTTGAGCCCAGGCAAACGAGAGACGACCCCAGCATTTTCATGCCTTCTCTGACTGTGCAAACCTGACCTCTCAGGAATTGTTGGATTTTGACCTTCAGATCCTTGACCTTTGGGGAGAGTAGTAAAGATTTCTGGAGGATGGAATCTAGAAGGATGCCCAGAAAACTCCCCGATTGGCTGGAAGAAGGCTGGACTTCTCCCAATTGACTATCCAGCCAAGATTCTGAAGATGAGAAAGGACCATTTGAATATGTGACTGTAGCAGATCTGTACTTTCTGCTATGACTAACAGATCGTCCAGATATGAAACTATTAGTATTCCCTTCCGGCTTAAGGAGGCCACTACTTCTGCCATGACTGGGAGTGGCAGAAGATATTTCGAAAGGAAGGCAGTTGAACTGATAATGATGAACCCTTCCTTCCAGTTGGATTGAGGGTGGATCAGGATGTGGAAGTAAGCATCCTTGAGGTCTATTGCGGCCATCATAGCCCCCTTCTTGAAGAGTTTCACTGCAGACCTTACTGTTTCCATTTTGAATCTGCGGTAGGTAATATGTTTGTTCAGTGGCTTTACATTTATTATAGTCCTGAACTTACCACTTGTTTTTTTAACTAAAAATAAAGGGGAATAGTGATCCCCTTCCTACTTCCCAGCTGGGAACACATTCTATTGCCCCAGGCATAATAACTCTCTTATGCCACCGGACAGAAAGGACATTTGGGATAAGGGGAGCCGGGTTAAGGTGAATTTTTGTAAGGGAAGATAGTTCTATTGCATAACCTTCTCTTATAATGTTGACAATAAAAGGGTCTGCGATGACACGCTCCCAGGTATCTATGAAGGAGCTGAGTCTTCCCCGAACCCTGATGGCGTCATTGCTTGGAGGAGGAAGGGGGAAGGGTCCCCTTTATTGGGATTGAAGAGGAAATTTTTCCCTTTCCCTCCTTTTGTATAGCTCCACCTCCCTAATTTTCCCTCAATCTGTTTTGGTATTCTGAGGTTGTGGTTTGTTACGAAAAAACTGCCTCCTGTTTTTAGATCTGTCTTCGGGAAAACCTTTTTTGCGGTCGGTGGCGTTTTCTAGAATTCTATCCAAGTCAGGACCGAATACATACTGGCCATGGAACGGAAGAGAGATCAGTTTGTTCTTGGACATCATATCCCCCAACCAGGTCTTCAGCCAAAAGACTCTTCTGATTGTATTCGACAGAACCGCCGTATGGGCAGATAGTCTTACAGATTCTACTGAGGCATCTGCTAGGAAGCTAGTGGCCATCTTTAATAGGGGAAGGCTGTCCAAGATCTTTTCCCTTTGAGTTTTAACCTAACTGCTCCAGCCATACCTTCAGGGTACAGGCCACGCATGTCGCTGCTACCCAGGGCCGGCGCTACCCTAGAGGCAAGGGGGGCAATTGCCCCTGGGCCCCTGACTCCTTAGGGGCCCCCAGCGCCGGCCCGGCCGCAATAACTACCATCTATAATTCTATTGTGTGCCCCGGTCTGGAGATGGCACCGCGCCGCCGTAATGTAACTAACTGGACTGGAGTGGAGGGGGCCCCCCACCGGGCGCCGGCAGCCGCTGTGCCTGCGCTGCTTGTCTCTTTAAGAGATTCGAGACTGGAGCAGCAGCATGCACGGCACAGGCAGGCACGTCTAGCGTCTGGCTGATGTTGCCACAGGCTCCCCCCCCCCCCCCCCCGCCCAGAGCAGAGAACTTGGATTGAAGAAGGAGCAAGCAAGCGCCATTGGCAGCCAGCCACAGCCCAGTCTGACTCTGCCAGCACCAGGGAAGGCCCGCGGCCCGCCGCCCACAGTCAGAAGGCAGCCAGCCAAGTTCCAACTTCCAAGAATCCAAGTGTACAGTCTACAGAAGTCAGTCACAGACCAGTTACAGTTACTGTCTCTGTCTGGTAGGTATATTGTTGTTAATTAAACTGGATCGGATCCATGATCCATCCATTCCCAGGCAGTTTCCCACTCACTGACTTACTTAGTCCCAGGCACCATATCACCCGTCCGGGCCGTCCCAGTGTACTACTAGCCCGCCCTGCGGCCCTGGTTCTGTTTGTGTTTGGAGTCAGTTGGACTGGAGAAATGTGCATTGGGGGGGGCAGTTACTGTTAGGTTGGTAGATTAAACTGGATCGGATCCATCTCACCCGTGCCAGTATACTAGCCATTTGTTTACAATACGGGACGTTAAAGTCAGCAAGTGTCATGTGGGGGGGCCCCTTATTGTTTTCCGCCCCAGGGCCCCATTTCACCTAGAACCGGCCCTGCTGCTACCCCAGGTTTTAAAAGGGCTGCCATAGCTTCCCATGTCTTCTTAAGAAGACTCTCCACCTTCCTGTCCATAGGGTACTTCAGCTGCGCGGCATTCTCAAAAGGAAGGACCATACGTTTTGCGACCTTTGCCACAGAAGCATCGACTCTAGGGATGGACTCCCAGTCTGTGCAATCTGCATCGTCAAAGGGATACCGCCTCTTAATGCCACAGGGAATGAAGGAACCCTTCTCAGGGTTGTCCCATTCCGCTTTAATCAGCTTCTGTACGTTATCCGGCACCGGAAACACAGACCTCTGTCTTTCCCCTAGACCCCCGAATATCACCTCCTGAACGGTTCTTCGCTTCCTAGGAATTTCCATCCTGATCATGGCCCTTATAGCTCTGATTAAGGGTACTTTCAAATTTGCGGTAGAGGATTCCAGCAGGTAGTTCCGTCACCTGAACTGACTGCTGGATCCGTCAAAACGCATGCAAACTGATGGCATGTGTCATACGGATCTGGATCAGGACCTGAGCCGTATGACAAATGCATTGAAATGCTGGATCCATCTCTTCGGTGTTATCTGAAAACAGGGATCTGGCAAATTTTTTGTAGTCTGAGCATGCGCAGACTGCAATGCCGGATCCATTTTGTCGGAACACTTGGGGCCAGATCCGGCATTAATGCATGTCAATGGAAAAAAATGCCGGATCCGGCATTCCGGCAAGTGTTCCGGAATTTTGGACAGATATAAAACAGCAGCATGCTGCGGTATTATCGCCGTCCTGAAAAGTCAAAAAGACTGAACTGAAGATATCCTGATGCATCTTGAACGGAATGCTCTCCATTCAGAATGCATTAGTATAAAACTGATCAGTTCTTTTCCGGTATTGAGCCCCTAGGATTGAACTCAATGCCGGAAAAGAATAACGCTAGTGTGAAAGTACCAGAACTCTTCGATGTCTGCAGGATTAAACAGAAATCTCCTGTATTTGTTATCTACATCAGACTCCTGGGTCATATCTAAGGCTACTTTCACACCTGCGTTCGGTGCGGATCCGTCTTGTATCTGCACATACGGATCCGCACCGATAATGCAAACGCTTGTATCCGTTCAGAACGGATCCGTTTGCATTATTCTTAAAAAAAAAAAGTCTAAGTCAAAACGGATCCTTACATTGAAAGTCAATGGGGGACTGATCGATTTTCAATTGCACCATATTGTGTCAGTGAAAACGGATCCGTCCCCATTGACTAGTTAGTCAGGACGGATCCGTCTGCAAGCAGCGTTTTGGTGTCCGCCTCAAAAGCGGAACGGAGATCAAATGCAGCCAAACTGATGCATTCTGAACGGATCCTTATCCATTAAGAATGCATTGGGGCTGAACTGATCCGTTTTTGGGCTGAAACGTATCTCACAAGCGGACCTAGAAATGCCAGTGTGAAAGTAGCCTAAGATCTCACTTTCCAAAAGATCAGGATTTACTGAATCGGAATCCCTTCCCACACTATTAAGATCTCTAGAAGTGAAGGGGGAGGGGGCCTGGGGGCAGGGGAAGCTTCCCTCCTTTGTGAGGCCAGGGCTGATTGAACCTTCTCCCTAACCATAGACTTGATGTCTTCCAACAGGCTAGAGGACTCAGATTTCACAACTGATGCAGTACACTCTTTGCACAGCGGTTTAGACCCAGAAGAGGGCAGACGCTTTAAACAGAAGCCGCACTTCCTAGTCTTAACTTTAACAGAGGAGGAAGACTCCTTTTCTCCCTGAAATATATAAGAAAGAGAAGGGTCAACCACTACAGGGTAAGATATCGCATGAAGAGTGCCTGACACAGGCTACTCACTGGACCCTGGGTAGTGGGGGGCTCCGATCCTGAGGCTGGTGTGGTAAGGGTACTCATGCTGAACAGGACCCATCCACCAGGAACGCCAGAGGCACGACAGGGGTGAAGATCCACTGGGTGCCATTTCACAGCCGACATTGCCCTCTTTTTATCCACTAGGCATGCGCCACGAGCGCCTGCGTGATGTCATGACGCGAGCCACGCCTCCCATGCATCTGACGTCATCACCTGGTGACTGGAGGGAAGTGCGTCCTAGCGTCGCTCCAGCTGCCATTACTACTCCGCATCTAGTCCTCCTGGACCGCCGCAGGAGGGAACTTCGCCGGGGCCACCATAGTTCACCAGGGGTCCGGGCACAGAGCACACTCGAGGTGGAAGAGCCAAATCCGCCGGAACCGATCTCCGGTCTGTAAAGAAAACGTCCTGAAGAACGCTACTGCCAGGAACCCCATAGAGCTCCCAGCACCTCTGGATCTTCCTTCCCTGGCAGGACAGGAAAAAACACTGGCGATGAGGGGTAGGGGTGGGTTTTTAACCTCTCTGTGTGTTTTCCTGTCCTACTAGAGGAAGTCAATCTCCGAGTGTGCTGTCATGGAGACGACTGGGGAACAGGAGAATATCCACCCACATTTTGCTACCCATTTTCTTCTGAATACAGTAAGACCCCAATTGTGGTCGTAAACTGTTATTTGGGGATACGCCAGGGCTCAGAAGGGAAGGAGCAGCGTCTGGATTTTCTAACATGGAATTTTCTGTCATGGTTTTTAAGAGCAATAACTTTATTTTTAGTTGAATGAGCTGCGTGAGGGCTTATTTTGTGTGAGACAAGCTGTAGTTTTTATTGGCACAATTTTGGGGTACATTTGGCTTTCTGGTTGCTTTTTATCTCATTTTGAGGTAAAGTCACAAAAAAGCTGTTTGGTGTCATTTTTCTATATATTTTTTTTACACCGTTCACTTGATGGGGTAGATCATGTGATATTTTTATAGATCCAGCCATAACAGATGCAACGATGACAAATATGTAAATTTTTTCTTTATTTTTTACATTTTACACAATAAAAACATTCAAAATCATGTTTTTGTGTTGCCATTTTCTTAGAGCCATTTTTTTTTTACTTTACTGGCTATAGTCTTCTGTGATGGCTTGTTTTTTGCAGGACGAGGTGACGATTTTATTGCTATCATTTTGGGATACATACGACTTTTTTATTTAATATTATGTTTTTTGTGAGGTGATGTGACTAAAAAAAGCTGTTTTGGCATAATTTTTATTTGTTTTTTTACACCGTTCACTTGATGGGGTAAATCATGTGATATTTCTGTACCATTTTGGGGTACGTATGACTTTTTGATTGATTTGGGAGGTGAGCTTACTAAAATATCTGTTTTGGAACAATGTTTATTTTTTTTTTATTTTTTTTACGGCATTCACCTGATGGAGTAGATCATATGATATTATTTTAGAGCCGGTCGTTGCGGACGCAGTGATACCAAATATTTATCTTGAATTTTTTATTTTTCTTCTATTTTTTAAATTTTTTAAATAATGGATTTGGATTTTTTTTTACTATTGATTTCTTCTGTGACTAGGGCTGACATAGTAGCCCCAGTTACAGAGGAAATACAGCCTCAGTGCAGGGCTAATCGTGGTCTGTGGAAGACCCGACAGTCCCTGCACTCCCCAGGCCCCGGCGGTCACATGACCACCATGCCAGGACAGGAAGCAACAGATTGCTTCCTCAGCTGTATACACTTTGAGCGCTGTGTATACAGCGATCTACAAGACAGGGACAACCACGAACGTTCCTTGCCTCCTCTCTGGGGTGCGATTAGTGTGCAGCTGCCATCTCTAAAAGGACATTCCATAACGTCCATTCAGAGATAAACCCGACCGCCCAGTGGCGTAGCGTGGGTTGCCAGCACCCGGGACAAGCCAAGATTTGCACTCCAACCTGTGGCTATGCCCCTTTTTGCAGATAATGTAGTAGATATCACTTGCAGTCATACGTAACACCACAGATAACAAAGTGATAACTCTCTGAGTACAGATAATGTAGTAGATGGGTGTGAGCCCCCCAGAATTCAGAACACACACAGTGCGACCTGAAGTCTGGGGCCAGGCTACTACAGTGTGGGCCAAATTCTATATCCACCCTCCTATCACTACAGAACATACAGGGTAATACAGCACCACATACCTCTTACATCCAGTGATGTCTCCTTTGATGTAGATGTTCTCTTTCCTCATCTTCTCCTTTCAGACCAGACCACCAGTTTCCAGCCATTTCTCGTCTCTGCAGTTTTACAAACAAAATCTCAGTTTACTACTTTTCCATCATCCTCCCATCTTCTGGACAAATCATCCTACCACTCCAAATACTGTGATGCTGTGCTCCCCAATACTATACTGCAGAAACAGATAAACCCCCTGATAATACTAGTGCCACACAGATAATGCCCCCTTCAAAAACTATTGGCACACACTGCCCTAAAATAACTGTGCCCAGCAAATAGTGCCCCTGACACTAACAGTGTAAACATAACATCCCCCAAAAATAATTGTGGTAAGCTAAAACTGTGCCGAGGTGTCCCCACAGTAATAGTGCTCCCAAAAGTCCCACCAATAGTAATAATTCTCTGTTAGAGAACACATGGTAGTAATATTGCTCCTACAGTACCCCCAACATGTCCCCACAGTGCCCCAAAAGTAATAATGCTCCCATAGTGCCCATAATAGTAATCATGTTCCCCATAAACCCCCAGAAGTAATATAGCCCATCATAATTCCCCCCAGTAGTAATAATTCTCCTTATAATGTGCCAGTGCAAAAAATACCCCCTTTTAATGCCTCCAGTTGAGCTAATGTCCCCATAGTGCCCCATAATGTGCCAGTATAAAATACCCCTATATAGTGCCCCCATAATGTGCCAGTATAAAATGCCCCTATATAGTGCCCCCAGTAAATGCCCCCATAGTGCTCCTCTCCCCCTTCCTCCTAGTGCCCCCCATAAAAAATGCCACATATATAGTGCCCCAGTAGATGCCCTCAGTGTCCCCCATAATTTGAAAGTATAAAATACCCCTTTCTTAGTACCCCCCATAGATGACTCCATAGTACGCCTCTCTCCCCTTCCCCATAGTACCCAACATAATGTGCCCCAGTATAAAATACCCCTATACAGAGCCCCCCATATAAAATACCCCTTCTTTGTGGCCTCAGTAGAAGCAGATCCCACTTACAGCAGCAGCGCTGGAGCTCCTCCCACTGAAGGTCTTTACTCAGTGAGTAGCAGATACAGTATAATTGCCGTCTTCTCCTCCTCCTATGGCCGTTTTGAGGCTGGGATCTGCAGTACTGCACACCACTTGTTCTCTGACCCCCCCATAGTAGGTTAGCGATTAACCCCTCCACTGCTGTCCCTGGATGGCACAGAGGGGTGATGGCACCTACTTCTCAAGGTGGTTGTGTGTGTGTGTATGTATATATATATATATATATATATATATATATACATACATACATACATACATACATACATACACACACACAGTATATATGTCCAAATATATGGTGAGTGCATATGTAAGTCTGTCCATGTATGTTGTGAGTGCGTCCATGTATGTGGTGAGTGTGTGTGTGAGTGCGTCCATGTACAGTCGTGGCCAAAAGTTTTGAGAATGACACAAATATTAGTTTTCACAAAGTTTGCTGCTAAACTGCTTTTAGATCTTTGTTTCAGTTGTTTCTGTGATGTAGTGAAATATAATTACACGCACTTCATACGTTTCAAAGGCTTTTATCGACAATTACTTGACATTTATGCCTCTTGAGGATTGACCACAAGTTCCCAATGGGATTAAGATCTGGGGAGTTTCCAGGCCATGGACCCAAAATGTCAACGTTTTGGTCCCCAAGCCACTTAGTTAGCACTTTTGCCTTATGGCACGGTGCTCCATCGTGCTGGAAAATGCATTGTTCTTCACCAAACTGTTGTTGGATTGTTGGCAGAAGTTGCTGTTGGAGGGTGTTTTGGTACCATTCTTTATTCATGGCTGTGTTTTTGGGCAAAATTGTGAGTGAGCCCACTCCCTTGGATGAGAAGCAACCCCACACATCAATGGTCTCAGGATGCTTTACTATTGGCATGACACAGGACTGATGGTAGCGCTCACCTTTTCTTCTCCGGACAAGCCTTTTTCCTGATGCCCCAAACAATCGGAAAGAGGCTTCATCAGAGAATATGACTTTGCCCCAGTCCTCAGCAGTCCATTCACCATATTTTCTGCAGAAGATCAATCTGTCCCTGATGTTTTTTTTTGGAGAGCAGTGGCTTCTTTGCTGCCCTTCTTGACACCAGGCCATCTTCCAAAAGTCTTCGCCTCATTGTGCGTGCAGATGCGCTCACACCTGCCTGCTGCCATTCCTGAGCAAGCTCTGCATTGGTGGCACTCCGATCCCGCAGCTGAATCCTCTTTAGGAGACGATCCTGGCGCTTGCTGTTTTTTCTTGGACGCCCTGAAGCCTTCTTAACAAGAGTTGAACCTCTTTTCTTGAAGTTCTTGATGATCCTATAAATTGTTGAGTGAGGTGCAATCTTAGTAGCCACAATATCCTTGCCTGTGAAGCCATTTTTATGCAACGCAATGATGGCTGCAGACGTTTCTTTGCAGGTCACCATGGTTAACAATGGAAGAACAAGGATTTCAAGCATCACCCTCCTTTTAACAGGTCAAGTCTGCTATTTTAACCCAATCAGCCTGACATAATGATCTCCAGCATTGTGCTCGTCAACATTCTCACCTGAGTCAACAAGACGATTACTGAAATGATCTCAGCAGGTCCTTTAATGACAGCAATGAAATGCAGTGGAAAGTTTTTTTTGGGATTAAGTTAATTTTCATGGCAAAGAAGGACTATGCAATTCATCTGATCACTCTTCATAACATTCTGGAGTATATGCAAATTACTATTATAAAAACTTAAGCAGCAACTTTTCCAATTTCCAATATTTATGTAATTCTCAAAACTTTTGGCCACGACTGTATGTGGTGAGTGTGTGTATGAGTGCGTCTATGTATGTGGTGAGTGTGTGTATGAGTGCGTCTATGTATGTGGTGAGTGTGTGTATGAGTGCATCTATGTATGTAGTGAGTGCGTGTATGAATGCGTCCATGTATGTGGTGATTGTGTGTATGAGTGTGTCCATGTATGTGGTGAGTGTGTGTATGAGTGCGTCTATGTATGTAGTGAGTGCGTGTATGAGCGCGTCCATGTATGTGGTGAGTGTGTGTATGAGTGCGTCCATGTATGTGGTGAGTGCCTGTATGAGTGCGTCAATGTATGTAGTGAGTGCCTGTATAAGTGTGTCCATGTATGTGGTGAGTGCCTGTATGCGTGTGTCCATGTACTGTATGTGGTGAGTGCGTGTATGAGTGCGTCCATTAAGTTGGGGAGGGGCCCTACACAAAAATGTGCTGTGGGGACCAGTCAGTTCTAGCTACGCCCCTGTAAAATAGCCCTTCTTTGTGTCCTCAGTAGATGACCCCAATAATGTGCCATTAAGAAGGGGTATTTTACAGGGGCGTAGCTAGAACTGACTGGTCCCGACAGCACATTTTTGTGCCACCCAATAATGTGCTAGTAAAAAGTGCCACCAATAATATACCAGTAAGAAGTGCCCCCACAGTGCTCCCCCATAATGTGCCCCCATAGATGCCCCCCAATCATGTGCCAGTAATAAATGCCCCTATAGATGCCCCCCAATCATGTGCCAGTAACAAGTGCCCCCATAGATGCCCCCAATCATGTGCCAGTAACAAGTGCCCCCATAGATGCCCCCCAATCATGTGCCAGTAAGTAGAACCATATAAAAAAATAAACATACTTACCTCCATCAGTCTGGCAGCGATGCAATGCAGGCCTCTCTCGGCCTGTGTCTCACGCTGCATGGCATGAAGCCATCGCGCCGCCTGCACTGGCCTCTGATAGGCTGCCATCAGAGGAAGGGAGATGCCTCTCCCCTGCAGCACATCTATCTGTATCGCTGTCCTGAGTACGGCAATACAGATGACTATGGAGATGAGCTCTTACACAATGGAAGCGCTCATCTCCCTGTGCCCTGCCGTCGCCTCCCCCACTTGTCACCAGGGCTGAGCGGCCTGGGCGATCGCCTCACTTTGCCTAAATGGCGGTGCAGCCCTGCTAGAGCCCCCTGGAATTTTGCGTCCCCCCCCCCACACACACACACACACACACACACACTACGCCACTGCGACTGCACAGGATGTTTATAGTCAATGGGCAGTCGGGAAGTGGTTAACATAAAAATGTGATTTAATAATAAGTAATTTTCTGATAATTCATGCCCTTCAACCTCAATATTCCCGATTATTTTGTTCTTGGAGATACAGGCTGTCTTTTCTAACCTCTTCTCACTCACGCTGAGTTGAGCATGCATGTATATGGGAGGCGGTCCAGGAGAGATTATATGACGGGCCTTAGCCCTATTCAAGGATGTGAGAGTAAAGATTTAGGCCTCATGCACGCTCAGTACCCTTATTGTGGACCATAAGCGGCAGGTCTGCAATATATACGGGCAACGGACGTTTGGACTCCGTGCTGACCTGAAAGTCTTCGTGATCCGCAAGATACCACCAGATAGGTAGATAGGTAGAACTTTACCTATCTTTTGTGGAGCAGAGGCACACAGAAACCAATTACATTCCACCTTTCACTTTGCAAAGGTAGCTCTGAAAAATGAAAGATGGAATTTGATTGGTTGCAGTGGGCACTATTCACTGTGTAGAAGCCCAGGCTGCTCTGCCTCATTTCATTGTTACTCCGCCCCAGCCTCTGCTGACGCCCGCCCTCCTATTCCCTTGCGTCATCCTTCGGTCCGGCCGAGATCCTTCACCTGCGCACTGCCTCACCATGTCCCGGCGAGGCAGTGCACAGGCGCAGGATCTCCGCAGGACCTAGGGATGATAGAAGATAATAGGAGGACGGGCAAAGGAAGAGGCTGGGGAGGAGTAACAATAGCGTTTTTCTTTTCCGGCACGGAGTTCCGTCCTAGGGGCTCTATACCGGAAAAGAACTGATCAGTTTTATCCCCATGAATTCTGAATTGAGAGCAATCAGTTTAGGATGCATCAGGATGTCTTCAGTTCAGTCTTGTTTACTGAATCGGCCAAAAAACAACTGAACACTTGTCTGAATGCCTATGCATTTTTTTCCATAGGAATGTATTAGTGCATTCAAAATAACGGAATGCCAGATCCGTCCTTCCGATGCGCAGACTGAAAAAAAGGTAAAAAATAAATAAATGCCGGATCCGTTTTTCCGGATGATCCGGCATTTCAATGCATTTGTAAGACGGATCAGGCATTTTTCAGACTAAACAGGATCCTGATCAGTCTTACGAATACCATCAGTTGGCATGCGTTTTGCCGGATCCGGTAGACAGTTCCGGCAACGGAACTGCTTGCCGGATCACTCTGCCGCAAGTGTGAAAATAGCCTTAAGGCTACATTCACACGACCGTATGTGTTTTGCGGTTCGCAAATTGCGGATCTGCAAAACACAGATACCGGCCGTGTGAATGTAGCTGGCCCCATGATAGAAATGCCTATTCTTGTCCGCGATCTTTTTTGCGGTGCCGCGGAATGGATCTACGGATGCGGACATTGTGTGCTGTCCGCATCTTTTGCGGCCCCATTGAAATGAATGGGTCCGCACCCGTTCCGCAAAATTGCGGAACGGATGCGGAGCCAGAAATACGGTCGTGTGAATGTACCCTAAAAAGGCAGACCAGCCTGAGCTCCTACACACTGAATAACGCCCTTGGGCACTTGCAAGTGCTCATTTGCATATGAACTAAACGTCGTTTTTCCAGCTTCTGCAAGTCTAAAGAAAATAACAAAGGTACCATTACATTCAGGTATAGCTGTGCTACAGGACAATGTAAGCACTGTATATGCTCATATTGTGGTGACAGACTCCCTTTAACAGACTTTTCTTTCACTGTCGTGTGCATGTAGCACAAATGTGTTTTTGGTCTGCATCCCATCTACATTCAGTTCAATGGACAGCACACCGTGTACTGTCTGCATCCATATTTCCATTCCGTGACACCCGCTAAAATATAGAACATGGCCTATTCTTCTCCGCTTTACAGACAAGGATAGGACAACTCTATTATGGCCCAGAAGTTCCATTGCGCAAAATGTGGAACGCACACAACCAATATCCGTGTTTTGCGACTGCTTCGATCCCTGCTGATCAGCAGGCGTCCAAGTATCATAGCATATGACACATCTGGAATACCACTTACAGCACCAAGATTAATAGACATTGCAGCAAAATGAGGGGACTCTTACTGTGAACCACATCAAGGTGATTGCTGGGACATGCTGTACTTCCTGACGTCACTGCTGCAGCCAACCACCAGCTGCACGGTCATATATCTACAAACAGCATGGCAGAGGCAGACTGGCCATAGAGAAATTTCCCAATGGGCTAATGTCCAGGGAGCTGCCCAAGCCTTCCTCGTGGTCGCCGGCCAGGTATATATGATCTGATGCTTTCAGCATTAATTAATGTAGGAGCATCAGGCCAGCGCCTGCAGGTGTCCTCCTGAATTCGACTGTATTGCTGTTCTCAGGACGATGATACAGTTTCATACTGTGGAGCAAGCGGCAGTATATTGTGCTGTCCTGTAGAATTTGGTTCTGCTGGGGTAGAATATTGTTCTGCACTGTGGCATTTGGTTATGCTGGGAAATTGTATTGTGTGGCACTGTGGTATTTGGTTTTTCCCTTATCGTCCTCGGCAGCACAGAATGGGTTAACGTTGACCTCTTTAGTTTCCTAGGACCGCCCACCTAGATTTAAACAATCAAACAATTAGTCAATCACATAATCAGTCCACCTATAAAGGTCTGGTGAATGCAACTGCCCCTTGTATTTTTTTTATGTCCTCATTTCTGAGGAATCTGCCCACCTGTCTGGTGTGTGAAGATCGGCCACCTATGCCGTGGGGTGTGTCCCAGGCTCCAGGCCAAGTGTCCAGCACTGCCACGGGTGTGTCCTTGGCGCTGGCACTATGCCGCATCCACGATGCGCGCTCCGGCAGGAGGTCCTCCATTGCGGTCTGCTAAGCCGCTTCCCTGCCGTGGATTCGCGCGTGGCGCCCGACGCTGTCATCCCCAGCATGCCGCTCCTTCCATCAGGAGGCCGCCCCATGCCGCACTTCCGGGTTCGGGCAGCGTCTGACGTCATCAGTCAGCGCGCCCTCTGGGGCCAATGGGGAGCCGCAGGAGCGGCTGACGTCACCAGGCGGCGTCCAGGGCGCCGGATTCGAATATTTAAAGTGGATGCAGGCTGGAGCAAGCTGCCATAAGTGCCTGGCAGCCGAGCTTCTGTGAATTTAAGGTATTGTGTCAGCTGGGGTCCCTTCTGACTAGTTTGCCTTGCTGGTTTTTTGCTCATGATATGTCTGTTTTGTCTGTTCCAGATGTCTGGGCTTCCTGGTTCAGGGAGAAAGAAGGATAAGAAGCACAGACACAGATATTGCCTGTCATGTGAGCAGCCCCTACCTGATGAGCAGCGAGAGGACTACTGTGACAACTGTGCTGCGGCTGATTCTGTCCATTCTCATAGATCGTCTGGATCCAAGAGGTCTAGTAGGAAGCAGTCCCGCTGCATTTCTTGCATTCAGCCCTTACCTGAGGATTCGCGGTCCAATATCTGCGCTTCCTGTACTCAGCCGGAGGTCGAGTCTGACGCAGAGTCCAGAAGGCTAATGAGCCTCTTTAAGTCCTTTCTGACAAAGCAGAAACAGAAGGCCAAAAAGAAAAAAGCGCGATCCTGTCTCCTCATCCTCTGACGAGTCTCTGACGGCTGAGAGCGAATATTCAGACTCCGATTGGGAAGTCTCTAAAATGGAGGAAAATTTCCTTTTTGATAGGAAGAATGCGAATCGCTTAATTAAAGAAGTAAAAGGAATAATGGAGACTAAGGAAGACCCTGTCGCTGCACAGGACAAGGAGAGTCTCTTCTATTTTCCAAAGAAAAAAGCTTCAGTCCTCCCAAGCCATCCAGTGCTGGACTCCATATTCCAGAAGGAATGTAAAGGTCCCCTGAAAAAGATGGATCCTGGCTCAAGGTTCCGCTCGGTCTATAAAATCGACTCCTCTGAGTCCTCAAGCTGGGAGGCTCCCTCCAGAGTTGATCCTGCGGTAACAAGGCTGGCTAAAAGGTCCTTTTTTCCTGCAGATGACTCCGCATTGCTGAGGGATCCGATGGACAGAAAAGCGGATAACTTGTTAAAGAGACTGCATTCTTACTTGGCCACGTTAAGTAAGGCAGCCATGGCCGCAGTACCAGTGGCTCGGGCCCTCAGAATCTGGCTAAGTCACCTAGGAAGGGACATTGAGGACGGAGTCTCCAGAGAAGACCTGCTTCTTCAACTGCCGTCCCTTAAAATGGCCGCTGAATTTTTGTGCGACTTTCCAGTGGATTCGCTGAGATTCCTGGCTAAAGATATGGCTCTCTCAAATTCAATAAGAAGAAGCTTGTGGCTCAAGCTATGGGCAGGAGATGTTGCCTCTAAGACCAACCTCTGCGCTTTACCCTTTGAGCCTGGGAGATTGTTCGGCTCTCAGCTAGACAAGCTGTTAGAATCCAATTCGGATGAGAAATCCCTGAAGTTCCCTCAGTTTAAGACCAAGAATCGTCCGAGGAATTTTCGTCCCTTTGGCAGGCAGCCTTACCGCAGAACAGGCTATCGTGGGCGATCTAGCAGAGGCCGGTCGGACAGAAGAATCCTTCCCAGTTCTGCTGAAAAAGCGAGAGGAAAGGAAGACATCAGTAAAAGCTCCAAGACTGATTTCTGACGTCGAAAGCCAGTCTGTAGGAGGGCGCTTATCCTACTTCTACAACAACTGGGAGAGAATCACTACAGACAAATGGGTTCTGGATCTAGTAAGAGACGGATACTCGCTAGAGTTTCTTCATCAGCCAAGAAGCAGATTTCTGTATCAAAGAGAAGATCCTCGTTTAGATCACCTGGTGGACCAATTTCTAAAGAAAGGAGCTTTAGAACGGGTACCAAGAGGTCAAGAAAAAAAGGGAGTCTACTCCAGGTTGTTTCTAGTCCCAAAAGCAAGCGGGGATTGGCGTCTCGTTATAGACCTCAGATACCTGAATCATTTTCTGAAAAAAAATCCATTTCAAGATGGAAACATTAAGATCGGTGGTGTCCACTCTTCAGCGAGATCAGTTCATGGCCTCCCTGGACCTGGAGGACGCCTACCTGCATGTACCCATAAGAGCTTCCTCAAGGAAATTCCTAAGAGTAGCCGTCAGGAGAGCAGGGAAAATCCTGCACTTTCAATTCAGAGCATTGCCCTTCGGGCTGACATCCGCGCCCAGAATCTTTACCAAGATATCAGTGGTGGCAGCAGTACATCTACGCTTACAGGCCATTCAAGTCTACCCTTACTTGGACGACTGGCTAGTAGCAGCAGCAACGGAGGAACAGCTACAACTTCATCTCCGTACAGTCATCTTTCTTCTCCAGTCCCTCGGTTTCATAATGAGTTGGAAGAAATCTCAGCTCTCCCCTACGACGTCAAAAAGATTCTTGGGGATGGTGATAGACACCCGCTGCATGAAAGTTTTCCTTCCTTCAGACAAGAGTCAGAAGATCAGAGAGGAAGTGAGAACCTTGAGATCCATTCACAAGCCATCTGTACGCAGAGTAATGAAGACCTTGGGTCATCTGACTTCTACCATAGATGCGGTCCCCTTGGCGAAGATCCATATGCGAGACCTTCAATGGAATATGATACAGGCAAGACGCACCAGTCATTGCGACTTGGAGAGAAGAGTCAGCCTGAGGCCATCCGTTATTCAGAGTCTGGACTGGTGGTTGCAGACGGAGAAGCTCACAGTAGGAAAATCGTTTCAGTATCTGTCGCCGATAGTAATCACCACGGATGCGTCAGCCAGAGGCTGGGGAGCTCATGTACAGAACAGATGGATCCAAGGGAAATGGTCTCCCCAGGATCTGCAACAGTCCTCAAACTTCAAGGAGATGAAGGCTGTTCTGGAATCGCTGGTCCATTTTCAGACTCTCCTGGAAGGAAAATCGGTGCTGGTTCGCTCAGACAACCTCTCCACTGTGTTCTACCTGAACAAACAGGGAGGAACGAGGAGCCCGTCCTTAATGAAGTTATGCAAACGGATTTTCACCTGGGCAGAATCACATCTTTTGCAATTAAGAGCGATTCATATAAGAGGCTGTTACAATATACAAGCGGATCGTCTGAGTCGGATGACAGTCAGTCCGAGCGAGTGGGGTTTGAATCCGATTTACTTCAAGCAAATCATAGCCAGATGGGGTTGTCCAACCTGGGATCTGATGGCCTCCAGACAAAATCGGAAACTCCAGAAGTTCTGTTCCCTGAGCAAGCACGACGGGCCGACAGTGGTAGACGCCTTCTCGATGTCTTGGAGTCACCTATTCGTCTACCTATTTCCACCAGTACCCCTCATACCGAGGGTTCTACAGAAGATTGCGGTAGAAAGACCCAAAGTAATATTAATAGCACCATTTTGGCCCCGGAGGTCATGGTTTCCTCTTCTTCTCCAGCTGTCCGAAGGGAACTATTGGAAGCTTCCATGTGCCCCCGACCTTCTTCTCCAGCAGGGGCTATTTCATCAGAACCTAGACAGGTTACACCTCACGGCCTGGATGTTGAGAGAAGCAGATTAGAAGAAGAGGGCCTACCAGCTTCGGTCATTGACACACTAATGAATTCCCGCAAGCGTTCTACCAACGTGAAATATGCCAAAGTATTGGGAAAATTCCGGTCTTGGTTGTCGGGGAAAGGATATGCGGAAATAACCATCTCCAGTATTCTTCAGTTCCTTCAAGAAGGATTTGATATGGGCTTGAAGCCGAATACCTTAAAATCCCAGATGACTGCCATTAATATCTTGACAGAGAATAAATATCTATTCCATCCTCTGATAGTCAGATTCTTCAAGGCCTTGAAGAGGCTGAGACCGGTGGTCACGAACCATTTCCTGTGTGGGACCTATCCCTAGTACTAAGGGGACTCACAAAGCCACCCTTTGAACCGTTGGAACAGGTGGACATCAGATATCTCTCCTGCAAAGTCCTGTTTCTTGTAGCCATTACTTTGGCGAAAAGATTGGGGGAACTACGAGCGTTATCTTCCAGACATCCGTATATACGAATCCTTCCCGATGGGATATTGATTAGGACTATGCCTTCTTTTCAACCAAAGGTTCCTTCCACTATGAATATTAATAGGGAAGCCTTCTTGCCTACATTTTTCCAAATCCGGCGGATGAAGAACAGGAGCAATTACATATGCTGGATGTAAAAAGAGCAGTGGAAACATATTTGCGAAGAACGGAAGAGTTCCGGTTAGACGAAAGTCTTTTTTTGCTTTATTCTGGACCGAGAAGAGGGCGAACGCCATCCAAAGATTCTCTCGCCCGGTGGATAAAGAACACCATCACAGAAACCTACTTGTCAGAGGGGGAAACTCCACCACTTTCCATCAAGGCTCATTCCACAAGATCGACAGCAGCCTCTTGGGCGGAATATGGGCAGGTGTCTATACAAGAAATCTGCAGCGCAGCCTCCTGGTCCACTCCTTCCACCTTCGCAAAGCATTATCGCCTTGACATCGAGTCCAGGAGCTCAGCCTTTGGCACAGGCATTCTAAGTTCGGTTTCGGTATAATCCCCCCCTTTGGAATCTATAAAAATCCCATTCTGTGCTGCCGAGGACGATAAGGGAAAGTAGAAAATTGGTACCTGGAATTTTACTTTCCTTGAGTCCGAAGGCAGCACAGGCGTACCCTCCCTAATAAATTGTATTTTGTTCTGCAACTGTGTGGATCTATTTTTTTAATACAAGGGGCAGTTGCATTCACCAGACCTTTATAGGTGGACTGATTATGTGATTGACTAATTGTTTGATTGTTTAAATCTAGGTGGGCGGTCCTAGGAAACTAAAGAGGTCAACGTTAACCCATTCTGTGCTGCCTTTGGACTCAAGGAAAGTAAAATTCCAGGTACCAATTTTCTACTCTCTGGGGCAGTATATTGTGCTGTGCTGTGGTATTTGGTTCTGCTGGGGCAGTATATTGTGCTGCACTGTGGTATTTGTTTCTGCTAGGGCAGTATATTGTGCTGCCCTGTGGTATTTGGTTCTGCTGGGGTAGTATATTGTGCTGCACTGTTGTATTTGGTTCTGCTGGGGTGGTATTTTGTATTGCACTGTGGTATTTGGTTTTGCAGGGGCGGTATATTGTGCTGCCCTGTGGTATTTGGTTTTGCAGCGGCAGTATATTTTTCTTCCCTGTGGTATTTGGTTTTGCAGAGGCAGTATATTGTGCTGCCCTGTGGTATTTGGTTTTGCAGGAGCAGTATATTGTTCTTCCCTGTGGTATTTGGTTTTGCAGAGGCAGTTTATTGTGCTGCCCTGTGGTATTTGGTTTTGCAGAGGCAGTATATTGTGCTGCACTGTGGGATTTTGTTCTGCTGGGGTAGTATATTGTGCTGCGCTGTGGTATTTGGTTCTGCTGGGGCAGTATATTATGCTGCCCTGTGGTATTTGGTTCTGATGGGGTGGTATTTAGTGCTGCAGTGTAGTATTTGGTTTTGCAGAGGCAGTATACTGTGCTGCACTGTGGTATTTTGCTCTGGTGGGGCAGTACAGGTCCTTCTCCAAAAATTAGCATATTGTGATAAAGTTCATTATTTTCTGTAATGTACTGATAAACATTAGACTTTCATATATTTTAGATTCATTACACACAACTGAAGTAGTTCAAGCCTTTTATTGTTTTAATATTGATGATTTTGGCATACAGCTCATGAAAACCCCAAATTCCTATCTAAAAAAATTAGCATATCATGAAAACGTTCTCTAAACGAGCTATTAACCTAATCATCTGAATCAACTAATTAACTCTAAACACCTGCAAAAGATTCCTGAGGCTTTTTAAAAACTCCCAGCCTGGTTCATTACTCAAAACCGCAATCATGGGTAAGACTGCCGACCTGACTGCTGTCCAGAAGGCCATCATTGACACCCTCAAGCAAGAGGGTAAGACACAGAAAGAAATTTCTGAAGGAATAGGCTGTTCCCAGAGTGCTGTATCAAGGCACCTCAGTGGGAAAGTCTGTGGGAAGGAAAAAGTGTGGCAGAAAACGCTGCACAACGAGAAGAGGTGACCGGACCCTGAGGAAGATTGTGGAGAAGGACCGATTCCAGACCTTGGGGGACCTGCGGAAGCAGTGGACTGAGTCTGGAGTAGAAACATCCAAAGCCACCGTGTACAGGCGTGTGCAGTAAATGGGCTACAGGTGCCGCATTCCCCAGGTCAAGCCACTTTTGAACCAGAAACAGCGGCAGAAGCGCCTGACCTGGGCTACAGAGAAGCAGCACTGGACTGTTGCTCAGTGGTCCAAAGTGCTTTTTTCAGATGAAAGCAAATTTTGCATGTCATTCGGAAATCAAGGTGCCAGAGTCTGGAGGAAGACTGGGGAGAGGGAAATGCCAAAATGCCTGAAGTCCAGTGTCAAGTACCCACAGTCAGTGATGGTCTGGGGTGCCATGTCAGCTGCTGGTGTTGGTCCACTGTGTTTTATCAAGGGCAGGGTCAATGCAGCTAGCTATCAGGAGATTTTGGAGCACTTCATGCTTCCATCTGCTGAAAAGCTTTATGGAGATGAAGATTTCATTTTTCAGCACGACCTGGCACCTGCTCACAGTGCCAAAACCACTGGTAAATGGTTTACTGACCATGGTATTACTGTGCTCAATTGGCCTGCCAACTCTCCTGACCTGAACCCCATAGAGAATCTCTGGGATATTGGGAAGAGAAAGTTGAGAGATGCAAGACCCAACACTCTGGATGAGCTTAAGGCCGCTATCGAAGCATCCTGGGCCTCCATAACACCTCAGCAGTGCCACAGGCTGATTGCCTCCATGCCACGCCGCATTGAAGCAGTCATTTCTGCAAAAGGATTCCCGACCAAGTATTGAGTGCATAACTGAACATAATTATTTGAAGGTTGACTTTTTTTGTATTAAAAACACTTTTCTTTTATTGGTCGGATGAAATATGCTAATTTTTTGAAATAGGAAATTTGGGTTTTCATGAGCTGTATGCCAAAATCATCAATATTAAAACAATAAAAGGCTTGAACTACTTCAGTTGGTGTGTAATGAATCTAAAATATATGAAAGTCTAATGTTTATCAGTACATTACAGAAAATAATGAACTTTATCACAATATGCAATTTTTTTTAGAAGGAACTGTATATTGTGCTGCACTGTGGTATTTGGTTGGGGCAGTATATTGTGCTGCACTGTGGTATTTGGTTGGGGCAGTATATTGTGCTGCACTGTGGTATTTGGTTGGGGCAGTATATTGTGCTGCACTGTGGTATTTGGTTGGGGCAGTATATTGTGCTGCACTGTGGTATTTGGTTCCGCTGGGGCAGTATATTGTTCTTCCCTGTGGTATTTGGTTTTGCAGAGGCAGTATATTGTGCTGCCCTGTGGTATATTTTTTTTGCAAAGGCAGTGTATTGTTCTTCCCTATGCTATTTGGTTTTGCAGAGGCAGTTTATTGTGCTGCCCTTTGGTATTTGGTTTTGCAGAGGCGGTATAACAAAAATGTACTCGCCACAATTTTAATTTCCTGTAGTCCATAGGCAGCACAATAACAAATGGGATGTTAGGCTAGGTCTACACGACGACATTTGTCGCGCGACATTTTGTTGCACTAATGTCGTGCGACAATTTTTATAATGGCAGTCTATGGTGTCGCACTGCAACATGCGACATGCTGCGACTGCGACGCGACAGTCGCAGAAAATCCATTCAAGATGGATTTTTCTGCGACTGTCGCGTCGCAGTCGCAACATGTCGCATGTTGCAGTGCGACATCATAGACTGCCATTATAAAAATTGTCGCGCGACATTGATGCAACAAAATGTTCCGCGACAACTGTTGCGCCCTATCTGTCGCGCAACTTTTTGTAGCGCGACAAATGTCGTCGTGTAGACCTAGCCTTAGTCCCCTAGGTACAACCGAAGAGACAGGTTTATTAGCAATAACATTTAGTCAATTACTCAATTATTCCCCCTATAAAGGTTAGACTCCGTGAACCACACATTGGGACAGATTTATCATGACTCTGACAGCTCACTCCACTTTAACATATGGCTAAAGTCAGTTTTAGCCAAGTCAGATTTATGATCGGCCCTTTAAGACTGTAATAAATGTGGTTTGACGGTAGCAGTTTATCCGTCAGTAAGCAGCTTTACAAAAGTCGCACATATTTACGAAAAAATCGCATGTTTTTATGAAAAAGTCGCATGTTCTATTAAAAAGTCTCATAAGATAAGCATGGTCCTCACTGGAGTGAAATTGCGACTTTTTTAATAGTCCCAATAGTAAATCTGTCTAAAGATTTATTTACATAAGAAAACACGCCCACTTTCAGAAAACTGGAGAGCATAGTGCAGAGCAGAAAAAAGTCGCAAATTTGTGCGCAGTTTTAGCGTTTGGGACTTTTTGGGGACTTTTTCACTCCATTATTCTGACCTGAGCTAATGGTAAATCTGGGCCATTGTATTTCTATGCAGGAATAAAGGTTTATTGAGGGTGGGAAAGCTGTGCTGCTTACGGGAAATGGAAATTTCGGTGAGTAAATTTTTGTTTTCCTGAACGTCCTACGGCAGCACAATAACAAATGGGAGTTGTACAGCAATGAGATCAGGGAGGGAGAGAAGACGGCAGTTCTAACACTCTTTTGCCAAAAAGAGACACTTCTGCTTGTAGCATATCCAGTCTGTATTGCTTCATGAATGTTGAACTTGAAGACCAGGTAGCTGCTGAACAGATTCGCTGGATAGATACTTGGCCCAATTCCGCCCAGGATGTGGCGGTTGAGCGAGTAGAGTGTGCCTTTATTTGTAGAGGGCACCGAAGATCACTGAGAGCATAACATTTTTGGATGGTGGATCGTATCCATCGTGCTTAGGTCTCTTTGCTAGCTTTGCGCCCCTTGTTTGGGCCTTAATGCTAAACAGACTCTCCGTGGATCTGAAGGGCTTCGTTTTTTCCACATACGTCAGGACTGCTCTCCTTACATCCATAGTGTGTAGAGTCTCTTGTTCCATGCCTTGAGGTTGAGGATATAGAACAGGTAGAGCGATTTCCTGGTTAAGGTTGGCACTGGAGACCACCTTAGGAAGAAAACCTGGCATTGTACGAAGTACCAGACAGTCCCCTTGATCTCTCAGGTAAGGCTCTTTGCACGATAAAGCTCGCTAATTCTCCTAGCTGAGGTGATAGCTACTAAAAAGAACGTTTCTAGAGAGAGCCAGTTTATTTGGGCCTCTTGCAACGGTTCAGACGGGAGTTTGGTCAGTGCTGTAACCACTACAGATAAGTCCCAGGATGGAAGTGGAGGTTGGACTGTAGGTTTTAGGTTGTTCAAGGCTCTGAAGAAAGATCTAATTAGACCAGTTTTTCCCAACCAGTGTGCCTCCAGCTGTTGCAAAACTACAACTCCCAGCATGCCCGGACAGCATTTGGCTGTGCGGGCATGCTGGGAGTTGTAGTTTTGCAACAGCTGGAGGCACACTGGTTGGGAAACACTGAATTAGACTGTGATTAGAGAATTTTCCTTGCAGTTGCGCGTTGATAGCGATAAAATGTACCTCTAAGGCCTCGTTCACACTTCAGTGTTTGGTCAGTGATTTCCATCAGTGATTTGTGAGCCAAAACCAGAAGTGGAGCCTCCACAGACATGAGGTAGAAGGGAAAGATCTGCTCCTGTTCTGTGTTTAGAGCCGCACCTGGTTTTGGCTCACAAATCACTGATGGAAATCACTGACTAAACACTGAAGTGTGAACGAGGCCTAAGGCCTCTTTCACACTGCCGTTTTTTTTTTCCGTTTTGCGGTCCGTTTTTTGCGTTCCGTATACGGTCCGTATACAGAACCATTCATTTCAATGGTTCCGCAAAAAAAACTGAATGTGTTCTGTATGCATTCCGTTTCCGTATTTCCGTTTTTCCGTTCCGTTGAAAGATAGAACATGTCCTATTATTGCAAGCAAATCACGGTCCGTGGCTCCATTCAAGTCAATGGGTCCGCAAAAAAAACGGAACACATACGGAAATGCATCCGTATGTCTTCCGTTTCCGTTCCGTTTTTTCTGAACCATCTATTAAAAATGTTATGCCCAGCCCAATTTTTTCTATGTAATTACTGTATACTGTATATGCCATACGGAAAAACGGAATGGAACAACGGAACAGAAACGGAACCACAACGGAAGCAAAAAAAACTGAACAACGGATCCATGAAAAACGGACCGCAAAACACCGAAATGGACATACTGTAGTGTGAAAGAGGCCTTACGGTCCATTCACACGTCCGTTTTTCCTTTCCTGATCTGTTCCGTTTTTTGCGGAACAGATCTGGACCAGATCTGGACCCATTCATTTTCAATGGGTCCTGGAAAAAATCAGACAGCACAATGTGTGCTGTCCGTTTCCGTTGTTCCGTTCCGCATGTCCGTTTAAATATAAAACATGTCCTATTCTTTTCCGCAAAATTCGGATCCTGGTACAATACAAAGTCAATGGATCCGCAAAAAACGGAAGACATTCGGATGTCATTACGTATGTCATCCGTTTTATGCGGATTCCGTTCCTGGAAATTACATTTTTTTATTTTTTTTTTCAAAGAAATCCAAACAACTTTATTTGCTTATTGAAATTTATACATGTTTCCGTTTTTTGCGGATCCGCAAAAAAACGGATGACATACGGAAACATTTTCAGGAACAACGGATCTGCAAAAAACGGACCGAAAATCGGGATATAGGAAAATACTGACGTGTGAATGTAGCCTTAGGCCTCTTTCACACTACAGTATGTCCATTTCGGTGTTTTGCGGTCCGTTTTTCACGGATCCGTTATTCCTTTTTTTTTGCTTCCGTTGTGGTTCCGTTGTTCCGTTCCGTTTTTCCGTATGGCATATACAGTATACAGTAATTACATAGAAAAAATTGGGCTGGGCATAACATTTTTAATAGATGGTTCAGAAAAAACGGAACGGAAACGGAAGACATACAGATGCATTTCCGTATGTGTTCCGTTTTTTTTGCGGACCCATTGACTTGAATGGAGCCACGGACCGTGATTTGCTTGCAATAATAGGACATGTTCTATCTTTCAACGGAACGGAAAAACGGAAATACGGAAACGGAATGCATACGGAACACATTCAGTTTTTTTTGCGGAACCATTGAAATGAATGGTTCCGTATACGGACCATATACGGAACGCAAAAAACGGACCGCAAAACGGAAAAAAAAAACGGTAGTGTGAAAGAGGCCTTAGGCCCCATGCACACGGCCGTGTGCGGGCCGTGGAACCGCGGCCTGGATCCCTCCTGAGAGCAGGAGCGCACGGCGTCACTGGTTGCTATGACGCCGTGCGCTCCCTGCTGCCGGCACAATACAGTAATACACTGGTATAGATCATACCAGTGTATTACTGTATTGCGGCGGCAGCAGGGAGCGCACGGCGTCATAGCAACCAGTGACGCCGTGCGCTCCTGCTCTCAGGAGGGATCCAGGCCGCGGTTCCACGGCCCGCACACGGCCGTGAACAACGGCCGTGTGCATGGGGCCTTAAGGTGTTTAGTTTGAGACCTTTTTTTACATCATCCTGGAGGAACTGTAGGACGCTGTTGATAGTTTCTGTGTCTGCTGAATTGACCGAACACCAGTTATTATAAATTCTCCAAACTCTGTTGTAGATCTTTACTGTATTAGGCCGAATGCACACGGCTGTGTTTCACGGCGGTGAGCGGTCAGTGGAACCACGGGCTGGTTTCCTGCTGAGAGCAGGAGCGCACGGCATCAACCGTGCGCTTCCTGCTGCCGCCGCAATACAGTACTACACTGGTATGATCTATACCAGTGTATTACGGTATTGCGGCGGCAGCAGGAAGCGCACGGCGTCATAGCAACCAATGACGCCGTGCGCTCCTGCTCTCAGCAGGGATACAGCACGTGGTTCCACTGACCGCTCACGGCCGTGAAACACAGCCGTGTACATTCAGCCTTAGACATTTTAGCTGCTAAGATTGTATCGATCACCTCTGCGGAGAGGCCTAAGTTGAGTAGTCTTTGCCACTCAGCCTCCAGGCCGTAAGGTTTGCGGATTATGATGTGTCATCCCCTGTTGAGTTAGTAGGTTTGGCAGTAGTGGTAGTCTCCACAATCTGCCCTCTAAGAGGGTCATGGCTAGAGAGAACCAAGCTCTGCAAGGCCAAAAGGGAAGAACCGCTATAACTTCTACCTGGTCCTGGATTGTCTTTTTGAGCACTTTCATTGTCATCATGAATGGGGGGAAAAACATAGACCAGCTCTTGTTTCCAGCTTATTGAGAGACCATCTATTTCCACCGACTGGTGAGATTGGTAGAGAGCACAGAACCTTTTCACTTTGGTATTGTGTTGTGTTGCCATAGCATCCAGGCTCGGCTGGCCCATCTGCCTCATCACTTGTTTGAAAACCTTGGTGTTCAGACTCCACTCTCCTGGGTGGAGTTTCCCTCTGCTGAGACAATTTGCCATTATGTTGAGAGTCCCTTTGATGTGTATGGCTGATATGCCTGCCGTATGAGTCTCTGCCCAATTCATCAATTGCCTGCACTCTGCCGTTAACTGGGGACTCCTGGTACCGCCTTGTTTGTTGATATAATAGACGGTTGTCAGGTTGTCTGACTGGACTTGAATGTGACAGCTGCTTAGGCAACTCTGGAAATGTAACAGAGCAAGTCTCACAGCTCTCATTTCTTTCATTTTGGATGACACCGGCATATCCTCTGGAACCCATCTCTTTTGTATCCACATGTCCTCTACATGGGCAGCCCAACCCCAAGAGGAGGCATCCGTGGTGAGAATCTTCTGTGCTTGAGGAATCAGACTCTTCCCACTGGTTAGGCCATATGACATGAGCCACCACTTTAGATATTGTTTGTGTCGAATCCAGGTGGGACATTTTGTGATTTATAGGGGTTTTAGCCCAATCCTCTGTGAATTTCTCAGCCAATTTATACATACAGATGAAACTCGAAAAATTAGAATATCGTGCAAAAGTCCATTTATTTCAGTAATGCAAATTAAAAGGAATTGCATTAATGCAGCTTAAAATTAGAATTTTGTGAAAAGGTTCAATTTTCTATGCTCAAAGTGTCACACTCTAGTCAGCTAATTAATCCATGCCCCCTAAGCAAAGGATACCTCAAATTGTGACTTTGGGGTTTTATAAGCTGTAAGCCATAATCATCCAAATTATACCAAATAAAGGCTTGAAATGAGTCTACTCATATGTTAGTTTCACCTTTTAAGTTGCATTACTGAAATAAATGAACTTTGCACGATATTCTAATTTTCGAGTTTCACCTGTATTTTTTAAATCTGGCGCCTTTTTGTCTTATTCTACAGTCTATTTAACAGCTTTTAGACTGTCGGTCTAGGCGTTTAACCCCTTAAGGACACAGGGCGTACAGGTACGCCCTTGTGCCCTGGTACTTAAGGACACAGGGCGTACATGTACGCCCTGTGCATTTTCGATCACTGCCGTGCGGCTGGCAGTGATCGGAACCCGGTGCCTGCTCAAATCATTGAGCAGGCACCTAGGCTAAATGCGCGGGGGGGTCCCGTGACCCCCCCATGTCGGCGATCGCGGCAAACCGCAGGTCAATTCAGACCTGCGGTTTGCTGCGATATCTGCAGTTTATGCTCAGGCGTCCTGCTGTCCATGGTGCTGAACAGATCTATGCTGAAAGGCATAGATCTGTTCAGACAAAGTGTAAAATACAGTATAGTACTATATATTGTACTGTACTGTATTATGTAGACATCAGACCCACTGGATCTTCAAGAACCAAGTGGGTCTGGGTCAAAAAAAAAGTGAAAAAAGTGAAAAATAAAGTAAAAATCAAAAAACACATTTATCACTGATTAAAAATGAAAGAAATAAAATTCCCTACACATGTTTGGTATCGCCGCGTCCGTAACGACCTGATCTATAAAACGGTAATGTTACTTTACCCGAACGGTGAACGCCATAAAAATAAAAAATTAAAAACTATGATGAAATTGGAATTTTGCCCACCTTACTTCCCAAAAAAGGTAATAAAAGTGATCAAAAAAGTCGCATCTATGCCAAAATTGTAACAATCAAACCGTTATCTCATCCCGCAAAAATCATACCCTACCCAAGATAATCGCCCAAAAACTGAAAAAGTTATGGCTCTTACACTATGGAAACACTAAAACATGATTTCTTTTGTTTCAAAAATGAAATCATTGTGTAAAACTTACATAAATAAAAAAAGTATACATATTAGGTATCGCCGCGTCCGTATTCACCGGCTCTATAAAAATATCACATGACCTAACCCCTCAGATGACCACCGTAAAAAAAATAAAAATAAAAACGGTGTAAAAAAAGCCATTTTTGTCATCTTCCGTCACAAAAAGTGTAATAGCAAGCAATCAAAAAGTCATGTGCACCCCAAAATAGTGCCAATCAAACCGTCATCTCATCCCACAAAAAATGAGACCCTACTTAAGATAATCGCCCAAAAATTTAAAAAACTATGGCTCTTAGGCTATGGAGACACTAAAACATTTTTTTTGTTTTAAAAATGAAATTATTGTGTAAAACGTACATAAATAAAAAAAATTGTATACATATTGGGTATCACCGCGTCCGTGACAACCTGCTCTATAAAATTACCACATGATCTAACCTGTCAGATGAATGGTGTAAATAACAAAAAAAAAAAAAACGGTGCCAAAAAAGCAATTTCTTGTTACCTTGCCGCACAAAAAGTGTAATATAGAGCAACCAAAAATCATATGTACCCTAAACTTGTACCAACAAAACTGCCACCCTATCCCGTAGTTTCTAAAATGGGGTCACTTTTTTGGAGTTTCTACTCTAGGGGTCCATCAGGGGGGCTTCAAATGGGACATGGTGTCAAAAAAACCAGTCCAGCAAAATCTGCCTTCCAAAAACCGTATGGCATTCCTTTCCTTCTGCGCCCTGCCGTGTGCCCGTACAGCAGTTTACGACCACATATGAGGTGTTTCTGTAAACTACAGAATCAGGGCCAGAAATAATGAGTTTTGTTTGGCTGTTAACCCTTGCTTTGTAACTGGAAAAAAAATATTAAAATGGAAAATCTGCCAAAAAAGTGAAATTTTGAAATTGTATCTCTATTTTCTATTAAATCTTGTGCAACACCTAAAGGGTTAACAAAGTTTGTAAAATCAGTTTTGAATACCTTGAGGGGTGTAGTTTCTTAGATGGGGTCACTTTTATGGAGTTTCTACTCTAGGGGTGCATCAGGGGGGCTTCAAATGGGACATGGTGTCAAAAAAACCAGTCCAGCAAAATCTGCCTTCCAAAAACCGTATGGCATTCCTTTCCTTCTGCGCCCTGCCGTGTGCCCGTACAGCAGTTTACAACCACATATGAGGTGTTTCTGTAAACTACAGAATCAGGGCCAGAAATAATGAGTTTTGTTTGGCTGTTAACCCTTGCTTTGTAACTGGAAAAAAAATATTAAAATGGAAAATCTGCCAAAAAAGTGAAATTTTGAAATTGTATCTCTATTTTCTATTAAATCTTGTGCAACACCTAAAGGGTTAACAAAGTTTGTAAAATCAGTTTTGAATACCTTGAGGGGTGTAGTTTCTTAGATGGGGTCACTTTTATGGAGTTTCTACTCTAGGGGTGCATCAGGGGGGCTTCAAATGGGACATGGTGTCAAAAAAACCAGTCCAGCAAAATCTGCCTTCCAAAAACCGTATGGCATTCCTTTCCTTCTGCGCCCTGCCGTGTGCCCGTACAGCAGTTTACAACCACATATGAGGTGTTTCTGTAAACTACAGAATCAGGGCCAGAAATAATGAGTTTTGTTTGGCTGTTAACCCTTGCTTTGTAACTGGAAAAAAAATATTAAAATGGAAAATCTGCCAAAAAAGTGAAATTTTGAAATTGTATCTCTATTTTCTATTAAATCTTGTGCAACACCTAAAGGGTTAACAAAGTTTGTAAAATCAGTTTTGAATACCTTGAGGGGTGTAGTTTCTTAGATGGGGTCACTTTTATGGAGTTTCTACTCTAGGGGTGCATCAGGGGGCTTCAAATGGGACATGGTGTCAAAAAAACTGTCCAGCAAAACATGCCTTCCAAAAACCAAACGGCGCACCTTTCACTCTACGCCCCGCTGTGTGGCCGTACAGTAGTTTACGGCCACATATGGCGTGTTTCTGTAAACGGCAGAGTCAGGGCAATAAAGATACAGTCTTGTTTGGCTGTTAACCCTTGCTTTGTTAGTGGAAAAAATGGGTTAAAATGGAAAATTAGGCAAAAAAATGAAATTCTCAAATTTCATCCCCATTTGCCAATAACTCTTGTGCAACACCTAAAGGGTTAACAAAGTTTGTAAAATCAGTTTTGAATACCTTGAGGGGTGTAGTTTCTTAGATGGGGTCACTTTTATGGAGTTTCTACTCTAGGGGTGCATCAGGGGGCTTCAAATGGGACATGGTGTCAAAAAACCAGTCCAGCAAAATCTGGCTTCCAAAAACCATACGGCGCACCTTTCACTCTACGCCCCGCTGTGTGGCCGTACAGTAGTTTACGGCCACATATGGGGTGTTTCTGTAAACGGCAGAGTCAGGGCAATAAAGATACAGTCTTGTTTGACTGTTAACCCTTGCTTTGTTAGTGGAAAAAATGGGTTAAAATGGAAAATTAGGCAATAAAAGGAAATTCTCAAATTTCATCCCCATTTGCCAATAACTCTTGTGCAACACCTAAAGGGTTAACAAAGTTTGTAAAATCAGTTTTGAATACCTTGAGGGGTGTAGTTTATAGAATGGGGTCATTTTTGGGTGGTTTCTATTATGTAAGCCTCGCAAAGTGACTTCAGACCTGAACTCGTCCCTAAAAATTGGGTTTTTGTAAATTTCTGAAAAATTTCAAGATTTGCTTCTAAACTTCTAAGCCTTGTAACATCCCCAAAAAATAAAATATCATTCCCAAAATAATTCAAACATGAAGTAGACATATGGGGAATGTTAAGTCATCACAATTTTTGGGGGTATTACTATGTATTACAGAAGTAGAGAAACTGAAACTTTGAAATTTGCAAATTTTTCCCAATTTTTGGTAAATTTGACTTTTTTTTATGCAAAAAAAAATATTTTTTTAACTTTATTTTACCAGTGTCATGAAGTACAATATGTGACAAAAAAACAATCTCAGAATGGCCTGGATAAGTCAAAGCGTTTTAAAGTTATCAGCACTTAAAGTGACACTGGTCAGATTTTCAAAAAATGGCCTGGTCCTAAGGTGTAAAAAGGCTGTGTCCCTAAGGGGTTAATGAGGCTGGATCCGGAGGGCAGCTGTCGATGGGTTGGTTGCAAGAATGATCTCATATCCGAAGTGACCAACACATCTTCAAACCTGCAGACGCGGTAGGATTGGTACCAGCACCTGTTTCGCTGTGGGTGAAAATTCCTCTGCCAGCACCCACAACAGCAGAATGCAGCATCTCTCACAGCAAGGCCTGGAAATGTTGCATTCTGCCATTCCTCTGTGATGCTGGTAACATGTCCACCATTTTGTGTTTGTACCGGGGGTCTAAGTACGTTGCCACCCAGTACTGGTCCTTGCCCTTTATGCTTTTTATACAGGGATCCCTCTTCAAACACTGGAGCATGTGCACTAAATTGGAAGCGGTGGAGTGCCCTGGCTCCTGCTTATCGCCCAACAGAATGTCGTCTTCGGTCTCCGAGTCACCCTCAAAGCCTGCTCTTCTTGCTCCTCCTCCTCCCCCCAGCCACCATCCTCCTATGACTCCTCTTCAGACTCCTACTAAATTGTCTCAGATGGAGTAGCCCCCCCCCCTGGGAATTCATTCAGCATTGCGGCTTCCTCATCTTTCAGCTCCTGCTCCTCGATGGCTTGATCAATGACACGACGCAATGCACGCGCCACAAAGAAGCCGTAATGTACGATGTCACTGATGGCGCCCTGGCATGCGACTGACCAGTTTGGTTATCTCATCAAATGGCCGCAGAAGTCTGCATGAGTCGAGCATGAGCAACCACTGGTGCAGTCATAAGAAACCAAGCTCCCCAGAACCTGTCCTGCTGCAGAGTTCGTACAGGTAGTCGTTGATGGCACGTTTCTGCTGGAGTAGCCTATTAAGCATATACAAGGTGGAGTTCCAGCGTGTCGGGCTGTCACAAATCAGATGTCTGATGGGCAAGTGGTGTCACCTCTGAACGTCAGCAAGGCGAGCCATGGCCATGTAAGATCTTCTAAAATGGCCAGAAATTTTCCTAGCCTGCCGCAAGACGTCCTGGACCCTGCTGCACGACTAAGTTCAGGATGTGTGCCATGCATGGCACGTGTGTCATTTTGCCCTGTTTCAGAGTGCTCAGCAGATTTGGCACCGTTGTCGCACGCCACTTTATCAACTGTTGAGCGGGGTTAGCCACTGATCGGTCTGTGACTGCAGAGCTGAAAGCCGTGCAGGACAGGTGTGGCTCTTGGCTTCCAGGCACAACATGGCAACGTCTCACCTGGGACGTCGAATAGGTTCTGGGGAGCTTGGGGGGCACTGCCGAAGAGGCGGTAGCAGTGGAAAAGGAGGAGTCAGCTGAGGAGGAGACGGAGGATGGAGTAGGAGGAGGAGAAGAAGAGACAGGCCTGCATGCAATCCTTGGGGCTAACCCCAAATCCACACGGGAGCCACGGGTTACATGCCTGACGGCAGTCAGAAGACTCACCCAGTGGGCAGTAAAAGTTATGTACCTTCCCTGCCCGTGTTGGCTAGACCACATATCTGTGGTGTGGGGATTTACTCTGGTAGACAGGCTTGCAGACACAGTATAGAGGCAACGACAACGTCTTTAACTTAAACAGTTTAGTGTTTATTCACACATAAGGATAAGCAAAAAAAAAAGTCAGTTTTAAGGAAACCAGTCACCTTGAGTCTGGTGTTTGTTCACACCATGCAGCAATGCAGAAGTCCTTGGACATAGCAGAAATCCACCTGCTCTCACGCCAACAAGGTAGCAGGCCTTTACCCAGGCCCAAACTCCCAGGTCCCAACACAGAGACTGACAGAGCTACACTGTCAGAAAGGAGTAAGTTCCTACCACCTGACAGTGCTGCCTGTGTTTTACAGCCCAAACCAAGACCCGGCCTGGAACGTGGGGAGCACCCTGCACTTTGGCTGCTCCCAGTAAGAGCCGGCCCGGATCGGCTTTACAGCCATACTAAATAGCAAAACCATATCAGCCAGCACTAGCTGCCGCTGACCCATGAAATTACAGGCTCTTACCTCACGAGGCCAGGAATCTCGGTAACACATACCTTCTGTCGCCTTCCTACAGTGGTCAGATGTATCTTGGCACTGACACTGTGCCAGAGATATACTGTATTCACTTGCCGCCGAACGTGGTCATATAGCTTTGGGATGCCCTTCTGGGAGAAATATTTCCTTCCGGGGACCTTCCATTGCGGTGTGCCAATGGCCACAAATTTTCTAAAGGCCTCCGAGTCCACCAGTTTATATGGTAGTAGTTGTTGGGCTAGCAGTTCCGACAAGCCAGCGGAAGCCTGCCTTCTATCAGATGAACGTGACGACTGCACGGTGGAAGGGGGAGTGGAGGACAAATGGGAGGAGAGAGGAGAAGGAGATGAGGCAGGATGTGTGGCTTTGTGGGTTCTGACGGTATTGCTCCCACTGGGCTCGGTGATGGGAGGCTATGTGCCTTCTTAAGGCGGTCATCCCTAGGTGAGTGTTGGGTTCACCGTGACTTATGCGTTGACAGCACAGGCGGATGGCTCTCTCCAGATACATTTGCAGTCTGCTCTTTGCCTCCTGTGCCCTGCGAACTTTGCCTGCTTCTCCTCCCTCTCTGCTCCAAAAAATTGGAGTTCCAGCTTGAGTCTGAGGCCCCATCCTTATATTAATATAAGAAATATTGAGATTGAGTCACATCATTGGAGAAAGTTTTCCATGTTTCTATGATTAAGCAAACATCAACCCGGAAATCCTTGTTTCTATGATTAGGCAAACATTATTATAGAAATGCTTCATAGGGGTAATTCTCTGAAGTGTTCCGCAGCATTGGGCAAAAATACACATCTATACATAAAAAAACGAATGAAAAAACGCATGGTAATCGCACATGCGTTTTTTTGTTTTGGAAGTGACTAATGGGCAGAAACGTCTAATCAGAGGATAAGGATGATATAGGGAATATATTTTTATTGTATTTGGACATTTTCATTATCATTTGTTCAACAAGTTTAAAGAAAATTCCACCCCAGTTTTTGTGTTTTCTGAATTGTCTGGGTGGAGTTTACGGGATATAAAAGAGGCACATGGAGGTTCACAAAATTACCACTGAGGAAGGAGTAAGACCAAAATTATACTCCGAAACGCATTTGGTTCATTTAAAGAATTGGTTTCCAGTGCCATCTGAAGAAAAAGCTTTAAGAATACTGCCGGCAGTGAACATCTTTGAAAACATCAATTTAATATCAAAGTAAAGTAAACTTTCGCTAAAGATATTCAGTAACCAGGAAGTGAGACACAGAGATAATCTCGCGATAACATACCCCGGATATTCGGGAAATGAGTGCAACACACGCCAATACCATGTGGTAATTCGGATGCCTTGGAATATACAAATTGAATCGTAAGGCCGAAAAATCGTGAGTACCTCATGAACGTTGCTACACTGTGTCTATACCGAATTTTTGGATCAGAAAGTTCGCACAAATACATCACGCGAATTTTGATCGATAAACAACTACGAATATTTAATAATGGCCGCTTAAACAAGTGTGTATACTGAACTTCTGTTTTATCAAGTTCCTACCGAACTTTTGCTTTATCAAGCTCTTACAACGAACTTGTGTAGCTATTCGAAAATCATCCAGCTGCTTTGGTTTTGTTCGTTTAAAGAGACGTAGCCATTGATGTATGGAGTGTGATGCCTGAACAACTGACATATCTAGTATAATATTTGAAGAATCTTTAGTTCCATAACCAATATGTGCATGTTCGGATTTAACCAAAGTTTTTGTATATGAGCCTTTGATTCGATTTAAGAAGCTGCTTCAAGAACCGCCCAGTTTGATTGTTTTTTTTTTTGTATATTCCTTCTGAATCAGTTAATCTCAGAAATTGAGTATTGGCCAATACGTACTGTGCAAGTTTTATGTATACAGAATTTTAGTGAATACATTTTAATTTTAATTTTTTATTGAATCTGCGTGACCCTTGTATCTGTGAGTGCCAATCTATTTACATAGGTATATAGAACCCCTTAATCAGCATTTTGTGGAAGCAGGTATATCGCAGCCCTCAATCAATATTTGGTAGAAACAGGTATATATCGAACTCCTTAATCAGTATTTTGTGGAAGCAGGTATATCACAGCCCTCAATCAGTATTTTGTGGAAGCAGGTATATCAAACCCCTTAGGCCTCGTTCACACTTCAGTGTTTAGTCAGTGATTTCCATCAGTGATTTGTGAGCCAAAACCAGGTGCGGCTCTAAACACAGAACAGGAGCAGATCTTTCCCTTCTACCTCATGTCTGTGGAGGCTCCACTTCTGGTTTTGGCTCACAAATCACTGATGGAAATCACTGACCAAACACTGAAGTGTGAACGAGGCCTTAGGCCGAATGCACACGGCCGTTGTTCACGGCCGTGAGCGGTCCGTGGTACCGCGGCCTGGGTTCCTCCTGAGAGCAGGAGCGCACGGCGTCATGGGTTGCTATGACGCCGTGCGCTCCCTGCTGCCGCCGCAATACAGTAACACACTGGTATGATCTATACCAGTGTGTTACTGTACTGTGGCGGCAGCAGGGAGCGCACGGCGTCATAGCAACCAATGACGCCGTGCGCTCCTGCTCTCAGGAGGAATCCAGGCCGCGGTTCCACGGACCGCTCACGGCCGTGAACAACGGCCGTGTGCATTCGGCCTTAATCTGTATTTTGTGGAAGCAGCTATATCGCAGGCCTCAATCAATATTTGGTTGAAACAGGTATATTGAACCCCTAATCAGTATTTTGTGGAAGCAGGTATATTGCAGCCCTCAATTATTTTTTTTGCCACAACAGTTATATCACACCACCCTGTTTATTTGGGGCAACACGTATATCAAAGCCCTCAATCAGTATTTTGTGGAAGAAGGTATATCATACCCCTCAATCATTTTTTGGGGGGGCAACAGGTATATCACACCCGTTGCAATTAGTTATTCCAATAGCGTTTGTCCCTCTATATAGCTGCGGTATCGCAGCAGAACCGCACACAACTTCTGCACAATTCAAATGCACTATAATATACTTTCTATGTTAGAAAGTATATTATAAGTATATAAAACCCCTCAGTATATCACACCTATCAATAGCACACCTATACCAGTCCTTAAAAGGACTTTTGTGGCCCTATTAGCTAGCGTTTGGTGTCCCTAACAGCCTGTCCCTGCTCCACAAAGCAACCTCTCCCTACACAAAACACAGAATGTAAAATGGCTGCCAGATCTGGTTCTTTTATAGGGTGGGGGGGGGGGGGGTCCATGTGCTCAAATGTCTCAATTGGCTGTCCTGTCCCACCTGATGGATGTGTCATGGGTCAAAGTTCGGCACAATGCAAAAGAATATGGCGCTGGCGGACATCGCTATATGTTCGCATGTTCGGAGAATCGTGAACACGCAAAGTTCGCAGCGAAACGACCGCCGCGCAAACCGCAAGGCCATCTCTAATAAATAATATTCCTCAGAGTCGTCACAATCCGAATCCTCTGAAACTATTTCCCCTTCAGAGAAAGATGAAGAATCAGACACAGAAACCACATGTGTGGGAGAAACTGTAGATTTATGTGCATTTTTAGCTTGTTCAAAAATCTCAGCCAATTGGCCTTGAAACCAGGGGAGACAACCTCTAGCTTGAGACTATATAGATGATGATTAGCTTTTACAATCAGTGCATAAATCAGAGGAGTTGTCATCAGGCAGGGGTTGTTGGCACTTTAAACATAGTCTGTGTCTGTTTTTGCTCTTTCTTTTCCTGCTGGCTTCATTAGGAGAAGACATCTGTGCAAGAAAACACAGATGTGGGAACCAGGTATCTAATAAGATGTGCAGGCAGGAAAGTGCATAGGCAGCATGTGTGGTAGAAAACAAACATTACAGTGATGCACCTTACTTACCTCAGTAAGCAGAGGGGATGGCAGGCTGGCAGAGTGTGCTAGCGGTAAAGCGTGCCGAAGGTTTATAGCCTGGGAAACTCCAGTGACGTGCGGCGTCTCTTTGCGCACGGCTCCAGCTCTCCTGGCTGTATTACGCATGCGCCGGATCCCAAGCAGCGGTCCAGCTGATCCGTACTGCCTCCTTTTTGGCACGCTTGTGCAAGCTGCTTACAGACTGTTATTTTACCAAGTAAAACTGGAATATAAAACAGGCACAGCTATATTATGTGACCAAGGTTTCCATATATCCACTTGGTACACCCTCAGGCCGAGGGACAGGGAACACCCCACGTATACAACCTGGAAAAAGTTAAAAAAAAACAGATACAAAGCACCCAGAGTCCTTGTCTCCTCAGTACCTAGAGAGAAAAACGAAATACAATGTGTGGTTCACTGAGTCTAACCTTTATAGGGGGAATAATTGAGTAATTGTCTAATTAAAGGGCTTCTGTTACCCCACTAAACGCATATTATAATTTTTTTGGCTACTTATAATCCATATCCTGCCATATTGCCATTTATTATGTTATTAATAATTTTCGTTCAGTAGATTTAGCCAAAAACTTACTTTTATGATATGCGAATTACCTTTCTACAAGAAAGTAGGGCGTCTACTTGCTGGTAGCAGCCGCAGAAAACCGCCCCCTCCTTGTGTTGATTGACAGGGCCAGCCACGATCTCCTCCTCCGGCCGGCCCTGTCAGCATTTCAAAAATCGCGCGCCTGTGTTCTTCTCTTTCGGTAACGTCATCGGCGGAGGCGCACGGAGGGAGTGCTGAGGAGGCGAGCCTCCTTATCTCAGAGCGCCTGCGCCGAATCAACACAGGCGCGCGATTTTTGAAATGCTGACAGGGCCGGGCGAAGGAGGAGATCGCGGCTGGTCCTGTCAATCAACACAAGGAGGGGGCAGTTTTCTGCGGCTGCTACCAGCAAGTAGACGCCCTACTTGCTGGTAGAAAGGTAATTAGCATATCATAAAAGTAAGTTTTGGGCTAAATCTACTGAACGAAAATTATTAATAACATAATGTATGGCAATATGGCAGGATAGGGATTATAAGTAGACAAAATATATATATATGCGTTTAGTGGGGTGACAGAAGCCCTTTAAGTGTTATTACTAATAAACCTGTCTCTTCGGTTGTACCTAGGGGACTAACATCCCATTTGTTATTGTGGTGCCGTAGGACGTCCAGGAAATTGTGCTGCCCTGTGGGATTTAGTTATGCAGAAGCAGTATATTGTGCTGCCCTGTGGGATTTGTTTTTTCAGAGGCAGTATATTGTGCTGTACTGTGGGATTTGGTTCTGCAGAGGCAGTTTATTGTGCTGTACTGTGGGATTTGGTTCTGCTGGGGCAGTATATTGTGCTGCACTGTGGGATTTGGTTCTGCTGGGGCAGTATATTATGCTGCCCTGTGGTATTTGATTTTGCAGAGGAAGTATATTGTGCTGCTGTGTGGTATTTGGTTTTGCAGAGGCAGTTTATTGTGCTGCCCTGTGGTATTTGGTTTTGCAGAGGCAGTATATTGTGTTGCCCTGTGGGATTTGGTTTTTACAGAGGCAGTACAGGTCCTTCTAAAAAAATTTGCATATTGTGATAAAGTTCATTATTTTCTGTAATGTACTGATAAACATTAGACTTTCATATATTTTAGATTCATTACACACAACTGAAGTAGTTCAAGCCTTTTATTGTTTTAATATTGATGATTTTGGCATACAGCTCATGAAAACCCAAATTTCCTATCTAAAAAAATTAGCATATTTCATCCGACCAATAAAAGAAAAGTGTTTTTAATACAAAAAAAGTCAACCTTCAAATAATTATGTTCAGTTATGCACTCAATACTTGGTCGGGAATCCTTTTGCAGAAATGACTGCTTCAATGTGGCGTGGCATGGAGGCAATCAGCCTGTGGCACTGCTGAGGTGTTATGGAGGCCCAGGATGCTTCGATAGCGGCCTTAAGCTCATCCAGAGTGTTGGGTCTTGCGTCTCTCAACTTTCTCTTCCCAATATCCCACAGATTCTCTATGGGGTTCAGGACAGGAGAGTTGGCAGGCCAATTGAGCACAGTAATACCATGGTCAGTAAACCATTTACCAGTGGTTTTGGCACTGTGAGCAGGTGCCAGGTCGTGCTGAAAAATGAAATCTTCATCTCCATAAAGCTTTTCAGCAGATGGAAGCATGAAGTGCTCCAAAATCTCCTGATAGCTAGCTGCATTGACCCTGCCCTTGATAAAACACAGTGGACCAACACCAGCAGCTGACATGGCACCCCAGACTATCACTGACTGTGGGTACTTGACACTGGACTTCAGGCATTTTGGCATTTCCCTCTTCCCAGTCTTCCTCCAGACTCTGGCACCTTGATTTCCGAATGACATGCAAAATTAGCTTTCATCCGAAAAAAGTACTTTGGACCACTGAGCAACAGTCCAGTGCTGCTTCTCTGTAGCCCAGGTCAGGCGCTTCTGCCGCTGTTTCTGGTTCAAAAGTGGCTTGACCTGGGGAATGCGGCACCTGTAGCCCATTTCCTGCACACGCCTGTACACGGTGGCTCTGTCCACTGCTTCCGCAGGTCCCCCAAGGTCTGGAATCGGTCCTTCTCCACAATCTTCCTCAGGGTCCGGTCACCTCTTCTCGTTGTGCAGCGTTTTCTGCCACACTTTTTCCTTCCTACAGACTTCCCACTTAGGTGCCTTGATACAGCACTCTGGGAACAGCCTATTCGTTCAGAAATTTCTTTCTGTGTCTTACCCTCTTGCTTGAGGGTGTCAATGACGGCCTTCTGGACAGCAGTCAGGTCGGCAGTCTTACCCATGATTGCGGTTTTGAGTAATGAACCAGGCTGGGAGTTTTTAAAAGCCTCAGGAATCTTTTGCAGGTGTTTAGAGTTAATTAGTTGATTCATATGATTAGGTTAATAGCTCGTTTAGAGAACCTTTTCATGATATGCTAATTTTTTTAGATAGGAATTTGGGGTTTTCATGAGCTGTATGCCAAAATCATCAATATTAAAACAATAAAAGGCTTGAACTACTTCAGTTGTGTGTAATGAATCTAAAATATATGAAAGTCTAATGTTTATCAGTACATTACAGAAAATAGTGAACTTTATCACAATATGCAATTTTTTTTAGAAGGACCTGTATATTGTGCTGCCCTGTGGAATTTTGTTATGCTGGGGCAGTATATTGTGCTGCACTGTGGTATTTGGTGCTGCTGGGGAAGTATATTGCGCTGCACTGTGGTATTTGGTTCTGCTGGGGCAGTACATTGTGCTGCACTGTAGTATTTGGTTTTGCAGAGGCAGTATAATGTGTTGCCCTGTGGGATTTGGTTCTGCTGGGGCAGTATATTGTGCTGTCCTGTGATATTCGGTTTTGCTGGGGCAGTATATTGTGCTGCCCTGTGGTATTTGGTTCTGCTGGGGCAGTATATTGTGCTGTCCTGTGATATTTGGTTTTGCTGGGGCAGTATATTGTGCTGCCCTGTGAGATTTGATTCTGCTGGGGCAGTATATTGTGCTGTCCTGTGATATTTGGTTTTGCTGGGTTGGTATTGTGCTGCACTGTGGTATTTGGTTTTGCCAGGGCAGTATATTGTGCTGCCCTGTGGTATTTGGTTCTGCTGGGGCAGTATATTGTGCTGTCCTGTGGTACTTGGTTCTGCTGGGGCAGTATATTGTACCGCCCTGTGGGATTTGGTTCTGCTGGGGCAGTATATTGTGCTGTCCTGTGATATTTGGTTTTGCTGGGGTGGTATTTTGTGCTGCACTATGGTATCCCAACTTCTGCTGTCCCTGCCAATGTGTGTTTTTCTATCTTCTGTTAGTTTGGATCCATCTACAACTTGGGGCCACTTTTAGGTTGTTTTCAGGGCCACTTTACTAATCCTTCCCTGAAGCACATGGATGCAGAAGTATAAAAGAATAGGGATGTATTCAGGCATAAGGCCTCCTGCACACGAACATGTGCTTTCCGTGGCCGTATTGCGGACTGCATTTGCAGATCCGCAATACACAGGCACCTTTCCGTGTGCATTCCGCATCACGGATGCGGACCCAATTCACTTCAATGGGTCTGCAAATCCGGAGATGCGGAATAGTGCGGAACGGAAGCACAGAACAGAACCCTACGGAAGCACTACGGAGTGCTTCAGTGGGGTTTCGTCCCGTACTTCCATTCCGCAAAAAGATAGAACATGTCCTATCTTTTTGCGGAACGGGCAGATTTGGTTCTGCTGGGGCAGTATATTGTGCTGCACTGTGGTATTTGTTGCTGCTGGGGCAGTATATTGTGCTGCACTGTGGTATTTGGTGCTGCTGGGGCAGTATATTGTTCTGTACTGTGGTATTTGGTTCTGCTGGGGCAGTATATTGTGCTGTACTGTGGTATTTGGTGCTGCTGGGGCAGTATATTGTGCTGCACTGTGGTATTTGGTTTTGCAGATGCAGTATATTGTGCTGCCCTGTGGGATTTGGTTCTGCTGGGGCAGTATATTGTGCTGTCCTGTGATATTTGGTTTTGCTGGGGCATTATATTTTGCTGCCCTGTGGTATTTGCTTTTTCTGGGGCAGTATATTGTGCTGTCCTGTGATATCTGGTTTTGCTGGGGCAGTATATTGTCCTGTGGACTCCAGGACAGGCTAGACTCCTTACTGGAGTCTCCCATTGTTATACTATGTAGTATTATGGTATTATAATGTTAATTCTGCCTTCTCTTATTTTCTAGGTATCCGGAGTGTGTCCTGCCCTCTCCTGCCTTTGGTGGTGGCGGGGGGGGGGGGGGGGGGGGGGGGTGCTGAGCGTCCGGTGGGTTACTTTTCTGGGCCCATCTATGCTTCCAGGCATCGTTGGATTATGTTTCTGTCCCAGTGCCACGATCCTTACCTCTGCTGTGTATCTTCGCAGAAGCAGTTCGCTTCCGCGCTCCTCCGTCGTCTCGCGAGAATCGGAAGTGTGTCATTGACGTCACTTCCGGTCCTCGACTCCGTCCTCCAGCGCTGTGTTCAGCGCTTCCTTTACTTAAAGTTTTGTAGCTCGGTGCCCTCAGGTAAGGCTGGGGCACCTAACTGGGGGACATGGAGGAATTATATTATTTTAATTAAAGTTACGATTTAAAGTCTGCAGATCCACCTCCAGGGAGAGGGAGTGGCTATAGCTCCTCCCCCTTGCTCTATTTAAGGCACCTGTGTGAGGCAGGTCAGTGTTGCTCTCAGTTTTCTGAGCTCAACTGACATCTGCTGTTTTGGCTACTCCTGCGCTCAGGAAGTTCCTTGAAGTCACCTTGCTTTTCTTCCTAAGATGGCATCGCCACCTCATGGTAAGGTACTGCTCTCTTTTTAGAGCCATTCTTGGGTCCAAATTCTTATCCTGTTGTCTGTTTCTTAGGCAAATCCACTCAGAAGCAGAAACATCTCGCCTGCTCCAGCTGCAGCACCCCATTGCCGGATTCGTACAAATTCCACCAATGCCCAGGCTGCCGACCCAGACCAACGGACCCAGAACCAACGGTGCCTAAATCAAGGGAGCAGTCTCTAACAAGAGGCCCAGACAGGCTTCTCCTGGTCCTGTACCCATGTCTGAAGATGTCATTTCCATTGAGGATAATTCTTCCTCTGAGGAAGAGAGTTCGGCCTTCCTCTTTCCGGCCGAAAAGACTTAAAGACTGTTGTGCTCCATCAGGTCGAGGAACCATGATGTTCAGCAGGGGGAAGCTCCACAGTCCACCTCTAGGGGGCCAAGGGCCTTTAAAGTGGACGAGTCTCTAAAGAAATTAATGGCAACCGAGTGGAAACACACGGAGAAGGGCCCAGTTTTAACAAAGAGGTTTAAACTAATGTTCCCTCTACAGGATGCGGATTCTTTAGTCTGGGTTCCACCTCCAAAGGTGGATATGGCAATTTCTAAGCTCTCCAAAAGAACTCTAGTCCCCTCAGACGACGGCAGCAACCTAAAAGACCCCCTAGACAGACGAGCAGAGTGCACGCTTAGACGCAGTTACTCGGCTGCCTCCACCTCTGCCTCGGTTGCTATAGCGTGCTCTGAAGTATCAGAATTTATCCGTGCGCGCACTCTCAGGATCCAATCGGACTTGGATTCCGGGGTTGCCCGGGATGACATCCTGGACCAATTTAAAACACTCTTACTGGGGATTGATTTCTTATCAGATTCCTCCCAACAACAGTTCAAATTAGCGGCCAAATCTATGGCGCTTTCTTCAGCCAGCAGGTGCCCACTCTGGTTAAAACCATGGACGGCGGACAATACGTCCAAGTTTAACCTTTGCTCCCTTCCCTATGAACCGGGTAGATTGTTCGGTTCTGAATTAGATTCTCTCATGGAGAACTTAGCGGACAAGAAAGGTAAATCCCTCCCCCAGCAGTCCTTTCAGGGTCGAGGAAGAGGTAGAGGAGGAGGAAGATTTCAGGGGGGAGATAGAACCCAGAGGCGTTCTGAAGGTAGTAAGAGAGGTAGGGGTCGCGGTCGTGGAAACCGCAGTGCTGATCTATGACTCTCTACAGCCCGTCAATTCCCCTTCCTAACCCCCCGGAGTTCCAGAGGAAGGTCCAGTTTCCAATCCCCCAGTCGGTGGACGTTTGAGTTTATTCAAAAGTTTTTGGATGCTAAAAATTCCAGACCCTTGGGTGCTACAGGTGATAGCATCAGGGTACAAAATAGATTTAATTTCCCTTCCTCGGGACAAGTTCCTCCTGACAAGGACTTTAGCACCCGACAAACTATCATTCCCTTTCGTCCTAACCAGCAGCACAAGTGGGGGGTATTCGCCCCTGTGAAGCTGGTCAGGACAGGCGGAATTTTTGCTGAATAAAATTCTGCATCCCTAGTAATTAATTAATTAATTAACTCCCCCCCTCCTTATATGGGCCGCCCTCCACAGGGCTAGTTGCTTTTATTTTGTCCTGTGTGTTGGTCTGACAGGCTTGACTCTATTCAGAGTCTCTCCCTCAGTAGTTGGGGGAGAAATTCGCTGAATTTCTGCAGTTTTATGTTGCCCTAATGTTATAATTTTCTTTTACAGGTGCTGGCAGAGAACGGCTGTCTCCTGCCTGGCTGGGAGCGTAAGTATGTGGACGTTCTGGCTGCAGGTAGCCGGTAAGTCAGACAGGGTGTACACAGTAAGCGGAGCTGTGAGCTCCCTTCCCCCCTGTCTCCTCTCCGCTCCGCTCCTGCCCGCTCCCCTCCTACCTCCTCTGTAGTCTGCGGCCGGCCCTGAATTTGGGTCTCAGCTCCGGTGAATCGGACGCGAGACCGGAAGTGCGTCATTGTCACTTCCGGTCCGCAACTTAATCGGCGCCGCAATATAATACAGCTCAAATTAGCTGATGGTGCTTGTGGAGGAGGGGGGAGGAGCGAATACGATTAAGTTTTAGTGAAAACTTCGATTTTTATAAGTTGGTCCCTCAGTGGGGAGCCTGGAGATTTTTGGGGGAGGAGCTGTTGCTCCTCCTCCCCCCGCTCTCCCCTTCCTGCTATATAAGGCCAGGCGGCTGGCTGGGTCAGTGTTGCACTCAGTTCCTGTGTGCAGCTGACCTTGACTTTGACTGATCCAGTGCTAGTGCTTAAGCTGTGAGAGTACCTACTCTGATCAGAAGGTTCTAGGTTGCTCAGAATTCTTAAAGTCATGACATCACCGTCTCAAGGTAAGATTGACGTCTGGGCTTGACCCTTGGGCACGTTGGAACCATTTTTAATAGTGCTTACTTCTTTTCTAGGAAAAGTCACCCACAAGCAGAAGCACCTGGCTTGTTCCAGTTGTGGCACCCCGTTACCTGATGGCTACGAGTTTCATCGCTGTCCAGGCTGCCGCCCTAGGCCAGCCAATCCTGAGCCGACGGTTGTAGAAATGTTTTCCTGGATGAAGGAGTTCTTGGACACCTCTGTCGCGGAGATCAAGGGGGCGGTCTCCAACAAGAGACCCAGGCAGGCCTCGTCTGGGCCTGTTCCTATGTCGGAAGACGTGATCTCGCTTGGCGAGAATTCTTCCTCTGAGGAAGAGGAGTCGGTCTTTTCCTTTCCGGCGGAGAAGACACAGAGATTACTGCGCTCCATCAGGTCAAGGGACCAGGATGTTGAGCATGGGGAAGCTCCACACTCCACCGCTAGGGGGCCAAGGGCCTTCAAAGTGGACGAGTCGCTTAAAAAATTAATGGCGACCGAATGGAAACATCCAGAAAAAGGACCGGTCTTAACCAAGAGGTTCAAGCTGATGTTCCCCCTACAGGATGGGGACTTCCTGGATTGGGTCCCACCACCTAAGGTGGATATGGCAATAGCCAAGCTTTCTAGAAGAACCTTGGTGCCTTCCGATGACGGGAGTAACCTGAAGGATCCCCTGGATAGACGCGCAGAATGTTCGCTTAGGCGTAACTATGCTGCGGCGTCCGCCTCTGCCTCTGTGGCCATAGCCAGTACCGAGGTGTCTGAGTTCATTCGCGCCCGTACGCTGAAGATCCAAGCAGACATAGACTTGGGAATCGCCAGAGATGACATCCTGGATCAATTCAAAACCCTTCTATTAGGCATAGATTTTTGGCGGATGCGTCTCAGCAGCAGCTAAGGCTTGCTGCCAAGTCAATGGCTTTGTCTGCTGCCAGCAGACGGCCTTTATGGCTGAAGCCCTGGGTAGCGGACAACATATCAAAATTTAATTTGTGCTCCCTCCCTTACGAGCCTGGCAGGTTGTTCGGCTCCGAGCTAGACCGCCTCATGGAGAGTCTAGCAGACAAGAAGGGAAAATCGCTCCCTCAGCAATCCTTTCGAGGACGTGGGAGAGGCAGAGGTGGAAGAGAGAGGAACCAGAGACGTTCCGAAAATACCAGGAGAGGTAGAGGTAGAGGTCGCGGTCGCGGGAACCGCAGGGCTGATCAATGACTCTCGGCAGCCCATCTCCTCCCCATCCCCACCCCCCTCACTTCCACACGAATCTCCCTGCCTGAATCCTCCAGTAGGAGGTCGTTTATTTTTGTTCAGAAATTTTTGGGAGAAAATAATTCCAGATCCTTGGGTGCTGCAGGTCATCAGCACCGGTTACAGGATCGATTTCAGTACCCAACCTCAAGAGAGGTTCGTCCTTACAGGACGTCTAACACCCAGCAGACAACTGATCCTGGAAGACTCTGTACTCCAGTACATTGTCAAAGGGGCCTTAGAGGAGGTTCCTCCTCGAGAGCTCGGTCAGGGAGTGTATTCTCCCATCTTTCTCGTTCCAAAGCCGTCAGGAGACTGGCGCATGATTATCGATCTGCGTTACCTAAATCGGTTCATCAGAAAGAAGCGTTTCCGGATGGAAACCATTCACTCAGTCCTAAACATCCTGAACCCGGCAGACGCGATGGTGACGATAGATCTGAAGGACGCTTACCTTCATGTTCCTATCTGTCCGGCCCACAGGAAATTTCTCAGAGTTGCTGTCTGCATAAAAGAGGTAGTGAAGCACTACCAGTTTGCTGTGTTGCCTTTTGGCATCTCCTCTGCTCCACACACCTTCACAAAGGTTGTGGCTCCTGTGGTCGCCCACTTAAGGCTCCTCGGCTTAGAAGTCGTCCCTTATTTAGACGACTGGCTTTTAAAAGCCGCGTCCGCAGACATCTTACAAGCCCAGCTTCAACAAGCTCTCCACACTCTGCAGAACCTGGGGGGGCTCGTGAATTGGGACAACTCAGAGTTGGTCCCCTCTACCACAAGGCGGTTTCTGGGGTTTGTGATAGATTCACAACTAATGACCCTATATCTGTCTCCACAGAGGAGAGACAAAGTAATAAAAGCTGCAGAGTTTCTCCTATCCCCCAGACGGGTATCCATTCGAGTTCTCATGAGGATGTTAGGCCACATGTCAGCGTCTGCAGAGGCAGTACCTTGGGCCTTGTGGCATCTTCGGCCACTACAAGAGGAAGTCTTAGCGGTTTGGAATCGCAAACCCAGAGACCTAGATCGGAATCACTCCCTGTCTGCAGAAGTCCGTTCCTCCCTCAGGTGGTGGAAGAACCTAGTGGATGGAATGCCACTAGCCCAACCTACTTGGGTGATCCTGACCACGGACGCCTCCCTTCTAGGCTGGGGAGCCCATCTGGGACACAATACAGTTCAGAATACCTGGAAGCCTCAGGAGAAACTCCTGTCGTCCAATCTGAGGGAGCTAAGGGCGGTGAGGTTAGCCCTCAATCACTTCTCACCTCTCATTCAGGGTCAAGCCGTGAGAGTACGGACCGACAACACGACTGTGGTGGCTTATTTAAACAGACAGGGAGGTACGAGATCCTGGACCCTCCTGAGGGAGGTGGGATTGATTTTATCTTGGGCAGAGAGCAATCTATCTCATCTAGTGGCAGTTCACATCAGAGGGGATCTCAATATAGTAGCAGATCGTCTAAGTCGGGGCCTTCCGGTACCAGGAGAATGGTCCCTGAACGACAACATCTTCTCCAGGATAGTCCAACGCTGGGGGACTCCAGAGATCGATTTGATGGCAACCCGTCTGAACGCCAAAGTAAGCAAATTCTGCTCCTTGTACAAGGAGGACAATCCGGTAGCGATAGATGCTCTGTCCATAACATGGAGGTTCAGGCTGGCCTATGTATTCCCTCCAATTTCCATGATACCAAGGGTATTGATGAAGATCAAGCAAGACCAGACCTCAGTGATAGCCATCATCCCATTCTGGCCGAAGAGGTCTTGGTTCACCCAGCTCATGCAGATGAGTCAGGGCAATTATTGGAGACTTCCCCTAATACAGAACCTAGTGTACCAGAACACAGGTCCCTGTCTAGATCTGAGGAGGCTCAGTCTGACAGCCTGGAGACTGACCGGTCCCTTCTAGAAGCTAGAGGGCTTTCGGTGGAGGTCCTGAGAACAATCTCTCACTCCAGAGCGGATTCTACGAATCAGAAATGTTCCCGCATATTCAGAATATTTATGCGATGGTGCACGGATAGAGAGGTAGTTTCCTCAGATCCTCCTCTCTCTGAGATTCTTCAATTCCTGCAAGATGGTCTAGACAAGGGTCTAAGCCCATCTACATTGAAAGCTCACGTTGCTGCCTTGTCAGCATGCCTTGGTAAGCCAATTTCTCAGGACTCCCTAATTAAGAGGTTCCTTAAGGGTGCTCAGAGGCTTAGGCCCAGCATCCAGAGACCAATCCCTGAGTGGGAGCTGCCAGTGGTCCTAAGGGGGTTGTGCTCCCCCCCCCCCCTTCGAGCCTTTGGAACAGGTAGACTTAAAGTACCTTTCCCTCGAGGTTACCTTTCTCTTGGCCATAACCTCAGCCAAGAGGGTTGGGGAGCTCCAGGCTCTGGGGGCAGCGGAACCATACTTAAGTTTTCTGCAGGACAAGGTCCTGTTAAGATTTCTGCCTACCTTTCTACCAAAGGTTCCTTCGTTTACGAACACCAACCAGACAATAACACTGCCGGTGTTGTCTCCTACCTCTAACTCTCCTGAGGAGGAGAGATTACTTTCCTTGGACATCCCAAGAGTCCTTAGAATTTATTTGAATAGAACGGAAGAGTTCAGGAGATCAGAAAATCTGCTGATCTCTAATTCGGGGAACAATAAAGGGCTCAAGGTTTCCAAGCCCACCTTGAGCAGATGGATTAAGGACGCTATTAAGCTGGCTTTTACGTCCCAAGACTTACCACCGCCATCCTTCTTATCTGCCCATTCTACAAGGGCAGTGTCTACGTCATATGCGGAAAGGAAACTAATCCCCTTAGAGAAAATTTGTGCGGCTGCCTCGTGGAGCACGCAAAACACCTTTATTGCCCATTACCGCCTGGAGAATAGGCGTTCTGAGGGAACAGCCTTTGGACGGTCCGTGTTAGATGCTGCTCGTCCATAGGTCAGCTCTCTAACTCCTGTGGGATTATTCAGCTACTTAGTAGTAGTCCTTTAGCCCTCCCAAGATTTGTGCGAGGTTCCTTGCTACTTCCCCACTTGTGCTGCCGGTTAGGACGAAAGGGAAGCGTCAATTTTGACGTAAATTTGTTTTCCCTTAGTCCTAACAGCAGCACATGTGGGGGGTATTCGCCCCTGTGAAGCTGGTCAGGACAGGCGGAATTTTTGCTGAATAAAATTCTGCATCCCTAGTAATTAATTAATTAATTAATTAACTCCCCCCTCCTTATATAGGCCGCCCTCCACAGGGCTAGTTGCTTTTTTAACAAGTAATCATAACAGCATAGAGGGAGGGATATTTGTGTGCTGCTGTTAGGACTAAGGGAAAACAAATTTACGTCAAAATTGACGCATCCTGGAAGACTCAGTTCTCCAGTATATACGGAAAAGAGCATTAGAGGAAGTTCCTCCTCGCGAATGGCGGCAGGGGGTTTATTCTCCCATCTTTCCGTTACCAAAACCGTAAGGAGACTGGCGGATGATCATCGATTTACGCTACTTAAATCGTTTCATCAGGAAGAAGCGTTTCCGGATGGAAACCATTCGCTCTGTATTAAACATCCTGAACCCAGGAGATATGATGGTAACTATAGACCTGACGGATGCTTACCTTCATGTTCCCATCTACCCAGCACACAGGAAATATCTCAGAGTTGCTGTGGCCTTGCAAGGGGTAGTGAAGCACTACCAGTTTGCTGTATTGCCCTTCGGCATATCCTCAGATCCGCACACCTTCACAAAGGTAGTGGCTCCTGTGGTTGCCCATTTAAGACTTCTTGGGCTAGAGGTCGTACTGTACTTGGACGATTGGCTTTTAAAAGCCGCAAACGCAGACGTCCTGCAGAGTCAGCTTCAACAAGCTCTCCAGATTCTCTAGGGTTTAGGTTGGCTGATAAATTGGGACAAGTCGAACTTAATCCCGTCAACCACGAGAACGTTCTTGGGGTTTGTGATCGATTCACAACTGATGACCCTGTACCTGTCCCCACAGAGGAGGGACAGAGTAATAAAAGCCGCACAGTCTCTCATTCCACCCAGACGAGTCTCCATAAGGGTGCTTATGAGGATGTTAGGCCACATGTCAGCATCTGCAGAGGCAGTTTCTTGGGCCTTATCGCACCTACGCCCACTTCAGGAGGAGGTCTTAGCAGCTTGGAGTCGCAAGCCAAAGACCTAGCCAGAATGCACTCCCTGTCGGTAGAAGTCCGTTCTTCGCTCAAGTGGTGGAAGAACCTAATAGATGGGAGGTCTCTGGTTCAACCTCGTTGGATCACGTTGACCACGGACGCTTCCCTGCTGGGCTGGGCAGCCCATCTGGAGGACAACCCAGTACGAGGTACTTGGAATCCCCAGGAGAAAATCCTCTCATCCAACTGGAGAGAGTTGAGAGCAGTCAAACTAGCCTTCCTTCATTTTGCTCCTCAGGCGGTGAGAGTCTGGACAGACAACACAACTGTGGTCGCTTACCTGAACAGACAGGGGGGGGGGGGAAATCCCAAACCCTCCTGAGGGAGGTGGGTTCAATTCTCTCTTGGGCAGAGATCAACCTATCCCACCTAATGGCAGACCATATCAAAGGAGATCTCAATGTGGTGGCAGACCGCCTGAGTCTGGGCCTGCCGGTTCCAGGAGAATGGTCCCTGAACAAGAGTATCTTCTCCATGATAGTCCAGCGGTGGGGTACCCCGGAAATCGACCTGATGGATACCCGATTGAACGCCAAGGTGAGCAAGTTCTGTTCCCTTTACAGGGAGGACAACCCGGTAGCGATAGATGCTCTGTCCTTAACTTGGAGGTTCAGGCTGGCATATATCTTCCCTCCAATTTCCATGATACCGAGGGTATTGATGAAGATCAAGCAAGACCAGACCTGGGTGATTGCCATCATGCCATTCTGGCCGAAGAGGTCTTGGTTCACTCAGCTCATGCAGATGAGTCAGGGCATTTATTGGAGACTTCCCCTAATACAGGACCTTGTGTATCAGGACACAGGTCCCTGTCTACATCTGAGGAGGCTCAATCTGACAGCCTGGAGATTGACAGGTCCCTTCTAGAAGCTAGAGGGTTATCTGTTGAGGTCTTGAGAACAATCTCTCACTCCAGAGCGGAATCTACAAGCAAAAAGTAATCTAGAATCTACAGAATATTCCTGCAATGGTGTAATGACAGAGAGGTAGTTGCCTCAGACCCTCCTCTCTCCACTATTCTACAATTCCTCCAGGATGGTCTAGACAAGGGTCTAAGCCCATCTACACTCAGAGCTCACGTCTCTGCCTTATCGGCATGCCTTAGCAGACCGATTTCTCAGGACCACCTAATCTAAGAGGTTCCTGAAGGGAGCCGAGAGGCTTAAACCCAGAATCTTGAGACCAATCCCGTAGTGGGATTTGACAGTAGTTCTAAAAGGGTTATGTGTTCCCCCTTTTGAGCCTTTGAATGAGGTAGACTTGAGGTTCGTATCTCTAAAGGTCACCTTCTTACTGGCTATCACATCAGCTAAGAGAGTTGGGGAACTTCAGGCTCTGGGGGCTTCCGAGCCCTATTTAAATTTCCTTCAGGACAAGGTCCTGTTAAGGTTCTTGCCAACCTTTTTGCCAAAGGTTCCTACCTTTTCTAATATCAATCAGACAATATGTCTACCCACTTTTTTACCGGCTGCGTCTTCTCCCGAGGAAGAAAGGCTCCGTACATTGGACATCTCAAGAGGTCTTAGGGTGTATTTGGACAGAAAAAGCGATTTTAGAAGATCGGAAAACCTCCTTCTGACCTATTCAGGGAAGAACAGGGGTCCGAAGGCCTCCAAACCCACTCTGAGCTGGTGGATTAAAGAAGCAATCCGTCTGGCTTTTCTGTCCCAAGACTTGACGCCTCCTTCCTTTGTCTCCGCCCATTCTACCAGGGCTGTATCCACCTCTTATGCTGAAAAGAAACTGATCCCTTTAGACCAGATTTGTGCAGCCGCTTCTTGGAGTTCTCAGAACACCTTCATCTCACATTATCATCTAGAGGCCAGACGAGCGGAGGGAATGGCCTTTGGACATTCCGTTTTAAGTGCCGCTCTCTCCTAAGAGGGGAGTAGGGAGCCCTCCCAATTTGGGTGAGGTTTCTTGCTACTTCCCCACTTGTGCTGCTGTTAGGACGAAAGGGAAGTGTCAATTTTGACGTAAATTTGTTTTCCCTTAGTCCTAACAGCAGCACACAAATTTCCCTCCTTTTGTGTGATTTATTATCAGTTACTTGTTATAAAGCAACCCCATCCAGTTAGGGGCCGGGTTATATGGGGTAGGGGCTTAATTAGTTAATTACTAATTAGGATACTTAGGCAGACATTTTTTGTTCAATAAAAATTCTGCCTGTTCACAGGGGCAAATACCCCACTTGTGCTGCTGTTAGGACTAAGGGAAAACAAATTTACCTCAAAATTGACGCGTCTTGTCTTTCTTCCAAGCTATACATGTTAAGGTGCTTTAATCTTTCCTGGTAAGTTTTATCCTGCAATCCATGTACCAGTTTAGTAGCTCTTCTCAGAACTCTCTCCAAAGTATCAATATCCTTCTGGAGATACGGTCTCCAGTACTGAGCACAATACTCCAAATGAGGTCTCACTAGTGCTCTGTAGAGCTGCATCAGCACCTCTTTCTACTGTTAAAGGGGTTGTCCCACTTCATTAAATAGGTTTTATCTAATTTATTTACCCCCCACAGAACATATCTTCCTAGCTATGTCATAATCAAAAAGCTACCTTTCTTACAAAAAATCCTGTTATGTGATCCCTTTGTTGATTTCGGTATCCCATGGATACGGCCTCTTTCGTCCGGCCGCATCGCTGTGCCGCGCCTGCGCACAACAGCTGAACAAGTTATCGGGCGCCTCTCCATTCCTACGAGTACGCGCACGTCCGCGCATGCGCAAGTACAGGAGGCGGGTGCCGGAATCAAATAGCCGTCACCCGACCTCTATGACAGGGAGCGGCACCTTAGGGGTTAACTGCCGCTGATCGCAGCCCCCTATCATAGAGGTCGGGTGCCGGCTATTTCACTCCGGCACCCACCTCCTGCATTTGTATTAACATTGGTGGCGCAGTGCGCCCCCCCCCCCAGTATAATAAACATTGAGTGCGCCCCCCAGTATAATAAACATTGAGTGAGGCCCCCCCCAGTATAATAAACATTGAGTGCGGCCCCCCCCCATTATAATAAACATTGAGTGCGGCCCCCCCAGTATAATATACATTGAGTGCGGCCCCCCCCCCCCAGTATAATAAACATTGGTGGCGCAGTGGGAAGTGCCAATGAGGGTTAAAAAACTAAATAAAAAATTAACTCACCTCCACCAATTGATCGCGCAGCTGCCGGTCTCCTGTTCTTGCTTCAGGACCTGTGGTGACATCACTGAGCTAATCACATGGTCCATTACCATGGTGATGGATCATATGATGTACCATGTGATGACCACAGTGATGTCACCACAGATCCTTTGACAGGTCCTAAAGAAAGAACAGGAGACCGGCAGCTGCGCGATCAATTGGTGGAGGTGAGTTAATTTTTTATTTATTTTTTTAACCCTCATTGGCACTTCCCACTGCGCCACCAATGTTTATTATACTGGGGGGGCCGCACTCAATGTATATTATACTGGGGGGGGGGGGCGCACTCAATGTATATTATACTGGGGGGGGGCCGCACTCAATGTTTATTATACTGGGGGGGGGGGACCTCACATACATTGTCGGCTCCATGTGGATGACTCATCCACATGAACGAGCACGCAAGGACTGAGCTCTCAGGGTGAGTCATGAGGAGGCGTGGCCGGCCTTCACTCAACTACAGGAGCCAAACCAGGAAGTTATCAGGACATCTACTGCTGGTAAGATTGAAAAAGCAAAGTGGGACAACCCCTTTAATGCCTCTCCCTATACACCCAAGCATTCTGCTAGCATTTCCTGCTGCTCTATGAAATTGTCTGCCTACCTTTAAGTCTTCTGAAATAATGACCCCCTAAATCCCTTTCCTCAGATACTGAGGTTAGGACTGTATCACTGATTTTATATTCTGCTCTTGGGTTTTTACACCCTAGGTGCATTATATTGCACTAATCAACATTAAATTTTAGTTGCCATATTTTTGACCATTCCTCTAGTTTTTCTAAATCCTTTTCCATTAGGTGTATCCCTCCAGGAACATCAACCCTGTTATAAATCTTTGTGTCATCAGCAGAAAGACACACCTTACCATCGAGGCCTTCTGCAATTTCGCTGATAAAGATAATAAACAATATGGGTCCCAGAACAGATCCCTGAGGTACCCCACTGGTAACAAGACCTTGGTCTGAATATACTCCATTGACTACAACCCTCGGTTGTCTGTCCCTCAGCCACTGCCTAATCCATTCAACAATATGGGAGTCCAAGCCCAAAGACTGCAATTTATTGATAAGCCTTCTATGTTGGACAGTATCAAAAGCCTTACTAAAGTCTAGATAAGCGATGTCTACTGCACCTCCACCATCTATTATTTTAGTCACCCAATCAAAAAAATCAATAAGATTAGTTTGACATGATCTCCCTGAAGTAAACCCATGCTGTTTTTCATCTTTCAATCCATGGGACTTTAGATGTTCCACAATCCTCTCCTTAAGTATGGTTGCGCTGTACTGTGCTGTACTGTGGTAATTGGTTTTGCTGGGGCAGTATATTGTGCTGTCCTATGATATTTGGTTTTGCTGGGGCAGTATATTGTGCTGTCCTATGATATTTGGTTTTTCTGGGGCAGTATATTGTGCTGTTCTGTGATATCTGGTTTTGCAGGGGCAGTATATTGTGCCGCCCCCTGTGGTATTTGGTTCTGCTGGGGCAGCATATTGTGCCGCCCTGTGGTATTAGGTTCTGCTGGGAAGTATATTGTGCTGCCCTGTGGTATTTGGTTTTGCTGGGGCAGTATATTGTGCCACCCTGTGGTATTAGGTTCTGCTGGGAAGTATATTGTGCTGCCCTGTGGTATTTGGTTCTGCTGGGGCAGCATATTGTGCCGCCATGTGGTATTAGGTTCTGCTGGGAAGTATATTGTGCTGCCCTGTGGTATTTGGTTTTGCTGGGGCAGTATATTGTGCCGCCCCCTGTGGTATTTGGTTCTGCTGGGGCAGCATATTGTGCTGTCCTGTGATATTTGGTTTTGCTGGGGCAGTATATTGTGCCGCCCTGTGGTATTAGGTTCTGCTGGGCAGTATATTGTGCTGCCCTGTGGTATTTGGTTTTGCTGGGGCAGTATATTGTGCCGCCCTGTGGTATTTGATAATGCTGGGGCAGTATATTGTGCTGCCCTGTGGTATTTGGTTTTGCTGGGGCAGTATATTGTGGTGTCCTGTGATATTTGGTTTTGCTGGGGCAGTATATTGTGCCGCCCTGTGGTATTTGGTAATGCTGGGGCAGTATATTGTGGCGCCCTCTGGTATTTGGTTTTGCAGAGACAGTAAATTGTGCTGCCAAGTGGTATTTGGTTCCGCTTGGGCAGTATATTGTGCTGTCCTGTGGTATTTCGTTTTGCTGGGGCAGTATATTGTGGTGTCCTGTGATATTTGGTTTAGCTGGGGCAGTATATTGTGCCGGCCCTGTGGTATTTGGTTCTGCTGGGCAGTATATTGCGCTGTACTATGGTAATTGGTTTTGCTGGGGCAGTATATTGTGACGTCCTGTGATATTTGGTTTTGCTGGGGCAGTATATTGTGCCGCCCTGTGGTATTTGGTTTTGCAGAGACAGTAAATTGTGCTGCCCTGTGGTATTTGGTTCTGCTGGGCAGTATATTGCGCTGTACTATGGTATTTGGTTTTGCTGGGGCAGTATATTGTGGCATCCTGTGATATTTGGTGCTGCTGGGGCAGTATATTGTGGCGTCCTGTGATATTTGGTGCTGCTGGGGCAGTATATTGTGCTGTCCTGTGATATTTGGTTTTGCTGGGGCAGTATATTGTGCTGTACTATGGTAACTGGTTTTGCAGAGGCAGTATATTGTGTTGCCCTGTGATATTTGGTTTTGCTGGGGCAGTATATTGTGCTGTCCTGTGATATTTGGTTTTGCAGAGACAGTATATTGTGCTGTACTGTGGGATTTGGTTCTGCTGGGGCAGTATATTGTGCTGTCCTGTGGTATTTGGTTCTGCTGGGGCAGTATATTGTGCTGTCCTGTGGTATTTGGTTCTGCTGGTGCAGTATATTGTGGTGTCCTGTGATATTTGGTTTTGCTGGGGCAGTATATTGTGCTGTACTGTGGGATTTGGTTTTGCAGAGACAGTATATTGTGCTGTACTGTGGGATTTGGTTCTGCTGGGGCAGTATATTGTGCTGTCCTGTGGTATTTGGTTCTGCTGGGGCAGTATATTGTGCTGTCCTGTGGTATTTGGTTCTGCTGGGGCAGTATATTGTGCTGTCCTGTGGTATTTGGTTCTGCTGGGGCAGTATATTGTGCTGTCCTGTGGTATTTGGTTCTGCTGGTGCAGTATATTGTGGTGTCCTGTGATATTTGGTTTTGCTGGGGCAGTATATTGTGCTGCCCTGTGGTACTTGGTTTTGCAGAGACAGTAAATTGTGCTGCCCTGTGGTATTTGGTTAGTTTTATTTATTTTTTTTAACCGCTAATCATCTTAGCCAAAACATATGCATTTTTGCCACTTGGTCCTCCGGTCTGAATTGTATCTTAGGTATCTGAAGTATACTATATGTTATCGTTAGTGGTCAGATGGAATACACTTATTTATTTTAAATAGTAACATACTTGTTATAACAAGCTGTACAAGAAATCCAGTATGTATATAGGGAGCTGGATAGGGACACTGGGTGTGAGAGGGTTGAACGAGCCTATGGCAACCTGTCTTACTAACTCAAGTCGCCCGGCGGCCATTTCAAGCGGTGTCGCCGCCATTACTTGTCGCTGGTGGGCGGTACCATGCGTAGCGGAGGGGGAGGAGTGGCACGGACGAGAATCCGCCATTCTTCGTCTTAGGCTTTGCTGCAGCACTTTCCTCGTTATTGTTTGTAAGCGGACGGAGATGTCGGGCGAAGTCGAGATGCAAGAGGAGAGCTTAATGGAGGCGTCCGCCAGCGAAGCAGAAGCAGAAGCTGAAGCTGAAGCTGAGGCAGAAGCTGAAGCAGAGGCTGAGGCCGAAGCCAGCGGCCCTAGCGAGGGGGGGAAGATGAACTCCGGCAAGGCCGAGGAGGACGAGGGGTGAGAGCTACTTTCTGATCTAGATGTGCGCCTCTAGTGCGCGTGGGGGCACCAGTACCAGTGGGCACTGCCCTTCAGAACCGCCCGTTATCTGCATGGCCCGGGCTCAGAGCCCTAATGTTACAATGTGTGTGTGTATATATATTATATATATATTACACAAAGCATCATGTATTTGAAAGGCCTCGCATGCAAAGGACAAGTATCCTTTTTGCCAGCAGAAGGGCATGGTTACAGGACTATTAGGTTTCCACTTCCAGAACCGGTTCCATATCTCCTAGGGGCAGGTATTCCACGACACCATGCTACAATGAGTATATTGGGCCCTGTTCACACTATGCCAGTAGCATCCCCCAATGTCTGCGCTGAACAGAAACCCTCCACACATGCAAATGGGTACGGTATGCTAGCCTGTGTGTGTGTATAATATATATATATATATATATATATATATATATATATATATATATATATATATAATTTTGTAAAAAGAATAAAGATAGACGTTCTATAACTGGAAACACCCAGAGGGAAAAAAAATAATAATAAAAAAATATAGCAGGCAATAGAAAAGTGTTAAAAACATAAATCAGGAACCTGTAAAGTACTCACCACAATATCGCAGCAAGCTAAAATCCTGATGGACCGTTAGTTCAAAGCCACCTAGGGTAGAAAGAAACAAACATGGATGCGTAGATTTCACAGACGTATAGGGAATCCAACTTCTGTTAGTGAAGGATGTTTCCACCAATATAGGTATAGGTGATGTAAGTTGTACCAGTATAATAGGTATTAATGAAACTATGTTGCAACAATGTGTTGTATCGAATTGCTCCTATTAGGGTACTTTCACACTTGCGTTCTTTTCCGGCATAGAGTTCCGTCGTCGGGGCTCTATGCCGGAAGAATCCTGATCAGTTTTATCCTAATGCGTTCTGAATGGAGAGAAATCCGTTCAGGATGCATCAGGATGTCTTCAGTTCAGGACCGGAACATTTTTTGGCCAGAGAAAATACTGCAGGCATGCTGCGCTTTTTGCTCCGGCCAAAAATCCTGAACGCTTGCTGCAAGGCCGGATCCGGAATTAATGCCCATTGAAAGGCATTAATCCGGATCCGGCCTTAAGCTAAACGTCGTTTCGGCGCATTACCAGATCCGACGTTTAGCTTTTTCTGAATGGTTACAATGGCTGCCAGGACGCTAAAGTCCTGTTTGCCATGGTAAAGTGTAGTGGGGAGCGGGGGAGCAGCATAGTTACCGTCTGTGCGGCTCCCGGGGCGCTCCAGAGTGACGTCAGGGCGCCCCAGGCGCATGGATGACGTGATCACATGGCACGTCATCCATGCGCATGGGGCGCTCTTACGTCATTCTGGAACGCCCCGGGAGCCGCACGGGCGGTAAGTATACCGCTCCCCACTACTACTATGGCAACCAGGACTTTAATAGCGTCCTGGCTGCCATAGTAGCACTGAACACATTTTGAAGACGGATCAGTCTTCAAATGCTTTCAGTTCACTTGCGGTGTTACAGATCCGGTGGGCACTTCTGGCAACGGAAGTGCACGCCGGATCCTAACAACGAAAGTGTGAAAGAGGCCTTAGTCTAACAACATGAATGTCTCAGTCCGGTGGAGGGAATCGCTCCCAATAGTTAGTGTATCAAGTATCGGGACCGTCCTCTGTAAGTGTATCTTCACATAACAATGTATAAATGTCTCTAAGGCCTCATGCACACGTCCGTTGTTTTGGGCCGCAGCTTTGGCGGCTCAGATGCGGACCCATTCACTTTAATTGGACCACGAAAGATGCGGACAGCACTCAGTGTGCTGTCCGCATCCGTTGCTCAGTTCCGTGGTCCACCAAGAAAATATAACCTGTCCCATTCTTGACCGCGTTTTGCGGACAAGAATAGGCAGTTATATTAATGGCTGTCTGTGCTGTTTCGCAAATTGCGGAACGCACACGGATGCCACTCGTGTTTTGCGGACCGCAAAACGTACAATGGTCGTGTGCATGAGGCCTTATAGTAACTTGCATGACATTATTCACGGGGCCGTTTTACGAGCCTAATGCATCCACGGGTCAGGGAAGCATATAAACAATTCATTCAGGATTAGGGTCGCAGTCCAGTACTAGCTGGTGCCTACAGTGGCGTCCCACCTGGCATTAGTACCCTGACCGCAATTACCTGTCCCGTTGCTCCGGCTACCCGTTTTCCCTTTGAGTCCGGTCCCCTGTCTCAGCTCCGTTGGCAGCGTCTCCGGCTGGCGGGCTGTAAGATCGCAGTCTGGAACCGGCAAGTTACCAATGGGTGAAGCACTTCAAGTTGTATTTTTTTTTCCAAACATAGACTTGCGGGTATATTAATATAATACAACTTGAAGTGCTTCACCCATTGGTAACTTGCCAGTTCTGGACTGCGATCTTACAGCCTGCCAGCCAGGACGCAAGTACTCTACGGCGGGTAGCCGCAGCAACGGGACAGGTAATTGCGGTTAGGGTACTAATTCCAGGTGGGACGCCACTGCACCAGCTAGTACCGGACTTCGAACCTAATCCTGAATGAATTGTGTATATGCTTCCCTGACCCGTGGATGCATTAGGCTCGCAAAATGGCCCCGTGAATAATGTCATGCAAGTTAGGGTACTTTCACACTAACTGATTCCGGCAGGCAGTTCCTTTGATTCCAGATCCGGCAAAACGTATGCAAACTGATGGCATTTGTCAGACAGATCGTCTGACAAATGCATTGAAATGCCGGATCCGTCTCTCTGGTGTCATCCGGAAAAACGGATCCGGTATAAATTTTTGTTGCATGCACAGACCTGAATTCCGGATCAGTTTTGCAGGAACACTTAATGACGGATCTGGCACTAATACACTTAAGGCCTCTTTCACACGGGCGTCAGTTTTTTTGCCCGGATAAGAGGCGGGTGCGTTGCGGGAAAATGCGCGATTTTTCTGCGCGAGTGCAAAACATTGTCATGTGTTGCACTCGCGTGAGAAAAATCGCGCATGTTTGGTACCCAAACCCGAACTTCTTCACAGAAGTTCGGGTCTGGGATTGATGTTCTGAAGATTGTATTATTTTCCCTTATAACATGGTTATAAGGGAAAATAATAGCATTCTGAATACAGAATGCATAGTAAAACAGCGCTAGAGGGGTTAAAAAAAAATTATAATAATTTAACTCGCCTTAGGCTCCTTTCACACCTGCGTTCAGGTGTCCGCTCGTGAGCTCCGTTTGAAGGGGCTCACAAGCGGACCTGAACGCAGCCGTCTGGCCCTAAGGCATTCTCAGTGGAGGCGGATCCACTGAGAATGCATCCGCCTGCCAGCGCTCAGCCTCCGCTCCGCTCAGTGAGCGGACACCTGAACGCTGCAAGCAGCGTTCGGGTGTCCGCCTGGCCGTGCGGAGGCGAGCGGATCTGTTCCGACTTATAATGGAAGTCAATGGGGACGGATCCGCTTGAAGATGACACCATATGGCTCAATCTTCAAGCGGATCCGTCCCCCATTGACTTTCAATGTAAAGTCTGAACGGATCCGCTCAGGCTACTTTCACACTTAGAAATTTTTCTAAGTTATAATGCAGACGGATCCGTTCTGAACGGATGCAAACGTCTGCATTATAGGAGCGGATCCATCTGATGAAACATCAGACGGACCCGCTCCGAACGCTAGTGTGAAAGTAGCCTTAGTCCACTTGATCGCGAAGCCCGGCATCTCCTTGTGTCTCCTCTGCTGATGAACAGGACCTGGGGTGAGCTGCTGCTGCATTAAATAGAGGTTAAGGACCTTTGATGATGTCACTCCGGTCATCACATGGTACGTCACATGATCTTTTACCATGGTGATTCACCATGGTAAAAGACCATGTGATGACCGGAGTGACGTCATCAAAGGTCCTTAACCTCTATTTAATGCAGCAGCAGCTCACCCCAGGTCCTGTTCATCAGCAGAGGAGACACAAGGAGATGCCGGGCTTCGCGATCAAGTGGACTAAGGCGAGTTAAAAAAAAAATTTAACCCCTCTAGCGCTGTTTTACTATGCATTCTGTATTCAGAATGCTATTATTTTCCCTTATAACCATGTTATAAGGGAAAATAATAATGATCGGGTCTCCATCCCGATCGTCTCCTAGCAACCGTGCGTGAAAATTGCACCGCATCCGCACTTGCTTGCGGATGCTATGCGATTTTCACGCTTCCCATTCACTTCTATGGGGCCTGCGTCGCGTGAAAATCGGACAATATAGAGCATGCTGCGATTTTCACTCAACGCACAAGTGATGCGTGAAAATCACCGCTCATGTGCACAGCCCCATAGAAATGAATGGGTCAGGATTCAGTGCGGGTGCAATACGTTCATCGCAGCCGCACGGAAAACTCGCACGTGTGAAAGGGGCCTTAAGGGTCCATTCACACGTCCGTTGTTTCTTTCCTGATCTGTTCCGTTTTTTGCGGACCAGATCTGGACCCATTCATTTTCAATGGGTCCTGGAAAAAAAATCAGACATTGTGCTGTCCGATTTTTTTTTTTTTTTTTTTTGCAGGACCCATTGAAAATGAATGGGTCCAGATCTGTTCCGCAAAAAACGGAACAGATCAGGAAAGAAACAACGGACGTGTGAATGGACCCTTAATGTAAATGAATTATCCGCCATTCCGGCAAGTGTTCAGTCTTTTTGGCCGGAGAGAAAACCGTAGCATGCTGCCGTATTTTCTCCGGCCAAATACCGTAAGAGTGACTGAACTGAAGACATCTTGATGCATACTGAACGGATTACTCTCCATTTAGAATGCATGGGGATGAAACTAATCAGTTCTTTTCCGGTATTGAGCATGTTGCGGTATTCTCTCCGTCCAAAATTCCGGATCAGTTGCCAGATTCGGCATTAATTTACATTGAAATGTATTAGTGCCGGATCCGGCATTAAAAAAACCGGAATGGCGGATCGGTCCTGTAGACCAGTAAAAATGTGAAAAAATATATATAAACGGATCTGTTTCTCCGGATGACATGCGGAGAGATGGATCCGTTCTTGCAATGGATTTGTAAGACTGATCTGGATCCGTCTACAAATGCTGTCCGTTTGCATGCAGATTGCCGGATCACTGCCGCAAGTATGAAAGTAGCCTAAGAGACCTTTATACATTATGTCAAGATACACTAACTATTGGGAGCGATTCCCTCCACCGGACTGAGACATTTATGTTGCTAGACTAATAGGAGCATAGTTTCATTAATACCTATTATACTGGTACAACTTACACCACCTATACCTATATTGGTGGAACCATCCTTCACTAACAGAAGTTGGATTCCCTATACGTCTGTGAAATCTACGCATCCATGTTTGTTTCTTTCTACCCTAGGTGGCTTTGAACTAACGGTCCATCAGGATTTTTAGCTTGCTGTGATATTGTGGTGAGTACTTTACAGGTTCCTGATTTATGTTTTTAACACTTTTCTATTGCCTGCTATATTTTTCTACATATTTTATATATTAAAGGGGTTGTCCGGGTTCAGAGCTGAACCCGGACATACCCTTATATTCACCCAGGCAGCCCCCCTGAGCCTAGCATCGAAGCATCTCATGCTCCTATGTGCTCCCTTGCCTGTGCTAAATCGCTTAGGGCACGGGCTCTTTTGTTTTCAATAACACACTGCCGGACCGTAACTTCCGCCCGGCAGTGTGTTCGGTGACGTCACCGGCTCTGAGGGGCGGGCTTTAGCTCTGCCCTAGCCGTTTTACTGGCTAGGGCAGAGCTACATCCCGCCCATCAGTGCCGGTGACGTGACTGGGGTTCCTGTCCAGCCCCATGGAGAGCCGCGGTACGTCACCGGAATTCCTAAAAATGCCTTTGCCCTGCGCAATTTAGCGCAGGGCAAAGGAGAGCATTGGAGC